>NC_088683.1:159292248-159917248 GCF_028017835.1 Emys orbicularis
GGGGCTGCCTTCAGAACTCTCTGGATGCCAATGCCATCCTCACTGTGGCCAGCTGTGCACTGCAGTGTGTTTGCCAGGCAAAAGGAGAATCATTTCACCTGCAGTGAATTCAAGACACTGCTGGATTGCAGGAACATTAAATGCTACCAGAAAGTGCACCTATCATTACTGGGGTGGAATCCCCACAAGCAAGGGAAATAATTTATTCTTAGGAATCTATTGTATCGGACTGTCCATGTTTATACACATACTATTTGATAATGTTTGAAACAGTTCTACCTGAATTTCTAAAGCACCAATCACCAGTCTGTCTAGACGTCACATTCATAAATCAGCTTTTTTCCTTTTCTGCTTACAAAACAAACTGGCCTTACAAACTTTGTTTGTTAGTGGCTCCCCAGATCTCTAACAGAGTAGATGACACTGTATTATTATATAGAAAGTTTAAAAAAACTGTTTAATAACTTACTTTACTTTTCTTCCCTTATTTATCACAGAATATTGCATTAAAACATCTTAAATATAAAAATGATGTCTCCTTTTGCTGATTATTCCTCACCTGAAGTTAGAAACCCCAGCCAATAAAAATCTACTCTAACAAGTCAACCTAAAAAAGGTTAATGAAACCTAAGAAGTCAAAAACAAAACCCTACTCTAATCAGAATTACTACCCTGAAAAGGGGGTAGTGCCAAAGACTCCATGAAGTCCACTTAATTTTACATGGAAGGTATTCTGATATCATGACGATGGGCAGCGGTATAAACCTCTAAGACAGAGAAGACAGACACCACAACTGGTTGCTGTCATGGCAGTATTACAAAAGGAAGATTTTCTATTTTAAAAATAGAAAAAGTATTAGCTAGTGGTTTGTACAGGGGACTGAGAATTGGAGACCTGGATTTTATTCCTGAAAATGCCATTATGTCATGTAACTCCCGCCCCCAGCTTTTCCATTTGAAAATTTGATCTTACCCAACTTTAAGCCAGATCCTGCAAAGGATGTACACATGTTTAACCTTAAGGGTGTAAATCTTTACAGGACCAGGGATTTTGTAAAGAATTTTAAGATCCTTTTATGGAAAGTACTAGATATTTATTTTTTAAAGCAGCTCTCTGAACAGGTCAGTATCTTGAATACTAGAATAAAATTGGCTTACTATCCAAAGGAACCAAAAAATTTGGGCACTAAAAAAGAATCAGACTAAAAACCCCACAACCTTGGGCCAAAGAACTAGGACATGACCAATCTCAGCAATTCTAAGGGCTGTAGGGAAAGACACAGTTCTCAACTACTTTTGAGATTCTTGGATGAAAAGGATCATAGAAGTGTCAAGATGAAGTACCTCAGGCCTAGATTATTAAAATGACATCAGGTGAAGAATAAGCACCAAGAGTTAAGGAACTCAAACAAAGATCCTGTTCCATGCACAATGCCCTTAGTAATAAAGACACAAAGCATGACAAGCTGTCTCCCAACAACACGTTTTTCAAATACTTTAAAAAGAGCTGAACTTAAAAAGAATTGCAAGTACCAGATAAACATCATGATCAAAGTGCGCCCCAAAAGGATCTTGTATCGGAACAGGTCCAAGAAACTGCCGGTCTCTCTGTGACTCCTGTCAGCTGGGAGCTTTAGTGAAAAAGTGCATTTCTGCTTGCAGTTCCTCTTTGCAATGAGATAGAGGGCATTTTCTGCTTCTCTCAGCCGACCTTGTGAGTATAACCAGCGAGGGGATTCAGGAATGAATCTGAAACAGAGATTTCATTGAGGCTTTAGGGCCCTACTCTTATAGATGATTGGATTTGCCTATTTGGAATAAAGCTGAAGGACATTTCAATGTAAAGCATGTTTTTTCAAACAACACTTCACCTCAGGTTTAGAATTCACCCACAGGTTTAGAATTCATCTGTAGTTGCAGGTAAACTACACTTTAATAAAAAGTGGGGCGAATAAGAGCACCTTTATTTCACAATTTTCTGGGTATCTAACATGCAACAATTTTGCTCTGTATATTAAAATTCCACTCAAAAGTTAGGAGTCTGCATTAGAGAAATACAGAATTAAGGATGTATGGATTAAGCAGTTACAGTACAGAGGCAGCTGCTGGTTATGAAAAACTATACTGGTTTAGCTGTCTCACATCATCGCCCCAACACTGTCCAAAATTCTCTCCTGCAGGCATCAGAATAGCCACTGCAAAACAGCTCTATCACTCCCTATTGGCAGAATCTGATTCGTACAGCTGAGATTCCTGCCTATAAAAATCCTCCTGTGCCCCTTGTTTTCAGTAGCTTATAACTTCCTGAAGCTTTCACCTTTCCAGGTTGTGATCTCTACCCAAAGCTGATTTTTTTAAACACATATCTAATGTGAGCAAAAGTGATCCAGCCACCTTTGCATAAGAAGTTAGATAGGAGAAAATGTTCCTTTCCTAACACAGAACATCCTTGCAATCTTTTTTTGAACAGCTCTAGAGTCAAACAGCTGGAGGACTGAGATTTGGTACAGAAACTGCACTTACTGTAGAGAGGTAGTTTTGAGCAGAGCTTTGGAGTCCTGAGAGTAAAGCATTTTTATTTTTTATTTATTTTGCTTCAGAAAGACAAGCTGAAAGGTTAGGGTGTTTTTAACTAAAGATTTTTAACCTAGAAATATCAGGAATGTCAAGTCAGACTCTTCACTAAGGGAAGAGCAAAGTTCTCATTGGGATTTATATTGTAACACCTCAACTGAAGGGGTGAATGTGTTGAATCTCTAATAAAGGTTTCTTTTATTTAAAATGTCACTTTCAAATGCTAAATTTTTGCTCATGATGTCTTGGCTGGAAGGCTATGCCGAATGGACAACTAGTCACAAGATCCAAAACATGAAAGACAAACAAACAGAAAAAAATAGTGCTTTTAATAAAAACCTTTATGTAATAAAAAAAATGGCACCAAACTAAATTTTTCCCTTTTGCAGGTCACCTTTAAGATTGTATGCACAACCTCAATACTGTCCCTTGTGTGCATGCATTATGATACTGCCCTTGAAACTGAGAAATAGCATGTGATCATGTAGTTACATATATGCAGCATCTTGTAGTAAATGTGTAAATCCAGCATATTCAGGTATATGAAAAGTGCAGAGTAAGCTGTCTTAATCATCATACTAGAGAGTAAGAATAAAATTCAGAGTAATAAAAATATGGCATATCTAGGCCACTCAAGTTTGCAGATATGTCAGCACTGCAATGTAAGAGAGACATGAGATTTCTATGTGGTGTATGAGAGAAGTACCACTATCTTCTCCCTAGTGCTCCATCTGATCCTTGGAGAACTCTTTGACCTACTTTCTCAATTCCTACTCTTTTGATAAAGGCCAATGAAACAATTTTAAAAACAATAACTTACAGAGAGAGGAGAAAGACTACTGTTCCCTCCAGGTTAACCACAACTGCCAGAGTCCTCCAGGAGCGAATGAAGTACCCTAACATAGCATACTGGGCAATTCCCACTGCAAAGAACAGGCCACCAATCGATCCTAACACATTGGAAACATATAGGGAGGGGGAAAAAAAGTTACAAACCATTTCACAACATTGCTCATCCCCATTATGTGTGATCAGAGAGACCAGCACTTCACTAGGAAGGCAGGAAGTATGCACAAAAAGGCTACTTGACTCAAAATCACAGAAAACAGATCCTTAACAGGGAAGAACTGTTAAAAAGATTAACAAACAGGAAAAGAACAGGACAAAAGAAAAATGCTACAAAAATAATTATTTGGCCTTCCTACAGCACTTTTCACCCATCAATTTGAAAACAGTATAAAACAATTAGCTCTTATAACCGCCACGTGGCTTGTTGCAACCTCCCACACTCGAAAATAACTACTACTAATTATTGGAAAGATGACATTTCCAACAACATAAAACATTAGTTTATATAATCTTCATGGTTCATGAGATATTAAGCTTTAAAACGGTCACTGATCCCTCAGCCAAGCACTTTCCTGGCATTAGGCAAAGCGTAAATGTGTCAAGTTCCAGACCTTGGAGCAGTGTAATTTGCAGGCACTATGCTAGCATGCAAGCTGTCATGCAGTAACAACTACAGTTAAAGGTGTCTAAATGTTTTTATATGTTCTTTGCAGTGTTGTTGCAGCCACGTTGGTCCCCGGATCTGAGAGAAACAAGGTGGATGAGTGAGTTAATATCTTTTGTAGGACTAATTTCTGTTACCTTTTCCAGACCCGAAGACTTCTGAGAAGCTCAAAAACTTGTCTCGTCCACCAACAGATGTTGGTCAAAGAAAAGATATTACCTCATCCACCATGCCTCTCTTCTATTTTAAGTTTTTAGGCTGATTTCTACCACAGGATGATTTTTTGGGGGAGGGGGGTAGTTTAAGCAAAAGTGGTCCGGCCACTTTTGAGTATAAGGAGAATACCAAAAAAAAAAAAAGGGGTGGGGGGGAGAATCTTTTGTTTGTTTTATTTAAAAAAAAAAAAAAAATCTTGTGGGCTTTTTTGAGTCCTGCTACACCAAAACTGCATGAGGGAGGAAGGAATTGAAATTTGGCAGTCAAACAGCTCCCCTTGAGAAGTGCATTCCTGGGTCCAAAGTTCTAAGTGAAGGAATGCAATATCATGCATACATGTGTGGTTTGTTCAGCTGCATAGTGTGCAGAGGAAAGTGCCTCAACTAATGTGCATTTGCCAGTGTCCAGTCTAAGTGGTGCAGAAATCTGAAGTGGCCCAAAGTCATTTACTGTGTTCATCTAAGGTGTACATTGAATGTGGCAAGGCTCAGAGACTGTATGATCATGCATATGCACAAGGGAACAGAGTTTGCAACATTACATTTGGCATTTCTTGACACAAGTGCTTAAACTGAGATCTCTAGAGCTTAACAGTTTTCTATAAAAGTGTTGCAACTGAAGCTGTACCTGCTAATGCCCAATAGGCAGTGCCCACACATTCATTCAGTAGAACAAAGGCCACCAGAGACATCCCTCCATTCATCACCCCCACCAAGAAGCGAGAGACTGCAAAGAACTCGTATGAGGGGGAGAATCCATTTGCAATGGCAAACAGGATGTCAAGGGCAAAACCTGGAAGACAAAGCACAAGATTTAATTTCAGAAAAATACCTGAATGAGAAAGACAGCATTTAGCATGAGCATTACTTGACATTCAGTGAAACCTGTTCTAATCAAATCATATTCAAGACCTACAAGAGTCTGTTGCTTAATGTAGATGATGGGGCAGGATTGTAGTAAGCACACTGGGGCAATCTCTTAAAGGAGATTGCCTAAGAAAGGTGGTGGTCTTCACAGGATTTACTGCACTAGTACCCCACACCAGTTCATAGAGAGCAGTTTCTCTCTTCAGAAAAGCCATCATCACATTTGACAGTAACCAGGATATCTTGTTAGCAGTTTCAACAGAGAAGCCCAGGACTGAACAGGCCATGAAAAGTTCTCTCTCCAGGTCATATCTCCTCCTTGTTGTCAGAAAACAGTGTGGAGGAAGTTTGCACTGCTGTAATCTTCCCTGTATCTGTTCTGTTACTAGAGGGTTTCAGTGTTCAGGGTCAGACACCTTTTACCAGCACTGAGTTAATACAAGACTTAAAAATATGTCATGCTTTTTTAAAAAGAAAGTTAAATTTTAATATATGTCCTGTACATGAAATCCCCCGAACAAACGTATGGTATGAAAATGGTACATAAGGTCCATGGGTTTTAAAACTCTGCTAAGTTCACAAATATCTAGCATGCATGATTTAAGAAGTGATGACAAACTCATCTAGAACTTTTAGGAGCCTTGACAATTAAGAGAGAGGTTAATGAATAATTAATTTCTGATACTCTGAAATTTTAGTTTCATTTTGTGGAACATTCAGGGATCATGAACATCATGACAAACAATGTGGGCCCAACTTTTAAGTTTATGCACGTGTTGGGGGTCCCATCTTCACAACTGGTTGCTTAAACACTTCAGGCATTTAAGTGCTGATCTGAGCACACAAATATGGATTACTTGCCCCCAACTTGGGCTCCTTGTGTGTAATGGAAGATGCAAAATTCATCTCTATGCCTTGGCTTTCCACAAAACTTGAATAACTGCTACTGTGTCTTCTGAGACAGACATTGAGGCACTAACAAGACAATGATATTTCTCTCCAGTCGTTTTGTGAGGGCTGCAGTGGGTTACCTGTGAGATAGACTTTTTTCCTCCCAAAGCGATCTGAGAGCTGGCCAAAAGAGATCACTCCAACAAAGACACCACTGAAGAAAAACGAACTGGCAACACTGACTTTGTATGATGTGTTCCCAATTAAAAACCACTAGGGAGAAGAAAAAAAAGCTTTAGTCAAAGTCCAAGAAGTGAACAGCTTGGGGAGGAAAAAAATCTTTTAAAAACAAAACTCCAGCTCAACCTCCACTTTAGTCACCAAAATATCACCCCAAACACTCTAAAGACTTTGACCCATTGTACAATTCCTCCCCTCCTCCAAAACAGTAATGCCTTTCACATCTGAGAAGGTTAGGTTCCTCAAGGGAACATTATTTTTTGTTGGCTTTGTTGTTTTTTTACCTATATACCTTTCATCTCCGTACCCGTATGTACATGACCATTGTATCTAGGCAACATACACAGAGTTAAGGGTCACAATTTGGGTCCAAAGATGACCCTAGCTCTCCTCATCATGACCTACCTTGTAAGTGAGATCCATTTGGTTGGCTTCTACTTTTCTGCCTTTGGAAGCACTGGCTTTTTTTTTTTTTTTTTAAAAGAAGAGCAGGCAGTGTGGGGTGGGGGAAGGGGGAAAACTTTCCCTAACACTGTATCTATTGTACCTGTATTGTGGATAACAGGAGTCTCCAGAGCTGTTAATCTAGGCAAGGCGTAGTCAATTATTTTTTGTGAAGGTTCAAATTTCTTGGCCAAAGTATAGTCATGGTCCATACGCCCCCTACCCCCAAACATGACCCAAGTGCACCCTAAACACTCAGAACAAAAATGTAACAAAAACAAACAAAAATATGATTTTCGGGGAGGCTAACTCATGATTGAGTTCTTGGGGTTAGCAATACAAGCAGTGAGACTCTAGAAAGGATTTGAATGAGAAGGTGGGGGACCTAGAGCATTAGGTGACATTAGGAGTTTATTCCAAAAACAGGATGTAGCATGAAAAGAGGCATTAATGAAGAACTGGGAGAAGGAAACATGTGGCATCAAGGCTGACACTGACAGCTAAGAAGGGAAACACTGGGGGAGAGCTGTACAAAGCCTTGAAAGTGAAGATGAGAAGTTTCATTATCCTTAGCAAGAAACTGTTCTGCCCATATTCACCTCATAGGTCCCCTAGTTCCTGAACCCTTCATCAGTGTAAAAAAATTACCTCGGTCAACTTTACAATTCATTTTGTTATTATGAACATTTCTACTAGATAACATCCAAGTCTCTTCAATTCCAAGAACAAACCCAGCCCTACAAATCAGATCCAGTTTCATTTTTGTAACAGGTCTATATACTGCAGCCTCTACAAGGCAATAACCTCCAACACAAAAGAATTCCAGAATGAACCTAATAGCGTTCCATACTGTTCAATGATACTATGTTTTCTTGTGTTCTCTCCACTACAACCTACTATCTTGCTTACCTTTCCCTGTTCATTGCTGCTGTGTTCATTTCCCAATAACAACATCCAGATCCTTTCCCTGACACGATTGTGCCATTTTCCCCACTCTTGAAACATCCGTGCACTGACCTTCTGAATTCCCTTCCCTCTTCTACTACCCAGATGCTCCAAACACCGTTACATATGGTTTTTCTAGCAGAGCTTAAAAAACTGGTTTGAAGCCCAGTAATGAACAGCCTCATCAAAAGCAGCAAAAACATGTAATCAAAGCCTACAGAATATTTCAGGAACACCATGAAAATAACTTGATTCGTCTTACTGTATGTCATTCTGAATTATCACTTAATGGGTGATATGTGCATGCTGTTATAGTTAGTAACATGGCCATAAGGAATCCAGATGCTTGAGAAAATTAGCTTTGAAAGTTAATTATTGCCATGCATTTTTCAAATGTTTTTTCCACAGTATGTAGAAACATCTAGAGAACAGGACTCCGATAACATATACACATTAATTTCAATTATCAGGTTTTTTTCTGAAATATCACAAGAATCATAGTGTAATTCTTGATATAAATGTTAATTAAGCCCGATAATCATGTGTCAGTGATACTTGATGCTTTCTGAATGAGTCACAGCTCAGGGAATAATTCAGGTACAGCGGACAGCAATTTGCTCTCTAAATTCACCCAAATGGTTAGAAGAACTTCGTTTTAATGTAGTCAAGACTTAGTACTTTTTCCCCCTGTATAAGGCCCATTACATCACATCAGTTCATGAAAGAATACTTAGACTGTGAGTTATTCGATTTTTTCCACTATGAATTTGTTACGGCCACATTAAAGTTACTCATGAGTTGTAAAGACAATTGTGCAGATCATCCCAAATAAATGCAGATAATGTCTTTAGACCACTCCATCATGAATTATTAAAACATATTTTACAGAAATTTTTTTTAGGAAGTTTTTGTACATTTGACAGTATTTTAATAGGACTATTCTTTCCACCTGTAAAGCCAGGTACCACAGTTATTAGGAGTTCAATTGAACAGAACTTAAAAAGGAAAATTATAATTAATACCTTTTAGCTACCACATAACTTTAAAGCCTACTACAGCAGAACCTTCCATGCAATAGGACAAGTACTGCATCCCACACTGAAGTCTGAAAATCTCTCCATTCCAATAGTTTAAAGCTCCAATTTCTAGTATGGCATGGTGTCCAATATCTCACGAGAAACATGATCATTCAGAACTTGTCAACAAGGGTCTAGATTTTGAGAAGTGGTATTTTCAGTGCTCATTATGACATGCCTAAAGAAGGATGACTTTCACAGTGTGGTTGTTCATCTCTATAAATCAGGCTCCTTTAAGAGATTGCAAGTTAGGCACCCAGAAAAAAATCGCATCACTTTTGAAAAAATCTAGGCTAAAACCTTTAGAATACCACGAGGTGATCTTCCGCCAAATACGCACTACACCTCTAGCAGACCCGAAACTTGCTGTAGTTTAAATTTATCTTAGTCGGATGCAGAATTTTTAAAAAGATGAATCTGTGCTGCAAAGTTCAGACCCAATTCTGAACCTTTCCAAAATACGAGAGTGTTAAGATACAAATTTTTTGTGTAGGTACTTCCCTAAGTATTTTTTATTTGTTCTTTGCTTACATCTCTTATTTACAGAATGAAGCCATGTGAAAAATTCTATGGAGAATCTAAGTCCCTAAAGACATTGGTTGGTGCCACATACACAAACGTAGTTGAATTCTTCACCCTTGTTTTTAACCTTAAGAAGATGTGTTACATTTGAAGAAAAAGTTGTCTACAGAAGATTTTAAAATGTTATAGCCAATTTAAATTTTCTTAAGTTATGTACTAAAGTTATTATACACAATCACATTTTAAATTTAGAGTTAAGAACATTATATATTTTTTTACTCTTCATTCTTTTTGTTCTATACTACAGAATGGAGCAGCATAGAAAGTGTCTCTAAACAGAGTTAGTTGGGAGTGTGCTAAAACTGGCAGTTTTTATTAACATGCTCGTAACTAAGGCTGAGAATCTGTCACGGATTCAGTGACTTGTGCAGCAGCTGATGCGGCTGGCTCGGGGTCGTCTGAGCAGCTTGGGCAGCACCTGGACCAGCCGCAGCTGGGGCAGTCTCGGGCCACCGCACCCCTCCCCCCCAGCAGCAGCAGGAGTTTGGGTGCGGGAGGGGGCTCAGGGCTGGGGCAGGGGAGGGGGTGTGGGCTCCGGGCAGTGCTTACCTCGGGGGGCTCCCCAGAAGCGGCGACATGTCCCTCCCTTGGCTCATAGGCTGAGGGGTGGCCAGGCAACTCTGTGCGCTGCCTCTGCATGCAGGCGCCATCCCCACAGCGCGCAGAGACCCCTGGCTGCACCTTTGCCTAGGAGCTGAGGGACATCTCTCCGCTTCCAGGGAGCTGTGCAGAGCCAGGTAGGGAATCTGCCAGCCCTGCCAAACCCCGCACCCAGCACTAGTGGGGTCCCGGGCCACCCCCCCCCCAAAGTACCCATAGCGCCTTTCCGCCCGCCCCCCACCGAGCACCTGTGGCGCCTCCCACCCCCCACCACCTCAGAGCACCCAAGATTTAGTCAGGGGTATATAGTACAAGTCATGGACAGGTCACGGGCCATGAATTTTTGTTTACTGCCCGTGACCTGTCCATGACTTGTACTAAAAATACCCATGACTAAAACGTAGCCTTACTCATAACCAATGACGTCTGAGTTTTTTTAAAACATATATTTCCAAGCTAAATTAATACCTCTGGACATTGACCATACATTTATAAGCACTAACAGTTGACTCAACTGCACAGGTCTAAATTCAGGTCAGAATGGGCAACTATATATGCTAATTTAGCGTTAATGTGTATCTAAGGCCTAGCTCCACAGCATCTCATGCACTGTCTAAATCCCCACCCCAGTACAGACTGGAGTAGTTTATATGGTGAATTACGTGGGAATCATGGGAGGGATACTTGCAAAAACTTATAATCCTAAACCTATCAACCCTAAACCTCACTCTGGAATACCTCAAACAGCTCCTGCTATGGAGGAGCTGCAGAGCAACCTCCTCACAGGTTCTCATGCTGCATGCAGGCTGCCTGGGGTACATTTAAGCATAGCACTCTTTATGAATTAAGCCCCATCATGACAATGGCAAAAATTACATAAGAAGAACACAGCCATCATGCAGAAGTTTGAACACTAATGCCACTGATCCTTTTTCTCAGTTCCAATCCACTTCTAGAAACATGCAACAGTGTAATGTACAACTCCCATGAGAGAAAGTTATTGAAGTTTTGGAGGAGACCCAAATGGGCAAGGTCTATATAGCAGAACAAGGCTGATTTGTTGTTTCCATGCATACATTTGAACAGACAACTTGTTCTGTAGTTGGACTACAGCACCTACTTTTTGCTAATCAGAACACTCATTGGTTTGGAAACCAAGACAAGAAAATTGTACAACCAGCTCCTCTACTTCTCCCACTTTCCCTCCATGAGATGCATTAATCTCATAGTGGGCTGAGAAACCCATTTCATTATTTATTACCTCGGAAGCTATTGATGTGAAGCTGCTGCTGAAGTGCACGTGCTTATGAACTTCACTCCCATTGGCTGTCAGAAGCCATTCCCCAAAGGCTCTCTCTTCATTAGTTGACTGGTTGCTATGGCTTTGATTAGCTGAGAGCTCTTCGAGGTCCCAGTGGTAGGGAGGTGTCGCCCCTACTAGCGCAATGAGGATTGCTTCAGTGGCTACATAGAGCTGAAACAAAACAGACAACAATCAAAGATGCTAAACCAACACCAAAAAAGCAACATTTAATCCACAGAGATTTCAGGTCAGTATTAAAATGCCCTTCCTGTCTTTTTAGATTCTCTTATGACTACAAGATGCTTTGACTAGTCCCCAATATCTAACATCAAATACTCAAGTATCATGATTCCAGACGAGTGGTTCGCATGCTTTTAGAGCGTGGATCACTTATTGAGAAACCCTCTTTGTGGATACCCCCTTTCCCCCCCAACCTTAAGATCCCAGTGACGACTATGGCAAATACAGGGCTTGGATACATGAAAGAGTACTTAGAAGAGTATCAAGAAAACAAAATGAAAATGCATTTTAATGGAACTAGATTACATTCTTTTCCACCTCATGATTTTATGCCTGTACTGTTCACTTTGTCCCCTTGGGAGGCACATTTTACTATTTGAACCACATATCCCCCCCACTGCCTACAGCAGACACCCTCCATCACCAATCAAATCTCTCCAGATCTCATTGCAGTTTGATTGTGTCCTCCTGTTTGCTACATTCCCAGCACTGGTGTCTTCTACAAACCTGATCAATTGATTTATTTATATTAATACACACACCCACACACTCTGCAACCTGACAAAGACATGAGTCAAGGATCAGAGAGATGCTTTTTATTTAGTTAGTTAAAAAGCCCACTAAAAATACGAAGTGCCCTAGTCTGGCCTACAGCAGGGAACACTGCTGCTTGAAGACTGAGGCTATGGCTAAACTACAGAGCTTACAGTGGGGCAGCTGCACCAGTGTAGTGCTGCTAGTGCAGACGGGACAGAGTTCTCCCATCAACTTAATTAGTCCAGCCCCCCGAGTGGTAGTAGCTATGTCAGCGAGAGAAGCCCTCCTGCCGACACAGCCCTGTTCACACCGGTGCTTAGGTTGGTGTAACTTGCGTTGCTCAGGGGGATGGCTAGTCACACCCCTGAACGACATAACTTATACCGATGTAAGCTGTAGTGTGTACACAGCCTGAGTTGTTTCCCCATTGACAGAAGAAGATCCACAGACCACCAGTCAACAAATTCAAGGTGTCCAGACTCCAGGTTGAAAACTACTGTTCTAAGACTTCTGTAAAAAGAGAAATCCTACAACCAGAAATCAGAAAAAATAAGGGAAAATTTTAAAAAGTTGTTTGTGGCATTACCAGATATATCTCCTAGGTCTGCTGGATTGTGTGATCTTATTTAAATAAACACCAAATAATGCTATCCTGGTCTAAATAACACTTGAGAATTCAAGGGTTCTTATAAGCCCAAAATTCATTTATTACCAAGTTAACAGCCAGCACCCTTAAATTAGTAAAATATTTTGATGCATTTGGTTTGGGGAATGGAAGCACAATACTCATTTTTCCTTTAAAAGGAATCTACTCCACAGAGCACTCAATCCAAAGATAGATAGATATTTTGGTACGGAAAGATTTCAGCTGCAAGCTTTCTACAGGTAACAGCATACACGGAGAAGAACAATTTTTAAAAGCCTATTTTTTAAAATAGGTCCTTTAAATTAAAAAGTACATGAAATATTGGGGATATATCTTGCTGCTATTCAAGACAGAACATATTTCTATATTACAGCTTATTGGACTCGCTGTTATAAGACTGTTTTAACCCAAAGCTCCTCAGAGCTTTGTTGCCAACAGCAATGTTGCCAACTCAATTTTGTCATAAGCCTGGAGACATTTAGTGTTTTCTTGAAGCTTTAGCTTCTGAAATTAAGTGAGATTCTCACCTTTCATTTAAAAACAGTTCCTGGCCCTCATAGTTGTAGAGAAAAGCTTGAAAATATGAACCAGACCAACACTACAGGTAAAAAATCCAGAAGACAAATAAAAGCCAAATTTCTGTTTTATCATGATTTGGGAGGACCTCACTTTAATTTTGAATGCTTGGGATGTGATGTTACACAATCAGAACACTAATGTTTTACATTAATTTTGCAATGGGTAAATGATTGTGCAAGGTAGTAGAGAACCAGGCCTTTTATTTTCAATTTGGTATTCACCCTATAAATAAAATAAGTCAAAATTATGCCATTTAGTTTACATTCTCCCTTATAGTCCAATAACATTTGAATTTGCTCCACAGATTGAGGCTATTGTTTCACCACAGATAAAGCACTGATTTAATAGGTGACCATCAAAAGGGGAAAATAGCCATATGCTCTTTTTTCTTCTTTATGATGGATGAGGTTGTTGTTTTTAGTGTTAAGCACATTAGAAATTCAGATCCTGTCTAGCTCAGAAAATTCTGATGACTAGCAAACCTGTGAAATGACATCACCATAAGAGACAAAAAAGTGCAAGCTGACCAATTGAGAGGGTATGACCCTGGGAGACCAGGTGCCAGCTCATGCCCAAGTCCCCATGTCTCAACTGAACCCTGACAAATGCACAGTTGGAATCAGTCTGGCTCACTTGTGTGTTAGTATTATTAAAATAGGCATTAGAATTATAAGACTGTTCAGTATTTAGGCTTTATTGAATGCTTGGGAGTTGCTGTATGCAATAGTTTCATTTATAACATCTGTATCCCATACTGTAAGGTAATATTTGAGCCATTGCATTGTGAGCCTCTGTGACTGTAAATCAGCAGACAGGAAAGAGACATTAATTAGTGTGAAAGGCTGATCTTCAACAGAAGACATTATGTCCTTCCCAACAGGAAAGGTCCATTGACATCAGGTGGACCATTGTTGGATCTTAAAGAGGACAAAAGAAATTTGTTTTTTTCTGCTGTCTCCATCCTCCTCCCCTGCCTGTGAAGATGAGTCATGCAAATGGATTCCTCCTATCAGCTGAGTTTGCAGCTCAGAGCACATGGCAGCAAGGTGATTAAAACCCCATATAAAAGGAATTAGGTATCTCTATGCTATTTGAACTGTGGGGGGCAAAGTGTTTCTAGGCATAAGCGAGAGATACCCAGCTGCTTAGGGTTAGCCCTAAAAGGCACATAGAGCTTGCTGATTATAGAAGCTTTTATTACCTTTTGAAACCTACACAAATAAATTACAATCTTATCTACGTGTACCTGCTTAAACCTTGTAAATAACTCCAAGATGCATTTCCTTGATAATATATCTTTATATAATTTATTATAGGACTGACTACAAGCGTTGTCTCTGGTGTGAGATCTAAGTGCAACTGACCTGAGGAAGAGTGACAGGTTCTTTAAGACGGGGAGTAACCTCAATATTGCTGTGATTTTTGGTATAAGGGACCATCACAAAGGTACGCTCACCTGGAGGCAACATAGATTAGAGTATGCAAAGGACCTCTCTGACTCCATGCTAAGGCTGTTATAGAATCTGAGGAGTTTACACTTCATAATTGGTTGGTAAAAATGTAACTATAGAATTCACAACCAATTTTGGGTTTGTGCCCTGGTTCCTAACAATCTGCCCTGAGGTTAATATTCTCACTCTTGAGCCACTTCAGGAAGCGTTACAGAGGGGAATGGATTTTTAGTCAGACTGTTTAAAACTATTTTGTTAAAGTTTTGAAGTTAATTTCCAAAATATTAATTTGTTAAGTCAATATCTAACAAAAATATCTTATCACCTCTGCTCCCGATACCAAGGTGTCTGTTCTCATCATAAACAAACTCCAAGACAACCTGGATATCCTCCAATAAAACCAAGAAAGACTAGAGTTGGCATTTCTAATATTACTGTTGTAAAAGTGAACACTCACAAAAAAAACCTTTTAAGAAAAAAAATTACACCTTCTTTATCATAAAGTAGTAAAAAAGAAGCAAGCACAATATTTTTGGTTTGTTTTAACAAGTCCTCTCTTGATCACCTTTAAGTTGTGGTTTTTGGGGTTTTTTTTAAACCAAATTATTAGAATTGGGGCCCTCACCACAGGGTGCAGCAGCAACACCCTCTGTCTACTCATCCTCATTCTTAGTACCTTGGGGATGAAGGAGAAAGAGCTTCTCCGAGTATTGCTCCTGGATGGCCCGGGAAGCCTCCAACTTCCATGCTGGCATGGCACCTGATAAATGTTTCAAGCACTGTGGTCCCTTTCCTGGGTGGAAGCAGATTTCATGGTCTTATTGATCAGTTTCCAGTTTGGAACAAAAACGATCTATATGAATTCGGGTATTTTCTTAGGCCTGGTCTACATTTAAACTTTTGCTAACATAGCTATGTTGGGTAGGGTTTCATTCCACCCCCACCCCCCATAAGCCCTAGTGTAGACTTAGGTCAGGTCTACAATACAAACTTAGGTTGATGGAAGCCACCTAATAATGTATGTATCTATACTACCAGGTCATTTCTGCTGACCTAACTTGCCTGTAATGTTGATTTAATTACGCCACCTCCACGAGAGGCATAGCACTTAATTAGATGTTGATGGGTCGACAGAGAGGCAGTGTAGAAGCAGCATTGTGGCTTCCAGGAGGTGTCTCACAATGCTCCACTGTGACCGCTCTGGAGATCATTTTCTACTCCGCTGTACAGCAGCCAGGTACACAGGAAACAGTTCCTCCTCTGTTGAAGCCCCGGGAACTTTTGAATTCCCATTTCCTGTGTGATCTGCATGGAGAGCTAGTCAGCCCAGCTGATCATGGCAACTCAATGCCCCAAATGCACTCCAGCCTGGACTACACAGGAATCACAGAATAGGACTAGAAGGGACCTCGAGAGGTCATCTAGTCCAGTCCCCTGCACTCATGGCAGGACTAAGTATTATCTAGACCAGTGGTTCTCAAACTAGGGCCACCGCTTGTTCAGGGAAAGCCCACACCGCTTCCTGCAGCCCCCATTGGCCTGGAGCGGCGAACCGCGGCCAGTGGGAGCTGCGATCGGCCGAACCTGCGGACGCGGCAGGTAAACAAACTGGTCCAGCCCGCCAGAGGCTTTCCCTGAACAAGCGGCTGCCCTAGTGAGAACCACCGATCTAGACCATCCCTGATAGGTGTTTGTCTAACCTGCTCTTAAAAATCTTCAATGATGGAGATTCCACAACCGCCCTAGGCAATTTATTCCAGTGCTTAACCACCCTGACAGGAAGTTTTTCCTAATGTCCAACCTAAACCTCCCTTGCTGCAATTTAAGCCCATTGCTTCTTGTCCTATCCTACCTGTCAGTGCTTATTTCTCCCTACCAGAAACAGCGCTCCACCATGTTCAGCTACAGTATGACTCTCCAGCAGCAACCAGGAACTGTTTAGTTCTATGGCTTACAGCAAGGCTGCTTGAATGACATCACAACGTTACATACAGCCGCTCCTGTCTCGGCTCTGGAAATAATGCAGGATAAGGAGCGAGGTGTTTGTAATGCTCACAGTAAGAGTGCACAGCTGAGCAGGGTCCATGCTTCTTGGGCTATGGCATAAGCACGGCTAAACCAGGCTTTCAAAAGAAGGCACAAGAAAGTTGTTTGCCGTTGATATCAGGGTAGGTAGGGAGGGAGGGACAAAACTGCATCATGGGAGGCCAAAGCCATGTTCCCATTACTCACTGCGACAATGTTTTGGTCCCATGAGGCGTTGCAAACCCTTCCCCAAGCCCCCTGCAGCTAGTTGCACCGTGGGATAAATACCCATTGTGCAACTGCTCTGTGCATCAATGCAAGCGCTGCTAGTGAGGACGCATTCCACCGACACGAGCATGGTGAGGACATGCACGACTGACTTAACTACTGTGGCAGCTGGATGTCGACTTACATTAAGTTAACTTAAGTGTAGTTGTACCTTTAGTTATATCAGCAAAAAAGTCCTTTTGTTGACTTATTTTGTTTGGGGACCTGGTATATACTATGTTGGCAAAAGAACTCTCTTGCTGTTATAAGCTGTATCTACACTAGGAGACTTGCCGATATAGCTATACCAGCAAACCTTTGTAATACAGACAGACAAACTGCAACACATGCAACTCCTTCTTGCAGAAGCCTCAGGTCCACCCCTAGTTAATCTCAAAAAGCATGTGTCTTGGGCATCAATTTCCAGGCAGTACATGCCACCCAAACAAATCAAACTGATAAACATTCTCTGTGCCCCTTTTCCCCCCCTCAGTCCCTGCCCTTTACATATGATAAATCCCTGGTCGTAGGAAAGCCTTGAACCAGGGCTTTGGAGCGGAGCCTGGAGCTGGAGCGCGGAGCAGCTCTGGAGCAGTGGAGCTGCAGGTTTTTGCCTGGAGCTGGAGCGGAGCCGGAGCCCAGCTCCAAAGCCCTGCTTTGAACCAGAGAGTCTTGAGAGGTGGCCTATCCATTAGCCCCCCTTTTGTGCAGCTCCTCTGCAATGCAAAGGAAGCTCAGAAAGTTGTAATGGCGCAGCAAATGACCCATACAATACCCCTAAAACCTATAATTATTTCTATAAAGTGTTTCATCCTGGATGCCTTTACATCCATGACTCCTACCATTCCAGCCGTTAGCACTTTTTACTGTAGTTGCATTAATTAAAAACACAGTAATCAGCCCTTATAATGAAGTATTGATGAATTTACATTAGATTTGAATGATATAGTCTCATACATTTGACTATTACTGTAGCCAAGAGATCCAGTCCAACTGTCTTTAAAAAGACAGACAACAAGAACACCTTCAACACTGCTTTGCTGCCATTTCAATTGCCTTATCAACAATTCACAATAAGCCTAGTTGTTCTCAGCAAGTATCAGGTGAAACATGTACTGCCAGAGGCAGGAGAAAAGGTAACACTGTAGATTTAAGACTAAAGGTATTTGAGATTTGGAAAATGAAGGTGTTGAACAACAACAAAGCATGCTCCATCTTCCTTCCCCTTAAAAGCATCAATAGCTTCTAGCATTTAAGGCTGACCTTATGAGTTGATTCTAAAAAAATAGAAGCTTGTTTCATTTGGTTGTATAGAAAATTTGGAACGGCTGTGAAGAAGGGAAAAGATGAAGTTTTATACCAAAATTATCTCATGCAGTGGCTTGTGACTTGAAGGAATTTATATTCTGAAAATGTGCATGTGTGAGAGAGAGAGAGAGAGAGAGAGAGAGAGAAGAGGGTTAATGAAAAGAGTCATAACCCCCATAGTGTGTGTATATTAGATATATTTTAACAACAAACTCTCTTCAACTATAAAATAAACTGCATATATCAAGTACCTTTCACCCACTCCCTTGCACTTTGCTCATTATTCCCTCCGAGTCAGGACTAGTACCTCTCCACTAACTGCGTTAAAAAAAATTTAAATATCACAAAAATGACAATTCCCCTGCTATCCCTCCTTCCCAATGCAGATTTGATCCAGACTCCTATTCTACCTGAGGGATTACTGACCCACATCCAGTCAGTCCTGCAACCAAAGATAGCTTAAAGGTTCAATATCTTTTAAATCAGTAGAAAAAGAAATCGGAATCCAGCTTTTCCTATCTACAGGTACATCATGTTTTCAGCTCTGATATCTCATAACGACTGAATTTAAAGATAACTATTTTAAAGATTTTTTTAAGAGATACTGTAAAAGACATCAAATATAGATATAAAGACATACATTAATGTGGCAAAGAATTTTAAACATTCAGAAGTTAGATTATAATTTCTATAATCACTGTCACTGGGCCACACTATATATACACAGATAGAGCTGTGCAATTTCCATAAAAATTTACCTGAGTTGTCCACACCTACATAGAGACAGAGGTGAAATCACTGTGTATTAAAGTTAGACTCAAAAACATGACTAGTAATGCAGAATATTCCATCTGTGCAATGCAGCCAGGCAATAGCCAAGGAAGAAATCATCAATTTTGAGTACATAAAATTGTAACCATAATAGTGCAGTGAGTTTTGCTATATAATTCTTGTTCATTTTAAGGGGAGAAAAAAAGATTGAAGACTCAACTCTCCCAATTTCACTGAATTACAGAAATGTGCAAGCATAAAAACACGCACCTCAATGCACGGGTCCTTCATCCACCCCTCCCCAAGCACGACCCTCCCAGGGACAGACCCCCCACCCCCAGACCTCCTCACCCACCGTCCCACACAGACATCCTCTCACCCGCTCCCCCCCAGGGCACACCCCTCCTCGCCCCTCCCCAGGGCACACACCCCTCACAAGACACCCCCAGGGCGCACACACCCTCACGCCCCCCCCCCCGGCACAGGACACCCCCCACACAGATCTCCTCACCCGCCCTCCCACACAGCCCCCTCTCACTCGCCCACCCCAGAGCATAGCCCCCTCGGCAGCCCCCCCAAACACCTCCTCTCACCCCCCAGAGCCCCTCACCTCGCCCGTCCCCAGGCCCCCTCACCAGGCCCCGGCCGCCTAGTCGCGCTCGGAGGCGCCGGGCCGGGCCCCACCTGCAGCAGCACGGCCAGCAGCGCGCACAGATACACCTGGTAGGGCCCCATCTGCCCCACCAGCGCGAAGGCCTCCTCCACGTCCATGCCGGGCCGGGCCCGCCCCCGCGCACACCCAATAGTAGCACCGGGGGCCCGGCCAGCCCCTGCCCCAAGACCGCGGGCAGCGCATCCCCGCCCGGGCGGGAAGCAGCCAGCGGCTCTGACCGGGTAACAGACACGACGCCTCGGTGCTAGGAAACACCCTGCGCATGCGTGTTCTCGCGCAGCGTGAGCACGAGAGAAACCGGTGACGTAGGGCCAACAGGCGATTGATGAACTCGAAGAGATGGTGCATGCGCAGTGCGACCGTTCTTGGACTACGGGCACGCACCTTTGCGGCCATTGAGGCTGAAGGAAGGGGCGGGGCTTGAGGGGTACAAGGGCGGAGCGAGAGTAGAAGTGGGCGGGGCAGGGGGAGTGGTAGTGGTAGTGGTAGTGTTTACGCCGGCGCGAGCGCTCAGAAGGGCAGTAGAGGCCGGGTGCGGTGGGCTGAGCACGATGGGGGCGGTGGACGTCCCGAGCAGGCTGGCTACTGGGAGTGTCGCGCTGTGCATGCGAAGTGCCTAGCACCCAGCTTCAAAGGCTGCCTGCCTGGATTGCGGGGGTGTCTATGCAGGAGTTACTCTGAACGTGCTGGACCAGTTCTGCACCCAGGCTTCCAGGGGAAAAAAATCCGCTTTGTCTGAAGACTACAGAGAAACTATCAGCCCAAAAGCAGCGTGCTGGGATTCTGTAATGACCAGGCAAGTGTTTGCATATCTCACAGCCCTGGCAACAGAATTACGAGTGTGTCGGGTGTAAGTATTTTCTTAGCTCAAGTAGTGAGACAAATCCAACTTTTGTAGTAGGAGGACCTGAGTTGTATCTCCAGTGTTGCCCCAAAGTTGAGGATGTTCTCTGCATAGTGTGCAGCATCAAGAAAACCGCAAACTGTCAGAGGCCATGAATTTATTACAGTATATTTTCCCCTGATCTTCATAAGAAAACTCCAAGAACATGAGGATACAAAGGTTTTGGTGTTTGTTATTCCATGAGACTTTTTTTTCCTGTGGTAGCAACAGCAGCTTCCACTTGGCAGCTTATGTTGCCAATGTGGACACCCAACCAGGCCCTCACCCTGTAATGGTCAGGCCTTTTGCCTCCCTCTCCCTCTCTCTCCCCCCATGTGCACTCTGGTCAAAACCTTATCAATTTTTGTGGGGGAAAAACAACTATTAATTCAGGTGAAGAATGCAAAAGCTGAAAAACCTTATGTCCACTAAAATCAGGTTTTTCTGGTTTTTTGAATGTTGCAAAAATCAGTGGGTTCTGAAGAGTGCGTTTGTGTGAGGGAAAGGGGCCTTTTTAGAGTAGGCTAGTCAGAATAGGGTGAGGGACCCACTAACCCATGCTCTCACTCTTACCCAAATCCTAAACTCACTGCCTCACCGCTAAATCTGGAGTGACTCTGGTCTCTTCCAATAGGCCTTTGTGATGTCTTGCACTCCAGTCTAAAGGGGTGGTTGTGGAGAGCACTTCAGCAGCATGCAGGAGTATAGATATCTACTGCTACTTCCATTTCCTACCATTCATGACATTACCACTATATGCAAAAAGAAATGAAGAGATTGGTCAGGTTGGGCAGACCATAATATGATTGCCCCCTCTTCTTTCTTTCATGCTTTGATCAGCAGTGGAATAGTTAAAATATTAACTTTTAAAATGCCACCATTACATTTCTTAGTGAACCCCCCATTGAGTTGACTGGCAACAATTTACACTTACGATTACATCTGGTTCACATTTTGAAACTTATCTTCACAACCATAATGGCTAGAGACTTTTTTTAACTGAAAGCTTAGCCTCAGGAGTGTAAGGAGGCAGCCACTGAGGAATAGTACCAGCTCACCATGCTACCACAAACTGGCAAAAATTAATTAGTGTGCACACAAAACTCTTTACCGACTGAAAGACCAATAGTGCCCTCATTTCTGGCTTATTAGGAAAATTGTCACAGAAAAAATATGTACAGTGCTGGCAGCTAAACAAGAATTCCCATATGAAGGTTCAACTGCAGCCCTTATTCAAGTGAGCAATCCATTGAACTCACTAGCATAACTCTCATGAGGAAAGGCTGTAAGCTCAGGTCTCCAATACATTCGTGCATATCTAGTAATTTATGGATCTACCTTGCCAGATGCATTTTACAAGTTCACCTCTCGCTAAGAAAATGGGTAAAACCACCTTATTAAAGCTGGGAGACCATTCTAAATCATCAGAATTTTGTTTCCCAGTTTACAGTATCCATTCTAAATAGCTCTGAGGTTGCTCTTGTGACATTTCACCCCATAATGCTTTATGGAATGTAAATGACATAACTGGAATATGTTTTATGCTATATATGCCATGTAACATCTCTGCAAAGGTTATGATCTTCTGAATATATTCATCCTATTTGTATGCATGTGTCATTTTTGTATTCAAAGTTATGAATATTGGCTGTGTACTTGTTTGATTTGAAGTAGCCTTAGTAAGGCATTTGGGCAGCTTCTTTAGAAAGGAATTTGCAAGTTAAATGCCCAATCAAGAAACACTTAACGGACAATGGATCTTGGAAGGTTCCAATCCACATGAGAAGTCTACCTGAGGACATTCAAGGTAGCATGTGAACAATGGCTGCTACCTGTAAGTTCTGAGTGATGCATGGACATGTGACTTGCCCATGTGACTCCAAAACTCCATCTTGTAGCTGGGATGCTACACAGGGGGAGGGAGAGGTGTCCACCCTCAAGAGAAAGTCTATTTAAACCCCTGGGAGACCCCTCCATTTTGTCTTAAGCTGGTTCAAGAGATAACCTCTCCACTCCCAAAGGATACCTAAAAGAAACTGGAACAAAGGACACTAACCACAGGGGTGTGAGTGATTGCTGGACCCAGACTAGAAGGAGGCTTATTAGAACATCTCTGAGGGTGAAATTTTATCTGTATTCAGCTTCTTACTATTTTAGGTTTAGACTCGTGTGTGTTATTTTATTTTGCTTGGTAATTCACTTTGTTCTGTCTGCTATCACCTGGAACCACTTAAATCCTACTTTTTGTATTTAATAAAATCACTTTTTACTTATTAATTAACCCAGAGTACGTATTAATACCGGGTCCGGGGGAGGGAGGGGGGCGGCAAACAGCTGTGAATATCTCTCAATCAGTGTTACAGAGGGCGAACAATTTGAGTTTATCCTGTATAAGCTTTATTCAGGGTAAAACTGATTTATTTGGGGTTTGGACCCCATTGGGAGCTGGGTTTCTGAGTGCTGGAGACAGGAACACTTCTTAAGCTATTTTCAGTTAAGCCTGCAGCTTTTAGGGGACGTGGTTCAGACCTGGGTATGTGTTTGCAGCAGGCAAGCGTGTCTAGCTCAAACAAGGCAAGGTTCTGGAGTCCCAAGCTGGCAGAGAAAACGGGCTCAGAGGTAGTCTCAACACATCAGATGGCAGTCCCAAGGGCGTTTCTGTGATCCAACCCCCCACACCCCTCTTAGGGGAAAAACAGTGCTGGAGTTCTTCTGGCTTCCTTGTAGTACATGTTCCTCAGCAGCATGACATCAGCAGTCTGGAATGTCATCAGTGAAGTGGTAATACCTGTCATGGTACCTTCCTTTGCTGGCTTTCTCTTACTGTACATGAAAGTTTTCTAACCAGACAATCCTCTGCATTGCAGCAGGCTTACCCCATAATGCTATGGAAGCCTAGCATATGGCTAATTACTGTTCCACCAAACAATCCACTAAGGCCTTTTTGTTTCTCTGATGTACCATTTGCATTTTTTGCAGACAGCGCAACAAACAATTCCTTTGGAGGTACTTTTCAATTTTAAATGAGGCTCTAGGAAGATGAATTTCTCGCTGGAATGTGAATGATGTTACGGCCTGGCCTGGCCCTCCTTTCTGGACTAACACCAGTCTTGTAAATGGACCCAAATCCTGGACTCACATGCTTCTAAGCCAGCCTTCCAGATCTGGATAGTGACGGGGAAGTCACTGTTCCTAGCTCTGGGTCTCTTGGGCACACACCCATGTCTGACACCCCTCTTGGGCAGTGTGACCATGCAGTCAATCCAATTTAGGGTACGTCTACACAACAACTAGACACCTGTGGCTGACGTGGAAGTTTACACAGCAATGAAACAGCCCTGCAGCCTGAGCCCCGCAAGCCCGAGTTGGCTGGCAAGGGCCAGCCATGGGTGTCTAGCTGCTGTGTATACACACCATTAGACCATGGAACCAGTATCCCAGCCCTCCTGAACCCCCCAGTGGCTTAGACACATTTCCCCAGAGTCCACTTGGCTATGGGAGCTCTAGTTCCTCAATTAACCCTTTCAGTGACAGCATGGCAGGCAAGCAAGGAATACAGGCTTAGCAAAGCAATTTCTTACCCACAGAAACTTTTTTTTTCTTAACAAAACCCATTAAAGGGTTACATATCTTTGAAAATCAGCAGACAGTCCTAAAATGCATGTTGGTCTCACCTAAAGGCTTACCATCCCCTGATGCTAACCTAAGCAGGACTAGCTTCTTCAGACACCCCTCCTGTCTATCACATGCCACTATTCCACTCAGCCATCTGCACACTAAACCCAACAACTGGAATTAAACCAAAGTAGTGCAGCCCTCAGGGGACTTAACTATTGTGTGTCACAGGCAGAGAACAGGAGGGACTGAGATGCACCAATGCCTGAGAAACTGATTGAGACATACCCAGATGATACTCTGACTGGTCTGTGGACATATCCTAAGGCTACCAATGGCTAATCCTCTCAATCTCCCCACAACAGCCTAGTGGTGGAAGATGCTACTCCACTGGACACTCTTATCATATGGTGCCCCCAGCTGAGGAACAGAGAGACAGGGACTTCTTCAGAAGAAGGGGTTACTAATCAGGAATGTACACAGCTTGCAGTAGAGCATTTCTTTATCTAATCAGTGTACATCTTGGAGGATCTCCCTGTCAGAAGTCCAGGAGCCTCTGATCCCCAAGGACCCATGGTTATCTCAGATAAAAAGGGCTACCAGCGTTATATAGAGGGGACTACAAAATAATCTTCAGGAGAAGGCTCTCATTTTACAGTATCAGGAAGAGACACTGCACAAAATCCAATCCCTCCTGGCAAAGAAAGCCAATTGATCCTGCACCACTGGAAAAAGAGGGAAGAGAATTTCAGGTGATTCCTGATACCCAAGAAAACAGGAAGCTTCACCCTTTCTTGGATCTCAGCAATCTCAGTTTTTATATAATGAAAGAAAGGTTTTTGAAATTTTCTCTGGGGACACTCATGCACCTTATAGAAAGCAACTGGCTGTGCTCTGGAAATCGTGGACAGCTGTCTGTCCTCAAGGGTATGTTTAAACCACCCAATGTATTATTTATGATTACAGTAATTATCATTATTGTTACTGGAGTGTCCAGAGGATCAAGGTCTAAAAGTGTAGGATGTTCTACAAACAGAGCTCTTGCCCTGAAGAGTTTACAATCAAATTTAAGACATGAATCAATAAGAGGAATGTGGGAGAGAGAACATAAGAACAGCCATACTGGGTCCGACTAAAGGCCCATCTAGCCCAGTATCCTGTCTTCCGCCAGTGGCCAATGCCAGGTGCCCCAGAGGGAATAAATAGAAGAGGTAATCAAGTGATCCATCCCCTGTCGCCCATTCCCAGCTTCTGGCAAACAGAGGGTAGAGACACCAGAGGACAAGGAAAACAGTGACATGAAACACATGGGTGCATAGACTACTTTTGTGTGCACAGTTAGATTGTTTTGAGTCAATTGATTTTATTATTTATGATCAATGTTACAATATAAATAAGTAAATGAGATGAATATAAGAAGTCCCTAGTTGCCCTCTGCCTAATTGATATCAGCTGGTAGTTTTCCATAAACATCAGGATAGCAGTGGGTTGGAAAGGATTTGAATAAGAACAGGGTAGTGGTTTTATAACTAGTTCAGGGAGAGCACAGAAGGAAACGTGCAGGAGAACAAACACCCATTGCTGGCATCATCAATGGAGCAAAGGGGCAGGAGAGGATAAAGTGTGTTGTGAAGGGCCTTAAAGGTAAGGGCAAAAAGCTTGTATTGGATGTGGTGAAGAAGTGGGAGCCAACAGAGAGATTCAAAATGTGGGTGGGTATAGGGATGACATGTTTAGAGCAATGGGCTGGGAAAGTGACCTTGAGCGTCATGTCCCGAACACTATTCATATTATTACCCATAACTCTTCTGTATAAAACACAACTTCAGGAGGCCTTGAAGTCTCAGCTGAGACCTTCGCATTCTATTGGGGTTGCAGACAACTTGCAAACCACTCTACGGTAGTGGCAATTCAGTCTGGGTCAGAACTTCTAGCTGGCCCCATTTCTACAATTGGTCTCGCCAGAATTTTGGTGAAGGTAAGATCTGGATTTAGGTCTGAACCTCTATATTGGACCAAACCAAAACCCCAGGTCTGAACATCACTGAACTTTGGGAAAGTCAGAATACAAAACCAAATCTGAGCTTTGCCGCTCAGGCTCATCTTTGTTAACAAGCATGTCCGATATAACTCATTTAATAGTCACTGTCAAGTGCTTGTGACTATTAAAATCACTCCCATGTTAACAATAGTGCTGTTGCAGGAATCAGCATAACTAAGTGTATTGGCCAGGAGGATAAGTATGATTATAAAAGAGATTTTCATGGTCATAGATGTTGGCATTTGCATTGATGGGAAAGGAAATAGAAGGGAAAAAACAGCATGTGCCAGTATGATGTGGTTTAGATGAAATAATCAGTTTTTGAATGTTTCCCTGAGGCATGTGTCCTCTGAATAACACAGACCCATGAAGTGTAGGTTTGGTTGCCAAAAAAAGAATTACACAACTGAAATAGAATGAGATGTGTAAATCACTTTTGTGAAGGGGGAAGAACTGTATTCGTTTTTGCTCCAGATTTATAAATCTGGGATTTTTTTGGAACAAAGAATTCCAGAAGTTCTATTCTTATCCACAAGGGGGAGCAGAGGTCCTATAAGATATGTCTAGTCCTTTCAGCACAGAGGCTGTCTAAAACAACTAACTACAGCTGAGAGTGGGGGAGGAATTAAAGAGAAAGGGGTGATGGCCTGGGCCTTAATTCAGTAGTGGACATACATAACATAAATATGGACAGGAACATCAAAGTCTATGGAATCATAGATGACTCATCAGGCTTACATAGCCAACGGTACACAAGGAAGGAGTGTTGCTAGCATCACATCTGACTGCCTGACCTCCCTAACCCTATGGATCAAGTACCAGTTTTGCGACTGCATGAACTGGAGGCAGCCTTGCCATGTGAAACTCAAACCTGCAACCTCATAGAATGTGAGGGTTGGAAGGGACCTCAGGAGGTCATCTAGTCCAACCCCCTGCTCAAAGCAGGACCAATCCCCAGACAGATTTTTGCCCCAGATCCCTAAATAGCCCCCTCAAGGATTGAACTCACAACACTAGGTTTAGCAGGCCAATGCTCAAACCACTGAGCTATCCCTGCCCTCTAAACCTCGAGGATTGTAAGCAAGTGCTGAGCTATCATCCCTTTAGACCAGGGGTGGGCAAACTTTTTGGCCTGAGGGCCGCATCGGGTTTCATAAATTGTATGGAGGGATGGTTAGGGGAGGGGGTCGTGGCCTGGCCCCCACCTCCTATCTGTGCCCCCTCTCCCCCCCGGGACTCCTGCCCCATCCAACCCCGCCTGTTCCCTGACAGCCCTCCCGGGACCCTGCCCCATCCACACCCCCCCGCTCCCTGTCCCCTGACTGCCCCTGGAGCCCCGCCACCCCATCCAACCCCTCCTCTCATTCCTGACAGCCCCCCCCCAGCCCCCCTGTCCCATCCAACCATCCCTTCTCCCTGTCTGCCCCCAGAACCCCGCCCCTGACTGCCCCCTGCCGCCCCATCCAACCCCCCCTCCTTCCTGACTGCCCCCTGGGACCCTTGCCCCCATTCAACCCTCTGTTCCCCCCTGACTGCCCCAACCCCATCCACACCCCTGCCCCCTGACCACCACCCCGAACTCCCCTGCCCTCTATTCCCGCCCCCCCCCCGCTCTGTGTCCCCTTACCGCACTGCCTGGAGCACCAGTGGCTGGTGGCGCTACAGCCGCGCCACCCGGCTGGAGCCAGGCCACACCACCACCGCGCAGCACAGAGACTGGGTCAGGCCGGGCTCTGTAGCTGCACTGACCCAGGAGCTCACAGCCCCGCCGCCCAGAGCATTGCGCCAGCGGTGGAGCGAGTGAGCTAAGGCTGCGGGGGAGGGGGCCGGGGCTAGCCTCCCGGGCCAGGAGCTCGGGGGCCCGGCAGGACGGTGCCGTGGGTGCCATAGTTTGCCCACCTCTGCTTTAGACAGTAACAGAGATGGGCATAAATCCACCAATCTGAACCACTGGGGGGCAGGAAGGAGCCTCTGTTTGTACTTTGAGTGAAAGGGATCAGATTGATATCCCCAGAGAATAAAGTTCTCTCTTTATTCCCCCAAAATATACAACAAGCAGCAACAACACGAGCTTCCTTCTCCTACTCCCACCACCTGCAGGGTCCCCCTGACCAAGTCACAAGATCGTTCATTCTTCATCACCCATTCAGTCACTGAGGGAGACTGCCAACCCAGGTGTCAAGTAGCACTACTGGATGGTGGCTTTTTTATGATGTGGAAATATTTAATATCTATTAGGAACTAGCGTAAGACTGCTAACTAATTTCATATAGGCCACTGAACAGCCATAGGATGATAACAGCTCCATTGAGTTTTGATGGTATGAGTGCACCTTCAGGCTTCAACAATATTAATATGCCTTGCTACTGACTATGTCATAGATTTGCCATTGGGTCTGACTTCAGTGCATGATATTCTAAGAGGATTTGGCATTTATGACTGGTTCATTGGCCTTGACACCTGAGGCACAGAGAAAAGAGGAGTCTGCATAAGTCTGAGAGTGTATGTCAGACGCCTTTAATGACTGCAGTTATTGGAGTGAATTGTGCTGAGGGTACAAAGGATTGTAGGGATGAAGGCATACCCAGGAAAGCAGAAGGTGAAGAGATACCACAGAGTTCACTGTGGCTGGGTTACTCCCCTGACCTAGCAGTGACTGTAGAAGAGGAGCTCAGTTTATTGGCAGAGGTTAACCTGCTTGTTTCCTCACAGACCATTTTATGATCTGGAGAGTAGCGATTTTAATCAGAGATTCATCCTGGCTCCCATGCTTTCCCATGGGGAAGAACTGGGTGAGAATGTAAAAGTAGTAGGGAAACTTGGAGCCAGTGACCATGAGTTAACTGATTGCATCAGAGTAGCAAAACAATATACATATACAGCCAAAGCAAAGTGTGGAAATAATAGTCCTTCTGTATATGGCTCTGCTGTGATCATAGCTGAAATACTGCAGTCAGTACTGGGCACCGCATTGTCAGAAAGATATTGACAAATTGGAGGGTGTTTAGAGAAGAACAACAAAAATAATCCCATTTCACTGGTCAGGAATTGCCAGAGCACAACATGCTCTGGTCAGATCCCCTCCAACAGCCAGGGGCACCCATAGTAGGTGGTGTAGAGCCTAAGCAGCATAAAGCAGGGATTGAGGATCTGACCCATGGAGTTACACTGGTGCAAAGTGAGTAAGTGAGAGGAGAACCAGGACCTAGATCCCTAAAAAAATGTTGGTTTTAATAATCCATGATGTCATTAGTAAATCCAAACAGGATTTGACAGTGTCCCTTTAGTGATAGGTTGATTGCCTAAACAAGGACTTTCCCATTTAAGATGGTCTCAGATTTATTTTACATGTTTGCTTTACTGAATACAAAGATCACAGGAAACTGACTGAGTTGTGTTATTTATTTATATGTACTGCGCTATTAGATTTCAAGGAGTCTGCTGCCTGCAGTGCAGCTGCTATTTTGTGAGGCAGAGTTCCTGCAGCATGTTCTAGCAGAGACACACACCCCATGCTCTCTGTAGGAGACTTTTCTCCTGTTCATTTCTATTTTGTTATTTTTTTGGGGATCAAAAATAAAAGTGCATTCAGACTTTTAGGCCTCGTTGACATTAGACTAAGTATTGTTTGAGAGGAACATTGTTTCGCTGTTCTATCAGTACAAGCAATGCTGGGAGCACTAGTGTAGATAAGGGATGGATGGGGTTTTTTTTGCCAATGAGTCATCTAGACCTGCTCTGAGCAGGATTAGAGAACACAGTGGTAAAACTATCAGCAGTCTACACTAGTGCTTTCACCACTGAAGCTGCACCATGGAAAGTAAAATAGTGGGAGACTTTGTGGGAAACGCTATTGAAGCCACAGCTTTAAATGTTTGCTCCTTGTGCATGGAAAACAGCCTGGAAGTGATGAGACAAAAACCACAATACTGTACAATGCAACTTTATTTTAGACAGCATATTCTATTAATGGTATGCCAACTCTCTTACAAAGTTAAATCATAAATCATAGCAAATGGACAGGGGAGGGATAGCTTAGTGGTTTGAGCATTGGCCTGCTAAACCCAGGGTTGTGAGTTCAATCCTTGAGGGGGCCACTTAGGGATCTGGGGCAAAAATCTGTCTGGGGATTGGTCCTGCTTTGAGCAGGGGGTTGGACTAGGTGACTGCCTGAGGTCCCTTCCAATCCTGATGATTCTATGACAGACATAGCTAACAGATGATTAATATGGTGTAAAAGTCTACACAGATGGATAGATAAAGGAAGGTGTATATTCCTATTATTTAGAGATGGCCCCAAGCAGCAAAATTCAGATCAACATCCAGATTTTGAATGCCCTTGAAGTCTACAGTATTCACATCTGGGTGTTTGGTTCAGCCCAATACAGACATAGGGAGCAGCTGGGGAATTCAGTTCCTGGATTTCAAACCTTCTCCAAGTTCAAAGGTGTTTTTGATTGAATCCAGAAGAGATTTCCATTCTCTTTTGCTGACTTCGGGCAGTGTGCACCTGCCACCCATCCTCATCACAGAAAAGCAAGACTTCTTTAAATAAACACTCATTAGTCACTGATTTCTTCTGAGTTTCAGTTGGAGTCAGTCAGTGAGTTTACATTCTATTTCCAATTATCTGTGAGTAAAGCATAACAGCTACACAGACATGGAGGGAGGGGAGGGAAGGGAAAGGGAGAATAGTCAGAAGAACTCTTTGGATTCACTTAAAATAAGTCAATGCTTAATTCATGTACAACCAAATCAGTTTTTGTTTCTTTGTTTTTTAAACTGAAAAGTTTCTCCTATGGGCTCTTTATCTGATGTTTAGCTATAAGGTGTAGCACATTTCACATTGATTTAGTGAGAGGGTTTTTATTAGTCAACAAGTTAACTGTCATTTATTAATAATGTATGTACTTAGCAGCAAACTCAGAGTCCCTGGCAAGTCATTGCACCTTTGTGCCTCAGTTTCCCCAGCCAGAAAATGAGATTAATAATACTTGCCTGCCTCCAGGAGTTTTGAGAGGCTTCCTACACTCATGTTTTAGAGCCCACCCCAAAGGCCATTGAAATCAATGAAAAGACTTCAGTTGCCTTGATTTCAATGGGCTTTGGATCAGATTGTTAAAAAGCTTTGGGGGTCTTTGGGTGTACAACACTGTAAAAGTGCTACATATTATTAAAGGGTCATATCCTGAGCACCTTACTTAGTTTATACTCAGCCCTTATTCAGGCAAAATTCCCATTGAGAAATGACTGAGTAAAAACCAAGTAAGGCACTCAAGATCTGCTCCATTTTCTAATAAAACAGTGGATACATAATACATATTGCTGAGCTTTATTCGGACCATAACGTATCAATTCCCACAGAGCGTCTTTCCTCCCTGAAGATCCCAAAGCACTTTCTTGGTAGGCAAAATGTAGCTACACCAGGACCTTGGGGTAAACACTCCTACTCTTCTGAAAAGTGCCAGAGAGGAGTTTTAATGACCACACGAGGTCAGGACCTTCGTTTTACATTTCATCCTAAATACAGCCCCCCGCAGCAGAGTGCATCTATGAGCAGTATTCTCCTTATTGTTCAGCATGGGGAAGTGAGACATCAAGAAGGATTAAGGGCTTGATCCTGCACTCAGTGAATTCAATTGCAAAATGTCTTCTTTAGTGCAGGATCAGTCCTTAAGTGACCTGTCCCAGACCATCTAATGAATCAGAAACATAGCCAGCAAATATACCCAGCGCTCACTAATGTCTAGTCATGTGTATTAACCACAAAATCATGGTCCCTCTTTAGCCTCGTCTAAGCTGCTACCACTCATTTATTTCCACTGGTGACAGCAGCACCGGGAACCATAGTGCAAAGAGGCTGATGGCCTTTTAGGATAGGTCTTCACTACAAATGAAAGTATGGTGGAAGTACAGGCAAGCATAACCATGCTATCTTTAATCTAGCTAGCACAAGTAGTAATATTGTAGTAGCGACAATGCACTTCGGTGCAGGCTAGCCGCTTGAGTATGTACCCAGAGTCCCTGGCAGGCTCTCTCTAGGGCTGTTAGTCCGTGTTGAAGCCCATGCTGCCATATATTCCCTACAGTTGTTACCTTCCTATCCACACTACAGTTACACCTTAATTTGCTGTGTAGATGTACCCTTAAACACCAGTTGGTCTAACTTGGCTCTGCATAGGCCTTATTGATACAGTGCTTAATAGGTAAAGTTCAGCAGCCAATAGCTCACCTATACTAAGGGTATGTCTACACTACGAGAGTAGTTCGATTTTACTTAAATCGAATATGTGGAATCGATATTACAAAGTCGAACGTGTGTATCCACACTAAGGACAGTAATTCGACTTTGTGAGTCCATACTAACGGGGCAAGCGTCGACATTGGAAGCGTTGCACTGTGGGCAGCTATCCCACAGTTCCCGCAGTCCCCGCTGCCCATTGGAATTCTGGGTCGAGCCCCCAATGCCTGCTGGGGAAAAAAATGTGTCGAGGGTGGTTTTGGGTAACTGTCGTCATCCAACCGTCACTCCCGCCCTCCCTCCCTGAAAGCGCCAGCGGGCAATCAGTTCGCGCACTTTTCTGGTGAGTGACAGCGCGGACGCCACAGCACTGCGAGCATGGAGCCCGCTGCGACCATCGCTGCAGTTATGGCCGTTGTCAACACCTCGCACCTTATCATACACCTTTTCCAGAGGCAGATGCTGAGAAATCGGGCGAGGAGGCTACGTCAGCGCGGTGAGGACATGAAGTCTGAGAGGGGCACAGACCTGTCACAAAGCACGGGACCCCGCGCCGTGAACATCATGGTGGCAATGGGTCATGTTGATGTTGTGGAACGGCGATTCTGGGCCCGGGAAACAAGCACGGACTGGTGGGACCGCATAGTGCTGCAGGTCTGGGATGAATCACAGTGGCTGCGAAACTTTCGGATGCGGAAGGGAACTTTCCTGGAACTTTGTGAGCTGCTGTCCCCTGCCCTGAAGCGCAAGGACACCCGGATGCGAGCAGCCCTGACTGTCCAGAAGCGAGTGGCCATAGCCCTCTGGAAGCTTGCAACGCCAGACAGCTACCGGTCAGTCGCGAACCACTTTGGCGTGGGCAAATCTACTGTGGGGGTTGCTGTGATGCAAGTAGCCAACGCAATCGTTGAGCTACTGCTGTCAAAGGTAGTGACCCTTGGAAACGTGCAGGTCATCATAGATGGCTTCACCGCGATGGGATTCCCAAACTGCGGTGGGGCTATAGATGGAACTCACATACCTATCCTGGGACCGGACCACCAGGCCAGCCAGTACACTAACCGAAAGGGGTACTTTTCAATGGTGCTGCAAGCACTGGTGGACCATAGGGGATGTTTTACCAACATCAACGTCGGATGGCCAGGCAAGGTTCATGACGCTCGTGTTTTCAGGAATTCTCGTCTGTTTAGACGGCTGCAGGAAGGTATTTACTTCCCGGACCACAAAATAACTGTTGGGGATGTGGAGATGCCTATAGTGATCCTCGGGGACCCAGCCTACCCGCTAATGCCCTGGCTCATGAAGCCCTATACAGGCGCCCTGGACACTGAAAAAGAACTCTTCAACTACCGTCTGAGCAAGTGCAGAATGGTGGTGGAGTGTGCTTTTGGACGTCTCAAGGGGAGATGGAGAAGCTTACTGACTCGCTCTGATCTCAGCGAAACCAATATCCCCGTTGTTATTGCAGCTTGCTGTGTGCTCCACAATCTCTGTGAGAGCAAGGAGGAGACCTTTATGGCGGGGTGGGAGGTTGAGGCAAATAGCCTGGCTGCTGATTACGCCCAGCCAGACAGCCGGGCGATTAGAAGAGCCCAGCGGGACGCGCTGTGCATCCGGGAGGCTTTGAAAGCTAGGTTCCTCAGTGAGCAGGGTAACCTGTGACTATTACGTTTGTTTAAAGAGAAGCTGAACCTGCCCCCGTTTCTTTACCCAGTTAAGGTTGACTATCCTCTCCAGCTACATACCCCGTTCACCCCGTCCCCCCCCTTCCAACCCACGTTTAAAAATAAAATAAATGGAACTTGGTTAATGAACACCGTTTTCTTTATTACGGATTTTGCGGTAGTGTTGAAACTGGGATGCAGACTGTGGTGGGGAGCGGGCGTAGTGATGGAAAGAACGCTTCTAAACTCGAGGAATGACAGGCTCCTGCTCCTAGAGCGGTCCGCAGTGGTGGACTGGTTGTTTCAACGGAGCCTGCCACCCCTCCTTTTCGGGACTCTGTGTGTGGGGGCTATGTGACTTTGTGGCGGGGGAGGATGGTTACAGATCCCCTGCTGCGTGGCTCTGTGATCCAAGGTAAAGAACCGCTGCATAAGATCTCTAACCGCCCTCCCCTGCCACAAAGTCACATAGCCCGCCCCAGAACATGAAAACCACCTCCCAGACTGACCAGGGTGCCTAGTGACTGCAATGTGTGTGTGACCTGCTGCTGAACCTTCCCCCGTGTCTGTACCCTGGTAAAGGTGACTGTGCTTTCCAATTACCAACACCCTTCCACCCTTCAAACACACTCTCCTCTAAAAGAACATGATGGAAACAGTAATTAACAGAAACGTATTTTTTATTAGCAACTACACAGTTAGGGGATGAAACTGGGACGGGGGCTTGGGTGAGGCGGGAATGAAAGGACTTATCAAATTTTGGGGAATGAGAGCCTTCTAGTATTCGAGCAGTCTGCAGGGGTGGAGTGACAGTTTTCACAGCCCCTGCCGCCCCTCCTTCTTGGGACTTTGGGTGAGGGGGGTATGGGACTTTGTGGCGGGGGAGGGCGGTTAGACAGAGACTGCAGCGGGGCTCTGTCCTCCTGCCTCCGGTCCTGCAGAACATCCACAAGGCGCCGGAGCGTGTCCGTTTGCTCCCTCATTAGTCCAAGCAGCGTTTGAGTCGCCTGCTGGTCTTCCTGCCGCCACCTCTCCTCCCGTTCAATGTTTGATCGATGGTATTGCGACATGTTCTCCCTCCACTGGGTCTGCTGGGCCGCCTCGGCTCGGGAGCAGCCCATAAGTTCTGAGAACATGTCGTCCCGTGTCCTTTTCTTTCTCCGCCTAACCTGCGCCAGCCTCTGGGAGGGGGATGCCAGGGTAGGTCGGGAGACAGTCGCAGCTGTGGGATGGGAAAAAGGGAGTGAATTCCTCAAAAAGATCATTTTTTGTGAACAATGAACATAGTCTTTCTCTGTGAACAAGACCATGCACAGCACCTATCACATGCGCACTCAGGACAAGGTCGAATTTTCGGCCTTCGCATTCAGTGCCTGGGGTCTTGCAGTGGAGATCAGACAAGCGGGGCAGGACAGCGGAATTCGGGTAGCAGGCTGACATGGTAAGCCGTAGACTTTTGGCTGCTTAAAACTTAAATTATAGCAGTGCCCTCCTTTCCTGTTCAAAGCAATGCCCCTAGCGTTGGCCAGTTCCTGCAGCCGGCAATCCGGCAAGCATGAACTCTGCCCCTGTCCCACCCCCTCGCGGCTGTCCCCGGGAAAGATCCCTGTATGCTGCCCCTCTCCCGCCTCCACCGCGTGGCTGTAAACCGCCGGTTACAGTTCTGTAAAGGAACAGGCAAGCAGTCCCAATAGTAACATTCCCCTAATTCTAAGCAGGTCACCATGAGCGACATCACTCTGCTGAGGATTTCTGAGACAGAGAAAGAACGCATGCTGCGTGAAAGCCTGCAAAAACCAGGGCCGTATGCCGCCATGCTCTGCAAGGCAATGATACCAGAGTACTTGATGGTAGCCTGGCGCGGAAAAGTTTCCTACCACGGAGAACACAATAAGGCCGCTCTCCCCAGGAACCTCATGCAAAGGCTTGCCAATTACCTCCAGGAGAGCTTCGTGGAGATGTCCCATGAGGATTTCAGCTCTATCCCCGGACATATAGACCTTATTTTCCAGTAGCTGCACTGGCAAGGACTGAAAAGTAGAGCGCCTAGGGCAAACCAATCATGAAAAACCCATTGTTAATGTTCCTGTTCTGTTCAAAATAAATGTTTACATGTTTACAACACTTACCGACTGATCCTTCCACTGATTCACGGTCCGTGTTAACGCCTGGGGACGGTTGGTAGGGGATCTCTGCGAGGGTGATGAAGAGATCCTTGCTGTCTGGGAAATCAGCGTTGTAAGCGCTGTCGACTGCCTCGTCCTCCTCATCTCCTTCCTCATCTTCCCCGTCCGCTAACATCTCCGAGGAAGCGGCCCTCGACAATATCCCATCCTCTGAGTCCACGGTCAGTGGTGGGGTAGTGGTGGCGGCCGCACCTAGAATGGAATGCAGTGCCTCATAGAAACGGCATGTCTGGGGCTGGGATCCGGAGCGTCCGTTTGCCTCTTTGGTCTTCTGGTACCCTTGTCTCAGCTCCTTGATTTTCACGCGGCACTGCGTTGCATCCCGGCTGTATCCTCTCTCTGTCATGGCTTTTGAGATCTTCTCGTAGATCTTTGCATTCCGCCTTTTCGATCGCAGCTCGGAAAGCACGGACTCATCGCCCCACACAGCGATCAGATCCAAGACTTCCCGATCAGTCCATGCTGGGGCCCTCTTTCTATTCTGAGATTGCATGGTCACCTCTGCTGGAGAGCTCTGCATCGTTGCCAGTGCTGCTGAGCTCGCCACGATGTCCAAACAGGAAATGAGATTCAAACTGGCCAGACAGGAAAAGGAATGCAAATTTTCCCGGGGCTTTTCCTGTGTGGCTGGTCAGAGCATCCGAGCTCGGACTGCTGTCCAGAGCGTCAACAGAGTGGTGCACTGTGGGATAGCTCCCGGAGCTATTAGCGTCGAATTCCATCCACACCTACCCTAATTCGACATGGCCATGTCGAATTTAGCGCTACTCCCCTCGTTGGGGAGGAGTACAGAAATCGAATTTAGGAGACCTCTTTGTCGAACTAAATAGCTTCGTTGTGTGGACGGGTGCAGGGTTAATTCGATTTAACGCTGCTAAATTCGAAATAACCTCCTAGTGTAGACCAGGCCTGAGGTTCCAGAGATTGCTAACTCTGGTGGAGCCAGACCTAGCAATGGTGGGAAATCCTACAAAAGTCCCTTTGTATAGACAAGGCATTAAAAGTTTACATCTTGGCAAGATCCTTCCCTGGAGAACAGATGTGACCTACCCTGGAAATGTTCATTGCTTTGATCAGTGTATTAACATGCAGCATTTCAATTATCAAAATTCTTTATGCATCCAAACATATTTCTCTTGCCAGGCAGCAGGAAGAAGTATTCAAACAAAGGCACTCACCTCTATACAAGATATAACACCTCTTTGAAATATACCCTGTAATGATGCCTATCAAATCATGACAAAGATAGCAGTCCCTGAATTGGAATGATGTGTAGCTTGCACCAGCCGTGAGCATCATCTGTTTCTCTTTCTGGACTACAGGGTCTGAGCCACGTGCAGAGAATTGCTTAGTCCACTTTTTTGTCTGCAGGCTTGTAGTGCTGTACTTCATGCAGCAATAGGTATCAGAATGACAGGCCTAGAAAGTCAAGTTCTCTGTTTCTCCAGAGCTGCCTCCCAAACTTCCATCACACCAGGGTTGCATGAAGAATGGAAACATTTATTCCCACATAATTACCCAGGAATTGCCAGATTTCACCATGGATATTATTCATGAGTTATTCAGCCAGCTCTTCTTTACTCCCTGCCATAACAATGTGCCATAATATTCACCTTGAAGCGACATCTCTGGTGGCTAGAGGGGAGTTCAGTCCTCATGGCCCACTCAGTCCTTGGCCTTTCAGCTGAGGTTGCTGACAATCATGCAGTAGTTGTGCTGGTTTCTGTTCACATGGACAGCTATCCACTAGGAACTAGACTAAAGCCTAGACTAGACTCATTTCATACAGGGGCCAGAGAACAGTGATCAGATGGTGTTGACTTTTAGTTATCACTGACCTGGGGTGTTGCTGAACCACAATGTAGAGATGAAAGTCTCCATCTCCCAGTGCCATGCAACTTCTTCCCTTGAATGGACACTTAGCACTTTGCACTCACTTGGCACGGGTGTAAATGATGAAACAAGTGCAAGGTAGTGGGCAATCAGGCCATTGGGATCATGCAGAAGTGTCCACTGAGTTTACATGGCTGCAGTTTTGGGTGCCCAACATGAGAGCTACTGGGCCTTGTTCTGGGTCATGCTGAGCACCCAGAATTTCAGCTGAAGTCAGTGGGAGCCATAGGGCCTAAGTAGCTCTGAAAATCAAATACAAAGTACCTCAGGCTGGGCACCCAGAAGTCAAGGCACACAAAGTTAGTGAACATTTCTGAAAATTCAGGTTTGAGTGCTTGATTTTCCTCTCACTCATACTAGTGGAACTCCATTGAATTCCATGGATTTACTTCTGATTTACACTGGTGTAAGTGAGAGGAGAATCAGGCTCTAGGGAAACACTGGGGAACAGCCTCCAAAATTAAAGCTCATAACTCTGTTCCCAGAGCACACATTCTTTCTAATGCTGATAAGAAATAGCTGTGAGCAGGAAGTACATTCTGGGAACTGAGGTTCAAATGAACAGCATTAAGTATCTTCGTTGGTTTCAGAGGGTCAGCTCCTGCGGCCCAGGTGAGGAACGCTTGGGTCAGAAGATTGTGAGAATCACAAAGGTGGCTTTAATCTGCTTTTGCATTGCCCACTCTTGGGCCAGCTGTACACTGGACCTGTCCCTTGGTGTAAATTGGAGCAGCTTCTGCAGCAACTGGCATGGAGGTTGGAGGAGGTACAAGGAAATCAGTCTGTCTGCACAGGGCTTGAATGTTAGCTGCACTTGCAGCACCCCTGCAAATATTTTCATATAATGCAAGTTCCCTGTAATACAAGGTTTTAAATAAAATGTTATGTGGTACAAAGTCAGATGCCTGGGAGAAATGCAAGTATACTATATCGACACAGTTATCTTCAACTTACTAGACCGTAATCTTGTCAAAAAAAAAAAGAAAAAAAGGTTTATATGACAAGACCTATCTTCCATGAAACCGTGTTGATTGACATTGCGTATAATTTTAGCCTCTAATCCTTACACATTATGGATACATGCTTCAGGAGCATGTTCTCTAATGAGATGTGGTGATCTGTATCAGATGCACATCAGTTAGAACTTTAATCCATAAGCATTCAAGGTCCTCGGATTCTGTCGTTTGTTGCAGCCCAGTGGGGGAACAATGGACAGAAGCAGTTAAGAGGATGCCAAACTAAGCAGGCAGCTTGCTACACCCGAGGCCACTATGCACAGGGGAGCAGGTCTGGGTCCAAGTGTTGAATAGCCACATGATGTTCGTCCATCGTTATCGATGAAGACCTCAACAACTCATTATTTCGATGACCGGGCTTTGTGCGTCCGAAGATGACTGATCAGTCCGATTCGGGCGTAGAACGTCCTGTCACACATCGGGCAGACATGTAATGGCACTGTCGATGATGTACGAGCAGCTCTGGACTTGCGCAGCTCACGCTTTTTTTCAGCCTCAGCAATGCGCCTCGCCTCAGAGGTATTACTGCCTGTGTGAATGAGGCTGTGCCATGCTGAACGGTTCAGTGCGAAGGTTTCCCATGTGGCGGTGTTGATCTCGAAGGACTTCAAAGAGGTCTTCAGCGTGTCCTTGAACCGCTTCTTTTGTCCTCCATGGGAACGCTTTCCCTGAGTGAGTTCTCCGTAGAAGAGCTGTTTAGGAATGCGTTCGTCTGACATTCTCACGACATGTCCGGCCCACCTGGTCTGGGCTCTCATCAGCAATGTGTGAACTGACGGCAGACTGGCTCTAGTAAGGACATCAGTATCGGGCACTTTGTCCTGCCATCTGATTTTTAGAAGCTTTCGCAGACAGGAAATGTGGAAGTGATTGAGCCTTCGTGCATGACTCCGATAGACAGTCCACGTCTCGCAGGCATACAGCAGAGTTGGAAGCACCACTGCTCGGTAGACCTTCAGCTTCGTTGGTAGGCTGATCCCTCGACGTTCCCAAACATTGAAGCGCAATCGGCCAAATGCAGAGCTGGCTTTAGCAATTCTGCAATTTACTTCATCATTGATTGACACTGCTCGGGAAAGGGTACTGCCCAGGTACGTGAAGTGGTTCACTGTCTGGTCTCTGTCCATTTACAGTGATGGACAGTTCTGAGTACGGAGCGTGGGGAGCTGGCTGGTGCATGACCTCAGTCTTCTTGATGTTAATGGTGAGACCGAAGTTATTGCATGCAGTTGAAAACTTGTCCATACTGGCTTGCATTTCTGGCTCTGTACTAGCATTCAGAGCACAATCATCGTCAAAGAGAAAGTCTCAAAGTACAGTTTCCTTCACCTTGGTGATGGCACGCAGTCACCTCAGATTGAATAGTTTCCCATCAGTTCTATACTTCAGGCCTACTCCTTCAGTGCAGTGTTGAAAGGCATCAAAGTGGCAGAGAATATCATGCTGAACAAAGTGGGTGCTAAAACACACCCTTGCTTGACGCCGTTGGTGACTGGGAAGGCCTCAGATGTTTCACCGTCATCCAGGACACGAGCCATCATACCGTGATGAAATTGACGTACCATTCGTATAAATCTATCTGGACAGCCAAATTTCGACATGATCCTCCACAGGCCCTGGCGACTGACAGAGTCAAATGCTTTCGTGAGGTCCACAAAAGTTGTGTAGAGTTCACGATTCTGCTCTTGACATTTCTCCTGTAGCTGACGCACAGCGAAGATCATGTCAATAGTCCCACGTCCCTTGCGGAAGCCACACTGTGATTCTGGCAGTAAGCCCTTCTCCAGGTGAGCGATCAATCGGTTCAACAGAACCCGTGCAAGAACTTTCCCCGCTGTAGAAAGCAGCGAGATTCCACGGTGATTGTCGCATACCTGGCGATTGCCCTTCCTCTTATAGCGGTGCAAGATGGACGCGTCTCTAAATTCCTGTGGAATGGTTCCCTGCTTCCAGAAGGACTGAAACAGCTCAGTGAGTTTCCTTAGCAGCACGGGTCCACTGACTTTGTACACCTCTGCTGGTATGGCATCTGACCCTGGGGCTTTGCCACTTGACAGCTGATTGATAGCTTTCTTCACTTCATCCTCTTCTGGTGAAGCATCCATGGAGTCATTGACTGCAACCTGGGGCATCTTGTCAATGGCCTCATCATTGATGACTGAGGGGCGATTGAGAATTGCTTCAAAGTGTTCAGCCCATCTCTGGAGAATCTGCGTCTTCTCTGTAAGGAGCACAGTACCATGAGAGTTCAGGAGGGGAAAGCTCCCAGAAGACTGTGGACCATAGAGTGTGTTAAGGGCTTCATAAAACTGCTTATAGTCGTTCCTGTCCACATATGCCTGTATTTCATCTGCTTTGGCGCTCAGCCACAAGTCCCGCATTTTTGCGCAATCGGTTCTGTACTGTTCTGCGAACGTTGATAAAGGCGGTCTTCTTTGCAGCCGAGGATGGATCGTTTTAATATGCACAATGCAGGCGGTGCTTCTTAGCAAGTAAGGCCTGGATTTCTGCATCATTTTCATCAAACCAGTCTTGCCGCCTGCATGTGGAGGGCCCCAATACCTTCGATGCAGCTGTATGGACAGTGTTGCGGAATCGCTCCCAGTCTTTCTCAGCGTCATCCTCAATACGAAGATTAGCAAGCTCATTCTCTAGGTCTTCCGCTAGATTTTCAGTGATGCGGCTGTTCTTCAGCTTCGACACGTTGATCCTTTTGAAAGCCTTACAGCCTTGTGGTCGTCTCTTCGGCATGATATGGAGCTTCATTTTGGATACTATGAGCCTATGATCCGTCCAACAGTCAGCGCCACACATAGCTTTTGTAACCCTGACATCTTGTCTGTCCCTTCTCCTGATGATGACATAATCGATCAAATGCCAGTGCTTGGAACGGGGATGCATCCACGAAGTCCTGTTACGGGTAGGAAGGCAGAAGACCGTATTGCTGATCAGAAGGTCATGTGCTGCACAAGTTTTCAGCAGTAACAGGCCATTGCTGTTACACTTTCCCACTCCATTTTTCCCGATGACTCCTTCCCAGGCTGCGGCATCGCATCCGACTCTTGCGTTAAAATCGCCAAGCAGAATCAGCTTGTCTGTGCGGTGCACTGACGATAGCAGAGTATCTAGTTCTTCGTAGAATTTATTCTTCACATCCTCTGGGTTGGTCATTGTAGGAGCATATGCGCTGATCAAAGTAGCTTGTTTTCTTTTTTGAAGCGGAAGCTGCATTGTCATGAGCCGGTCATTCATACCCTTGGGGGAACTGGCAAGTTTCTGAACAAGATGATTCTTGATGGCGAAGCCAACTCCAGATTCGTGACGCTCATCACTGCTGTGGCCACTCCAGAAGAATGTATAGCCACCGCCTGACTCGTATGGCTGTCCTTCATTAGCAAGGCGAGTTTCGCTAAGGGCTGCAATATTAATGTTGTAGCGTGCGAGCTCTCTAGCGACAAGTGCTGTTCCTCTCTCCGGTCTGTCTGCCGTGATGTTGTCCAGTAACGTGCGCACATTCCATGTGCCAATAGTGATCGGTGTCACTCTAAGTTTTGTTTTTGTTCGACCGCTTTTATGGGATCCCCGCCAGCCGCGGTATGCTGGCCAGGGTAAGGTGAAGCAGGCAATGTTTAGGGCACCTTTTCTAGCCCCCTCCTCGTTCTACGGAGGTGAGCAGTGCAATCCTGAATAGAACTGCTCAGTCGCCAAGAAGATGCCGAGCTCCACTGCTGCTTCGGTCAGTGAGGAACGACCATTATGCCTGAGCCGCCTATGTGCAGGTCCACGGCTACAGCTCCCAGTGTATCCACACCTGCTGCTTCGTCGCTCGCCCATCGCCACAGGACTTGATATGATGTGATATATGATATGATGTCGAGACTTGCGCATGAATTGGATTAAAGTGAGGGAGAGTTGTGCAACGTCAGCCTCACTCTCTCTTCCCAGTTCCTATCCTAGCCACATAAAGCAATGACAAAAGGCAACAGTCCAAGCTGCAGCGGGACACGGGTCGTATGAGGTAGCTATAGACTCAGGACAGTGGTGGAGATGAAACCAACGACAACTATGGAATAGCAGCAGACAACTAGGATACCTGGATACATGGGGCTAAGGCCAGGATCTGGAGGACTTAAAAAGAACCTCATCCATCAGCTGGTCTGACATAGGAGAGTCGGAAGAAATGAGGTATATGAACAACCCAGAGGACCAACAGGATGCCACTCAATTGAATGGAGGCAGCATCAGGGTGGAAGCAAGTTCCCCACCAATAGCAATAACAGAAAAAAGAAGCAGGAGACTGGTTGGAAGACCTGCACACTTCATAGAATATGAGGCCTAACAGGCTTCATGGGCTGGCCGTGGGCTATGTGCTAGTGGGGGTGTTCTAATGGGGGCATTGTATTAGTAACCTCTGGCCCCAGGAAGTCAGCAAACACTTGCACAAAGACATGACAACAAAAATTGTATGGCACTCGGAGGGAGGAGACTGGCTGCTGGAGGGAACAGTTTGGAGGAGGTTAGTCTGTAGGGTGACCAGACAGCAAGTATGAAAAATCGGGACAGGGGGTGGGGGGTAATAGGAGCCTATATAAGAAAAATACCCCAAAATCGGGACTGTCCCTATAAAATCGGGACATCTGGTCACCCTATTAGTCTGGGTGCACGTGGCTAAAATGCTAGTTGCAGCACTTCTGTAAATAGTTCTCTTAACAAAGAGCCAGTTTTGTTTTAGAAATATGGAGTCCTCTCATGTTATTACCCAGCACACAGTATATGAATCAGCCTAAAGCAGGGGCGGCAACGTTTGGCACGCGGCCAGCACATCGCTCGCCCGCGCCGCTTCCCGCCGCCCCCATTGGCCCGGGACGGCGAACCGCGGCCAGTGGGGGCCGCGATTGGCCGAACCTGCCGCGTCAGCAGGTAAATAAAACTGGCCCGGCCCGCCAGGGTGCTTACCCTGGCGAGCCACGTGCCAAACGTTGCCGACCCCTGGCCTAAAGGCTACATTAAAGCCTAAAGGGGCCAATATGGCAGTCAAGGATTGCTGAGCACAGGTATACCTTGGACATTCCCTCTTTTCTGCAGCCATACTCCTTACATCAGCTGTAGGGATGGGTGTGATTTAGGAGTTGCCTCAGCTGCACTACATCCCACAACGATCACCTAATACCAGTTAATCTTCCAGTTAAGCTGACTTAGGGCTGCTCGGTGCTGGTGGAATTGTGCAATGCTGCCCTAATGCCCTGGAGGTTTTGATCCAGAATTCTGGTTGTGACGGGTTGGATCACAGAAACCCCCTTGGGAGCTGCCACCCAATGTGCAAAGACTACCCCTGCTTCTGTTTTCCCTGCCAGCTTAGGATTCCAGCACCCTGTCTTGCTGAGCCAGACACTCCAGTCTGCTCTAACAAAGACTCAGGGTCTGAATTACTAGTCCCAAAGCTGCAAGTTTACCCGAAACCAGCTTACAGGAGTGTGCTTGTCTTTAGCACTCAGATGCCCAACTCCCAATGGGGTCTAAACCCAGATAAATCCGTTTTACCCTGCATAAAGTTTATGCAGGGCAAACTCATAAATTGTTCGCCCTCTATAACACTGATAGAGAGATATGCACAGTTGTTTGCTCCCCCAGGTATTAATACATACTCTGAGTAAATTACTAAATAAAAAGTGATTTTATTAAATACAGACAGTAGGATTTAAGTGGTTCAAAGTAGTAACAGACAGAACAAAGTAAGTCACAAGCAAAATAAAATAAAATGCGCAAATCTATGCCTAATCAAACTAAATACAGATAATCTCACCCTCAGAGATGCTTCAGTAAATTTTTCTCAGACTGGACACCTTCCAGGCCTGGGCACAATTCTTTCCCCTGGTACAGCTTTTGTTCCAGCTTAGGTGTTATCTAGGGGATTCTCCATGATGGCTCCTCTCCCCCTCTCTGTTCTCTTCCACCCCTTTATATATCTTTTGCATAAGGCGGGAACCCTTTGTCTTTCTGGGTTTCCACCCCCCCTCACTGGAAAAGCACCAGGTTAAAGATGGATTCCAGTTCAGGTGACATGATCACATGTCACTGCAAGACTTCATTACTCACTTGCCAGCACACACATATACAGGGAGACTCACAGGTAAACAGCCATCTGCAGACAATGGGAGTCATCAAGATTCCAAACCCTCATTAATGGCCCACACTTTACATAATTACAATAGGCCCTCAGAGTTACATTTTATATTTCTAGTTTTAGATACAAGAGTGGTACATTTCTACAAATAGGATGATCACACTCAGTAGCTTATGAGCTTTGTAATGATACCTTACAAGAGACCTTTTGCACAAAGCATATCCCATTTGCATTATAGTCACTTATTATCAAATTTTTTATAAAACTATCCCAGTTACATTATATTCACTTATTATCATGTTTTTATAAAACCATGTAGACTGCACAACGTCACACCCTCCTCCTGAACTTACTGCCAGAGACTTGGACACTGACCATGGCGGAGGCAGTATTCCTAAAATTCGTTTTTGGGCTCCCCTATGGGGCAGACACTCCTGTGTCCCCCAAAAGGGAATGAGACCCTGATCCAGCTGTAGGCTCACAGCTACCAGCTATGAGGGACCTTTCGCTGGCCAGCAAAATCCCCCCCCCCTTTCACTCAGGTTGGGTTTGCTTCCAGCTAGAGTCCTTGGGGTTTGTTCCCACCGCAGCAGTCACCAGGACCCCAACTTCCAGCTCCAGGATACATGTCTCTGTGCACCTCTTCCACTCCATTACAGCCAGGTCATGCTTCTGGGTCTTAATTGCTTTGTCTCTTAAGTCCAGGTTGGTGGGCAGCCTTTTCTTTTTCCAGGCCAGCCTTTTCCCGGGCAAATTGTACATCAATTTCCATTTGTCTTCCCTTGAGACCATCACTTGATGAGCTGGGATACCACAGAGAACACCCTCCTGCCAGAACAGGCACCCCTCCCCTCCTGTCTTGCTAGGTTAGACACTCCAGTCAGCTTCAGCACAGACAGAGGTTGGGCCACACCCATCTGCAGTTCACTGAAACTGAGATGTACTCAGCTCAGGGGCTTCTTAGTTAACAGAGACATTTCCAGCGCCCATTGTTCAGTCTTTCTGGGCAATTTGCAACTTGTGTAGTTTTAGCTTCTTTTGATCTTCATTCTTACTTATTTTGCTTCCTTTTTTGTCCCTAATTTTCTTTCCCGAAATAAGCAAACAGAAAATAACAAACCAGTAACTACTTTGTCTGTTCTCCAGCCACCACACTTAAAACTTACTTAAAATCACTACCAGTATCTCAAAGCAATCAGCTGTGCACAGATCCTGCCGACTACGCCACTGTGACGGGTTGGATCACAGAAACCCCCTTGGGAGCTGCCACCCAATGTGCAAAGACTACCCCTGCTTCTGTTTTCCCTGCCAGCTTAGGATTCCAGCACCCTGTCTTGCTGAGCCAGACACTCCAGTCTGCTCTAACAAAGACTCAGGGTCTGAATTACTAGTCCCAAAGCTGCAAGTTTACCCGAAACCAGCTTACAGGAGTGTGCTTGTCTTTAGCACTCAGATGCCCAACTCCCAATGGGGTCTAAACCCAGATAAATCCGTTTTACCCTGCATAAAGTTTATGCAGGGCAAACTCATAAATTGTTCGCCCTCTATAACACTGATAGAGAGATATGCACAGTTGTTTGCTCCCCCAGGTATTAATACATACTCTGAGTAAATTACTAAATAAAAAGTGATTTTATTAAATACAGACAGTAGGATTTAAGTGGTTCAAAGTAGTAACAGACAGAACAAAGTAAGTCACAAGCAAAATAAAATAAAATGCGCAAATCTATGCCTAATCAAACTAAATACAGATAATCTCACCCTCAGAGATGCTTCAGTAAATTTTTCTCAGACTGGACACCTTCCAGGCCTGGGCACAATTCTTTCCCCTGGTACAGCTTTTGTTCCAGCTTAGGTGTTATCTAGGGGATTCTCCATGATGGCTCCTCTCCCCCTCCCTGTTCTCTTCCACCCCTTTATATATCTTTTGCATAAGGCGGGAACCCTTTGTCTTTCTGGGTTTCCACCCCCCCTCACTGGAAAAGCACCAGGTTAAAGATGGATTCCAGTTCAGGTGACATGATCACATGTCACTGCAAGACTTCATTACTCACTTGCCAGCACACACATATACAGGGAGACTCACAGGTAAACAGCCATCTGCAGACAATGGGAGTCATCAAGATTCCAAACCCTCATTAATGGCCCACACTTTACATAATTACAATAGGCCCTCAGAGTTACATTTTATATTTCTAGTTTTAGATACAAGAGTGGTACATTTCTACAAATAGGATGATCACACTCAGTAGCTTATGAGCTTTGTAATGATACCTTACAAGAGACCTTTTGCACAAAGCATATCCCATTTGCATTATAGTCACTTATTATCAAATTTTTTATAAAACTATCCCAGTTACATTATATTCACTTATTATCATGTTTTTATAAAACCATGTAGACTGCACAACGTCACACTGGTCTCCAACTCTGTCAAAACAAGCAGCTTTTGAATCAGAGCAGAGTCTAGCCAGGCTGGATGCACAGCCAACATGGGCACATGCTCAGGACAGGTCAACATATGGCACGGCGACCTGGCCTGGTGAGAATAATGGAGCATGATAAAATGTGTCAAACTGCTATTGGCACTTGGCGCAACGAAAGACCATTTGCATTGTGTGTGTGTGTGCAGGAATTCCATTTGTCATTGCTGTGCAAAGTATTTTGAGTAAGCAAATGTATATTCAGAGAACCTTTCATCCCAAAGCACTTACCCTCTCAATTTCTAAATTTCTACAGGAGTGAAGGAGGGGAAATAGAGTAGTCAGCGGTCCCATCCACAGATGCCAACTTTCCTTGGCACCGGTGGGTGCTTGTGCCCCCCCTGCCCCCATCCCAACTCTGCCCCCTCCCTGCCTCTATTGGACCCCTCCCCAAATCCCTACCCTGGCCCTGCCTCTTCCCCGAGACCACCGCGTTCCTCCTCTCCTCCCTCCCACCGCAGCTGTTTCGCGGCGCAAGCGCTGGGAGGGAGGGGGGAGAAGCAGGACTCAGCAGCGCACTCAGGGGAGGCGGTGGAGCGGGAGCGGAGGTGAGCTGGGGCAGGTTGGGGAGCTGCCAGTGGGTGCAGAGCACCCACCAATTTTTCCCCGTGGGTGCTCCAGCCCCAGAGCACCCACAGAGTCGGCACCTATGGTCCCATCCATGACTGCTGAGTCCAAACCAGGTTTAAGGAAATCCTGTGTGGCAACACTAAGGAGCACAGGCTGTGTTAGTCCAGGAGCTAGAGAGCCAGAGAGAACCACAGGGTCTGTCTATGTCCAGCAACTTCATTGAAGAATCTCCTTTACGTATGTTCATTTCATCTGATTCCTCTACTGCAACAGGGACGCTACAGAGGAACCCAATAGCAGCTGGCGGTGGGTGGGGTAAATAGAGGCACAGGAAGGGAAGAGGCAGAAAAAAGGGAGCCAGGAAGCAGGCCCAGAAGAAGCCAGAGCAGCAGGAGGAGCTAGGCGAGTAGGCAGGAAGACACAGAAGAATTGCTAGCCAGCTGGTCTGCCATTAGCAGCTGTGCGGTCTGAAAAACAGATGGGTAGGTGCGTGTGGGCCAGTATGTAAGGGGAGGAAGCTGCATGTCATCAGCAGGAAAAAAAGAGGTGAAGAGGCGGGTCCTTGTCACAGTGGGAGGAGCTGCAGAGCTGGCTGGCTCTATGTTATGAATGGGCTTTGTTATTCTAAGGCTTGGTCTACACTTACCCCCCAAGTCGAAGTAAGGTACGCAACTTCAGCTACGTGAATAACGTAGCTGAATTCGACATACCTTACTTCGAACTTACCGCGGTTCAGACGCGGTCCACACGCGGCAGGCAGGCTCCCCGTCGACTTCGCGGTACTCCTCTCGTCTAGCTGGAGTACCGCAGTCGACGGGGATCACTTCCTGGTTCGATTTATCGCGTCCACACCAGACGCGATAAATCGAACTCGGAACTTCGATCCGCAGCCGCCGAACTACCCGGTAAGTGTAGACTAGCCCTAAGAGTTCTGAAACTGTTTAATCTCTGAGCACTAAAGTGGCATGTCAGAACTAAAGGAATGAATGCAGGCATCATGTCGCCACTGCATTGCATCCACACAGCCAGAACCAGAAGAGGAAAGTTAACAGGAACAGCCCCTATGCTAACAAAGTGTCCTGGGATCTTTAACGTCTGTGAAGAGCATACAGGGATTCAGTATGTAAAGTCTCATCCAAAAGTGCAACACTCACTGACTGAACTGTCTTTGGACTCAACAGTCCTGATTCTCCATGTTAGGGGAGGAGTAATTGCAGGGAGTCCCACCAGTGTAAATGAGATTAGAATTCATCTCAGATAACACTGGTCTACAACTTTTGAGAAGTCGTCTGCTTCAGAGATAAAATGTGCTATTTATTATGTATTTTGATGTGCTGAATTCAAATATGACAATTAAAACAACTGATTGGCTACTGTTTCTAAGATATTTAAGTTTTTACATTTTATGTCTATGTATATTGTGTAGATAGTAGAGTTTTAATCATAAATTGTAAACCTAGGTCTTTTCATGTGTTTATGGTTGCTTTACATGATAATATTTCACCTGTCCTGTTTATGTAACACTTTAAAAATCAGCAGAAGGGTTATATAAATAAAATTTATTATGAAACAAAAGGCAAAAAACTATTTTGTACATAGTTTAGTCCTATTCAGTGTCTACTCGGCGCTTCTTGGCTTGTCTCTTGTATTCATTAAATGGAGCATCTCTTGTCACTGTCCAGCAATAGTCTGCAAGCATTAATGGGCTCCATTTGCCCTGATAGCGTTTCTCCATTGTTGCAATGTCCTGGTGAAATCGCTCGCCGTGCTCGTCGCTCACTGCTCCGCAGTTCGGTGGAAAAAAATCTAGATGAGAGTGCAAAAAATGTATCTTTAGTGACATGTTGCAACCAAGGCTTTTGTATGCCTTGAGGAGGTTTTCCACCAACAACCTGTAGTTGTCTGCCTTGTTGTTTCCGAGAAAATTTATTGCCAATAACTGGAAGGCTTTCCATGCCGTCTTTTCCTTGCCACGCAGTGCATGGTCAAATGCATCATCTCGAAGAAGTTCACGAATCTGAGGACCAACAAAGACACCTTCCTTTATCTTAGCTTCATTTAACCTTGGAAATTTTCCACGGAGGTACTTGAAAGCTGCTTGTGTTTTGTCAATGGCCTTGACAAAGTTCTTCATCAGACCCAGCTTGATGTGTAAGGGTGGTAACAAAGTCTTCCTTGATTCAACAAGTGGTGGATGCTGAACACTTTTCCTCCCAGGCTCCAATGACTGTCTGAGTGGCCAATCTTTCTTGATGTAGTGGGAATCTCTTGCACGACTATCCCATTTGCAGAGAAAACAGCAGTACTTTGTGTATCCAGTCTGCAGACCAAGCAAGAGAGCAACAACCTTCAAATCGCCACAAAGCTGCCACTGATGTTGGTCATAGTTTATGCACCTCAAAAGTTGTTTCATGTTGTCATAGGTTTCCTTCATATGGACTGCATGACCAACTGGAATTGATGGCAAAACATTGCCATTATGCAGTAAAACAGCTTTAAGACTCGTCTTCGATGAATCAATGAACAGTCTCCACTCATCTGGATCGTGAATGATGTTGAGGGCTGCCATCACACCATCGACGTTGTTGCAGGCTACAAGATCACCTTCCATGAAGAAGAATGGGACAAGATCCTTTTGACGGTCACGGAACATGGAAACCCTAACATCACCTGCCAGGAGATTCCACTGCTGTAGTCTGGAGCCCAACAGCTCTGCCTTACTCTTGGGTAGTTCCAAATCCCTGACAAGGTCATTCAGTTCACTTTGTGTTATGAGGTGTGGTTCAGAGGAGGAGGATGGGAGAAAATGTGGGTCCTATGACATTGATGGTTCAGGACCAGAAGTTTCATCCTCTTCCTCTTCTGACTCAAGTGAGAATGATTCTGGTGCATCAGGAACCGGCAGTCCTTTTCCGTGGGGTACTGGGCGTATAGCTGATGGAATGTTTGGATAATGCACAGTCCACTTTTTCTTCTTTGACACACCTTTCCCAACTGGAGGCACCATGCAGAAGTAACAATTGCTGGTATGATCTGTTGGCTCTCTCCAAATCATTGGCACTGCAAAAGGCATAGATTTCCTTTTCCTGTTCAACCACTGGCGAAGATGTGATAGGCTTTCTTAACCATAGTGGTTATACTGTGCTTTTGTGATGCAAAAGTCACTTCACCACAAACATAGCAGAAGTTATCTGCACTGTTCACACAAGTACGAGGCATCTCTGCTCACTTTGGCTAAACAGAAATGTGTCCCTTTGCAAAATCAAACACTGACAAATAAGAGAGCACGACACTGTATGATTTCTAGAGCTGATATAGGGCAATTTGTTCAGCAGAGTGATGTAAGCTTCGTTATGATTGCATCATCCATGACTTCTAGGAATAACATGATGCAATTCATATCATGTATGACGCAATACCAGCTTCAGATTGCATCATTCATTGTTTTGCCTAAAAAGCAAGTACTGTCCAAACCCAGTCATAGATTTATTCATAGATCTAGTCAAAGATGTATTTTAGTCATTTCTGGTTTAAATTGAGATCCCTTCCCTTTATAACTCACTTATCCTCCGCCATTCCCAAGTCAAGGGTCGTATATACTGACCCAATAGCATATCTTGAAAACTAGAGCCAATCAACAATTTTAAGCATCATTTTCGTTCTCAGTGACCCAGAATTAGTGAAGTTTGACTACATTTATTTCAGAAGCATTTTGGCTGTAGAGCAGTGTTATCTGTCTGGAGAAGATGACCGGCTGAGCTGATTTTACTGGGATTTGAACATGCTGTTCTAGAAAAGACAAATATTACAAACTTGGTGAGTCAACTAGTAGCTCATCTCATCTCCTCCCATGCATGCTTGTGTCCTCTGAATTGGCCACAGTCTTGCTACCAGAGAACATCACAGGGGAATCGAGAGTACTGCTTAGTTATTACACCCTGCCCTTTCAAACATTAGTCTGGGTCTCTCAAAGTAAATTCTGCAAGTGCCTCCTTTATAGCTTCAAGTACTTTGAATGTTGCTACCGCTGCTTAAGATGTCTGGGTGGTGAGATCAGTGGCCTGCATTAGCTGTGCTAAATGCACTTACACAGCAGCAGTATCAACAATCTGGAATTCAGAAAGTCTACAAACAGTTTTAATTAGTTGAGTACTGAGACTAATTAATATGCAAATGAGGAGCTTACCAATATTAATCATCTGTTTTACAAGGCTGCTTTACTAAAGAGTTTCTAACGAATTTGCAAATGAAGTTTCTGTCATTAAAAATCAGCTAAACGCCTATCTGAGAATACTCTCTACTTAATATGTGTGAAGGGGGAAAAAGGAGATTAGGGGGGTTGTATTTTTGGAAGAAAAACAGCAGTGACTGAAACCAATTTTGTCTTTGGTAGGCACTGCGCTGAGTTAACCCTTTTCAAACTCTAATTGACAGTGTTTCAGCAAGATAGCAGTAATCAGAAAGCAGTTGGAATGGGACCTGTGTGTGTGTGTGTGTGTGTGTGTGTGTGTGTTTGTTTTTCTCAAACCATGACAATTCAAAGAAACCCCCATCAAGACAAAAATAATATCTATGTTTAATATCTGTAGATAGAATTTAAATTCTATGTATATACACATCTATAGCTTCTAAAGTTTCCCTGGTATATTACTATGACTGACACCTTGGAGCATAGTAACTGAAGTCATTTACCTGAGCTAACATTCTTTATGCTGTTGATTTACATTTTGCACTTCACTGAGCTTACTTCACTGAGCAGGTCAGTTTCACGTTGTGTTTCTTGTCAGTTTCACTCTCAGATTTTCATGTACTAGTTCAATGTTTAGCATTCCAGCTCTGCCAAAGGGAATGTTTAGCTCAAATGAAGAACGTTTTCATGTACAATAAGAAAATCCACCAAAGCATTTCTGATTATATTAGTTTTCTTCTGATATTTATTTCCCCTTCCCCCCATTAAAAATAGAGCCTAAATTCTTGGCATTAAGCACCCCTTGAAATGACTGCATGTTTTGAAAAGTGAGAATGAGATTTACAAATGTCTTATTGAAACAAACATGGGACCACAAAGAGAGAGACTTTAAAAAAAAAAAAAAAAAAAAAAGGGCAATCCTGCCTGACAATGAATCCAAAACACTGGGTGTGATTCTCACTGCCAGTGAGTGGAGCTTGGCTGCAGATTTGGATTAAAGAGGTTCCTGAGGTTGCAGAGCTGGAAAATGGAAAAAGCTTAGCAGCACCTGCTATCAGTTCTGAAATAGACTTCTCCCTCTCAGCTGACCATAGAGAGGCCACACATTTCATTTATTTAGAAACACGGCCTTAGCTGGGGCTGCCCCCACACCTCATTCAGCTGCACTTAAGTGACAGCTCACGCATGTTTCCCTTCTGCTAGAAATTGACCTCATTTTCCTGAGCAGAGGAAAGGAGAGATTGGGAAGCAACAAAAAATAACTTGGGAGGATGCAGTTAGCGGCTGTGATACAGCAATGCTTGCACACTCAAAACTCCCATTGAAATCAAGTTACAGTTGGCATCTGGGATAGGCCTGAGTGCTGGGTGAGACAGGGTTGGGGAGCTCTGCCGCCTTCTGGGTCAGATCCTGAGATCTTTACTCACACTGAATAGTACCTTGCTCCATGAGCAGTCCCACTGTATCTAATGGGCCAGGTCCTCAGTTGGTGTCGATCAGCATAGCTCCATTAGTAATGATGTGGATTTATCAGCTGAGGATTTGGCTCAAAGAGCTTATTAATGTAGTGAGGCACTACTCATTGTAAGTAAGGGTTCCTCAGTGAGCATGTTACTGCACTGGGCTTTTTCCACACACTGTGCAGTAGATTAGGTATTTCTTCTCTGCACATTATGTCTGTATGTTAACCACACAGGCATTGGCCCTGCGGCATTCACTCATGCAAACCATTGGTAAGAAGTGCTAAACAATCACTCCCCAATGACTGCGCATGCATGAACTGTAATTTCCACATCCTCCTGGACAAAACAAACCCAACTTTCAGTGGAAGGCTCAAAGCCAGTCCCCATCAGGAAAGGTTATTACCTGGGCAAACTGCACCTTTCTTCACCCAGCCATTTCAGCACAAAAGCTATTCCAAAAAGAGTTGCAAGAATTCCCTTTTAAATAGGAAAACATGATTTTTCTTCAGTCTCTTCATACTCCAAACTGTCTGGATGGCTTTGTTCACATTAAAAAAAATACCTTAGGGGAAGAGACCACACCTGGAAAATTTCAGCCAAAGTTTTAGAAAGTTCTGAGCAACTGAATCCATGGCATCCTTAAGGAAATACTTAGGCAAATATTATCGTGGCTTTTGATAGCACTCCAGAAATTGAGCCTGATTCCCAGGGCCGGCTCCAGGCACCAGCCCAGCAAGCAGGTGCTTGGGGCGGCCAAGGGGAAGGGGCGGCATGTCGGGCTGTTCGCGGCAATTCGGCGGTGGGTCCCTCTCAGAGGGAAGCACCTGCCGCCGAATTCCCGCCGAAGAAGAAAGCGGCGCAGTGGAGCTGCCGCCAGAGTGCCGCCGATCACAATTGCGATCGCGCCTTTCCCCCCCACCGCTTGGGGCAGCAAAAACCCTGGAGCCGGGCCTGCTGATTCCCCATTGACGTGCACCTTGTGTCACTTCTCCCTATGCCAAGTGAGTGCAAAATGGTACCAAATCTGAGTGCTCCACTCACTCACACTCAGTGTGGCCAGGGGCGGCTCTATGTATTTTGCTGCCCCAAGCACGGCAGTGAGGCTGCCTTCGGCGGCTTGCCTGCGGGAGGTCCCCGGTCCCGTGGCTTCGGTGTACCCGCCGCCGAATTGCCGCCGAAACCGTGGAACCGGCGGACCTCCTGCAGGCATGCCGCCGAAGGCAGCCTGACTGCCACCCTCATGGCGACTGGCAGGCCGCCCCCCACAGCTTGCCGCCCCAGGCACACGCTTGGTGCACTGGTGCCTAGAGCCACCCGAGTGTGGCTCAAGTGCAAATGACTCTACAAGGGGCAAGGCAGTGAGGAATCCCCACTGCCCCCATTGACTTCAGTCGAGTTGTCCTGGTGGAGCAGTGAGGTGCAGAGGGCCAGCACAAAACCAGTGCTCTACTTACCCACTTTTTTCAGGACTTAAGTGGAGCTCAGCGGTTACACAGACCTTGTGCTGGCCTGGCCCCCTACATGGGAGGGAATTTCACCAGGAATGAGTGAAGGGCTTGTTGGGGGTATTGCTTTAAACACCATAGAAGGTGCCTGATCCAAAGCCTATTGAAATCAATAGGAGTCAAGCTGTAGGTGAGTAATGAATGAGGTGAGGAGCCCTGCTTGCTCACTCAATGTGTGCCCTCAGTAAATTTCAATAGGCAGCTAGATTGGCCATGCATACATGCACAGCTCAGCCTTCCATCGCGCTGCACCTTCCTAATTTAGGCCTTGATCCTGCACCACTGAGGTCAATGGAAGTTGACTTCAGTGGGAGTAGCACTGGGACTTTAGTCATTAAACATTTACAGTGCATGTGCAAAGTGTGTGCTTGTCAAGAGGTCATAACCAGTGCTTAATTTGTGCCAGGGCTGAGCCCCGGCACCTCTCGGCTTGGCTGTTCATAGCCCCAGCACCTCTAGGCTTGGCAGTTCATAGCTCTGGGACCTTGCTTGCTGCATCAGTTATGAATGTAAAAATATTGCTTGAGTCCTGGCACCTAATTGCTTGAGCCCTGGCACCTCTTTCATTACAAATGAAGAACTGATCATAACCTGAGCAAACCAAGGTCAATTTTCCACCACAAAACTCAAAGACTTCTCCTCAGAGATGAATGTGCCCGTGCCTAATTTCAACTTGCTCCCCCTAACTGCTCTGGTGCCAGAGTTGTAAAAAAATAAAATAAAAGCTGCACACTTTTTTTTTATAAAATGGGGAAATTGTATATTTTTCATTGTCCTTGTTCTCCAAAAAGGCTGAATGGTTGCAGCCCAAATTTACCAAACAAATTCATCTTTATCTATAGCGGTTACTACTGCACCACACATGCTTACACACATCTATAGAAAGACACACATAGAGAAGTATAATACATTGATCCAAACACTCAAACTAAAAAGGGAGCATTTAAGGGACAGTCATCTCACATTTGACCCAAAAATATAGGTTTTGTAAAAATAACCTTTTAATAAAATCTAAGACTAACAACAATATTTCCATGAAAAAAAATCCATTGGAAACAGATTTTAAAACAAATAAACACCCCCGCTTCAATATTAGCAATGCAGACATTGCAGCATTGTGCTAGATGACATTGACAAGAAACTGACTAGGGGAGAAATTGCAACTGATTAGGAGTATATTTTCTTTGTCCAAACAAAGATATGCAGCAAAAGTAAATAAACTGGAAAAAAAAATCTAGGATTTTAAAATTATTCCATATTTAAATATTCTGAGGTGTCATTAGTGAGGAAGTAAGATTTTTTTAGAATATGTGTGAGTTTTAAACTGACATTGTCTATTTTAACATATGCATTTTCCATTAAAAACTTGCAATATGGAACAAGATAGTTTCATTCTAACGTGGAAACAAAGGGATAGGAGAAAAGCCAGAAAGAAAGAGAGACAAGGTGGGTGAGGTAATATCTTTTATTGGACCAACTTCTTTTGGTTAAAGAGACAAGATTTTAAGCTCCACAGACCTGAAGAAGAGTCCTGTGTACCTCAAAAGCAGGTCTCTTTCACCAACAGACGTTGGTCCAATAAAAGATATTACCTGACCCATCTTGTCTCTCCTATATGCTGGGACCAACATGGCTACAACAACCCTGCAAAGGAAGAAAGAACAGGTAGGGGTAGGAAAGAATCCGACGGGTTACAGCTTCTCATTGCTAATATATAGTAAAAGATAAGGACTGTAGGATAGATATTTCAAAGTTCCAATGCTAAAGCAGTCCTTCAAGCTGGATTGAAAATAGTTTAGATTTCAATGTTTATTAATACATTTTTGGTTATTTATATGAATCTTGAGGGGGAAAGGAAGCTTCTGCCATTTTAATTCCTTTGTTAATGTCTTTATGAATTCAATTAGCACTTCATTCACGCTTCTTTGTTTCTGAATCCCATTATGATATGGCTTATGCCAACTTCTTTCTCCCAGGAGAGCTGAGGCATCACACAGTATTTCGCTCAGCTGTGTGGCTGAGCACTGACAAACTCAATTTACTGAAGGCGGGTGAGCTGACACCATAGAGTAACAGCTGCCGTGATATGGACAAATGGCCTATATCATTCCAAACCCAAGATCACTGTCCTGGGGAAAACGTGCCTGTACACGAGTAAATGGAAGACAAACGGAGTTGATTTACCTGACATGAAAATAACCTCCCATTGCTGGGCATAAAACTTAACCACCTAATAATTCATTTTTGTTTCTGTGATTCTATCATCTCTGTTCAAACTATCAGCAAGATTTCGGTGTAGCTGCTGTGTACTTAGAGACACGGGGCCAAATTCTTCTCTGGTGTAATTCCATTGATGTCTATAATGTTACACCAGGGAGGAACTTGGCCACTAAGCCCAATTCTTCTCACACCAATTTTACTTCAGGATAATTCAGCTCTTGATTTCACACTGGGGCAAAACTCAAGCCCATAGTTTACCAGGTGAGCAAATAGTTGGGTCTTGATTCTGATCTCATCAATGGAAATTAGGAATAAAGTCAATGAAATCAGTGGAGTTTCAGTGGGGCAAAACCTGTGTTAGTGAGAACCCAATCAGGCCCATCAAATCTGACTTAGATTGTAAGGGGCAGATTTTGAAAGGTATTTAGGCACCTAAAGATGCAGATAGGCACCTATTGAGATTTCTGAAAGTACCTAAATTCCATTGAAAAAAATCAATGAGAGCTATGTGCCTAGATACTGGGGAAAATCCCACTAAGTGTCTAACGGCATCTTTAGACACTTCTACACCTTGGAAAATTTGGCCCTAAGCGCCTATGGGACTAGGGACCAAAGAAGAGGTCTGATTCACCACGGTGTCACTCCAGTTTTACACCAGTGCAATTCCAATTAAATTAATGGACTGGCACCAGCATAAAACTGGAGCAGCACAGTGGTGATCTGAGTGCCAGAATACTAGTAACCTCTTTCACAGTTTGTGTCAGGGGTTAGGAGGCAGGTGAGAGTATTTTCACCAGATGATTTATTTGGTTAAATAAATTCAAATATTCAACATGGCCTTAATACATACCTAGAGTAAGAATGCTGGGCACCGGGGAGGTGACTAGGTGGTAGTGGAGCCATTTGGCAATCAAACCAATGGCTACTGCACCTCCTCGCTCCACAGGGTTTTGGGAGGATGGTGGATGGAGCTGCATATCTGTAAATCTTCTGTCCCTCCCTCTGCTTCTGTGCTGGTCCAGCCTGCACCCCAGCCTTCTCAGTGTATTGGGGCAGAGGAAGTGCTGCAGACCTGTGTTCTGAGGGAAGGGGAGGGGTGCATATAGACCCTTCATGGGAGGGGGGGGTTTCAGAGTTCTGCTCTTCCCGCCCCCACACTCCAAGCCAGTTGTCCTGCAGGCAAATGACACTGTCTACATAAACAGGAGAGTTGAGTTTTCAGTCCTGAGGAAAAGAGGCAGGGATTCTCTATTGCTTATTAAATGTTCAATTCCAAATCCAGTGAATCAGAGATGAAAAGCTCCTGCTGAGAAAGGGAAGAGAGAAATTGCATTTTGGCCTCAGGGAAACCTGCGCCTCTAATATTAAAGACGTGCAAATAAATAAAGAAGATTATTAGATTTACACATCTAATATTCTCGAATGCCATGATCAATGTCTAGATTTTGCTTTATGAGGTTCTCCAAAAATCTATAGCCCCTCTTATTAATTGGAGATCCTCACTGCAAAGGTCTTTCGCATGTCTCTGGCAACTAGGTCTTAGCTGTCAACTCCATTAAATTCCATTATAATATGGCATGATTGAATGCTCCAGCGGGATTGGCTAGCCACTGTGTATTAATATATTATGGAGCACGTACAGTCATGCATCAGCACCACACTGCATTCAAAAAGATGCTGTTGTGTTTACATTTTTTTCCAGTGCACACGGCTGCCATTCAAGTGGAAAACGGCTGTAACGTAAATAATCCCTTGCAAAAGAAAATCATCAGCCACTAAGTATCTTTCTCTGGGACGGGTGTGCTAACAAAGCTCTCTCACATGCTCTGAGCCTCATTCCCTTAATGGGTTGCGTTTGAGTGGCTTTAATCAGTTAACATTTGTGTAATGCAACAGTATAGAAGGGCCCAGGATTTTTTTGTATGAGGGAGTTCTGAGGTGCCATGGTGTAGAGGGGCTAAGGATTTCCCACCCGCCAGATTAGATGCTGGAACACTACACTGATGGGTCCACGATAAGAGTCTAAACAGAAAAAAATACTAGAAATGCTTTTCTGTTCAAGAAATATTGAAGCAGGACAATGTGTGAACTAGAGAGGGTTCAAATAGCTCAAATTTTGAGATTTTTTCAATGGAAAAAAGGCACAATTTTTTCACAAAAATATCACTGGTTTTCACCCAGCTCTAATATGGACCAGAATGCTCAGCTACCCTTGCTGCACCCAAGGGAGAAGGAGGCAGCAGAGGTTGCACTACACCACCATTATGACTCCCCCAATCTTGAGCCTTCCAGGAAGTGGCTCTAACTCGCTCTAGTTAGAACTATTCTTGAAGGATTGTTCCCCTGGCTAGGTATCAGCAGAGCACATCACAATCCAGCCCTGCCCCTTCTGGCCCCATCACATACCCCTCTTTGCCTTGGAATGCTCATCTCCCATTGCCCCCTGCAATGGGGTGAGGGTCATGTGGGGAGACTCCCTCACTGAGATCTGGTTTAAGCTCCCTTTGCACCACTTCGGTCCAAGGTTCTCATCCTACAAGTGTAATCTTCTGTCTCCTTTTCCTGCCACTCCTCACGGTCCACCTGCTTTCCCTGTGCTCCCACTGACCACAGCCCAGTGTCTGGGTGGTACGTTGGAGCTTAAACAGCATGATCCACGATTGGGACCCGTTTCTCCTGGTCAAAAGGCTGTCTTCCCTTCAATGCAGTACTGCAGTGGTGGCATCTCAAAGCAAGGTGAGACTCAAATGGTCCAAGTGAAAACCAGGTTCATTAAGAACAAGGAAAATCAGTGTAATACAAAGGAAACAGTACGTATAACGTATCTACTCCTATACGTGGCAAGGGTGGAGTTGCATTTTATGTTTATTGGGAGTAGAATGAGTTTTAAATTTCTAGAGCTCTTTCCCCTTTTCTCTGCTCGGACGTTAACAGTCCCTCAGGCCATTACAGGCATATACCTTGTACTTTCCAATCCCTTTGGCTGCATTTACACATTTTTTCTTCCCTTAAAATTTCCAACTGCTGCTACCACTGGCGCAGATTCAGTAATGGTAACAACAGTGAAAGCTCTCATGTAGACTGGCTGCCAGCATTTTAGCCACTGTGTCTTCTAACCTTGCCTAGCACAAGTCTAGGTAATTGAGTGACTGCGAGCATCTTGTCTACACTAGCACTTCCACCTTCGCTGCCACCACTGCAGCATTAGCAGCAATCGTAATGGTGAGAAATGATAAACAAGGTCTTTGATGTGCCGGGCTTATTATTCCTTGGGGGCTTCCCAAAGTGTTGTTCCCTGAGTTAAGTCCCCACATTCAGTCTAGATTGTATTCAATGCTATGGCTAAACACTTTCAGTTCCTGTGTTCTACTTCCCCTTCTCATCATATCGCCCCTGCCACAAATCTCCCCCCAAAGCTGTCTGCCTTTAGTGCCAGCCTCAACAACCATTCCTGGGCATGTTAGGTGTCTTGGACAGAGGTGTCACCCTGACCAGCTGAGTGTGCTTTTAAAGATGAAGGACTTACACAATGCCATATTTCATCCTTACCATTAATTCTGCTCTCTATCAAATAAGAATCATAGCCAGACTGATTGATCTGGCACAATAAGGGCTAAGGATTTTTAGTCTTGGAAGCACTGGGAAAGTCTCTGCTAATAATAATGGGTTACAATGCTTTTCCCAGAAGATGTAGTTGTCTCTAGTCATTTCAAGAGACTAAACCTCCCAGTTTAGAGGAATAAAAATAATTATGGTTGTGACGGTGACCAAAAAATGCAGTCCTTCTGAGCAGTGATGGGGAAATAGATTCTGTTCTATTACCAGAGATATACTTCACCTTTGTCCCTGTGCATTGCATAGGGGAAAGTCAGTCTGTATATCCTGGAGGCAAGCCAATGGGTAACAGTGTAAAACAAGCATGGGCTGTGTTTTCCCAGATCCGAGGAAGATGTAAATGTGTAAAATGTGATGGAAGAGGTTTGATTTTTTTTCTTTTATTCCTCTCAGGAATGGTCTGACAGCCCCAGGCTGGAATGTGTGTCTCTCCCAACTACTCTGTCACCCTGGTAACCATGGAGACCATGACGATCGATTAGATGCCATCTGATCTCAACCTCATAAAAACACACACAGGCAGCAGATGGCAACCAGACCACTAGACCTGTCTCGGGGGGGGGGGGGGGGGGGAGAGAGAAGAAGAGGAGAGAGGGACTGAGAGACAGAGAAAGAGAGGGATCATGAGGGAAGGGAAAAAAAGACAGAGAAAAGGAAAAAAGACAAAGAACGTGGGAGAAGAGAGGGAGGAATCATGAGACGGAAAGAAAAGAGACTCAACTCCACTGAAGTGAATGGGTCTATAATAATTTACACCAGTTGAAGATCTGCCCCCTTATGAGGGAAAGGTGAAACGCAGGCTGCGAGAGAAAGAAAAATGAGAAAACTACTATAAAAATCTTGGGCCAAATCCTGGAGTGTGGCTGAACTGAAGGAGAAGAGGTGGTGTGTAAGTAGGGTGACCAGATGTCCTGATTTTATAGGGACAGTCCCGATATTTGGGGCTCTCTCTTATATAAGCTCCTATTACCCCCCACCCCCGTCCGGATTTTTCACACTTGCTGTCTGGTCACCCTATATGTAAGTATCTTAAACTCACCATTACGCTCCTCCTGCAGCCTCTAGTAACCATACTCAGGTCTCCTATAGCACTTTTAATCTGTAGCGATCACAGCACTTTACAAAGAAACATCATTTTACAGATGGGGGAAACTGAGAGGTGAAGTGACTCCCACAGTAGGTCTGTAGCACAGCCAGGAATAAAAATCCAGCTCTCATTACTACTAGCTCAGCAGCCAATCCACTGCTCTGCTCTGGCACTTCCTGCAACCTGTCAGAGTAGCTTGGGGGCTGCTCTACATTACTCCAGCTGTAAAAAGGAGCCAGAACTGCAGCTGAGGGTCAGTCTGGCACAGGTGTGTCCTACCATGTCCCCTTTTCCCTGCTATGCCAGCAGCAGGGAGGGAAAGTCACGTACGAGCTCCTACACCAGCTCTGGGCCACCAAAGGATCACTGTGACATTCTGGAGCTCCTTAGGCTGGTTTAGGGGGATCAGGTTTCTCCAGAGGTGAAGTGCAACACAGCCACACTGCACCGGAGAAGCTGGCCTCCTATCATAGGAGCGCCGTATAGTCTCTCTCAGGGTTATCACCCTGAAACTGGGCCAGTAGCTCAGAATAATTCAAAAAGTCCTCCGTGTCCCAAACACAGGGTCCATCACAGCAATCCCACAGTTCATACCCATCTGCTGCCCTCCTGCCTCCACAGAGACCTTATTCCAGTCAGCAGAAACCTAGCCTTCTGGCTTCATGTTCGGAGATGGCATGTGGAATGTATATATTTATTACCCTTCTTCTGATAGCTCCTCCCAGTTGGCCAGGAGAGAGGGGAGCCCTGCCCCACCCGACATAGAGGGCTTCTGATCCTGGGCCCTTAAAGTGATAGTGTCCTGGGATCTTCCCATTCCACTGCTAACTCCCACCTCCTCTCTTCCGGTTTCTGGGCCTGCACTCATGGCAACACCCATTACAGACAGGGAAGCATGAAACCCCAAACAGACTGAAGAACAAGTGTCTAGAGTACAGGAGGGGGCAAGGACGACTATATGGAGAAAGCAAAATTCCTGTTTAATGCAGCTGATTCTCATTTTGTAACAGGAATAGGGACAAAGCAGTGACATGAGGGTACAAAAAGCCAGGAGCTGTAGGCTTATCCTAAGGGAGCCATGCTGTATCTGCGTGTATGCCGTGGCAGCTGGAATCCAGATAGCTTTGTGGCATTAAGACAGCTGGAAAATGACTCTTCAGCTTTCTTCCAACAGGTTTTTACTTAACTTTTTGATTCAGGAGGTTTCTCATTAGCCAACATACAAAGGTTGGGCACATCTGTTACTGCTTATTACAATCGTACCTATGCATGGCTGGGCCTGATCATTATGGGATACCTGCAGTGAAAACCTAGGATACTGCAGGAAGTGCTGGTGACTGAGGTGCGTTGTATTCGGAGGCCCTAGCTAGACTAGGAAAATAACTCATTAGTTAGGTCATGTTTAAAAATGTGTTAATGTTTTTAAACCCGGGTGTGGATAGATAAGACTTAACACCTTTAAACGATATTAATTGGGTGTGGCCAGCACTAGGCTCCTCCCCAAGATTGATTTTACCCATCTAAATGGGAGAGAGGGACTCCTCCTTCCCTTTTCCTCCCTTCTGACATTAGGAAGTGGCTTCCCAGGTCTAGAAGGGGGTCTGACTATTGTCTAAGATGCAGCTTCACTGAGAGCAGCTCCTAAGAAGGTGGCTGAAGCCCAGATCCGCAAAGGTATTTAAGGTTGAAATCAATGGGAATTAAGTGGCTAAATAACTTTACTTAAACCCAGATACTCAACCTCCACTTTAAGAAAGCAAGGAGTATGTGAACAGACATCATTCCCCCATGCTTCACCCCACACACATCAGGGGATTATACACATGCCATTACTCCTGAGGGAATTCTGCACCACTGCACATGCACAGAATTTATGTCCCCCCACAGATTTCTTTGCTTCCCAGCAGAAAAATGACTTTCTGATTAGGATGCAAAGGGAAGCCACAAGAGCAGTCATGTGGCCCTCCCCAGCAGTATGGTTCAGGTGCCCACGGCAGCCAGCAGAGAGGTAAATGACTGTGGGACAGGAGGCAGGATTGGGGAAGACCCGGCTGGCGGTGCCTACCCTGTGCCAGGCTCAGCTGCTAAGCCTGGCTGGGCTGGGGAGGATGGGACTTCCTCTTCTGCTGCACAGCATCCAAGGCTGCGTCAGAGCCACCCCTAGATTTCTACCCCAACTGCAGGAAGCTCTGTAAACTCCCCCTTCCTGCGCCCATCACTCCTAAGCTGCATGGGAAGGGATCCCTGTACAGGGGGCTGCATCACCATCTGCCCAACTCCCATACATCCAGACTCCCTCATACCCAGACCTTCCCGCCGAGCCTCACCCCCTGTACTCAGAACCTCCGCAATGAACCCCACTCCCCTTGCACCTGGACCAGCCCAATGAGCCACCCAGATCCCCACCCCACTGAGCCCCAACCAGCTGTACCTGAATCCCTATTGAGCCCCACTCCCCCAGCATCTGGACCCCCCCTGCTGAGCTCTATTTCCCCAATACACAGACATCCCCTGCTGAGCCCCAGCCACCTTCACCTAGACCCATTACCGTTGCACCCAGAATCGCCCCCCCACACACAAGCTCCTGTGCATCCAGATCCCCCACACACACCCAGATCCCCCACTGAGCTGCCCACACCTAGGTTGCCCCACACAGAACCCTCTCAACCCACAGCTGGGTCCCCCCACACTTGGATCCTGCCTTGCTGCGCCTGCCTGCCTACACAGAGGAGTAGAGCCCTGGGATATTTCTGGGGCAGCCCCGGTCGTTTGCGCTGTGTCAGGGTTGGGTGCGGCCTCACCACTGAGTCCGTCTCCTGGGGAGGAGGGGGGAAGCTGCAGGGTGATCTCCCACCTCTGTACAGCCAGTGGCCTGTGTGCCCCACTGCCATGCTGGAGCCTCCACATTTATTTGACAAATAAAATTTGCAGAATTTTAAAATATTGTGTGCAGAATTTTTTGGTGCAGAATGCCCTCAGGAGTAACATGCCCTCTCCCTTTCCAGAGGTTCCCCTTAATTTTTTAACAAAACCCTAAGACAGGCCTATACTTACAAATGCAAAGAAGAAAGTCAGAGTGAAGGTGGCAGGGAGTATTACAGAGCTAACCACAGACAGGTCATTGTTTGTTGGTCTCCTGGTTGTGTCCAGATCTCAAGTGTGCTGATCTAGCTGAGATATGATTGCTCTCTATAAATATATCAGAGGAATAAATACCAAGGAGGGAGAGGAATTATTTAAGCTCAGTACCAATGTGGACACAAGAACAAATGGATATAAACTGGATATCAGGAAGTTTAGACTTGAAATTAGACAAAGGTTTCTAACTATCAGAGGAGTGACGTTCTGGAACAGCCTTCCAAGGGGAGTAGTGGGGGCAAAAGACATATCTGGCTTCAAGATTAAGCTTGATAAGTTTATAATGGGACAGCCTAATTTTGGCAATTAATTTGTCTTTGACTACTAGCGGTAAATATGCCCAATGGCTTGTGATGGGATGTTAGATGGGGTGGGATCTGAGTTACTACAGAGAATTCTTTCCTGGTTGTCTGGCTGGTGTGTCTTGCCCACATGCTCAGGGTTTAGCTGATTGCCATATTTGGGATTGGGAAGGAATTTTCCTCCAGGGCAGATTGGCAGAAGCCCTGGGGGGTTTTCACCTTCCTCTGCAGCGTGGGGCATGGGTCACTTGCTGGAAGATTCTCTGCACCTTGAAGTCTTTAAACCATGATTTGAGGACTTCAATGGCTCAGACACAGGTTTGATACAGGAGTGGGTGGGTGAGATTCTGTGGCCTGCATTGTGCAGGAGGTCAGACTAGATGATCATAATGGTCCCTTCTGACCTTAAAGTCTATGATTCTAGCTGAGATTTTGGGAAAGTAAGAGTTCTCCAGGGTACCACAATTGATATTCAAATGCAACAGAAAAATGCATGTCCCCTAGGTGAAAAGGAAACTAATGCACATATTCCGTGGTCTTGCTAAGCCACCACCTACTGACACTGTGATGGGTACTTATGCCAGCAGAGGCCTTTCAGTGTAGCAATCACAGAGGGTATGGCTGAAGTACAAGTTCTCAACACACCAGAAACTGTTAGCACCTGCTGAGATTTGGCTGAACACTTCATCATGAGGCTACAGAGAAAATACTGAACCTGTGACAAAGTCCATCCCATGTTTGACATGTATGCAGATGAATCAATTAAAAATGTTACCAGAAAGAATAGACTCCATGGTATCACACCTGTCCCATACAAAAATCATGAACTCTACAAACATGTCCAATATCACAGCGAAGAAGCTACTGTCTCGTAGGCACACGAAGGAGGAGATAACCACATATCTTGCAGGAAAAATGCTCCAACATGTGAAGAATTGCTCAAAGAATTCTGTTGTCATATGACATAATGAAGTTGCTGCCTCGCACTGTTCAGTGGAGTTTCTTCATCATTCCCATGATGAGGCTGACACCAAAATTGTCTTGCATGCCACACACAGAGGCACCACTAAACTCCAGATTTTTGCACAAGACCCAGATGTTCCAGTGCTCTGTGTGAGATGCTGCCCAAGACTTCCACAAGATTTTGGTTTTGTGCCTGCTGCTGGGGAACAGCATAGTTGTATATTCCTCAGAGATGAGTTCCTATCACTCTGACCATTACGAGCCGCTGCACTGCCAAGTTTCCACTCCGTTTCAGGATGCGATGCTTCTGGAAGGTTGGCTGGAAAGACCAGATTATCTTCCTGGAAGGCATTTGATTCAGCCTCCAAGGACTCCCTCCTCGCTCTGAAGATGCTCAGAATGGCTGAGACAGTCACTGATGAGGTCATAATTGCACTGGGGGTGTTCATATGCTGAATTTACCATTTGAAGACCAACATGATGGCACTTGGAGCGCTACATTGGTGGCAGTTTTCCAAGCAGCTGACAAATGGAGAATAATCGCCATTGACAAGGGGTGCAGTTATACCTGCTATCAAGAGGGTGAATTATCATGCAGTGGAATGGCTCCAGGATGATCGCACGCATCCAAAACTACCTGCCCCTCTCAGGCACGGATGGTCCTTGGAGGATGGACTGATCACACCAGTTATGTGTAAAATATCATGTGCTCCCAAATCAATCCTTCAGCTAATCAAATACTCATGTGCAAAGACCAGATGCTCACTGCCCTGCAAATGTTTGGCCAGCAGCCTGCCTTGTACGGAGATGTGAGAGTGCGGCACGGACAAGGATCAATGTGACAATGTGCCAGCAGTGGTGCCCTAGATGGAGATGACACGGATGATGATTTTGATAAATAATTGTGTTCAGTCTTACATGTCAAGGCTAACTTCCATAGGATTAGCCAAGCTCAATGTCTTTTTTATGTAAGCAATGCATCCCGGTGTTAAAGTATAATTTTAAAAAAGTTGATTTTTAAACATTTTCTTGAATGCATATCTACATAATTGTTCTAGGGTTTGCCATATGTGTTACCATTGTGGTTGTGGGAGAAAGGGCCTTTGAATGATACCCAACTTGACCCATTTCTGAAAACACTTATCAAAGTTTCCACCAACCGGAGAACCTGGACATGAGAGGGTAGGGAGTCCCCCCACCATTGAAATTATGATTCTGTAGATTTTGATGACTCACATGACACCTCCCTTACCATTCTATCACTAATCAGCCCACAGAATGAGATTGTATTATATTATGCTCCCAGACTACTAAAGGCATTTTGTAGCCAGATTGATCCCAATGACCACCCTTAGCCTCAGGACCCACCATGTCCTCGTGGTGAGAGTCAATACGACTGCCCTCCCTTGCAGGGCTGCATGGTCTGGTGGCCAAAGCCAGTATGGCTGCCCTCTTCTGCAGGGATGTGTGGCCTAGCAGCCAGTGGGGAAATGGGCTGTCACCCATGGCTGGGTGGCTGCTGGGGTAGGCGGACCTAGGCACTCCCTGCTCCACCGGGTCCCAACCCAGGGCCCTAATAGTGGCGAATGGATTCACCACTAGGACAGTGAGGATCCGTCCAAAACATGCTGCCTTTGTCACGGTTCCACAACTGGAACAATGTCTAGTTCCCCTGGGTCACTACCTATCCTGTTTTCCAGCATTGATGACCACAAGCCTCCTGGGCCCTTTGGGGTAGTCAGCTTACAAAGCTCCCAAAGACCCCATCCCCTCTTGGACTTCCACAGGCAGCTGGATATCTGCCTGGGTCTTGGAGCACTTGGCCTCTGCTACTTGGGGCTCCAGCAGCTCCCGGGAGGGAGCCTGCGATATACATCCTCTCTCCCTGGCAGTCAGCCCCAACTGGGCTGGGTTGCTCCCTTTTATACTGAGGCTCCAGTTTGAGCATACCCAGCAGTGGTGAGGGTGTGTGGCTTCCTCCACCCATAATGTGGGGTTAACCCCTTCTTCTCCAGTGTGGGGCAGGTACCCTCGTCACAGGGTGAATCAGCAGAATAGCTCTGCAGTTCTCCACAGGGTCTTAATGCCTGACTTATTTTCAGAGTCAATGTACAAGGCCCAGCAGGTCTCAAACCCAGGCCTGCAGATCTTCTAGTCAGTGAACACCTCTTCACTGCCACCCAGCAGCAACAGAAGGCAGTTCACGCTCCACTACCCACAACTCACTGAAAATATAGACCTCAGGAAGTCCTGCCTCAAGGGTCCAACAGGCAGTAGCTTCATGGCTCCTGATTGACTCCCCACCCTATATAAACCCAAGTGGCATTCCAAGAAGCATCCAGGCAACAGTGTGGATTTTCTGTAGCTGCTATGACCATTCCAGCTTTCTGCTATCAAACTCCTGGCTTTGACCTCAGCTAGATTTGGACCTTGCCTCCAGAACTGGACCCTGAAACCTGACTTGAACTCTGATCCTTGAGATTGATCCTGGCCTGGAACTTGACGACAAACTCCTCTGCTGCTACTCAGCCTCAGGTTTGACCATGCTCCAACCATTAGTCTTGACTGCCTTTTTCAGGGTCCTGACAGTTTGCCTGTACCACCCTAGCTCGTGGTGAGGAGCTATCCTGTGGGAGCATGGAGGCAGTGGGCCACTCCCTACCCAGCATGCCCCAGAGGGTGCTGGAGATTCCTGAATGAGTTGACCTCCCATAGAAGGAGCTCCCCGCACTCTGAGCCCAAGTATGCAGTTTGCAACAGAAAACAAGAGCTGCACAGGCTCCATGATGGAAACATGGCACTGTGGGCCCAGCTGGCACAGCATGCCAGATAACAGATGCTATGAGGACAGGTGGCCCAGCTATGGGATGTGAACACTCCCCTCTGGGCATGTGCTACAGTCACGCACCCGGATCCAGGACCACCGGTTTCCCTCCCAGAATGTTTTAATGGGGACTGTCAAAAATTCAGAGGGTTTCTGAATCAATGCTGCTTGTTTTTTCTGCTCCGCCCCAAGTCCTACCACACCGACTGAGCAAAAGTAGGACTCGCTATTAGCATCCTGATGGGAGAGGTGTTGGACTGAGCCTTGCACCTACTTGAGTGAGCAAGCCAATGCTAACTGACTGGAATGCTTTCCTTCAGGCATTTGCCACCATATTCAATGATCCCCACCATCAGAGACAACTTGTGCCTGCTGATAGGGGGGGTGCACAACCCCGGAACAACTCGAGTCACCGCCCCCCAGGTAGTCTCCCCCTCTCAGAAAGCAGCAGCCCCTCTCTGCAGCTCCCACCTGTTCCTCCTGCCTCTCCTGGCAGAGTTAAAGCAGTGGCCTCTCCCTGCAGTTTCCAGCTATTCCTCCGGCCTCTGCTTGTCCCTGCCCAGCACAGCTTGCAGCTCACTGGCTCAGCTACCCTGCAGGGAGGGGGCCCAGCCACACCATGTGGCCAAGCAATCGGGAAGGGGGGGCAGCACGTGATCCCACATCCCCTCCTCCCCCCATGTCACCTCTACCTACCATGCTGGCCTGCACCTACACTGCCCACTTTTGAGGACTAGTCTCCAACACCAAGTGGAATGAAGAGGCCTGGCTCTACCAATTCCAGTGGGGACTACGTAGGGTTGCCAACACTATTTCAAAACTAAGGGACTGTTTTCTTAGCACCCCCATGTCACCCCTCCTCCCAATATAATCATCATCACTACTACTACTAATAATAATAAGCAGTGCTCACCTACATTCGTCCCAGGTATTTCTTGCTGCTTTTTGCAGAACTCAGCAACTCCTGAACTTGTTGTACAGAGATGAAAAAATAAGGGCTGTCCCTTGTAATAAGGGACTGTGGGCAACCCTAAGACTATGTGAGGAGATTAAGGATGGGCCCTGACCAACTTACGATACTCATTGACCTCACCATACTCATTGACAATAGGCTATGCAAGTGACAAGGGGAAAGGAAGGGATCCGGGCCATCACCTGACAGGCACCCCTGGATACCTATCTCCAGCCCAGACCCTGAACCATCTGCTGGATACCACCTACTATGGGCTATGTTTCTATTGTGGAGGATCTGGCCATGCTCTCTCCAACTGCCTGTCACAACATTTTGCACAACCCAGTTTGGGAAATGACCACACCCAGGCCCAGTGGAGAGGATTGGTCTGGGTGAGCCCCAAAGTAATGTCCCCTCACACCTCACTGAAACATGACCCAAGCACGGTGAGCACTCCCTGCACCTCAAAGTCTGGGTCTGCCTCTGTGTCCCAGGTGAGCTGCCTCAAATTCCCCCATAGTGGGAACTGGTGGATCCTGGGGCAGCGGACAGCTTCATAGACACCAACCCTAGCCTTGGGTACTGTGGTACAACTGATGATGGTCCCTGACTTAGTGGAAACTGCATATGGCTGACTCCTACTGTCAGGGCCAGTGACATAGGACACAGGGCCTCGGATAGGTGCCATTTGGGACCATCAAGAAGCCCTTTGTTTGGGATAATTCACTAGCCACACTTTCCCATAATCTTCAGCATTTCGTGGCTGGCGACTCACGATCCGCACATCCTTCGGCATGAGCGTAAGGCTGGCTTCTGCTCAGAATTCTGCAAGCAAGTCTGCCTACACACAATGCCTGACAAACCCCACAATCAAGATGTTCCCCTCTGGGTGCTGGGTCAGGTAGGACCACCACCAGAGTTGACTTCAGCTCTACCCTTCAAGTACAGGAGCTACAGTGACGTTGAGAAGAATGCTGACCCCCTACCACCACACCAGGATTATGACTGCCCAAACGAGATGCAACTAGTGGCGACAGTGCCAGTTAGCTGTAGTCATGTAATGTTGGAACCTGAGCTGGCAGTCCTACATTCTATCTCCAAGAGAATCTGGCCCAGGGTTTAATCTGATCATCTACCTCTCCTCCTGGAGCCCTGGTTCTTTTCATTAAAAAGAAAGCTAGAACCCCACATCTATGCATGGAGTGCCAGGCTCTCAGTCAGGTAGCCATCAGGATTCGGTACCCCCTTCTGTTCATTCTGGAACTAATGGACCACGTACAATTGACCCAGATATTCACAAAACTTGACCTGTTGGGGCCTAAAGTCTGGTTTGGATCCAAGCTGGGGATGAATGCAGACAGCTTTTTGAACCCTGTATGCCCACTGTGACTACCTGGTAATGCTGTCTGGCCTCGTGAATGCCCCTGCAATGTTCCAGCACTTTGTGAATAAGGTCTTCCATGACATCCTAAACTAGTGCATCATAGTCTACCTAGATGATAGCCTCATTTTGTCTGAGAATCTGGAGCGACACGCCCAACATGTCCACTCCGTCCTGGAACGGCTCCGCCATGCTGCCTGTTTGTGATGCTGGAAAAGTGCAGCTTCAATCAGTGCTCCATGAGGTTCCTCTCCCCCAAGGGCCTCTTAATGGACCCCAAGAAGGTGGAGGCGATACTGACCTGGGTATCAGCCACTCCTCCCCCCCCCCAAAAAAAACATCAAGGAGCTACAATGCTTCCTGGAATTTACTAACTTTGATAGGCAGTTCATCTCTGGATTTTCAGGGCCACTCACCCCACTGACTTTGCTTCTCTGCAAAAACACCACCTTCACATAGTATCCAGAGGCCCAACGAGCATTCAACTGGTGCAAGATTACCTTTACCAGCACCCTAATCCTGGCCAATCCCAACCCTGCATGACCCTTTTGTCATTGAGACTGACACCTCCAGTACAGCAACTGGGCCATATTCTCCCAAACACATGGTCCCCATCATCACCTCCTCCCTTGCACCTGTTATTCACAGAAACTCACTCCAGCTGAACAGAATTCTATAAGGAAATTCTTGATAAGGAGATTCCAGCCATCAAAGCGGCCCTCGAAGAGTGGTGCCACTACCTAGGGGGTGCTTGGTACCCAGTAATGGCCTACAAGATCATAAAAAACTTACAGTACTTCTGCCAAGCCAAGGCGCTGAATCAAAGGCAGTTTTGCTGGGTTCTGTTCTTCACAACACTTCAGTTTCACATCATGTACCACCCAGGAGCCCAGAACAAGACCTCTGGTGCCTTGTACTGAAAAGAGGAATATCTTGCCAGCCAAGAACCACCCCTTTCCCATGCTGAGTCCCCATGCATTCTCAAGCCCTGGAACTTTCTGGACGCTGCAGTGCCCCAAGGCCTCATGACACTGATCCGCTTAGCTGTAGGGAAGGAGTCCCCTCCCAAGGCACTTGAGGCAGCAAGCCTGAGGCAACACCAGGTCCAGTTTGGCTTGCTCTATGTCAAGGGCCACCTGTATGTTCTATCAGAACCCCCTCAGTTAGCGGTACTATAGCTCCGTTATGACTTGCATTAGCAGGCCATCTGAGTTGCCTCAAGATTCTCCATTTGGTTGGCCCGCTCCTTCTGGTGATTCTGAATGTGCATGATGATCCATTTGTATATTGATTCTTGTGTGACATGCATCTGCCTCAAGATGCCAGGCTCAGAACCCTTGGGTACCCTAAAGCCTTCGGAGACTTCGTCCAGACCCTGGGTAGCCATTACCCTGGGACTTTATGGTCAATCATCCTATGTCTGATGGGCACACTGTAATCCTTACCACGGTCAGCCGATTGACAAAAATGGCCCACTTCATCCCCAGTGCATACCCCATTCCTTCACAGAAGAAACAGCCCAGCTCCTGGTGATTCATGTCACATCTCCATGGATTCCTGCAGCAATTCACAACAGATTGGGGTCTGCAGTTTGTCTCAGTTTTGACGCAAAACGCTACAACTGCTTGGGGTCCACAGTTACACATCCACTGCCTATCACCCACAAATTGATCAGTCCAAGTGAGCGAATCAAATGTTAGAACAATGTTTGTGCTGCTTCATAAATTTCCCCCAGAACAACTGGTCAAGCCTATTACCCCAAGCAGAGTTTGCTGACAGCAATGCCAGTCATATCTCCACCATGCAGAATCAGTTCTACACAAACTGTGGCTTGTGCCTCCGTCTCCTCTACCAGTCCCACAGCCTGGGTAAGTGAAATCCATGAGGTTCAAGAAGAATTCAAGGCACATCTGGACAAGGCCAAGCAAGATTAGAAATAGAACAGTGACCACTGGCACTGGAAAAGCCCAGCATTCACCATCAAGCAAAAAGTGTAGCTCTCAGCCCAACACCTCCATGCCAACTGGCCATGTTGTAAACTGGAGTACCAATACCTCGGGCCATATTCTATCAGCCAGGTAATCAGCCTGGTAATTGTAAGACTTCAATCCCTCAAAATCCACCTGGTGTTCCATGTACTCTTGCTAAAGCCCTACGTCAACAACTCCTTTGCTTTCTGGGCCCAACCATCCAGAGCAGATCCAATGATATGACAAGTACAAGGTCCCAGAGATACTGGAGCCACGTTTGGCTTTTGAATCTCTCTGGTACCTTGTAGACTGTGAGGGCTATGGTCCAACAGAATGATACTGGGCACCAGCATCCCAAGTCCATGCCCCTGACCTCCTGGCAGCCTTCAACTTGGCTCATGAACCTGGGCGAACCAAGGGCACCCTGGGGGGTTGGAGGGAACTGTGAGGCCCAGTACCTGGGCCTGCAGAGCTGTCAGGCAGTGAACACCTTCACACTGCCACCAGCAGCAGCCAGCTTGCACTCCACTATCTACTGCTGACACAGACCATGGGAAAGCCCATCTTAAAAGGGTCTGAGAAGCAGCAGCCTCATGGCTCCTGTTTGGCTCCCCACACTCTATAAACTAAAGGACATTTTAGGAAGTGTCTGGGCAACAATGTGGATCTTCTGTAGCTGCCACAACCATTCCTGCTTTTGAACTCCTGGCTTCAACCTCAGCTTGATTTAGAACTTGCCTCAGGACCAGGACCCTGAACCCAATTTGGACTGATCCCTGGATTTAACTACGAACGCCTCCACTACTCTCAGCCTCAGGCCTGGCCTAATCGTCCTGATGGTTTTTGTCAGGATTCTGACGCTAAAATTTTCCTGGTTTTAATCATATTTATTGAAAAGAGGCTTACATACAAATCCCAAACAGCCCACAGGTATAAGGAGAGAAAGAATCAGAAAGCACCAAAGGGAGGATAATAAATAAGGGATCGTTTATATCAGTGAAAATATTATTTCCTGTCTTTTTCCTAAGAGTGGTAAAACAGATGGCCAAATTCTGTTCAGCTACACCAGTGAAAATCTGGATTAATTCCCTTGACTTCTGTAGTGTTATTCCTGATTTACACTGATGTAACTGAGATCACAATGTAATCTAATCTCTCTCATCAGGTTGTTCACTCAACCTTAGTCCTTCGCCAGATGGCGGGAAGAAGTTGAGAAGTGTCACTACACTTATCTGAGTGTTGCCTTGAAAATAATGGGCCAAATTCATTCCCAGCCTAATGACATTAGCTTCCAAGGAGTCACACTGGGGATGGAATTGGTCCAGTAAGGCTGAGAGACCATATAGCTGATCGAGGGCCCAAACCATCTCCCATTAAATTCAATAGAATGTTTCCCCATTGATTTGGATCAGCCCTTTAAAAAGTGATAGATGCATCCAGAAAGAGAGAGAGGTTGAGGACCTTTCCTAAGAAGTTATCACCTCTGCTGCTTGATGTTTTCTCTCGTTCAACCACAAGTCACTGTGTTAGACATAGGAATCATTGGGTGAAATTCTATGGCCTATGTTGTGCAGGAAGTCAGTCTAGATGATCAGAATAGTCCTTTGTAGCCTTAAAAACTATGGGTGAAGACCTGGTCCCATTGAAACCAATGGGAGTCTGCCACTATTTCAGTGGCGCTGGAATGTCACCCTATTAATCTGTTTTTCCCCTTTGTATATGGCTGACAGAATGGCTGATTTGTGGGGGAAGAAAGGAGCATGGCCATAGAAACATAGAAAGATAGGGCTGGAAGAGACCTTAAGAGGTCGTCTAGTCTGTTTATGCGCTATGCCTTATTATTCTGTTTGGGAGGTGGAGATTGGTTAGTTTTTGGTTCTCTAATAACCCAATAAGTTTAACTATTAAGATTAACTCTTGTGAGATTTTTTCCAGAAGAGTATCCCAGAAACCTGGGTCCCTGCTCCACATAGAATTGGACTGGTTGGGTATCTGTAGTTCCATTAAGAATCCTTCAGGGTTCCATCTCGTATCTCCAACAAGTGATGGAACATAAGGGATGGGTTGTGCATTAGGCAGCTTGCACCACATAGTGGGAGATGCAGACACACACTGCACTGGCAGCATTGGAGAATTTATACCTTCCTGTTAGGGGGAAACAGAGGTTTTGACGTTGTCATCAAATTGGATATGTTTGATATTTTGGAATGCACTTTAAATGCTTGTAAGTTAGAAGTCCATCCCTCTCACAGGAGAACTGAGAATTATCCTAACAGAGAAAATGTGACTGGAGGCAACTTCCATGCTGCTGTGTTTTGATCACCTGGCTATCATGATATGACTTCCCCAGACAGGACATTTCTTGGTTCTAAATCCCATTGCATAACTGTGGGCCCACTTCCACTCTCAGAGACACCTCTGGAGCTACAGGAGCTGCCTGGAACTGAGGACAGAATTTGGCCTGTTTGGTTTATTGGTGGCTTGTTTAGCCAACTCAGTTTGCTTTATCCTGCCCAGTAAAAGAAGGTCTGAACATCCATTTTTGTGTAATTCATAGTTGCGTTATGCTGGGAGTTTTCTAAAACACAGCAGCAGAAATTGATACCCTGTAACAATGCAACATGGATGTACAACAAATCAGTCCTTTGGGTGCTGCTGACAGTTAAGTGAAGTCTTGTTTGTTTGTGTGTTTGAGGGAAGGAAGCAAAATTGTGCTCACCTGTGTCTCCTACAGACATAATCCAATTTTTTTTTTTTTTTTTTTTTTTTAAACCTGGGCACCTACAGTTAAGATCCCAAATCTGTATTTAGGCACCAAAATAAAGACGGTCTGATTTTTTTTGGGGGGGGGGGCAGAACTGCACAGCACCCATACATCCTACTAAGAGCTGCAGGTGCTCAGCACTTCTGGAAATCAAACCAAAAAACTTTGACTTAGGTGCCTAAATATGAATTTAGGAGCTTAACTTTATTCACGCAGGTTTGAAAATTGTGGGCATTAAACTTAGTTGGGTAATGAAAGATTCTCACTGGGATTTTCCTTTAAACTACATACAACCTCTCACTGCTGGAGCATAAGCAAACAGGGATCAATCCTGTTTCCACTTAAGTCAATGGGAGTTTTGCCATTGATTTCACTGGGAGCGGAAGCAGGCCCATAACACAGATCAGTATTTTTTAAGCGCCTGCTATAAAGAAATAGTGTTTTTCCTCAATCATCCTCATTGCCAAATAGCCTTGTTTCAATTCCCAGTGTCTGTTGCTCTCAGTTACTGCCAATGAAAAATCAAGTAATGAAGACTAACATCACGTAATGAAGATGAAAATTACTCATCTATTTGTTGTTTTTAACCAAACTCAGTATTTCCTTGCTACCCTTTTTCAACCCCCTTCTCATCATCAGACCTTCTCCCATGCTACTTGGAAACACTTGCACCATCCACAGCTGCTGTGTGCCAAGGCTGTCTCCTGAGGTTGATAGTAGGGTGGAAATCGTTGAAATCTTGGTAGAATTCCTCAAGGGCCTCCTTCCCATGGGTCCAGATGATGAAAATGTCATCAATGTAGCACGAGTAGGGGCGTAAGGGGACAAGAGCAGAGAGCTGTCACCTACTACAAGACAGGCCCAACAAAGAAAGTAACAGAACGCCACTAGCTGTCACCTGCAGCCCCAACTAAAGCCTCTCCAGCGCATCATCAAGGATCTACAACCTATTCTGAAGGATGATCCCTCACTCTCACTGTCACCCTGGGAGACAGGCCAGTCCTCGCCTACAGACAGCCCCCCAACCTAAAGCAAATACTCACCAGCAACCACACACCACACAACAAAAACACCAACCCAGGAATCTATCCTTGCTACAAACCCCGGTGCCAACTCTGTCCACATATCTATTCAAGGGACACCATCATAGGACCTAACCACATCAGCCACACCATCTGGGGCTCGTTCACCTGCACCTCTACCAATGTGATATATGCCATCATGTGCCAGCAATGCCCCTCTGCCATGTACATTGGCCAAACCGGACAGTCTCTACGTAAAAGAATAAATGAACACAAATCTGACATCAGGAATCAAAATTAAAAAAACAGTAGAACACTTCAATCTCTCTGGTCACTCAATAACAGACCTAAAAGTGGCAATTCTTCAACAACAAAAACTTCAAAACCAGACTCCAACCTAAAGCTGCAGAACTGGAATTAATTTGCAAACTGGATACCATCAGATTAGGCCTGAATAAAGACTGGGATTAGTTGGGTCATTACAAAACCTAAACTTAATTTCCCCAATACTAATTTTTCCCTACTGTTACTCACACCTTCTTGTCAACTGTCTGTAATGGGCCACTCTCTTACCATTTCAGAAGTTATTTTTCCTCCCTTGGTATCTTGCTGTTAATTGATTTCTCATTAGACTGACCTCACACTTGGTAAAGCATCCCCCATCTTTTATGTATTTATACCTGCTCCTGTATTTTTCACTTCATGCATCTGATGAAGTGGGTTCTAGCCCACGAAAGCGTATGCCCAAATAAATGTTAGTCTAAGGTGCCACAAGGACTCCTTATTGTTTTTGTTCTAACTCTGAAATGGCACTTTTCAAAAATCCCACTAGGTGCGTATCTCCACTCCATGTATTGATGCATCAAGGCCACTATAGACCTGTGACTTGAAATATCAGCAGTGCTGGAGGAAGCAGTTGGTGACACATGAGCTGATCTAGAGTGCGAAGCGGCCTGCTGAAGTTCTGCCAACAAAACAGACGTGAAGCTGATCCTGCATGTGCACCTCCTGGGTTTACTTCCCCCAACACTCAGCATCATGCTTTCCTCCCAGATGCCATTCAGCAGCTAACACCCAGGTTTAACTTCCCAGAAGATGTGTATTTTCACCTGTCTGCCATGTATCGGTGTGTAAAGCGTGGCCTTTAAAAAAAACAAAAAACAAAAAAAACCAAACAATGTCACCCTTGAAAAACCTCTCTTTGTTCTTACTTCTACTCTCTTCTCCTGAGCCAGAGGATAAAGATTAGGAGGACCAGTATTTCCCTGCACTTTCTCCAAGATCAACAGTTTTAACCCAGAGTGTTTTCTTTCTGACCCTAGACATACAAGTCAGCTGTGAAGTTCCGATCTGGATCCTTAGGCCAGGTTTACACTAGGAGTGCTTCACTAGTATAGCTATACCTGTATGTTATACAAGCAGAGCTCACTTAGTGTGGTGGCCACAACTCATACCAGCAAAAGTGGCACTTTTGCTGGTATAGCTCATTCCAGCCCTGCTGAGCTAAATAAGCTGCACTGGAAAACAAAACAAAACACACCACAATTTTGCCGGTATAATTGTGTCTACACTAGGGGCTTCTACCAGAACAGCTCTGTTGGTCAAAAATCACAGCTCAAACAACCCCGGACATAGCCATGCCAACAGAAGTGGTAAACAGTGAGGTGGCAACATTTTCCAACAATACAAAATTACTCAAGATAGTGACGCCTAAAGCTGACTGCAAAGAGAGTTACAAAGGGATCTCACAAAACTGGGTGACTAGATGAAATTCAGTATTGATAAATGCAAAGTAATGTGCACTGGAAAACATAATCCCATGTCTACATACAAAATGATGGGGTCTAAATTAGCTGTTGCAACTCAAGAAAGAGGTCTTGGGATCAATAGGGATAGTTTTCTGAAAACATCCACTCCATGTGCAGCAGCAGTCAAAAAAGCGAACAGAATGTTAGAAAAAGGATAGATAAGACAAAATATCATAATGCCACAGTATAAACCCATGGTACATCCACACCTGGAATACCACACACAGTTCTGGTCACCCCCATCTCAAAAGAGATATTAGAACTGGAAAAGGTACAGAGAAGGGGAACAAAAATGATTAGGGGTATGGAGCAGCTTCCATATCAGGAGATTTTAAAAAGACTGGGACTTCTTAGCATGGAAAAGATGACTAAGGGGGGATATGATACAGGTCTATAAAATCATGACTAGTGTGGAGAAAGTAAATAAGAACATGTTATTTACCCCCCATCACATAACATAAGAATCAGGGGTCACCCAATGAAATAGGCAGCAGGTTGAAAACAAACCTAAGGAAGGACTTCACACAATGCACAGTGAACCTGTGGAACTCATTGCCGGGGATGTTGTGAAGGCCAAAAGTATAACTTTGTTCAAAAAAGTAGTAGATAAGTTCATGAAGGATAGATCCATTAACGGCTATTAGCCAAAATGGTCAGGGATCCAACCCCATGTTCTACATGTCCTAAGCCTCTAACTGCCAGAAGAGGAGAGTGGATGACAGGAGATGGATGACTCGATACTTGCCCTGTTCATTCCCTCTGAAGCACCTGGCATTGGCTTCAGAGTTGGAAGACAGGATACTGGGCTAGATGGACCATTGGTCTGACCCATTATGGCCATTCTTATGTTTTCTTAGGGGGTCAGGATCTGACTCACTGCTCTTATGACTGGGCATAGTCATCTTTTCTCTCTTCCACAACAGGCTCTAAAAATCTACATTTTTATCCCAGAGCCTTTCCCGCAAACAAACAGGTCTTTTCCTTGCAAAACCTAACCCTACCCTACCTTCTCTAACCCTACCAGACCAATGTCATTATACCCCTCCCACCCCCATCTAGTGGTTAGACCAGGAGCCAGGCAGGATTCCTGGGTTCTAATCATATTCTCCAGCTTTGTCATTGTGTGGTCATGGGCAGGTCAATTTCCCCCTCTGAGCCCCAGCTTCCCCATCTTTAAAATAAGGTTACTGCTACCCACCATTTGCTCTATCTAGGCACTTATATGGCCCCATCACTGAAGTATCACAACATTAATGAATTTCCCCTCACAACGCCCCTGAGCCGTGGGAAGAATTGTCCCTATTTTACAGATTAAAGGTGCTATAGAAATGCAAGGGTTTATTATTATTCACACAGGGCATGATTTTTCCTCATCATTATACTAGTATGACTATGGCACAACTCCAGTGAAGTCAATGAGCCTGATTCACCATTGCATTACTTCAGTTTTACATCAGTGCAACTCCATTTATTTCAGTGGCATTCCACCAGGATAAAGTTGGAAAACCCAGTACTGAATCAGGCCCAGAAAAATGACGTTGCATTTCAGTGAGAACAGAATGCAATCCCCGTACTGTACAAACACACATAGCATGAGTCTCTTCTCACTTACACTATACCAGTGTAAATCAGGAGTACATTAATTGATGGCAATATAGTTGCACCATTGTAAAGAAGGTGTGACTAAGAGAATCAAGCCCAGACAAAACACATTTGACACACACATGCAATGGATCACAACACGGTTTGACAGCCAATTTCCTACCTTTTTTTTTTTTTTTTTAAATCTCCTCCTCCTCCTGTTTAACTTTGTTCTCTTGCTTCCTAGCATTATTATTATTGCTTTGCCGGCTGGCTTCTGCAGATCTCAGGAACGAAGCAGATGTCAGCAGCTCTGAAAGATCCTATTCCATTACACAGCAGAACAAATGAGTATGTCAAAGAAGGGCCCTCCAATCTAACAAGAAAACAGAGTGAAGAGACACAAAATAAATAAATAAACCCTGCGGGGCCAGGCAGGCTAGTTCTGATTAGATATTATGCTAACATGATGCCTTCTTTCTGCACTAACAGTGTTTTAATACATTTAAATGATACAGGGGAAATAAGTCATGAAACAGGAGAAGACGCTTTCGTGTCAGAAACTATTATGATTATCCAGGAAACCTGGCTGCAGCTCCCAAGAAAAAAAATGCAGCTTGCGGTGCGGGATTATGAATGTAGCCCAAACCATATTTACATAGTTTGCCTGACATTATGTCATTACATTTGCCAGCGATTGCTTTTCCTGGCTGCTGGATGAGTGATATGGCTGTTACAAATGCATAAGCCTCCTAGACACAGGCTGATCCCAGTGCTGTCGTAGAATGGCAGCCTCTCCTGTGGTTCCTTAGTGCCTTGTGTAAGCAGAGGGGGTGAGGCATCTCAGCACAGCTGGACTGCATTCCCCTTTGTCTCTTGCAGGACTACACCACAGGAAAAGCTTCTGAAGAGCAGCAAGAGGAAGCCCCAACCAGGCCTATGAGACCATGGCACCGCGGCTGCCATACTGAAGGCCACACATTTTTTTGGGTGAGATTTTCAAACGCACTTAAGTGACTTGAGAGCAAAAGTCTCAGGCCTGGTCTATACTACAGAGTTAGATCAACGTAAGCTGCCTTGCATTGACCCAACAATGGAAGTGTTTACACTTACATTTCGTTCCTGCTGACATAACTCCCCATGACGCCGCCTTAACTTCACCTGCACGAGTGGCGTAGAGTCAAGGTCGATGTAGTTAGGTCGATGCAGTGTCAGTGTAGACACTGCATTGCTTACATCGACTGTTACTGGCTTTCGGGAGCTGTCCCACAATGCTCCACCCTGACAGTACAATCGATATGAGCGCTCCTGGTGAGGACCCACACCGCCGACACCAGGAGCAAAGCATAGACATGCACAAGCGATGTGATTACTGTGGCGGCTGTATGCTGCCGTAAGTTAGGTCGACTGAATTTTGTCGTGTAGACATGGCCTCCCTGGCTCTCAATGAGACTTGTGCTCCTAAGTCACTTACACACTTCTGAAAACCCCACCCTTCATCTATTCACCACCACCAGTGTTTTCCTAATGGCTTCACCAGCTTTTGGGTGAGGCATGCCACTAAGGCCTTGACCATTTGTGGTCATTAAAGATCCCCTGGCACTTTTCATGAGAGCAGACTTCTTAACCTCAGTGTCCTGGCCAAATTTCTTTTGGGTAATTACATTCTGCTTCCATAAGTTTCACTTTCAGCTGGATATGGTTTTTTACTTCATTCCCTGTCCTAAGCTGGTGTGTGATGTTGCTGTGTGCTGTTAAACAGCTACTGTGCTCCACCCTAGAGGTAGCTGCATTTCAGCAGTGGATAAACTTATTCCTACTGGGAAGCTTGTAGAGTCAGTCAGTCAAAAGGTGGCAGCCTCCAAGATAAAAACTGCTGTATAAATGGAAGTTTATTTTAATATTTAAAATTCCAAAAGCATTCTACAAACATTAACTAATGAGGAGAGAGAGGTAGGGTGACCAGATGTCCCGATTTTATAGGGACAGTCCCGATTTTTGCATCTTTCTTATATAGGCTCCTATTACCCCCCACCCCCGTCCCGATTTTTCACATTTGCTGTCTGGCCACCCTAGAGATACCCCAGAGTCCTTCCATCACTCTGTGATTCAAGGACTCCTCTTTCTCCCTGCCCCATCTATCTCTGCATCTCTTGCCTTTTCAGTCCCTCTTTCTTCTTCATCTCATCACCTCCCTTCTGCCTTCCCTCCTTTCGCCTCTCACTCTCTACAGCCATTCTATCTTCTCTTGTCACCTTGCCTCTCCTCTCATCCTCCCTTTCCATCTCTCACTAGCCCATACAAGCGATATCCTCCTTTGTCTGGGGGGCTGAGTATCTCAAAGAGCTTGTCTGGGGAAAAGAAGAAAACTTGTCAAATGTTATGTGATGACGTTAATCCTGCAGTAAAATTACAGCCTGGGAATACATCCCTCTATCCCCTCAAGTCTATACAACACTAACAAATGGCCATTTATTAGCTGCAGCCCACACTCTCTCTGCTGCTGTAACCCATCCTGTAATTTTCCTTGAGATGAAAAGCTACGAATGAAAAACAGATGCATGTTTCACTTACAATGTATAAAGTATGGAGATGGGCATGAAAAGCTAAATCCATCAAGAAAGCAGGGAGTTCTCATTAGATCTTAAAGGTCATTGTATTGTGTGGCCACATCTATACTCTGAGAGCTGGATTCCTTCTCAGGCACATGGATTTTCCATCGGTACAACCCCACAGACGTACTCCTGACTTCTCTGGGTTTAAGCGAGCAGAGAATCAGGCCACATTATACTCCCCTGGATACTGTGGAGGGGTGGTTGTCAGGGAGCTGGCAGCCAGTGCATGGAGCACTGCAGCGCAGAGGTCAATGTACACATTTTAAATGAATGACAGGGAGGAGAAACATGGAGAGGGAAAACACACATCTAAAAAATGAAGCGGAGCAGCTGTGGCAACTTCAACCAGCCCTGCGCCCTGCCTCTTGTTACTAGAGCACCGGTTCAAATCCAGCCCTGGCCAGCAGTTAAATCAAGGTTGTTAATCTAGAGACTGCTCAGCAGGTTTCTTGGGGAAGGGTCTGATTTTTGCTGAGCTGTGGCTGCAGGCTCAGTGGGACAGGTGTCCATCCTGTGAAGAATGCCACCAGCACTGCACATGATTGGGCCTGAAATCCCATGAGAACATTCCTTAGCCACAGGGACCAATCAGTGGCTGCACCAAGGGGCCCAGTAATCTAACACAACTGTATTTTGTACAGCATCCATCCTAACAACTCTATCCCACCCTGCCTGCTGGGGGGAGCTGGGAGAGGGGCATCTCCCACCAGAGCATGAGTGATTCCTGTTATCCAAGTGCTGGGTGGGGGTATAAAAGTCATATTCCTATCCCTACTCTGTCAGACTTAACTGGCTTGCCCGAGGGCACAGAGTAACTCATCCATACCCCATTTTCCCCATCTGTCAAGTGAAGCTAATGCTACTTATTCACCTTTTGAAAAAGCTTTGAGATCTATGAATGAAAAGCACCCATGTTAGCATATTATTAAACTGAATTCATTAGTTCAGTATCGCTCAACTGGTGTGTCATGATCCATGGCGGGGTCACAAAAGGCAATCAGTGGGGCCATGGGGAGTTGTAAATGTTATTACAATCGAAAGCAAATCAAAAACTCATTTTCCCAATCCCCCTATCTCCTCATCCTTCAAGGTCAAGTATTCTTTGTCAGCCTCTAGAAAAAAAAGACAACTAAATTATATAGGCTTACCATTGTTATCACTCATAGGTTTGCTTCTACATTTGTAGTCGATGTAAGGAGGGGGTCGTGAAAAGTTTTGGTTGCAAATAAAGGGAGGCCTACCTGAAAAAGTTAAGGAACTAATTGAGTGTTTCTCAATTATCGGTAGCACTCTCTCCCCATCCCAACGCTCTTATTTAAGAGGTACAAGCAAGAAGGAAGATGGATATTTAGAGCTGAGGTTTCAAACGCAATGGAAAGTTGAGGAGCCAGCAATGTGGGGAGGTGGTTCCAGATGGACGGATCTGTGGGAAGGAGGCAGCAGCTCTGGAGCCTGTAGCAAAGAAATGATGTGCAGAAGCAGAGAAGAAGGTGTTGCTGTGCAAACAGAGGGAGTGCAAAGGGAAAAAAGATCCATGAGACTGGCTGGATTAAGTCCAAGGAGACTCTTAAAACCAGGAGGGCAATTTTGCATTAGCCTGTGACACACAGGTGCAGTGGCTGTGGTGAAAGTACTTGATGACACTCCTGAAGGCTGTGAGGTTGAGTCATGCTCAATCTCACACTGAACAGCTGACTCTAGTTCACTTATCTGCAAAAATGGATATGGGAGCTACTGGATTAGGGCAGCCAAACGCGAGCAGAGGTAATACAGGCCACATTATTCCCTTGGGTACCACTGGCTATGAAACGGATGCGTCTTAACCACATCAGCCTGATGAGCCTTTGACTTAGGCCACGACATGGATGGACAGCCTGTGGAGATGCCAAAGGAGGTAAGAGATGTGGACAGCTGCCTTCTGCACATGCTGGAAGCTGGAAAGGTGAAGTCTGGGGAGGCTGAGGAAGAGGGAGTTGCAGTAGCTGAGGCAATTAAGGCCTGGACAAAGATTTTACCAGAGATGGAGTCAAGGCAATGGTGGGAAGCCATATGAGAAGGGAGTGGCTTTTCAGACAGCTCGAAGAGTTCCTTGGAGGATAGGGTGAAGAAAGTGATTCAGGAGGTATAAGCTACTTCCTACACAGTCAAGAACAGACTAGCTGCTGCCAGCAGCCCCCTAACACACTAACTGGTGGGCAACGTTCCTGGATGGAGGAATGGACTGGACTCTCCTTTATTCTTCCCTTGCGTGCTCCAGAGAGGGCGAAGAAACATGCATGTCCTCATTATGCTTATGAGACATCTGTACATTACAATAAAGGTAATCGTGAGTAGGGCAGCGGCTGTGAAACAATTTATCTGTGCCTATCAAGAGTGACCAGAGAACCCGCAAGAGGCAGAACAAAGCCAATTACATCTGGTCAGACCTAAATATGTGGAAATAAATTGGTCAGTCCGGGCCCCTTATGCTCTGTGCTGCAGCAAAACTCAGTCTGCTCTTGGGATGTATTAAAATTCTTTGGATTTTTATATGCTCTTTAATTATTAATCAAGCAATTAGTCTTAGTCTTCTGTTTGCAAGTGAATCACAGGGAGCAAGGATGGAAGTACCGCAAGCGAGGGAGCACTGAGGGGAGGAGAATTAGAACTTCCTTTACAGTCACTTAATTAGGAATAATACTAATAAATCATCAGTTGCGCTTCTAGAGTGGCTTACATCCATGGATCTCAAAGAGCTTTAGGGACATTAGCCTCACATTACCTCCTGTAAGGTAGGTGAGCATTATCACCATTTTACAGAGGGCACAGCTGAGATTCAGACAGGTGAAATAAATTGCTCCCCCTCCATTCTAGCCACTGAACCACACACCCACCTTTCACCCAGAGTGCCCTACAGATAGTATATATAGGCAGCAGACTGAAAATGCTACCACCTTTGGAGCAGAATGTGGCAAGCAGTGATCTCCCTTCTAACTAGCCACCTCTCTGTCTGTCACAGCTGGTTAAAATAGTCATAACAACTAGGTCAGGGGTCGGCAACCTTTCAGAAGTGGTGTGCCAAGTCTTCATTTATTCACTCTAATTTAAGTTTTGCGTGCCAGTAATACATTTAAACGTTTTTAGAAGGTCTCTTTCTATAAGTCTATAATATATAACTAAACTATTGTTGTATATAAAGTAAATAAGGTTTTAAAAATGTTTAAGAAGCTTCATTTAAAATTAAATTAAAATGCAGAGCCCTGTGGACTGGTGGCCAGGACCCGGGCAGTGTGAGTGCCACTGAAAATCAGCTTGCATGCCACCTTTGGCATGCATGCCCTAGGTTGCCTACCCCCTGAACTAGGTTATGCAATTACTTAGGCCATTTTTTCTATGACATATCCATGGCCAGGATGTTTATGAATGTATCTATTGCTAGGTGATCACTGACTCCTTTATGCAAACTTAGTATTATCTAGGATTTCTTTGTCTTATATGGTTATTCACTAATAGTGATGACCCACAACCTTGTGGCTTAAGTTTGTGGTTTTATGTGAAGTATGAGCATAGATGCCAACTTTTATTTGTCTCTGAGGGGTGCTGCATCCCCACTCTACTCTGAGGCCCTGCCCCTGCTCTGCCCCTCCCCTGAGACCCCCACCCTTGCTCTGCCTCTTCCTGCCCCCACTTACCCACCCCTTACTGCTCTCCACCCTTCCCCACGCACTCCCGCAGCTGCCAAACAGCCGATCAGCAGTGCCTCCCTGATCAGCTCATTGGGGGTGGCACCCAACAGCTGTGGCTGGTAGGTGCCGAACACCCACTATTTCCCCCCCCCCCCGTGGGTGCTTGAGCCCCAAAGCACCCACGGAGTCAGCCCCTATGAATGAGGGTGGGTATTGTGCTGGGAGGTTGTGTTGATTTGTGCAGGTGGTGAATGAGGAGGCTGTGTGTGTTTGGGGTTGTTGTATGTGCTGGTTGTCTGGCTGTGTTGCGAGATTTGTGTGTGTGTTGGCTGTGTTATTGTGTGGGTGGTTGTGCTGTCATGTGGGTGGTTGTTCTGATTTGTGCCTGGGAGGAAGGATGTGTGGGAGAGTTGTATGGATTGTGCAGAGGGTGAATGAGGGGTTTGTGCTGTAGTGGGGGGCTGTGTGTGCTTGTGGTTTTGAGAAACCATGGCAGTTGGATCAAGTAATCCACCATGTGTGTAGTCTGCCTCAGATAACCAAAGAAATGGTTGCATTTAAATTAGCTGTAGAGTAAGGGTGGTGATTGGTTGAGTTACCTCTGATATCACAATGGTCTAGGACTCTGCGCATGGCAGAGATACATGCCTTGCTGTCGCACGGGTGTAATTCATTAAGTCAAAATTGCTGAGAACTTAAAAATTGGATGCTAACAGACCATGAATCCCAGTGCTGACTGAACCTGGTGATATTCTGAACAAAAACAAACAAAAAAAAAGCACTCAGCCCCACTTGTAGTTCTTTCCATTGCTTCACACTGACTCAGTCATTCTGGACTTCAAAGTGACACACAGACAGGTGCCAATCCTGGAATCTTATTATATAGATTTTCACTTAAGAAAACATACTAGTCCTGCCAAAACTGCCTCCTGTGAGGTTTTTTGCACCTACCTGTGAAGCACCTAGTACAGGTCATTGTTGGAGACCGAATGCTGGATGGGATGGAGCACTAGTTTCATCCAGTATGGAAATTATGTCATAGCATGGTTTCTGTTCTCTGACTGGATGACCAAAGCTTGATAAACAGGTATAGTGCTTTTCACCGTGGCCTTGATTTCTTCAGTGTGACAGGGAAGGAAGTGTTTCAGGGAGCAGGAGCAATAGAAAGAGATGGCTGCTTAGGGAATTGAAGAACATTTTAGATGTTTTCTTACACACACACACACACACCATTCCACTTGGCTACATATACAGAGACCTCAGATTTAAAAATAGCCATGTTCCATCCTGACTGTGGGGGAGTGAGACAGAAGGCAGATTTATGGCTGTCTAGAAGACTTGTACATTCAATTTTCTTTGTCACACTGACACCACATAATTGCATGTGTGTGTACATGCCTGTTCCTAGTTACAAAGATTATAGACAGATCACCTGTGGCCCATTTAAGTGCCTGAGTGCCAGGCCTCCAGACATGAGCGTTTGGGAGCCACATATGCCAGCACGTATTATTTCATCTATATGCCAAGTGCATGGATTGAAATCCACTGGCTTCCACTGTTTGTCGTGCTCCATATACCAACCATTCACTAGTTATTCACAGTGTTTATATGAACTATTTGCTATAAGCTAATGCTCTTTGCAAAGGTTACATTCGCTTACCCTTTTCTAGCTCATTGCATTAACCCTGTCAGTGCCAGTTCTATACAACTTTCTTCACTGCCGCTGTCGGTCACCCAAACTGCTTAGTAAACGTGTGTGCAATGTAAGGACTATCTGCAGAGGGTGCAGTCCAAGGGCCCTATCAGTCTAGTTTATTAGCTGGACTTAGTGAATCAGGCCTCTGGCTTTGGGTTCTGGAGGCTGCCTTAGCACGGCTTAATTGTGCGCTCATCTTTCTCTAAATACAGAAATATTTTACAAGTTATCTGTGCTTTCCACCACTTGCACTCGTTGATGGTGACAACCCTAATTGTTCATAAATGTTTTTGCAGATGAAAACATTGAGACTATGCCCCATGTTCTTCATATATATCATAATAATATCTCAATATGGCATATCTAAGAGATTTTTTATGCAAGATGGATCATGTGAGGTAACCTTTCCAATGATATGATGTAGTGACTATGATTATCTTATTTGTATGCATGTATCATTTCTGTATCTGAAGTTAGGAATATTGACTATAACAATTACAAGTGGGTTTGCACCTGGGGAACGCCCACCAGACAGTAGGCAATCAGCCTGGTTGGGCCATTAGGGAGAACAATAGGACTCTGAAGAGGCTAATCTCCCATCTTCCTGAGAAGCTTCCTGAGATGCTGCTTTGACACTTCAGGGTCATGTCACATGGTACTGGACCCCATCTTGGCCTACTAGTATTTTTCCACTAAGAGGGAGGGAGGGACCAAACTGGGAAACAGAGGATTCCCACCCTATGTAAATCCTATTTAAGGCAGGGAAGTTAGTTAATCTAGGTTGGTTCTTCACTGAATCACCACCCAAGATGACTGCTGAAAACACCTAAGACTGATCTGGGGAAGAAAGGACTGGACCCAGGCTAGAAGGTGTCTGGCATGTGAAAAGAATATCTGGAGTTCTAAGCTGCACGCAAGAGCAGTTTGTCTCAAGAATCTGCAACCCACTTTAAACAACATTTAGGGTGATAAATTGCTACTTGTAGCCAGTTTCTTTAGTGTATTAAGTTTAATTTGCATGTTTGCTTTATTTGCTCAATAGTCTGCTTGCTATCCCTTCTAATCACTTAATCTAGCCTTTGTAGCTAATAAAATTGTTTTCTATAAACCAGTTTGTGCAATTCATAACTGGGAGGCAAAAACTGTGCACATCTTCCTCCACATTGAGGGAGGGGGTGATTTTCATGAGCTTATGCTATACAGATTTCTGTACAGTGCAAGACAATATAATTTTGGGTTTACATTCCAGAGGGGGTGTGTACTTGAGTGCTGGCCAATCCCCAAGCTGAGTCTTCCCACGCAGAGCTGATCTCAGTGTCTGTCTTTCTGCAATTGGGTGTGGCCTTACCTGCATGTGTGCTAGAGGAGGCTTCAGGGCCTGGCTTAGTAGGACAGGGTGAGGGAGCCCAGGCTGGTGGAACAGGCAGGCTGAGTGGTATCCCCATACATCAGGTGGTGCCCTGTGAGGGGAGGGGCAAACCCATCACAAACATCACCCAACCAAATGCCAATGAACTACAGACCCCCCCCACAGAGCAGCCCAGTGGTCTTGCCAGTTTCATCTGCAAACATATTTACCAGTAGTCTTTTGTGCATTTGCCCAATTGAAATAGCTCTCCCTCTAGATTCCTAATGTGCGCATCACAATAGTATCCAGGCTGCAGTAGGACCTAGTGGCCACCACGACAATCACCAAACTCATTTAAAGGTGCCACACATGTAGATGGTCATTCTCCAAATCTCATTTTTGGACTAGGATTGGGGAGGGGAAGGGTGACAATTATACCTTTGTCCTGGTCAGACCAGAAGCAGCTTGAAGCCAAGGCTTAGCTTTGGTCCTTTTGGGGCAGAGGAGCTAATTAATCTATCCTCCCACCGAGATTTATGAATCTGCAACAGTCATCTACCTCCCAGGATACTTCACCTACAGGACTGTTGTGTGGCTTAGTGAATTCTTGTTTGTAGGGGGCTTTGAGGATGTAAAGAGCAATATAAGAACTAATATTAATGGTTATGACTGCACTGCCCTGGCACTTTGCAGTGGCTGCTAGAAGTGTGACTGACCGCTAGCCCTACTCTTTTGACCTAGGGAAAAGATTTTTTTATTTTTTGCTTTCTACTATTTCAGGGGTCCCTGTATGCAGCCCAAATACACATGGGTAATTATAAAATAGCCTTGTTCCCTCTGACCAGAGACCTGTGACTAGTAGAAAAAAAAGTCACCCAAACTTCAATAAACCACAGCCACTGGAATATGTCCACTGCAGATAGTTGTTTGAAAAAATGATTTTCATGGCTCAGTGTTTTAATATGCTTAACCATTTATTTTCCAAGGAACACATCCAATACAGACAAACTCCATCTATTTCAATGGGCAGCATATACCAGCAACTTGAATGGCAGATGCTATAAAAAGAGAGTGAATGTTCCAAGACATCCTAAGCTGCCCCTTCAACATATAGAGAATGTGCTGGTGAGGAAAGCCTTAAAATGTGGCTCTGTTCTGACAAGTGATGCTATAAAAGTGGCACTGTGGGTTTCCATGTTCAATCTCTCCATGACTCCAGATCAGTTTTGCTCATGGTGCAAGTGAAAACTGATAGGTTGGTTTTTTTCCCCCTCTCTAATGGCTGACCTGGAATCTGAGAGTCAAGCTGGGTTCTTTCATTCTTTTGCCTTGTCATCCATAAGGAAGTTTCCACAGGCAAATTTCTGCCCTCAGTTATACCCTGCACCCTCAAGCCTTTGCCAGTTCAAAGGTAACTCAGGGCAGTAATACTGAAAGAGATTGCAGGTGACCTGTGTGAAATGAGCTTGAGTCTGGATCCAGTTCCCAGTGTGACAGGTGTCCACATCACAAAAACAACTTCACAGATGGCACCTTTGTCTCACCTGTTCTCACTGAGTGCTGCAGAACATTCTGTTCAATGAATTTTCTTAGATCTTGCCAAAATGTGTTCCCACAGCACTTGGGATTATGAATCCCCACTGCACATGCATTGCACTTGCCCATGTAATTGTTGTGGGTGGCCTTGGAGGTCTTGTGGGTTGATTTGGCTCCCCTTAAAAGCCATTTGGAACCCTCTGCTAGTGCAGAATATGGCAGTCTGCTTGCCTAATGGAGCATAGAATAACTGCTCTGTAGATTACACTGTCAATTTATTTCTGGGTACGATTCATAATGTTTGTTCTGATCTATACCACTGTATATGCTTTGGCTCTTGACTTCTAAGGCAGACAACTCTTCATTATGGACCAGGCAAGCAGTTGAGATCAAGTGGCTTACTGGCTAGCAGCCCTTAGATTTGAACTCTTGGGAGTGGCATGTCCGATTATGCACTCCATGGATGACTTGGCTTTCAGTCACTTCTAGAGTTGACTGGATGATAATTCAAAACCTTGAAAGTTTCCATGGAACAGAAATTTCTCTTTCCTGATTGGATCAAAGAGTCAGGAAGGAGGTGTTTAAATGTCAAGAGAGACAGACACAATCAGCCTAAACAGCAAGAACTAAACTAACAACATCTAACAATTCCAAATAAAAAACCCAAGCAGAGTTTTGGCCCGAAGAAGGGAGAAGTGACAGACTCCATGAAGTCCTCTAGGCACTGCTCTATTGATTGTACACAGAAGGTGTTCAGTTACTATGGTGAGGTGCCACGGTCTAAACCAGTGGTTTTCAACCAGGGGTACATGTACATAGAGGTCTTCCAGGGGGCACATCAACTCTTCTAGATATTTGCCTAGTTTTACAACAGGCTATATAAAAAGCCCTATTGAACTAAAATTTCATACAATGACTTGTTTATACAGCTCTATATATACTGTACACTGAAATGCAAGTACAATATTTATATTCCAATCCATTTATTTTATGATATGGTAAAAATGAGAAAGGAAGCAATTTTTCTGTAATAGTGTGCTGTGACATCTGTATTTTTGTGTCTGATTGTGTAAGCAAGTAGTTTAAGTGAGGTGTAACTTGGCGGTACACAAGGCAAATCAGACTCTTGAAAGGGGTGCAGTAGTCTGGAAAAGTTGAGCGCCACTGGTCTAAACCCATAAGATAGGGATATCATCTCCAGAGCCCAGGGACCCTAGGACGAACAGCCAAGGTCTGCTCCATCAGATACCTTGCCACTGCCTCCACAGACTTCTTCCTACCTTCAGGCCTTTTTCCCCCCCACCCCCTTTCTGGGCTCTGTGTAATTATCAGCACCTCCCAGGACTTCTCCCCAGAGGTCTGGTTGCTTCCCTTGTGCCAGGGTCAACCATAGGAGCTTGCTTCAATCCTAGGTCTTTCAGACATCTTCCCTTCCCACCCCACTCCAAGCTTCCTCCTTGCCTGGTTCCCCTCAGGTCTCTACTAACAAGTAAACAACTTAGTATTCTTCCCTCTCCAGATTTCTTCTCTTTATAATACCACCCAGCTTCTCCCCAGCTGGATTTCATCTTTAATTAGGTCTGGTCCCCCTCAGGTTGTAACCAGGTGTGTTAATTGGCCTCTTGGGCCCACATGAGGCCTTTCACCACCTGTCTGAGATAGCCTGTTCCATGATGTCTATCCAAATCCCCAGGATAACCCACTTCAATACAGAAATAAAACCCCCTTTGACTGCACACCCCTAGTTGTCATCTACCATCCCACACTGGAACCCATACGGGGTTATCAAACAAGTACAACCCATACTCAATGGGAACTCCATCCTGAAAGAAATCTTTCCTGAACCCCGTCTTCTGGCCTTCAGACAACCTCCCAGCCTTGCCAAGCTCATCAGAAGCAGGCTCCCACAGACCAGGACATGCCAACTCAAAGCAGCACCAGACCCTGCCAGAATAACAGATGCGAAACCTGCAGACATCTCTATGCTATGATGATCAACACTCCCCACAACACACCTTTCAAGATCCAAGGGTCCTACACATGCCTTTCATAACATGTGGTGTACCTTCTCCAGTGCACTAAATGCCCCCAACAGCTATGGGGTCTTCCAGGGGGCACATCAACTCTTCTAGATATCACTATGCTCTTGAATGAACCTACAATAGACATAGACAATCACTATGCTCTTGAATGAACCTACAAGAAAATGATAAAAGACAAAAACACCCTATCACCTGTGGCTGAACACTTTTCACAAAGCAACCACTCTGCATCTGACCTATCAGTCCTCATCCTCAAAGGAAACCTCCAAAAGACGAGCCTGGGAGCTTAAATTCCTAACTTCGCTAGACACTAAAAATCATGGTCTCAATGAAGACACTGGATTTATGGCTCATTACAATGACCTGTAACCTACTAACTCCCTTTTTTGATGTTATGACTGGAGGTGTTAACAGGCCACACAACCTTGAATAGTCCCTTACAATATGTGCTAACTACTTATGCTAAACAATTTGTTCCACCTTACATTTAGCTGTGATGCTGGGAGGACCTTTCCCAGACCTGAAGAAGAGCTCTATGTAAGCTCAAAAGCATGTCTCTCACCAACAGAAGTTGAGCCAATAAAAGATATTACTTCTCCCACCTGATCACAATGTATTTTTTTAAACAAAGGTATTACTACCACTGTTGCCCCCAGAGATTGATGGGCACACAGAATCTAAAGCAAAAACAACTAAGCAAATGAAACAAATAAAAAGTGAATGTGTTGTTGGCTGTCAGCCCATTTCCCCATAGAAAAGTGTTACAAAACCTGCCATCATAAATAGCGCTAAAATTGGTACCTGTGTTTGCCACCTCGGCAGAAAGGTCAAGGAGTGAATGGGTCACCGAGATTCCCCATCCATTTCTAAAACTTGCTTCTTCCATGGCAGGAGCAAGGCACATTGCCAGGGTGTGTGGAAGGGAAGCTTGCCTTGCTGCTGTATCTGTTCTGAGAATAAACAGAACTTTAGCCTCCAAGGGGATCGGTCCAATTCCTTAAATCTGAAAATATCTAGGGTCAGACCCTTCAGCCCTTACTGCTGTGACAAGTTCCACTGACTTCAAGTGGGGCTGTTCAGTTGGGTTAGGAGCTGCACGACTGGATTGTTAGTCTGTAATCTCCATGGAGCGGGGCCCTCTGGATTTTGGTATGGAGTAGGATATATTGAGGGTGTAATCAAATAGTAATAAACAGCATTTTATGTGGTGTCAGAATTTGTCTGCTAGCTACTGAGTGCCCCACGTGATGAAGTGGCTGAGCCACCCTCCTGCACCCAGTTAAGGAAAAGGAAAAAATTAAAAATAAAACCTATTTTGAAATGACAGTGTCAGCATGAAAGATCAGCACTTCCACACTGCATGCACTGTGCAAGTGACTAGCTTCATGGACCTAGCTTGTGGAAACCACCTCCCTCCTGCTTTCTTCTCTGTTGTCCCCTTCTCTATGTTATAGGGACTCCCCCGCATTTCCATGAGCACAGCAATGCAACCTCCCCTCCCCTCAGATCTGAGCCAGGAAGGAGCTGTAGTTTGGGAAAGCTGCCTCCACAGCATGTGCTCTTCCCCCCCCCCCCCCAACCCCCATCCCCCTGGGCAGGAGGAGCCAGATAACAGGTGAGCAGGGAATAGGCAGGGCATGTGATCTGGGGGAAGAGGACTGGTCACACTACGCCAGATTCTCCTCACCCTCCAAATCCATGGGGCAAACAGGAATACGTGACTGATCTGCATTAATGTGCACTGGGACATCTGGCTGCATTGGAAGGAGGCAAAGCCATGGAGAGGGACCTTGGATCTTCCACACATGTGGAGCCTGATCTTTACTGAGCCCCTGTGGAGGAGCATCTGCAAGCTGTGAGGAATGGGGGAATGTTACTACACAGCTGCAGCTACCCAGTTCCATGCCCTCCTGAGGGAGAATTTTGGTTCCCTCTGCTTACAGATGCAAAAAGGATGATCCAGTCCTAATATTTTGGAGCTCAACCCTGTCGCTGAGATCTGTACTTGTATCTTTTCTTCATAGGTAGAAAATGGTCTTCACAGCAACAGTTTTCCCTTTCCTCAGATTCTGCAGAGGGCTGTCCATAGACCCAAGGTTCTGTGTGGTGGGATTGGCAATTAGAGGGCCAGGAGAGGCGTGACTGTACAGGCGCCAACTCTGTGGGTGCTCCAGAGCCCAAGTATCCACCCAAAAAAATAGGGGGTACCCAGCACCCACAAGGACAGATTAATCTTTTGTGGTCCCCAGTGCCTGGACTTTGGCCCTGCCCCACCTGTACTCCAACCTAAGGCCCCGTCCAGCCTCTTCCCCCAAGGCCCTGCCCACTCGTGTCACAGAGGGGAGGGGGCAGAGAGGAGCACCCACCGGCAAAAACAAAAGTCAGCGCGTGAGTGAGTGGGTCAGGAGGATCAAGGCTCAGGGACATACATTTTAGAGATTCCCAGCCAGAGGCTATATTGCATTTCTGCAGCCTCTCTTCTAGAGTGAGGATTTCCCTTTAAGGGCAGCCACCACCAAGGGGTTCTAGCAGTACGGCTCCATTGGAACGGTGAGGCCAAAGAGCAGCTCCAGGAATCCAGAGCTGTTATGGATGGTTAGAGCACCAAAACAGAAGGCCCTGGTTGCCTGCTGATACCTCATGACTCAATGTGGCAGGGGGAGTGTAAAGGGGTGCGCTCACCTCCCACAAGTACCCCCATTTCAGTGCACATGCCTCCTGTCTCTTAGTTTGTGGTGAGTCTTCACTGACTCAGCCCTCCAGCCAAGTCACACAGTCAGTACATGAGAGAAAAAAAAAAAAAAATGCAGACACAAAATTTCTCGATACTTTAAATGACAGCTTCTTGGAGCAGCTGGTGCAGGAACCCACAAGGGGAGAGGCAATTCTCGATTTAGTCCTGAGTGGAGTGCAAGATCTGGTCCAAGAGGTAACTATAACAGGATCGCTTGGAAATAGTGACCATCTTATAACATTTAACATTCCTGTGGTGGGAAGAACACCTCAGCAGCCCAACACTGGGGCATTTAATTTCAGAAAGGGGAACTATGCAAAAATGAGGAGGCTAAACAGAAATTAAAAGGTACAATGACTAGAGTGAAATCCCTGCAAGCTGCATGGACACTTTTCAAAAACACCATAATAGAGGCCCAACTTAAATGTATACCCCAAATTAAAAAAAAAAAAAACACACAGTAAAAGTACCAAAAAAGAACCACTGTGGCTTAACCATGTAAAAGAAGCAGTGAGAGATAAGGCATCTTTTAAAAAGTGGAAGTCAAATCCTAGTGAGGTAAATAGAAAGGAGCATAAACACTGCCAAATTAAGTGTAAAAATGTAATAAGAAAAGCCAGAAAGGAGTTTGAAGAACAGCTAGCCAAAAACTCAAAGGTAATAAAGTGTTTTAAGTACATCAGAAGCAGGAAGGCTGCTAAACCACCAGTGAGGCCCCTGGACAATCAAGATGAAAAAGGAGCACTTAAAGATGATAAAGTCATTGCGGAGAAACTAAATGAATTCTTTGCTTCAGTCTTCACGGCAGAGGATGTTCGAGAGATTCCCAAACCTGAGCTGTCCTTTGTAGGTGACAAATCTGAGGAATTGTCACAGATTGAAGTGTCACTAGAGGAGGTTTTGGAATTAATAAACTTAACAGTAACAAGTCACCGAGACCAGATGGCATTCACCCAAGAGTTCTGAAAGAACTCAAATGTGAAATTGCAGAACTATTAACTACGGTTTGTAACCTGTCCTTCAAATCAGCTTCTGTACCCAATGACTGGAAGATAGCCAGTGTAACGCCAATATTTAAAATGGGCTCTAGAGGTGATCCCGGCAATTACAGACCAGTAAGTCTAACATCAGTACCAGGCAAATTAGTTGAAACAATAAAAGAATAAAATTGTCAGACACATCAAAGAACATCAATTGTTGGGCAAAAGTCAACATGGTTTCTGTAAAGAGAAATCATGTCTTACTAATCTATTAGAGTTCTTTGAAGGGGTCAAACAAACATGTGGAGCAGGGGGATCCAGTGGACATAGTGTACTTAGATTTCCAGAAAGCCTTTGACAAGGTCCCTCACCAAAGGCTCTTATGTAAATTAAGTTGTCATCGCATAAGAGGGAAGATCCTTTCATGGATTGAGAACTTGTTAAAAGACAGGGAACAAAGGGTAGGAATAAATGGTAAACTTGCAGAATGGAGAGGGGTAACTAGTGGTGTTCCCCAAGGGTCAGTCCTAGGACCAATCCTATTCAACTTATTCATAAATGATCTGGAGAAAGGGGTAAACAGTGAGATGGCAAAGTTTGCAGAGGATTCTAAACTGCTCAAGATAGTTAAGACCAAAACAGACTGAAGAACTTCAAAAAGATCTCACAACACTAAGTGATTGGGCAACAAAATGGCAAATGAAATTTAATGTGGATAAATGTAAAGTAATGCACATTGGAAAAAATAACCCCAACTATACATACAATATGATGGGGGCTAATTTAGCTACAACTAATCAGGAAAGATCTTGGAGTCATCGTGGATAGTTCTCTGAAGACGTCCATGCAGTGTGCAGCGGCAGTCAAAAAAGCAAACAGGATGTCAGGAATCATTAAGAAAGGGATAGCGAATAAGACAGAGAATATCTTATTGCCCTTATATAAATCCATTGTACACCCACATCTTGAATACTGCATACAGATGTGGTCTCCTCATCTCAAAAAAGATATACTGGCATTAGAAAAGGTTCAGAGAAGGGCAACTAAAATGATTAGGGGGTTGGAACAGGTCCCATATGAGGAGAGATTAAAGAAGCTAGGACTTTTCAGCTTGGAAAAGAGGAGACTAAGGGGGATATGATAGAGGTATATAAAATCATGAGTGGTGTGGAGAAAGTGAATAAGGAAAAGTTATTTACTTGTTCCCATAATTTAAGAACTAGGGGCCACCAAATGAAATTAAATAGGCAGCAGGTTTAAAACAAATAAAAGGAAATTCTTCTTCACACAGCTCACAGTCAACCTGTAGAACTCTTTGCCTGAGGAGGTTGTGAAGGCTAGGACTATAACAGGGTTTAAAAGAGAACTAGATAAATTCATGGAGATTAAGCACATTAAAGGCTATTAGCCAGGATGGGTAAGGAATGATGTCCCTAGCCTCTGTCAGAGGGTGGAGATGGATGGCAGGAGAGAGATCACTTGATCATTACCTATTAGGTTCACTGCCTCTGGGGCACCTGGCATTGGCCAATGTCAGTAGACAGGATACGGGGCTGGATGGACCTTTGGTCTGACCCAGTACAGCCATTCTTATGTTAACCACAATCAAACCCCTTCCAGGACACAAGTGCAACCAGGCCTATCTCAAAGCCCTCAGTAATGTCTCTTTATCTGCAGCCCTATTCCTGAGCTCACTCCTTAATCAGTCCAGCAGGGCCTATCACAGTAATTTGGTTTGAACTGTCTCAGCCCCTTCTGGGCTCTCTCAAATAGTCCCTGCTCTTCCAGAAGTCCTGGCCCTCATGCAAGACCACATCCCCCAGGGCTCCCTCACTGGAGACTCTTTGCCTCTCTGGGCCTTTCCAGCCCTTCACCTGGGCCACTAAAAGAATTCAGTTTCCCCTTCAGGGATGTATCAAAGTCCAGCCCACTTTCCCAATGGCTAGTGAGGAGGACCCAGGCCCACCTTCTACTCCAGGTCCCAGCCCAGGGACCCTTTATAGATAGCAGCCATCCACCAAATCCCTTTAAATAAACTGTATCACTTCTACAATTCCCTGAACCACTTCCCCACATCCTCTGTTCATTCTTCACACTTGCCTCAAGGTCTTGTCCTGATGGAGTCCCAGCAACACCATCCATTCTCCTCTAACTCTAGCAAGGAACTGAACTCATGCTATCCCTGCAGCTCTTCTTATACTAGCCTGCTGGGCCCTGATTAGCTGCTTCTCACACAGCCGCTCTAGGCAGCTTGGAGGACCTTTCTACTGCCCTTTTGTGGGGTAGGGTGAGGCAGGGCTGCAAGGCCTCCAGCAGGGGGCTTCCGGACCCAGTCTACCCCATGACAGGGAGCAATGCCCCTTTCCAAAGACGCACCTTGACTGGAATGTCTCTGTGCCAATGTACACCCACGGTGACTGAGGCACTGCATTTATTGTAGGAATATTTCTTATTCTTAGAAACCCCACAGAGCAGGCAAATTATTCAGTCCCAGTCAACATAATGTTGTTATTATTATTAAAAACCTGTACTGAGGCTTTGCCCTGTGCCGGTGTCCTCCATGCAAAGATCTCAAAGCACTTTACATGGGTCCTAAATTAATCCCAGGGTGTTGGGCAAGCGCATTACTACTTGGGGCTCTCAACACCCCCTGCAACAGTCTCCCCCTTGCACAGTTGCGGAACCCCAAAGCCAGAGAGGGGAAGTGCTTTGCCCAAGGCCACCCACCCAGTCAACAGCAGAGTCGGGGCAGACCTCAGAAGGTCTGGCTCCATGACCATAGAGCCTCCCCCTTCCCACCAAAGAAATGCTTCTTGGCAATAGATTCATCCCAAGATGCTGGCAGTAGAAAATGTACCAGGGGTACTGCCCTGGGGGTCTTCCCTGGTGCAGGTGGTGCCATGCACCTCTCTAAAACCAAGCTGTGGCTCATTTCAGTGCTAAAAAAGCTGTTGGCCCAGCATAGAGCCCTGTGCCCCGCAACCCATTGTCTCGCCTGGCTGGGGGGCTAAGCGTCCTCCAGACCAGTGGTTTTCAACCAGTGGTCTGCAGATCCCTGGGGGGGGGGGGGTAACACATTACATCTAAGATTTCCAAAGGGGTCCCCACCTCCATTCGAAATTGTTTAGGGCTCTGCAAATGAAAAAAAGGTTGCAAACTGCTGTCCCAGGCTATTAGCTGCTTTGTTGAACAACCCTAGGGCCACCATGTCCCTTCCTCCCCCCCGCATTCCAGCCAGGCTGGGTGTGCCTCCAGGTGTATCGGACATTTGGGCTAGCATTAAAGAAATGTGCTGGAGAACAGTCTGAGGAGTCTCACTGAGCATAGTGTATAATGTATATGGTGCAGATTGGTGTCTAAAGCTTCTTTATTAACTTCCATGCAAAATGCCAGTGGTGTTTTTCTAGATGAGTGGGTAGCCAATATTTTGGGAGCGAGGGAGCAAACATGGCCAGAGCCTGCATATCCAGAGGCTAAGGTTTCTATCACGGGCTGCTTTCGACTGTTATAATTTGTGGCACGGATTCAGTGAGAATCTGCTCTGCTGAAAATATTTGGGCTGTGAAAACTCCCACACTGTGACAGATGTCAAGTCCAATTAAGCGACTCGTGTCCAGGTTTCTGTCCAATAGGATTTCCCATTAAATATCAATTTAAGGGGGGGGGGGAAATGCCATCCCTCTTTCCCTATGCCTTTATCTCTTCCACCATCTCCAGGCTCAACCCTTTGGTACAGGAGAGAATCCACAGCATCTCTCTGTTTCTCTCCCTCTGCCACCTTCCCCAGCTTTTCTTTGCTTCGCTATCACTACAAGCGGGGACTTGCACTTTTTCACCAACATCATCTCTTGCAGCATTTCCAAGCCACTGGCAATGTTTTTTATATATATATATAAATAAAAGAGATAAAGAAGGAGTTGGGACAGAAGGATACGAGGTATATTTTAAATCTGATCTTCAAGGACTGGAAGAAAACTAAACATTTATTTCCCTCTACCCCAGTAAATAAATACATACATAAAAAGAAGAAGGGGACGCATCATTATTCCTGATTTACAGTACTGTGTGCCTGGGAATAGAAGAGACATCAGCTGAACAAAGCCTATCTCTACCAAACAATCTCACTTCTGAGCCAGATCATATCAGAGACCTGCATATCATTTTCTCTTTACAGGGGTAAGCCAAGGAGTACAACATAAATTAAATCTTATCCCGACCATCATCTTTATCGATTGTGCTGCTATTAGGAAGGAGAGGGGGGAAATATCTTGATTGTGTTTATCTCTGCATCTCTTTTGTTATTTATCGAGACTCGGGAGGAGGAAGAGAAGGGGAAAACAGCACTTTTCAACACATTCTCCCCCCCCCTCCCCCCCGAAACACACCGGCTACTGATATATTATAGATCTCTGGGAGAAAAAAAGACTCTGCTGGGGAAATGTATTTCTAATACGTCTTAAATTACCTACGTTGTTATTTATACTCTCCAAAAATTAGATAACATCTTCCATTTCTGGACCTGCGAGGCCATCACAAGGAATGAGATCTGCCTTTTCCAATTCAGATACAACAACTCGCTGCTTTTAATTTATTTTTGATTTTGATTTTTCTTTTTAATGTTCCTCTCCTGGAGTTTCGAACTGTAAAAGCACCAGGGTGGGGGAAAGGGGGCTTTAAGAAAGACTGTTGCAAAGACTCAGGCAAGGTAAGCTCTCTTTAACTTATATTCTTTTGCAGGTGAAATTGGAATCGTTTTATTTGAAATCTCTCTTTGTTCAGATTGCCAACATAGACGCTGGATATTGTTTGAGATCAACCCAAATCGTAAAGAAAGGGAATTCAACACGCTGTATGGACAAACCTTAAAGCAACTTTCTCCTATAACTAACGCTATAATTTCCCGTTTTATATGTTGCCACGCTGTAAATTTCTAAAGCTATTTATCTATCCGTTCTTTCCAATCAACCTCTCAACTGAAAGGCGCTATTAATATTTTTCAGAAGATCTCTGATATTTAACCTGCGTAGTGGCTTGTTATTTTGTTTTGTATTCTTGCTTTCAGAACCCCGTTAGTAAAATAATCAGCATTTTAAAATAGCAATAAGCAATTCGGAAAGTTCTAGTGATCTCCGAGTCTCTTCTCAATGAAGAAATGTTGCTATTTTTCTTTCCCCGTTTTCTGTTTTGCAATCGTTTCATGTTTGTTTCCTTTGCTCTCTACACAGCTTCCTGCAGCTCCACTGTTTGTTTTCTTGACACATTCGCTGGCATATTGATAGACTTTTAATCCGTGTGGAGGTGTTGTAATAAAACAACTAGCTACAGAGAGATCTGTATTTTAGACTCTGAATTCCCACTCAGCCTTCCCTCAAACGAAGCTCCTCAATGTGAAAAGCATTTCAAACAGGCTGAAAGCTTACCTGACACCTCACCCTTTATTATTAATTATCATGATTATTTTATTTAAAATCTTTAATGTGTTCTGAATCATGCAGTCTTTCGTTTTGAAGATTTTTTTTTGCAAACTGGTTCTGAGTAATAAAATAATAATAATAAAATAATAATAATAATAATAAATTATTAAATGCCCACAGTAGTTAAGATCATAAACTTTACATTGAAATACTTTGTAATCCTAATTTTTGTGGTAGGATGATGTATTCCCTCCCCCACCCCACATTTGTGTCCAAGGTTATTCTCTAGTTGCCTGATGTATTGTTTTATTACATGCCGGCATGTCCATATGAGTTCCTGGATTTGTATTGCTGTCTACATGACAGATGGTGTTCTGTGAAGCTGCAAGAAGATACGATTCAATTTTCTTTTGAAAGGCACGTCTAAATTCATTCATTTATTTATATATTTTAGAAGGAGGGAGAGAGAGAATGAAAAGAAATGTGAAAGTTTTTTTTAAACCATCTTTAATAACCTGGAACCCAGAAATATCCCCATCCAATCAGTTACTCTGACGCTATAGATTCAAGAAAATTAGCATGAGAAAGCAGCCCCGCATTGTAGGAAGAATAGAATAGAGGAGATACATTAGATCCTATAGGTTTAATTGTATCTCCCCCATACTTCCACACTGGCCTTGTTATGGTTAAGGGGTCTTGAGTTATATGTCTTTCTATTTTAAGCCATCAAATCCATATTGGATTCCATTTCCGTGTTAAGAAAAAAAAGTTTAACAGACAATTGTTAGAGGGGAAATACTGTATTTAGAAATGAAAAATCTATTTAATATTTGGAGAGTAGCTGAATTATTTTTTTATTATTCTTTTATTTTGTTATTGCTCCCTGGGCCTGTTTCCACAAGCAAACAAACTAGGAAAATGATCAGAGGAAGAATATTCTGTAAAAGCTGTTGACAGCTGTTAGATTGTAAATGATACAGTATGGTTTATTGTTGTTATTATTATTCCCGTGATCATTGGTAGTAACCCTTTCCACTTAATAAAAAAATGGATTTGAGCTTCCTCTATAGAAATCTCCCTGTTATAACCTAGGTAAGATCTAATGTTTATCTTTTATATTTTGTATTTTACCGAGATGGGGGTTGTTTTGTTCAGAACCAGTTAGTTGGGATTTACAACCCCTTGAGAGAAGTAGGGAGGAGGCTCAGGCAAGGGGAAGGACATTGGTAATTATTATTAAGTAATTAATATTTATAATTATTTATTATAATTATGTAATGTTATTTTTCAAAGCCAGGTAAAGGGAGATATAATCAGAGGCTAGAGGGCATGGTTCTCCTCAGCAGTAACACCACTGAAGTCAATGACACAAAGCTAAAACTGACACAAGTGAGAGCAGAATCGAACCCCAGTCTAGTCTGGTTAGACCCAACCTGCCTTTGTGCCCAAACGCATTGTTGTCTCGTTGTTATCAACAGGCCCTATCTCTAGCGGGTCTCCTGGTTTGGTCTGGTGTCTCTTTCTCCTTGGGCCAAATTGTTCTCCCTTGCAACGGTGTCAGTCTGGAGTCACTCCCGTGCCTTGGCTAGAAGGACTCCAGCAGGGTACACCAGCGCGTGTCAGGAGCACAATGCGGCCCTGTGTCCTGACCTGGGAGGCGATCACCGGCTTGCTCTCCCCAGAGCGGAGGGGCACCGTCCCTGGCACTTTCAAGGCCAGGGAGTGTCATTCCAGCCCGGATTGGTACTGACGGATGAGCTCCGCGTGCGGGGCGGGGCTGGGCCGGGCTCCCAGTCCCTCGCCCAGGGGAAAGGGGCTTTGCCGGTCGGCTTGCACAGTAACAGTGTGGACTTTTCTATTTTATGCCTTCCTCCTTCCCTTATCCCTCCCCTCTACTCCCCCCCCCTTCCCCTGTCCGTGTCGCTGAAGGGTCATTTCCCCACCCCACCAAAATGATGCTCAGCCCGGACCAAGCGGCGGATTCCGATCACCCCTCCTCGGCTCCCTCGGACCCGGAGTCCCTGGCGGGGACCGACGCCAAGGGGCTGCTGGGCTGCTGCGTCTCGGACCCGGAGCCGGTGGAGGAGGGCGGCGGCGAGGGCAAGGGGGGTGGCCGGGCGGCCCTGCACCCCCAGCAGCTGAGCCGCGAGGAGAAGCGGCGCCGGAGGAGGGCCACGGCCAAGTACCGCTCGGCCCACGCCACCCGCGAGCGGATCCGGGTGGAAGCCTTCAACCTGGCCTTTGCCGAACTGCGCAAACTGCTGCCCACCCTGCCCCCGGACAAAAAACTCTCCAAGATCGAGATCCTGCGCCTGGCCATCTGCTACATCTCCTATCTCAACCACGTGCTGGACGTGTAGGGGCTGGGCCGCGGGAGAGAGGGACCGCGGAAGCACTGATGGAGGAGAAGGAGGCGACGCGCACTGCCGGGAGGTGATACTGACAAGGGGAGACACTTGCAACATATTCCACCTGGGGAAGGGAGGGGGCATCCTGGGGGCCCTCTGAGCCCTTCCTGGCAGACCCTGGGGTGTATCTGAATCTTTCGGGACAGCTTAGGGGGGTTCCCCAGAGTCTTTCGGGTCAGACATTGCAGATGCATCTGCGTTTTCCAAGACAGCTGTAGGGCGTGATAACCAGCCAAGATCATTCATATCAATAGACCAACTCGCTGTCTCGTGCAGGGCTCGCTCCTTTGGAAATCACTCCAGACTTCGCAGGTAACATTTCATTGTCCTCCCTTTCCTTAAGGAGAGCTCAGAGCTCTGCTGGCTCTAGGGGACAAAAGCTCCGAAATTAGAGACTTTTTTATTTCTCCTCCATGAAAATCGCACAGTGCCCTACACAAAATGCAAGAGACGAGTTTGTTTTTCACACGAGAACTTTTACAATTAGCCTCCAATTCAGCAAAGCACTTAAGCACTTGCCAGGTCAAGGGGACTTTAAAACGGGCCTAAGTTCTGCAAGCTTAAGTGCTTTGCTGAATGAGGACATTAACGACTCAGAAGGTAAAAGGAAGCTATAAAGAACATAAAAAGGGAAAGGGCAGATGCATTTCCAAAGTCTTCTGGGGGTATATAAAAATATACTGAATATTTTGCAAGGTTTTCTTTTTTTAAATCATTTCCCACCTATACTGCAAGGTGGAAGAGCAGTTTGGTGACACAAATACAGAAAGTCCAGTTTTAGAAGGAAAATGTAAAATCAGATTGTTTTTCAGGCTGTCAAGTGCCCCTTTATATATCCAAAAACATCTACTTGTGACCTTAAACATGTGACCCATGGGTGCAGTTAAAAATAACTATTTTTTATTTAAGTTAGAAGGAGTAGACAATTTATTTTTTTCAAGACCTATTTATTTTTCTGAGTGGTGGCAATTTTACTTTGGATACTTTGTGCCAATTGGTTTATATAGTCGAGTGTTTACACTTTCTCCTGTGGAATATTATGTCTAACTTTTCAAGTGTTTGTTGGGATCAATACAGTGGTTATTTGTTTTTTGCTCCAATTATATTGCACTTGTATATGACAACCTTCCCTTCCGCCCTGTTTCTAAGTATATTTTATATATTAAGACATTTGTTCTTGAAGGATTTTTCTTTTTTGTGTGGGATCAACACTAGCACTTCACTAGAGGTTTTTTTAAAAAAATACTTGTTGTTATTCTGAATTATAGTTATGTCTGAAAAGTACTTTACAAACAGTTTATAAGGGAAGTAGTTTTTTGTCTGTGTGTGTGCGTGTGTGTATGTGTGTGTGTGTGTGCGTGCGTATGTATGTGTGTGGTATTTTTTTAGGAAATGACATTTTTCCTAAAAAAAATAAAAAAATAAAATAAAAAATAAAAAAAAATCCAGGACTACTTTCCTTTGTAACAACCAAAAAAATTCTATAACCTGAAAATGTTTCATGTTCTCTGCTGTGAATCTCTCAAAACAAGGAGCGCGTTTTAGAGACAAGAAAAAAGAAAAAAGAAGTCTGCGATCCAAAGATTTTAATCTTTTTCAGGGTTTTTTTGTGTGTCTCTGTTGCTTTATATAATGCAATATTTTGTAGTGAAAATAGATAAATCTGGTTTCTATCTGACGCGTTTTTCATATCTCTCATGAATGGTGCGCTGTTTTGCATATAAATAAAAGTATCAAATAAAGCTGGTTTTTCCTAATTATTTTTCTTTGTTTTTTCCATAAAATGGAAATTAGAAAGGATGCACAGCCAGTATTTGCAGGAGATTTTTGAAGCCTTCTAAAGTTGTCTATGAAAGAGTCTCAACAGGTTGCATAAAAAGGAACAGTTTCTGTCTGATACTAAAGATAATAATTTACCTGATAATAAAGAAATCCCTCAAATAAGACCCTGATCCTACAACTGGGCTCAACAGATTCAGTTGCAGGATCGGGGCCTAACTGTGTATGAGCTGCAGGACATTTCTTTCATCCCCTGCTCATTCCACTGGGCATCTGGTAGCACACTTTAAAGTTCAGGCTGTGAAGTCAAATCAAACCTTTAGAACCACCTGTTTTTACAAATTGTTTCTGACGCATTCATCTACGAGGCTGGTATTTTACATGCTTTGTCCCTGCCTGAATGTGAGGTGTTTAGTTTTTTTAAGTTTAATTAAAATCCCTTCTGCCAGTTCTGATTTGGGTTCAGTGAAATAAAAATACATTTTTCTTGTTTATAAAAACTCCAACCCCACTTATTTGGACAGGGCTACAGCTAAAATGACTGACATTTGAAACATGGCATTAACGTAGACCTGATTCTGTAAAGGTATATTACCGGGGTGAAAATCTCACTGTGCAGAGGACCAGACAAGCCCTAAGCACCACTTAACTGACAATTAAGCTCTTGTCTGGCTCCTCTGCAGGGGTGAATTTTACCTACAGTGCTTTACACTATGAGTAGTCCCATTGACTATAGGACACATCTTTAATCTTCACCGTAGTAATGATGTCCATCATCAGGCCCACAATCTTCACTGATGAATAGAGGCTTTGCTTAGTTTGAAGGGGAAAAAAAAAGATTTGATTAACCACAGTCCTGACCAGCTGAAACACTGTACACTGAGAAGGTACAGTAGAAGATGTTAACTCTAAAGGTGCATATTTTCATATGCACTGTGCAGCATATACAGATATTGCAGCCAGATGCACCCTTTTCAAAATGTTACAACTTTAAATGATCATGTAATTTTAAAACTTTTGCTTCAGTTTTCTTCAAATCTGGCTTGTTTCATGTAGACCACACAGAGATTTATACATTATGCCAAGTGTGATAACAATTGACTGAGCAGATTTGAAGTTATGAACATTTACATTCAGCAAGCCCTGGCACTGCCTTAATTCACACATACTTACAAGGTCCGTATACAAGTGTGGAAATGCACATTAGGGCCAGATTCTACTCTCAGTTACACAGGTGTAAATCTGTAGTAAGTCCACCAGTGTAAATAGGCTGCAGTACTAACATACAGAAATCAATCCTTGGCTGACTGGTGCCTCTAAGTGGACCAGTTCCTGCTTTAACTGAAGTCAATGAGGGGTGAGGGGTAGTAACAGGATCAGATCCTAAGTGTGACTTTTTCTACTGACATTGGTAAATTCCAGTTGTCAGTTGATAGCTGATGCCAGTTAATTATAAACAACTAAGTCTTTTGCTCCCCACTTCTTTCTTTTTCTTAAAAATCAAAATCATCATCATTGAGGAAATAAACACAAGAAACAAAGTTAGTGCAATGTGAAATCTGCATGGTTAAGCATGCAAAAGCCAGGAAATGCCAAAATGAAGATCAAATAAACAACCTTAACTCTACCCCCTTGTGCTTATGCATTACGAGACAGATACCATCCTCAGCTCATAGGTGATCTTGGATACACTGTACCTAAGTTAGTAGCAAAATGTATTATTATTTGACTTACAGGATGTGGTCACATGTTAAGGACTATATCATTTTGTGCAAGCCCACCAGCAGGCAGAGTGCAAACTTAAAATGAATATTGCTGACTTTTTAATGTTTAAACCTGTAACCTTAATATTGCACTAATGTGTGTTTTTGCATTTAATGTTAGACGTGATCCCATGCTGCAACCATGGATATGAACATGCTCAAAACTCGGGAAAGTTTAGTTCTGAATCCAGACCTAAATCTGGCCCGGAACAACATGGCTCAGGTCCTTCTCTAATTAATACTGATATAAAGTATAAGACAGAGACCTGGAAAATACCACTAACATACATACATGGGAAATGTCTCCAATGTACAGACCTGGGGCATTCCACTAACAGATATCCAGCATGCCATTAATATAAAGAGATAAGCCATATCACTAACATATAGCACCGGGGGCATAGTACTTCCAATATATGACAAAGAATGCTGTGCTAATACATTGACAAGTGCATATGAATAATATCAGACATGAAGCATGCAACAAACATCAAACACAAGGCATTCTACTGAAACACAGAAATGGATCCTGCTACTAACATAATGACAGAGCTCAAACTACTGCACACAGACAATGGACTAACATAAAGATATAGGGCACAAATCTGTACCACTTTATCCACAAGTGTCACTTACACAGGTAAGCTTACTGACTTCAAAGGGCCAATTTGCATAAGTAAGGGCTCCTTACATATGCACTGTGCAGTGTATAATGCTCATGTGCATAAGAGATTGCAGGGTCAGAAGCATAGAGCATTCTACAAAACATGCAGACATGAGTTATGCTGCTAATAGACAGGCATACATGAGGTAAACTATTTCCAGACATGAAACATGCCTCTAACCTTTAAGCATGGTACATGCTATGTGTATTCATAAATAGCTTAGTTACTGACCAAGAAATAGCGCCTTCAGGTTGGATAATGTTATGTAGCCAGTGCTCAGAATGGGGGAAATAGTGAAGGCATCTGAAGTGATTTGATATCTTGCATTATTCCTACAAAAGGAGGAAGGAAATGACTTTCTATTTTTTGTGTGTGATCTTCAACAAAGAAATGACACTTTTTCAGTGTATTGTTAGGAAGAAATGCCTAAGTCTATCTATCTATCTATCTATCTATCTATCTATCTATCTATCTATCTATGTCGTATTTGAAATAAGGCATACATTTTTAACAGAGAGAGTAATTAACCATGGGTCAACTTATCAAGGATCCTGTTGGATTCTTCATCACTGACCATTTTTAAATTAAGATTGGATCTTTTTCTAAATGATCTGCTCTGGGAATTATTTGGGGGAAGTTCTGTGGCCTGTGTCATACAGTGGATCAGACTAGATGATCGCAATGTTCCCTTCTGGCCTTGGAATCTAATCTATCTATCTATCTATCTATCTATCTATCTATCCTGTAACCCAAGTAAGCTAGCCCTTTTAGTGTGGATAGATATAATCTAATATCAGCCATTATTTTTCAATGCTCTTGTTTTATTCCTTAAGGGAGGAAAGTTCAATAACCACAATCACAATCACCCCAAAAGAAAAAGGCACTCTCCTGCAGTTTTTGTTTCTTCCTACCGAGGTGATTTTGTTTCCCCTGCCTCTTTCCCGGTGCTGGATTTCTCCTTTCTGTCCAAAATGGCCATGCTGTTTTATCCTGTGTTTTATTTGCATGTGGGCCTCAGATTTGTCTTTGGCTTCTTGTATGGTTTGGGATGAGACCCTCCCGTCTCCTGGGAGGGGGGCAGGTGTTGCTCCAGTCGAGCGAATGGAACCAAATTACAGGACCGTCTGTCGCCTCCTCTGGGAGATGGCGGAGGGAGGGAAGGAGGGGAGGGAGGCAGGATGCCACATGACAGAAAAGAAAGGCAGAACATTATCCTGATGCCGATAAGAGCCTGAAAACATGAGTCACACCAGCCCTCAGCCCCACCCTAAAATAGGCAGCAGCAGCCACCTGAGAGAGAAATGTCAGTATTAGAGACAGAAATGAACTCAGATACTGAGCTTGAACAGCACAGGCTTAAAACTGAACAGGGTTCACATCCGCCAAACTTTCACACTCTCCTGCCCCAAGAAAAACCCCAAACAAAACAAAACTGGGCCACTCAACAGGCCCTTCTCTCAGCTCCCCACCTCTTTGAACTTTCCCTCAGCCCTTCATATGATAGGCTCTTCTTCCTAGTGACTTCCCCACAATTTTCTCTCCAGGAACTAGTTTGGAGAAGGTCTTGTCTACATCTGGTTCCCCTCAGAACACTGGGTCTGGAGCCCCAGGATTCAAATACCCTGCCTTAATCCACCTTTGGGTTGATACCCTGTGGGAGAAGCTCTGCAGAGACAGGGATCATCCCAGGACGAAATGAAGTGGACATAGATTGGGTGCTTTATTTAAATAGTGTTGTCTTGTGGTGAGAAGGCATGCCTGGGCATCAGGGTTCCTGGATGCTCTTCCTGGCTCTGCCACTGACCTCCTGTGTGGACTTGGGCAAGTCATTTAACCCAGTCAGTGTCCCATTCTGTAAAATGAGAGGTGGAGTATGTGTGAGAGGGAGAGGTGTGTGTATATATATGTGTATGTGAAGGGAGGGATGTAGGGGAGGGGGGAAAGTGTAGGGTTGGGGATGTGTGAGGGGGAGAGGTATGTGTATGTGAACGGAGGGATGTAGGGGGCAGGTGTATGTAGGGGGAGATAGGGTGATCAGACAGCAAGTGTGAAAAATCGGGACAGGGGGTGGGGGTGGGGGTAATAGGAGCCTATATAAGAAAAAGACCCAAAAATCAGGACTGTCCCTACAAAATCGGGACATCTGGTCACCCTAGGGGGAGAAGACATGTATGTGAAGGGAGGGGTGTAGGGGGTGGCAGGGCAAGTGTGTGAGTGAGGGATGGAGTGTGTGGGGGAAGAGGAATGTGTATATGAAGGGAGGGATCTGTAGGCAGAAGGGAGGGAGGTGTATGAGTGTGGGGTGGGGGATGTGTGAGGGGGAGAGGTATGTGTACCTGAAGGGAGGGATGTAGGGAGGAAGGTGTGTGAGTGGGAGTAAGTATATGAGAAGGCAGGAGATGAAGACTGGAAGGGAAAGTAGTGTGAAGCATAAGGAAGGGGAAGGGTTTGAGTGGGTGGGTCTTGATGGAGGTATATGAGAGAGGAGAGAAGATGCTCAGGATGGCCACAGATAACAGCCATCTTGGGAATTACAAGCAGTCATTACAGGAAATTCAAATCAGGAGGAGACTGATGCCATGTAGGATGGAGTCACAGGGAGTCATTAATTAGACATTAAAGACTGCTGAAGGGAGTGGATGGCAATATTAATGGTGTCAAGTATCAGAGGGGTAGCTGTGTTAGTCTGGATCTGTAAAAAGCAACAGAGAGTCCTGTGGCACCTTTAAGACTAACAGATGTATTGGAGCATAAGCTTTTGTGGGTGAATGCCCACTTCGTCGGATGCATCCGACGAAGTGGGCATTCACCCATGAAAGCTTATGCTCCAATACATCTGTTAGTCTTAAAGGTGCCACAGGACTCTCTGTTAATATTAATGGTGTCCATATAGAGAGGGACATTCTGTCTGAGTACAAAGGATTTGATTTTACCCCCAGTTTACTCTTTCAATGAGCTGTCGGTCTGTTTCTCTTTCTAAATCCTCCTGCACATATAAGTGGTGAAAGACTGCAGCCTCGGGGTCCAAAGGACAACAAAGGTTTATGAACCAGATAAACAATCTGGCTTAGTTATGTTTGGAGAAAGAAAGAAAGAGTAGAGATGGGCTATGGGGCTATGACCTTGGGAAGAGCTGAGTTTGGAGGGATTTCCTTGTGCAGACACAGTGGGAAAAGACCAAGCTTTCACTGCTTATTCAAGCTAAACTCCCACAGACATCAATCAGATTTTTGCCTGGTAAAGGACTGCAGGATCCATCCCTGTTTTAAACACAAGCTTCAAAATTTTCCAAGAATCAGTTCCTACAGGAATAGCCACAAATCTGTACTGGACATAGCAGAAATGGTGTCCTTGGCAGATGGTGGTTTCCCTCAAGCTGCAGTCTCAAGGCCCAAGTGTGAAAGCTCTCAGCATGAGGAGTTCCCATTGGAATCAATGCGGCAAGTCAAGTGTGACCTTACTTTTCAGCTGTGGGGACTTTGCTGCCATCATCCAGCAATGGGGGCTGAAGCAAACATTAATCAATTGAATTAATTAAATGAAGACACTGGTTTATTCCCCTAAAGACTAAGGTTCAGGTTCTGATACCAGTTACACAGGTGTAAATCCGAAGCAGCTCCACTGATGTCGCCAGAGTTACTTGCGATTTACAGCAGAGTAATTGAGAGGAGGAGGAGGATGCTATAGCACCCAAAGGCCCCAATCATGATTGGGCCCTCATCAGAATCTGGTCCTAAATATCCAGTCCCGACATTCTTATTGAGTCTTTACTCAGGCAGAACTCACAGTAGACTTTACATTCTATAGGACTAGATTCTATTTTTTACTGTCACAGTTTCTGACCTTGTCTGAATTATCCAAAATAAAACTAGGGTCGGGTAAACTGGTTCAGATAAAAAAAACTAGAGATAGGCTCAAGCTAAAAAATTCACATCTGGATTTTGAACTCTCCAGAGTGGGGAGGTGATCCAGGGTTTTAATTCAGCCTCCTCCTAATAGGAACCTACCAAACTTTTGCCCCAAACTGAACTCAAGATGGAGAAAGGAAAAGAGAAGATGTGAGTGAAAGAAAGGATGTGAGAAAGGGAACAGGCCAAATGAACTATCACCAGGCTGTGGAGGGGACTGAATTGTCCCTCCTGAGCCTGCCCAATATTCCAAACTGCTCAGATTGGGGCTGCCTTATGTTTCCATGTTTTATTTGGTGATAGCCTCACTGGAGAGATGGGCACCTGTCAGGATGACATTGCGGGAGGCTAGCCTTAGCCTGACCTGGGCCTAAACTGAACTGCCCAGTATGAACACTCCAGGCTTTGGGAAATCCAGGCCCAAGCTTTGTGGCCAGGGCCCATCTCTAATGTGAGCCAGCCATTGCTGCGCAGTTATGTGTTGTCCGTCCAAGAGCAGTTTTGGGGAGGTTCTTTCTTGACAAGGAGACAAAGAAAATAGCTGGGCCCACTGGTTCAAAGATAAACTTGGGAGGCAAAAATCACCATCCTATACATGGACATCAGACCCTCTTCCTCAAAGCCTACTCTTTGCTATTCAGCTTTATACTGGGGACCTGTACAGTACCTCCCCCGATATTCCATTCCTGGAGCCCCTCACATAGCTCTGCTGATGCACCTCATTTCTGCCCTGCAGTGCCTCAGTTCCTCACACAGCTCTGCCAAGGCACCCCATCCAGAGCTTCAGCCCCCTTACTAATTCAGTTCCCAGGTCTTTCCTGAGCAGAGACCGCCAAATATGTTGAACTGTATGATGTTTTTGTGACATGTACACAGCAGACTGGTACAGGACTTCCCAACTCAGTTTCCCTTGTGACAAAACCCAGGATTTGAACCCAGACCTCTAGAAGTAACCTTATCCCACTGGATCGTCTTCTGTGTTACCGCTAAAGCACCGATGAACAGCTGAACTGCAATTCATTCTTGATCTCCAAACACTCATAATCTCCTTTCTGTGTGATTTTGAGACACACAAACTCTGCCTACCTGCCTGTCAGTAACATACTTGTTAATAATTTACCTGCTTGATTAGCTGGGCGCAAGCAACCAATATGCATTTTATTACAGTCAAATATAAAGTTATACATCTAAGAACAAAGAATGTAGCCATACTTGCAGGATGGGGGACTGTATCCTGGAAAGCAGGGACTCTGAAAAAGATTTGGGGTTGTGGTGGATAATCAGCTGAACATGAGCTCTCAATCTGACGCTGTGGCCAAAAGGGCTAATGTGATCCTGGGATGTATAAACAGGGGAATCTTGAATAGGAGTAGAGAGGTTATTTTACTTCTGTAGTTGGCACTGGTAGGACTGCTGCTGGAATACTGTGTTCAGTTCTGGTGTCCATAATTCAAGAAATTGAAGAGGGTTCAGAGAAGAGCCAGGAGAATGATTAAAGTATTAAACATGCCTTGTAGTGATGAAATCAAGGAGCTCGGTCTATTTAGCTTAATAAAGAGAAGGTTAAGGGGTAATTTGATCACATCTAAAAGTACCTACACAGGGAATAAATATTTAATAATGGGCTCTTCAATCTAGCAGAGAAAGGTATAACATGATCCAATGGCTGGAAGTTGAAGCTAGGCAAATTCAGACTGGAAATAAGGCGCACATTTTTAACAGTGAGGGTAATTAACCATTGGAATAATTTACCAACGGTGATGGCGGATTCTCCATCACTAGCAATTTTTAAATCAAGATTCAATGTTTTTCTAAAAGATCGGCTGTAGTTCAAACAGGAATTATTTTGGGGAATTTCTGTGGCTTGTGTTATGCATATGGCCCTGCCAAATTCACGGCCATGAAAAACACATCACGGACCATGAAATCTGGTCTCCTCCATGAAATCTGGCTATTGTAGTGGTGCCATGATACTGCCACCCTTACTTCTGTGCTGCCTTCAGAGCTGGGCGCCCAGAGATTGGTGGCTGTTGGCCAGGCACCCAGCCCAGAAGGCAGTGCTGCTGCCAGCAGCAGTGCAGAAGGGTGGCATAATATGGTATTGCCACCCATACTTCTGCACTGCTGCTGCTGATGGCACTGCCTTCAGAGCCAGGCACCCAGCCAGCAGCCTCAGCTCTCCAGCTGCCCAGCTCTGAAGGAAGCACCACCACCAGCAGCAGCGCAGAAGTAAGGGTGGCATGGTATGGTATTGCCATCCTTACTTCTCTGCTGCTGCTGGCAGCAGCACTGCCTTAAGAGCTGGGTTCCTGGCCAGCAGCCACCACTCTCTGGCCATCCAGCTCTGAAGGCAGTGCAGAAGTAATGGTGGGAATACTGTGATGCCCGTGTGACCTTCTTTTGGATCGGGACTCCCACGATTACAATGCCATGAAATTTAAGATTTAAATATCTAAAAGTGTGAAATTCAAGATTTTTTAAATGCTATGACTGTGAAATTTACCAAAATGGACCATGAATTTGGTAGGGCCCTAGTTGTGCAGGAGGTCAGATGATCACAATGGTCCCTTCTGGCCTTGGAATCTATGAATCAGTAAAAAACATCCACACTGTAGCAGCACCATATTAAATGGAAAATACAGTATTTAAAGGGACCGTATTTAATAAAGTAGCATTATGAGAGGCCAAAGCACTTACAGTTTGGATCCAAGGGCCATGTCCTACCAGCGATATAGTTATTACAGCAGAGCACAACATTCAAGCACTGAAAGGCAGAAGAGGCTGCAGGTGGAACCAATTCAAATCAAGCCCTGGTTGGTACTGTCTGAAATACATTACCCTCAGAAGTATGGTTGATGGCCTGCATGGAATGAGTTGGTGGGGCTCACTATAGTTCCTAGTGAGACAGGTGTCCACAGCATAAAAACCACCTTTACAATTGGCACTAACTGGGAATCTCAGCAGACACACCAAGCACAAAATGCATGGTGGAGCATCCCCATTTCCCTTCAGATAGAGTCACTCCAGGGCAGGGTTAAGGCATGTTGGTGAAGCAGCAAAGGGAAACCTGCCTTCCATTTTAGCATAAACAAGTTGTTAATAGCATCCATCTCCTTCCTGCTCAGATGAAGCTCATTTAATTACTGTACTTTCAAGTCACAGTAATCTGGATGTGGATACATATGAAACAAACTGAAAGGAAACGGAGTTTATGCAACAATATAGAAATGCTTCTTCTAAAAGGAAAGACCCATTAAGATAAGGATGGTTAGGTGGATTGGAAGAACCTTGTAAAAGATAATTGCATTGAAAACAACAGTGCCTTCAGCAGGGGAATTTCTGCCAAGTTAAAGTTATAACACTGTTACAATCAGGGAAGTGTCTATATACGAACAGCCCTACTATGCATTGTTGCTCCTTGTGTGTCTCTGAATCTTCTGAGTTTACTAACACAAACAAGCCTTAGCTCCCCTTGGTTCTGCAGCCAATGGGGAGCATCTCCATGCCTTAGTTCCCCATCTTTAACATGGGCCTAATAATCCTTCCCTTAGTCCACCCTCCAATTGGTTTTGGGGCAGCCAGTGTCTTTTCTGTGTCTGTGTGCGCCTAGCACAATGGGCAGTAACGGAAAGAGGAAGAGCGTGAGATGGGCAGCAGGGAATCTTTCCACTTGGAGACTCTCTCCACAGTGAAAGACAGAAAACAAAGCAGAGCCATACAACACAGTGAATCAGACATCACAATCATTGAATGGGGAGCTACTCACTATTCCTTTTTATCCTCATATTTGGTGTATGTCACTCCCTGCATTACTTACAGCCTACCATCCAACCAGTGCTGAGTTTGTGCTCTGGGCTTGCTGCATCAGTTAGGAAAGTAAAAGAATTGCTTGAGCCCTGGCTCCTCTTCCATTACAAATTAAGCACTGAAATCCAACCCCTGCTCTGAATATGGAATTATTCCTTTCTTTTTCTATGGTGCTCTCATTGTTGGATCTTAGTTATTTACAGCCATTAATTAATTGATTTTGACAACACCCTGGTGCAGTGAAGTGCTATTATTATCCACATTTTACAGAAAGGGAACTGAGGCACAGAGATAAAAGCCAAAATTGTCAAAAGAGTCCACTAATTTGGGGGGCCCAATCTGAGCAACCTCGGGCCTGACTTTTCAGAGTATCAGGGTGTGCCCATACAGCCAACAAAAACTCACAGCGCCACGTCTCAGAGCCTGAGTCAGTTGATTCGGGCTCACAGGGCTTGGGCTGCAGGGCTGAGAATAGTAGTGCAGACATTTCTGCTCAGGCTGGAGCCTGGGCTCTGAAACCTGGGGAGGAGGGAGGGTCTCAGAGCTCAGGCTCCAGCCTGAGTGGGAACGTCTACACTGCTATTTTTAGTCCCGCAAGTCTGAGTCAATTGACCCAGGCTCTGCGACTCAGTGCCACGGGTTTTTCTTTGCAGTGTAGACATACCTTTAATGTTCACATCACTTTATATGTTCAGAGCAGAGTCCCCACTGACCTCGGCTGCAGTTCTGCCATTCAGACCCCCGGGTCTCACGTCATCCAGAAAATGAGGAACCTACAGTTAGTGGCCACTTGTGAAGTCCTTTCCCTCCACGTTGCCTAGGTGCCATTGGGGGAGCACTGAGAGCACAGAGGAGACATTCTCCTGTGCTCTCAGTCCCAGTGCCTGGAGCCACAGCAGTCCCCCACCTGCCTCAAGCAGCCAGTACAGTCCTATTCCATTCCTGCAGTCCTGGGCGGGTGTATGCTCAATTCTTCTGGGTGGAGTAGCACACACACCATCCAGCTGGCTGACAGGAGCTGGGAGGTGATGGAGCATGCTCAGTGCAGACAGAATCTTTGGAGAATTTAGGCGCCAAGTGCTAACAAGTCTCCACTGAGCACGTGCAAACTGAGATTTTCAGTGGCTCATAACCCTAAGCAAAAATCCCATCCCTAATACCAGGGCAATCTACCTTCCATATCCCTCTTCCTCTCCCCCAGCAATAGGGTTGCCAACCCTCCAGGATTGGCCTGGAGTCTCCAGGAATTAAAGGCCTGGTCTACACTACGAGTTTAGGTCGACTTTAGCAGCGTTAAATCGAATTAAGCCTGGACACGTCCACACGACGAATCCCTTTCTTTCGACTTAAAGGGCCCTTTAAACCAGTTTCTTTACTCCACCTCCGACGAGGGGATTAGCGCTAAAATCGGCCTTTGCGGGTCGGATTTGGGGTAGTGTGGATGGAATTCGACGTTATTGGCCTCCGGGAGCTATCCCAAAGTGCTTCATTGTGACCGCTCTGGACAGCACTCTCAACTCAGATGCACTGACCAGGTAGACAGGAAAAGCCCCGCAAACTTTTGAATTTCATTTCCTGTTTGCCCAGCGTGGAGAGCACAGGTGACCACACAGAGCTCATCAGCACAGGTAACCATGATGGAGTCCCAGGATCGCAAAAGAGCTCCAGCATGGACCGAACGGGAGGTACGGGATCTGCTCGCCATATGGGGAGACGAATCAGTGCTAGCTGAACTCCGTAGCAGTAAACGAAATGGCAAAATATTAGAAAAAGTCTCAAAGGCCATGAAGGACAGAGGCCATAACAGGGACGCACAGCAGTGCCGCGTGAAAATTAAGGAGCTAAGGCAAGCCTACCACAAAGCCAGAGAGGCAAATGGAAGGTCTGGGGCAGAGCCGCAAACATGCCGCTTCTACGCGGAGCTGCATGCCATTCTAGGGGGTGCAGCCACCACTACCCCAACCGTGTGCTTTGACTCCATCAATGGAGAATCACGCAACAGGGAAGCGGGTTCGGGGTACGCGGAAGATGATGATGATGATGATGAAGACAATGAAGATAGCTCACAGCAAGGAAGCGGAGAAACCGGTTTCCCCAACAGCCAGGATATGTTTATCACCCTGGACCTGGAACCAGTAACCCCCGAACTCACCCAAGGCGTGCTCCCAGACCCTGAGGGCACACAAGGGACCTCTGGTGAGTGTACCTTTGTAAATATTACACATGGTTTAAAAGCAAGCGTGTTTAATGATTAATGATTAATTTGCCCCGGCAATCGCGGCCAGTACAGCTACTGGAAAAGTCTGTTAACGTGTATGGGGATGGAGCGGAAATCCTCCAGGGACATCTCCAGAAAGCTCTCCTTCATGTACTCCCAAAGGCTTTGCAAAAGGTTTCTGGGGAGGGCTGCCTTATCCCATCCGCCATGGTAGGACACTTTACCACGCCAGGCCAATAGCACGTAGTCTGGAATCATTGCATAACAAAGCATGGCAGCATATGGTTCCGGTGTTTGCTGGCATGCGGACAACATCCATTCCTTATCTCTCTTTGTTATCCTCAGGAGAGTGATATCATTCACGGTCACCTGGTTGAAATGGGGTGATTTTATTAAGGGGACATTCAGAGGTGCCCGTTCCTGCTCGGCTGAACAGAAATGTTCCCCGCTGTTAGCCACGCGGTGGGGGGGAGGGGTGAAGTGATCATCCCAGAGAATTGGGTGTGGGGGGGGGTAGTTGGGTTTGTGATGCATGTTAACAGCTACCCACAGTGCAACGCTCCCGAAGTCAACACTAGCCTCGGTACTGTGGACGCAGTCCGCCGACTTAATGCACTTAGAGCATTTTATGTGGGGACACACACAATCGACTGTATAAAACCGATTTCTATAAAACCGGCTTCTATAAATTCGACCTAATTTTGTAGTGTAGACGTACCCAAAGATGACTCTTTAATTAAAGATTATGTCATGTGATGAAACCTCCAGGAATATGTCCAGCCAAAATTGGCAACCCTACCAGCAAAGTTCAACAAAACAATTTTAAGGAATTTTTAATATGGGCAAAACAAGGTATTTTCCCCCCTAATCTTGTTCTGAGAAATGGCTGAACAATTTTACCTAAAACTTTAAACAAGAATATCACCAGGCATGGAAAATTTCAACTCAAACTGTTAAAGTCTGGCACAGTGATAATAACTAACTGGAAACAGGGTTTTATAGTGGGAAATATCAGGCACCTATAACCATAGGCGTCGCTACCTGCACCGCCTGTAATTCTGTACTACTATTTTATAAAAGCAGCTGTTGTGGAAAGCCAATAGAGGATTTTTTAGCATAGCCATCCACCAGTATTGCTATTCACCGTAATATTCAGGCCTCTATCCCTTCAGTGCACTCCTCACTGCCACCATCACCACTTTCATCCCTTCTCCTTTCAACCCCCACACATCACCCACCAGATCATTAATCCCCAGAAGTCACCTCTCCTGGTTGCTTGACAGATGAATTCAGCTAAGGCATGTAGGGATAATATATCAATCACACACATGGTAAGCCGAGGCTCATGGGGTCTGCATTTGAATGATATACAAGACAAGTGCCATCCTGTGCACTTTCCATATTAGATGGATCCTCCATCTGATTATGTTTGGAGAGAGGGAGGAGGAGGAGGCATTTGGTAAAACAAATCTCCTGTATTAGATTAGCCTCTGCAATCTGAAGGAACTATAGTTACTCTCTTGCATTAGGATGAAAATTAAAGGAGCATGGTCAAGATAAGTATGGTGGGCCTGATTCTCCCATTGCCTCACACATTGTTTAATTATTTACAGCTGTGAAAAATTCAAGGTATAACACTGTGAGTGAACAATTCTGGTTTGGCAGCATTTTACACCCACTTTGCAGTCATTCGGCACAGATGTAAGTGACAACACAAGATGCCAGGCAGTGGAGAATTTCCTACATTGGAGATTCCTACACCTGTGTTGCTAATAATTCCTGAGATTGGTTAAAAATGAATTCTAAATCTCTCATTTGCATTTCACCATTTTTGTTGCTTGCTTGTTTTTTGCACATCACTTGGCATGGACAGGTCAACCTCAACAATTTCATTTGCTGTTTCTGGTCATTTTCACTTTCTGGATCTCTCTACTTCTCTAGCTGAAACAAACAAAGCAATCACCAGCTCTCATTTACATTTTCTAAAATAATTTTGTGAAAACATTTCTTTGACTTCTAGGACTCCAGCCCTGCTCCCATTAAAATCAATGGGAGAGTGGCAATTGACTGTGGCCAAGATTTTACAAACAGGAGCCCAACTTTAATATTTATGCACCTGCTTGATTTTAAAAGCACTGAGCACTCAACAGCTCCCATTAACTTCAGTGAGAGCAGTTGGGTGCTCAACAAATGAAAATTCGGCAGATGCATAAACATGGACTTAGGAGCCTAGCTTTAAGCTCATATTTTTTTGAATTCTTGGCCTCTAACAGGAGCAGGATTAGGCCTTATGTTTTGTAAATCTCCACCCCCTCCAGCCCACTCTGGCTTTATTATTTTTATTTACTTATTACAAACAGGGAGTAATCATTTTTACAGCGAGTATCCCTTCACTGTCATTACTTAATTTCTTGTATGTTGCATACTCAACAAAAGAAATAACTGAATCTCATTTCCCCATCCTACAAAGATCCCCAGTCTCCCTCTCCATCATTACATTTCTGGAAACTCTTTTCCTTCTCTTTTATTTTAATCCTTGGTGTCCCCTGAGTTCTGTGATTGCATTTAAAACAGATACGACAACATTATGAAGCATTAAACTAATGGCATTTGAGACCATTTTTCTCCCGTAAACCATTACGACTTCTCTGTAACTGCTGGCATAGAGCAGAGAGCCAGCTAACCCTCCCAGCATTATTTCCTTCTATTGCACGCTATCTCCGCTTTGGGATTCTAGGTGCCATCTCTCTCCTTGCTCTTGCTGTAACAGTCCCAGGGAAAGCTGTTTTGATCTTCAAATGAGTTGTTTGGCATGACCGTGATGATAAATATGTGAATGGGGGTTACGATGAATTGCAAAGTACCCACTGAATCCCCCAGGTAGGGAGGAATATGTCTTCCTTCACACCCTTTTGATGTGTTGTTAATTACATGGCTCTGGAACTGTTACCATGTGCAAACACAGTGAAAATTGACTTTCTAAGCCATCCCTGTCCCTCCTGCATATGCTGCACATTCTACCCCAATGGCTCTCTCTATAACAATGATGTTTTAGACTTCTTGCTTGATATTCCAGCTTGATAAATGTTATGTGAATGGAAAGGAATGTAGCATCCTCCAGGCTCGATGCATCCTTTACAAAAAACAAAACAAAACGAAACAAAAACACAACTTACTCTGTATTAGCTGCCCTTTCTCTTCCTGAATAAAAGCTTTAGCACAGCATGAAAGGGTTGCATGTGCTGAAATGTAGCCCAAGGATATGTGTTATTATCCCTCCCCTCTTGACCAGCAGGGTCTCAGCTCTCTCTCCCTTTCAGCCTTTTGTTTGAACAGATGGGATTGGGGAGTGGAGGGAAAGAAAGGCAGTCTGTTCTCATTAACTCTCCCAGTACACAAACACAAACCTGAGCACTGGGGACCTACAAAATAGGACCGCTTCCACTCCATATCCATTGAGACCATATGTACCAACACACAAAGAAAGACAGAATATAAAAACATAAGAACATAAGAACAGCCATACTGGGTCAGACCAATAGTCCATCTAGCCCAGTATCCTGTCTTCCAAAAGTGGCTAGTGCCAGCTGCTTCAGAGGGAATGAACAGAACAGGGCAATTTATCGAATGATCCATCCCATGTTGTCCAGTCCCAGCTTCTAGCAGTCACTGGTTTAGAGACCCCAAAGCATGGGGTTGGCTCCCTGACCAGCTTGGCTAATTGTCATTGATGGACCTATCTTCCATGATCATATCTAATTCTTCTTTGGATTCAGTTATACTTTTGGCCTTCACAACATCCCCTGGCAATGAGGTCTACAGGTTGACTCTGTGTTGTGTGAAGAATTACTTCCTTTTGTTTGTTTTAAACTTATTATTCATTTCATTGGGTGACTCCTGGTTCTTGTGTTATGTAAAGGGTAAATAACACTTCCTTATTCACTTTCTCCACACCAGTCATGATTTTATAGACCCCTATCATATTCCCCCTTAGTCACCTCTTTTTTAAGTGCACAGTCCCAGTCTTTTTAATCTCTCCTCATATGGAAGCTGTTCCATACCCCTAATCATTTTTATTGCCCTTCTCTGTATGTTTTCCAATTCTACTATATCTTTTTTGAAATAGGGCAACCAGAACTCCACGCGGTATTAAAGGTGTGGGCATATCACATATTTATGTTGTGGCATTATGATATTTTCTGGCATATTATCTATCCCGTTCTTAATGGTTCCTAACATTGTTAGTTTTTTTGACTACCGCTGTACATTGAGAAGATGTTTTCAAAGAACTATCTACAATAAATCCAAGATTTCTTTCTTGAGTGGTAATAGCTAATTTAAACCCCATCATTTTATACACGTAGTTGGAATTTTGTCTTCCAAAGTGCATTACTTTTCATTTATCAACATTGAATTTCATCTGCCATTTCGTTGCCCAGTCACCCAGTTTTGTGAGATCCCTGTGTGAGATCCTTTTGTAACTCTTCACAATCAGCTTTGGACTTAGCTAGCTTGAATAATTTTGCATCATTTGCAAAATTTGCCACCTTACTGTTTACCCCTTTTTTCAGATCATTTATGAATATGTTGAATAGCACAGGTCCCAGTACAGATCTTTGGGGGACCCTGCTATTTATCTCTTGCCACTGTGAAAAATGACCATTTATTCCTTTGTTTCCTGTCTTTTAACCAGTTACTGATCCATGAGAGGACCTTCCCTCTTATCCCATGATGGCTTAATTTAAGAGCCTTTGGTATGGAACCTTGTCAAAGGAGTTCTGAAAGTTCAAATACACTATATCTACTGGATCACCCTTGTCCACATGTTTGTTGACCCTCTCAAAGAATTCTAATAGATTGGTGAGGCATGATTTCCATTTACAAAAGCCATGTTGACTCTTCCCCAACAAATCATGTTCATCTATGTGTCCGATAACTCTGTTCTTTACTGTAGTTCCAACCAATTTGCCTGGTACTGAAGGTAGTCTTACTAGCCTGTAATTGCCAGGACTACCTCTGGAGTCTTTTAAAAAAAAATTCATGTTACATTAGCTACCCTCCAGTCATCTGGTACAGAGGCTGATTTAAGTGATAGGTTACACACTACTGTTAGTAGTTCTGCAATTTCATATCTGAGTTCCTTCAGAACTGTTGGGTGAATACCATCTGATCATGGTGACTTATTACTGTTTGATTTATCAATTTGTTCCAAAACCTCCTCTATTGACACCTCAATCTGGGGCACTTCTTCAGATTTGTCACCTAAAAAGACTGGCTCAGGTGTGGAAATCTTCCTCACATCTTCTGCAGTGAACACCAATGCAAATAATTCATGTAGATTCCCCACAAAGGCCTTGTTTCCCTTGAGTGCTCCCCTTTAGCACCTTCATTGCCCAGTGACCTCACTGATTGCTTAGAGGGCTTCCTGCTTGTGATGTACTTATACAAAATTAGCTGTTAGTTTTTGTGTCTTTTGGTAGTTGCTCTTCACATTCTTTACTGGCCTGACAAATTATATTTTTACACTTGTCTTGCCAGAGTTTATGCTTCTTCCTATTAACCTCACTAGGATCTTGTGACGGGTTGGATCACAGAAACCCCCTTGGGAGCTGCCACCTGATGTGCCAAGACTACTTCTGCCCCTGCTTTCCCTGCCAACTCGGGACCCCAGCACCCTGTCTTGCTGAGCCAGACATGCCCGTCTGCTCCAACACAGACCCAGGGTCTGAATTACTTGCCCCAAAGCTGCAGACTTAACTGAAAGCAGCTTACAGAAGTGTTCTTGTCTTTAACACTCAGATGCTCAACTCCCAATGGGGTCTAAACCCAAATAAATCTGTTTTACCCTGTATAAAGCTTATACAGGGTAAACTCATAAATTGTTTGCCCTCTATAACACTGATAGAGAGATATGCACAGCTGTTTGCCCCCTCCCAGGTATTAATACATACTCTGGGTTAATTAATAAATAAAATAGATTTTATTAAATACAGAAAGTAGGATTTAACTGATTTCAAGTAGTAACAGACAGAACAAAGTGAATTACCAAGTAAAATAAAATAAAACACGCAAGTCTATGTCTAATACAGTAAGAAACTGAATACAGATAAGATCTCACCAGTTTCATTAAGCTTCCTTTTACAGACTAGTATCCTGCTAATCTGGGTCCAGCAATCACTCACACCCCCTTTACTGTCCTTTGTTCCAGTTTCTTTCAGGTATCCTTTGGGGGTGGAGAGGCTCTCTCTTTAGCCAGCTGAAGACAAAATGGAGGGGTCTCCCAGGGGCTTAAATAGACTTTCTCTTGTGGGTGGAGACCCCCTCCTCTCTCCTATGCAAAGTCCAGCTCCAAGATGGAGTTCTGGAGTCATCTGGGCAAGTCACATGTCCATGCATGACTCACAGTTTTTACAGACAGAAGCCATTGCCCACATGGTATCTTGAATGTCTCCAGGAAGACTTCTTATGTGGATTGGAGCATTCCAAGATGCATTGTTCCTTAAGTACTTCTTGATTGGGCACTTAACTTTGTGAATTCCTTTCTCCAGGAACTGACTAAATGCTCTACTAATGTTATTTAGAAATCAAGCCCGTACACGGCCAATATTCATAACCTTGAATACAAAAGTGATACATGCATACAAATAAGATTAATAGATTCAGTAGATCATAACCTTTATATAGATATGTTACATGTCACATGTAGCATAAAACATACTCCAGTTATGTCATATTCCCATAAAGCATTATGGGATACATCACCACAGATCTGACTTCCAATTTTTAAACGATGTTGTTTTGTTTCTTTTACTCTGTTGTTTAGCCATGGTGGCTTTTTGTGGTCCTCTTGCACATATATACACATCAACTTGACATCTACCTAAGAAGGCTCCCCCACATCTTTATTTTAGTTTATTCTTTTAATAATAAAAACATTATTTCATTTTCATTCAGCTCTGTGGTTTAAAAACGCCAACAAGAAGGCTGAGTTGAGTCAAGTCTCAAATGAACAACAACAAATCAGTACAAAACATGAACTCTAAGGATTTCCAAGATTCTGCTCTTATCTTTGAAATATTCAGAGCTGACTCGGGATGTGCCAGAAGGAACAACAAACATGGGGATTGCCAGCCCAGATCAGACCAGTGATTCACCTAGTCCAGTATCCAGTCTCAGAGTGACCAGTACCAGATGCTTCAGAGGAAGAGGCTTGAGACCCTCCAGCTATGGAGTAAGCTGTTCCTTCCTAATGCCTCTTTGTTAGAGGTTGGCTTACGCCTCGAATCATGAGGATCTATATGTTTCAAAACTCTTTTTTTGGTTGTTGTTTTAGTCCAAACACAGGACTTGCCAGTCTGGAGCCATCTGTGGGTCCATCCACTCCAGTCTCCTGTCTGTGGCAGTGGCCAGCAGCAGCTGCTTCAGAGGAAGGTACTAGAAACCCTGCAGGAGGCAGCTATGGGATAAACTGCCCTTAGGGAAAGTCTCCTCCTAATCCCACTGGTGAGTGGCCAATTTAAGCCTGAGGCATATGGGTTTATGTCCCCACCAAAACTTTTGTTTATTATTAATATATCCTAATAGAACTCTGGATATTGCTAGCTACACAAATGTCTAATCCCTGATGGACTCCTGCTATTAAACTCTTGGCTTCAGTGATATCTTGTGGCACTGAGTGCCACAGACTAATTGTGCACTGTGTGAAAAAGTCTTTTCCTTTTGTCAGGTTCAGATTTACCACCTCTCAATTTTACCAAATGCCCCCTTCTTGTATTTAAAAGGGATGCCCTGTGATTCAGATTCAGACTGTGTTTGCTGTGGCCACAGAACATGGTGAGGCACCCAGGATATGCACCTCGTGGCACTGCCATGCTGGATGTTCTCATTATCCGTATCATTGAAGGAGGTTTCAGACAATTCCAAGTATGATTTTGTAGGTCTCATGGCAACTTTCTTTGTCTTAAGAGTGAGGTCTATTTCTGGCCCCATTTACAGCCACCCAGCCCTGCTAAATTTAATGGGACCACAACTGAGAGACGAATGAGCCGGAGAGACTTTCAAAACTGCCTAAAAATGAATCCCAAAATGAAGAATGAGGGCAGCACTTGGCAGATCTGAAATATTAACAGTGGCCGCAGATCAATGGAATCAGGAACTGATCCTTCAGACAGGGCTCTTGATTAAGGTCCATGAACAATCAGTTCATTTGATCATATATCCCTGGAAGTCTCAGTCTACCCTAGTGAATACAATACCTGTATGAGGGAAAAGGTGAGCTAAGCCAGAAAATGGTTCTTCCTCAGGATCAAAATGCTACTGTGAGCCTTGAACATTCTAAGCTTTTGTCTGAGGTATGTAGGAAGAAAACCTGAGAGCTGTGTCCAGCAGCAGGTAGATCTATATTTCCTCACAGCCACATGCATTCAAAATGCTGGCCCTGAGGGAGAGAGATGTCACTTTTTCTTTCCCAGGTATTCTGAGCGTAGGGAATGCAGAATAAAAAAATGAAATGTTTTTCCGGGGGGGGGGGGGAAGAGATGTTCAGAGCAAGAATCCAGGTGGGTAGAGGAGCACTTCTGCATGGAGAAAGAGCACTGCCTCTGCTCACAGCTTGCTGAGCACTTTCCAGGCATACAGAGACAGGTTTCAAAACTAAACATCTAATATGCGTGCAAAGTTACCTCACTTGCACATGCACTTCAGGTAATTATTCCGGCAAATGGCCAGTTATGCAACCAGTTAGTAATTTTTCACAGGCAGTTACCTAGTTAGCAAATGTAACAACCCTCTCCCCCAGTGGTCAACAGCTGGGTTTGAACCAGAACCCAGGGCTTTCACTACCAAGTGCAGACCTCTATCACTGCCTTGAGTTAAAGGAGTACTTCATTAGCAGACAGCAGTAGTAGGTTACAGTTATAGTTATCTTCTATGTGGACTAGCCATTACTTTAAATGCACAGCACTCTACATACATTACATGCACACAGTTAGCTAAATTAAACAATCAAGTCACAAACTAGCCTTTCTAGTAGGCTGTAACAGGTCCACAGTCATTGCTATATGGGACACCGTGACCATTAACAATTGTAGATGGAAGCCAGGATAGAACTCAGATTTTTCTTCAGAAACAGCACAGACCCCAGACACTTGAAAGGAAGAATTCCTTTAGCTGTTAGCAGTAGAGGGCATATGATGGACAGCTGAGCAGTTCTGATTCCATCCCACAGAGGGCAATGTTGCACTTACACACTAGCCAGAACAACAGAATCTAGTTACAAGGGGAAAATAGACTAAGAAAAGGAATAGTTAAAAAGTAGATCAACAGAGCTGTGTGGGAACCCACATTTCCATTTTGTGGGAAATTCCACAGTTTCAAAATTTATTTCCATGCCAAACTAGAACAAAACATTGAATTTCAAAATTTCTGAAAAGAAATGAAATTTTGGGTGAAAAAATTCATTTTGGGTCAATGGAAACGCTTAGCTTCAATTTAAACTTTTTAAAGTTTTTATATTATAATTTGTAATGTAACTCTGACGGGATCCCCAGGCTGCAGCCTGGGACTGTGGGACGGCTGTGTCCCCTTAACTCTCCAGCCTGGGACTGTGGGACGGCTGTGTCCCCTTAGCTCTCCAGCCTGGGACTGTGGGACGGCTGTGTCCCCTTAACTCTCCAGCCTGGGCGGTCTCTCACAATGCTGTGCTAGTGACAGGCAGCAAACCCCTCCAGGTGCTGTGATCACTCAGCACAACCGCGTGTGGAGCCCCACACCCAGCCAGATTGCATGAATGCTCCCAGAGCCACTCATGAATCACACAGAGAAAGGCAGCAGCCAAATTCCCCAGCTCCCAGCCTTGTATCTCAGGAATACACTGCTCAAGACGAGCAGTGCAAGTTTATTAATTAGTTCATCACTTCATCAATGGAAAGTGGTTATACACCAGCCTTTGCAAAACCCGAGATTTGCCACACACTTTATACAAACTCACTGGTAAAGATAAACAGTTAAAGTTATTGATTACAAAAGATAGATTTTAAGTGATAGGCAAAAAGTCAGTTAGTTACCAAAATAAAATAAAATAAATTATAAGCACGCAGTCTAAACTCTCAACCCTATTAGACTGGGCCACATCTAGATTGAGCCGTTTTTCTCACCCCACTGGATATTGCAGTTCATAGTACATGAGTTTCAGCCTCAAAACCTGGGCCAGTCTCCTCTGTTGGAGTCTTCAGTCTCCTGAGTGTCCTTGTTGCTTGCAGCATAGGTCGGGGGAGAAGCAAAGGCAAAGCATGGGGCCCCATGTTATATACCCTTAGTCCCATGTGCTTGGAGAACATAAGTCCAGGCGTGTCTGTTGACATTGCTGAGTCACCACCAGGCAAGGTGGAGCAATTCCCCTGGTGGGGCCTTGTGCAAGTGAGTCAATGAATTGTAGCTCCCTTGCTGGACAATGGCTGTTGATAGTTGTTTGACACCAGCCCAGGCATTGGTTAGCTACCTTGTCCTTGTCTGTGGGTATCTAATATCTGGGCAATTCCATGACTCACAGCATATTTTACTGACAACCATAGAACAAAATCTCATAACTTCATATGCATTAATGGTATACATATTTAGATAGAACAATGGCTTTCAGCAGATCATAACCTTTCCCGATACCTCACATGGTACGCTTTATATGAAATATCACAATTATATACAAATGATGAATATGGCGGTTACAGGGCACTCCCCTGGGGTGTAGAGTGTCACAATAACAGAATACATTTCAAAATGAAAAGTCATTTGAAATGGAACGCTCCGAAAATGTCAAAACATTCCATTTTGACATTATCAAAATGCTTCATTTTGATTTTTTTTAAGCAAAACGTTTTGAAAATTTACACCTGTTATGTTCCTGGCATATACACAGAGTAATTACATAGCAACATAAATACTCTTGCTGGAAGACTGCAACTTAACTCTACTTTACTGCTTAGAATTCAGAACGATAATACACAAGAACCCCAAAACACAGAGAGAGACAAAGAAGGCTGCTCTTTAAGGCAGAGAGGCACAACTCAGCCGGCCATTTTCAAGGCTGGTTCTTTCCTGAATGAGTCTGATCACATGCTTTGCTACAGCACCCCCTAGCCTGCAAGCAGGTATAAGAACTCCTCTCCCTCCCCCTCACTCTTAAATTGATAGTTTGCAATTCCAACACAGTCCTCAATACACTACAACATGTTTTCCCATTAAAAGTTTTTATTTAGATGAAATGGCATTTTCCTATGGAAAAATGTTTCATCAGAATTTTTTTGCCCATTTCTGTGGGTCAACACATAGAGAAATGGATTTTCTATGGCTTGATTCCCCAGATAAGCCTCTCCTCCACTGAGTTATCTGTTATAAAGCACTGGCCAATGAAAACTTCAAACTAGCAAATCTTCAGCAACATCTGGAGTTAGAATATGTTGATGTAAAAAACAAGTCTTGTGGATTTTTTGTCATGCAAGCTTGAGGCAACAAAAAGAATGTGCAGTCAGTCTCAGCCCTTAACACAAAAGCTTTTGAGATGTCTTATTGTGTGTCTGTGCATTGAAAAGCCTAGAAAAAGCTCATAATAATGGGAAAGGTTAGATCTTCCAGCAGCCTATGAAATGGTTTGAGAGCAGTTTGGTGACAAGAAAAGAAGGCAGCTGGCCTTGCTACTTTTGCCAAATGACACACTATCAAGAATAATTTCTGCCAGGACTGTGGAAGTATAAGAACCAATCATGACTCTAGTTCACAGCAGCTGTTTCTTTGCAATTCAGTTTGATGCATCTACTGATGTGGCTTCCACTGTGAAGCATCTCCTGTATGTTGGAGGTGAAGCCAATGGCAAAGAGAAGAATTCCGTTCTTCACAGGCTTTCCAACCTGCACGGTTACAAAGGCTATTTCTCAAAGAGTAGATAGATTTGTGGAGTTGGCTTGTGACAGATTTCTGTTACCAATCTGCCTGAGGCACCAGGTGATCAGGCTGAGGCCGCAGGATCGTTAGGGGAGGAGATGAAGGAGCACACCATGTGACTAAATGTTAAAGCTTTATTAATAAAATAACAGCAGTGAGTGCTGGGTGCTCCCCATGTAACTCAGGGGAAGAAAGAAACCGTTAGTGTCCGTGCCCTAACCCACTTTCATACTCACACACGCACAACCCAAGGCTGGCCGAGCCCGGGTGTAACGTAAGAAGAAGAGGGGGAAGGGTGGACAAGAGTTCTGTCCTGTGCACAGGCTGTACAGGGTCCGCTGTTGATCTCCAACTTGCTTCAGGTCTCTGGAGGGTTTTAAGCCCTGGGTTCTTCTGGGGATGTTTCGTTCAGGGACCGCTGTCCCCCGTGCTCTTTGTACCAGTCCCAACCAGCTTTCCACAGCTTCCTCAACTTTCCCAAAACACACCGGCTTCAGGGACGCGAGACTGTTGTTTTCCAACTCACTGACCTTCGCATCTCACCAGCTCGCAACTCATGGCCCCTGCAGTTTTGTTCAGCTCAATTCTTTTTCTTTTTTCACAGCTGGTCAGAACTGAGATATGAGCTCCTGGCTTTTTGGCATTAGAGAGTCTGTTTGTGTGCATTGGCCTTGGGCGGCTGGAGTTAGCTTCTTATCTTCGGACCTAGCTGGAGCATCGAGTTAACCTGTTCCTTTCTCCCTTCCTCCCTCTATGGCCTCTCGTAACCTGCAAAGGAACCTTTCACTCCACATTCACACCTTCAACCCTTCCCACAATATACTCCACTACATATACAAGTGCTAGCAACATACAATGCTAAACTGCTTATCCCGGGGGACCCCATGGGGGGCAATTTTACTGTGACTGTGACAGGCTGATAATGGTTGTGCTGGAATAAGCATGAATGGAGCATGAGCAATAATCAAGAGGCACAGGGGGATGGTTCAACAGAGAGATGGGTCCAAGCTGCAAAGTACAAAGCTGAACTTCCCCAAAGTTTAGCAGGAGGGTGGTTCAGATTTGGGTTTCCCATTCTGGCTCATCTCCAATGACATGTATTCACTTTTTTACGCCAATGGCTACCCAGGCTCATGGCAATATGCACAAGGAAACCCTATCTACAAAGAAAATCCCAGCACAGTTGGCAGCAGTTACTGATGCTGCTGCAAAGATACTTAATGTGGTCAAAGCTCACACTGGGAGTTTACTTCAGGGGCAATATGTGATGAAACTGGTAGGAAGTGTCTTAGTTTCAGGGTAACTGTCCCTGTGTTCCCCCTCCAAGGTCCACCAAGGGCACCCACTTCAAGGTTTCTGGCTCTCGGCTATCACCTCTCTTGGATGGAGACCCATGTCTCCCTCCCTCCTGACCAGGGTTTTTCCAGGCGACACAATTCCCTGTCTACACTGTGATATTCCCAGCAAGTCAGACTGCCTAAACAGGCCAGCATCTGTGCTTTGCTTTCTCTACAAGGACTATGAACAGAGTAATTGCCATAAGTTACCATACAGATCTTTCTAAGCAAGCACCTTTATTCTAAAGGTGAAAGTGATACAGAAAAAAACATATTTAAACCAATAAAAGTTCCTATATGCATGCTAACAGCTTACCAGGGGTCACCCATCAGACTTATGGGGCCCTAATAGGTCAAGTCTTATCAACCCTGCCACAAAGATTGGGGACCCCCTTTTGGAGAGAAGGTCCTGTCCTTTTGCTGGATCCATAAGAAGGCCCAGAGTCAGTTTAAACACAGGCCAGTTATTCAAAAGTTCTTTCTTTATTGGTGTCTGGAGAATCTGTTTTGAACTAGTATAAGTGACCCTTACCAGGAATGAGGCTACCTCCCTATGGGGGTTACAAGCCGGCTGATTTGCCTTAATCACCACACACTGTTTTTAGTTCCTGGAGGAGCTGTGGTAGCCCACCCCCATGGAGTAGAACATAAGCATATATAAACCACTCATTTAAAACAATGGACCCAAAGGTGCTGCATGGGGTGGCAATATTTACCACAGGGAGCACCCCTGAGATCTGTCTATGTATCTATTTATTTGTGTCCTGCATATTTCTAAGCTGCCTCTCGCTACAGCAGATATTCTTCTCCTTCACACAAAGTTAATTAGCTTTCATGAGGGAGCCTTGATCCGTCTGAAAGAATTCCAAGCAGACAAGCAAATCTTTCTGTCCCTTCACTCAGGCGAGTTCCCCATGAGTTTGGATGGCAACTCATGGCCACTTTACTTATCTGATATTTGTGCTCAACTGACTGAGTTCAGTGAGTTTGTAAGGACAGAATTTCATTTATGAGACAATGCTGAAGCCATGCTAAAAAAAAACCTCGCCCTATCTGTGACACTCTATACCTGGGGGAGCGTGCTGTAACCCCCATATTCCTCATTTTCATAGAATCATAATCTTACATATAAAGCATGCCTTGTAAGGTATCAGGGAAAAGGTTATGATCTGCTGAAAGTCATTTCTCTATCCATATATGTGTATCATTAAAGCATATGAAGTTATGAGTATTGTGTTGTATGGTGGTCATTAAAACATGCTGTAAGTTGTGGGAATCAGCCAGATATTAACTCCACAGAGACAACAGCAAGGAAAGTAACCAACACCTGGGTGGGGTATCAATCAACCCATCAACAACCACTGTCCGGCAAGGGAGCTACAATGCAATGACTCACCTGCATGAGGCCACACCAGGGGAATTGCTCAACCTTGCTGGGAGACTCATAAATTCAGGCATGTCTGGGGCATTGCTGTTTTCCAAGTACATGGGCTGAGGGTATAAAACAGACAGAGTAGACACATACTAGGCCTTTTCTCCTCCCACCACCTATACTGCAAGCAACTGAGGCTAGGTCTACACTGCAGCGGGGGTCCGACCTAAGATACGCAACTTCAGCTACGTGAATACCGTAGCTGAAGTTGCGTATTTTAGGTCGGCTTACCTAGCGGTGAGGACGCGGGAAAGTCGACCGCTGCCGCGCTGCCGCCGACTCCGCTGCCGCCTCCTGCCGAGGTGGATTTCCGGAGTCGACGGCAGAGCGATCAGGGATCGATTTTACCGCGTCTTCACTAGACGCGGTAAGTCGATCCCCGATAGACCGATTGCTACCCGCCGGATCGGCGGGTAGTGAAGACAAAGCCTCAGACACTGAGAAGAAGACAAAACTCCAGCAGAGGAGATTGGCTTAGGTTTAAGGAACAAACCTGTATATTAAGAACTGCAATATCCAATGGGGTGAGAAACTGCTTAATCTAGATGTTGCCCAGTCTAACAGGGTTGAGAGTTTAGACTGCGTGCTTATATTTTATTTTATTTTGGTAACTAACTGACTTTTTGCCTATCACTTAAAATCTATCTTTTGTAATCAATACATTTGTTTAACTGTTTATCTTTACCAGTGAGTTTGTATAAAGTGTGTGGCAAATTTCAGGTTTTGCAAAGGCTGGTGTATAACCACTTTCCATTGATGAAGTGGTGAACCAATTGATAAATTTGCACTGCCCATCTTGAGCAATGCAAGATGGTATATTCCTGAGGTACAAGGCTGGGAGCTGGGGGGATCTGGCTGGTGCCTTTCTCTGTGTGATTCATGAGTGGCTCTGGGAGCATTCATGCAATCTATCTGGGTGTGAGGCTCCACATGCGGTTGTGCTGAGTGATAGCGCCTGGAGGGGCTTGATGCTGGTCACTAGCAAGGCACTATGAGAGACAGCCCAGGCTGGAGAGAGTTAAGGGGGCACAGTGGTCCCACAGTCTCAGGCTGCACCCCGGGGATCCCGTCACATTATCTAAGAAAGAGAACTGTGTGTAACAGGATCCTTGGGGTGCAGCCTGGGACTGTGGGACCGCTGTGCCCCCTTAACTCTCCAGCCTCGGCTGTCTCTCACAATGGCCTTGGGCAAGTGAGTCATTGCATTGTTACGTAGCTCCCTTGCTGGATAATGGCTGTTGATGGTTGTTCGACACCTGCCTGGGCATTGATTATCCCCCTGGTTATTGTCTTTGGGGAGCAGTATCTGGGCGCTTCCCAAACCCACAGCATGTTTTAGTGACGAACATACAACACAATTCTCTTAACTTCATATGCATTAATGATCTATATATATTTAGATGGAACAGTCAGTTTCAGCAGATCATAACCTTTCCCGATACCTCACACGGCCTGCTTTATATGCAGTATCACACTTATATATAGATGAGGAATATGGGGGCTACAGGATGCTCCCCCAAGGTAGAGTGTCACATTATGGTTTAAACTTTATATCCCTGCTCTCACCCTGGTTCCTGATGTACAGCGGCTGCAGCATTGTTCACACTCCTGGCTGGCTGGGCATGCTAGAAACATGCCACAAAGGAGCTCTAGACAGGAGGGAGAACATCATTTGTTAATTAGGCTTTGTCTACACTGCACTTTCCTTGGTAAAACTTTTGTAGTTCAGGGGTGTGAAACCCCCCCTCCCGAATGACAAACGTTTTACCGACAAAAAGCGCTGGTGTGGACAGAGCTTTGTTGGCGAAGAGCTCTCCTGCCAACAAAGCTACCGCCTCTCATTGGGGGTAGATTTATTTTGTCAGCAGGAGAGCTCTCTCCCGCCGACAAAGAGCGGCTACACTGTGCACCTTTTAACAGCACAGCTGTAGTGGCACAGCCGTGTTGCTAAAAGATGTGTAGTATAGACATAGCCTTAGACTTTAAACTTTCCATGAGCCCAAAGCCAAAGCCCGGATCCACTGAACTCCATGGAAGTGCCAATCTAGAGCCAGACCTGAATTTTGTGACTTCCTGATCCAAGCACCCTAAAGTTAGGATCTAGACTTTGCCGCTTGTGCCCAACTCTGTCTGAAAGTAAGTTTTTCACCCCACTTAAGTGTCATGCCAAGGCATGGATGTCACAGGAGTTCAGATCTGTCACATCTGTACCAGCAATTTTGCATTTCAGCCTTGCAAGAATCCAATTTAGAGTACTCATGAGAACCAAGGCCCTTAACCATCTGAGGCTGGGTGCATGGGAGGACGGGAGATAAAGAATGATTCATCTTAGAATCCAAAATGAAATAAATGGTCTCAACAGCAGTCGCAGCGTCTCCTCAGTGCTGCCTAGTCCGTATCCCAGAAGGACCACATGGACTGTGTAATCAGGCTCAGCTGGTAATCAGCAAAAGTCCAAACTAGCATAAAGACTAAATTATCCCTTAGTCCTTCCAGCTCCGGGGAAAGGATATTGATAGGGGGAGACGGCTGCTGCACGGCAGCTGCTAGCAGCAGTGGATTCATAGGGCAGCATTGCAGCACCTACACCAGCACAAACGCCATTGTTATTTAAATAGCCAGAGACTGGTGTGTGAGGTGCCAGATTCTGCTCTCAGTTACAAACTCAGAGTTACTTGCCTGGCTTTACTCTGGGTTTACACCATCAGAGCTAAGGGCATAATTTTTTTTTTTTAAGGTCAGAGATTTTTTACAAAATAATACATTTGGGCTTTCTTTTCTTTGCCTTCTGGTTTCTGAGCCCTTAGGATGCAGTTGGGTCACATATTAAACTTTTCTTTGAAACCACAAGGGCTAGAAACATCATTTTTAAAAAAGGAAAGCTGAGAGTCTCACAAATCACATGACTCCAGGAGCTGGGGCTTTAAGAAAAAACACAGACTATTGAGACTCATGATAAAATTGAAAGTGTTAGCCACACTGAATACTTTTTGTTAGCATGAACTATTATAACTCTGGACAGTCTTATCCATAGAAACTTCCAGGGATGTTTTTAGTCTAAATTCATTAATGTTTGTAAAGTGCTTTGAGATGGAGAAGGACAAAGTGTCATTATATCTACACTGCACAGAACAACAACAGAGGAAAGGCAGGTGAAATAACTTTAAACCTGGCCAAAGAGCATCTTAGGGCTGTATCCTCACTACCTTGGACTGTGATCTTTTTGGGTATTATGTAAGTTAAGCAGATGTGGCGTCCGACCATTATTTGAATGGGAGACTTCCTATGAAAATGCAAGTACTGAATGAAATAGTATTGGTAACTCAGCAGGGGGTGCTCTTTCCTTGAAGATCTTACTGATCCTAATGCTCCAGCATAACACAAGGGTCCATTCACATACTGGTCAAGACTTTCACAAGTAGGTGCCTAAAGTTAGGCCCCTAAGTCTCTATTTGAGCATGTAAGTGAGTCTGATTTCCAAAAGTGTTGAGCACCCATTGGCCCCCATTAAATTCTTCCTGACTTATTAACAGAGGCTTTTTTTTTTAATGTTAATTATTTTGGCTGGGATCTAGTAGTTCAGCAGAGTATTTGTTTGCATTCAGATTATTGTGCATTATCGCCATCTAGTGACAAGCAGAAGCAGTTCCATAGGAAAGACGCAAGACTTGCGTCTGATGAAGTGGGCATTCACCCACGAAAGCTTATGCTCCAATACTTCTGTTAGTCTTAAAGGTGCCACAGGACCCTCTGTTGCTCCATAGGAAAGGCTCCCTTTCCTCCCTGCAAACAGCACACTGCACCTCCAAGGCTTTGCTCTCAGTAAGCTTGTCTGCAGCTTGTAAAGGCAGAAGCAATTTTCTCCTTTGTCCACCAGATAGAGACCAATAGCTAAAGAAAAGAACAGTTGCCAGGAGCAAGAGCTGTGTGTGCTGTGTAGGTTTGTTTAGTTTAGCAAAGGGCACAGTTAGCAAGGACTTGGTCAAAGTATGAAAGATTCTGAAGGGCACAGTGAAAACTGATCAGTCCCTGTTTGTACACTGTCCCATAACATCAGGTGATTCAGTAAAAGTAATGAGCAGTAAATTCAGAACAGGATATTTTTCCTCACAGTTAGAACCAGCATCTGAAGAAAAAGATGTCAGTGGACAGGGACCTACCTATCCTCCTCCTTCCCCAATGCTTTAGCTGTACTTCCTTCTCTCTGTCCCTCGCCCCTACACACACAAAAGGGGTACCTGTTTTCTACATGCCAAACAAATGATGTATGTCATCATCAAAGTGATGGGTTTTCTACTGCAGAGGGAGAAGTTTCATATCTGATCCACGTTTTTCTAAAGTTTGGAGGCAGGGGTGCTGGAACAATTGGTATAGGGGGGTGCTGAGAGCCATTGAACCAAACTGTAAACCCTGTATATAATGGAAATCACTTCAAGCCAGGGGGTGCAGCAGCACCCCTAGTTCCAGCACCTATGTTTGGAGGTATCTGGATCCAGGGTTTTGTTCTGGCCCATCTCTTTTTCTCAGATGGCTGGTTAAATACTATGTTATGGCAGGTGTCAAGAGGGGGCAGGAGCAGCCATAGCCATTTTGTCAGCCATTTTGTCCCCACCCTGAGCAGCTGAGCAAAAAACAAAACAAAAACCCTCTGCCGGTCAATCAGCAGAGTGTGTGCATCCATGCAAAAGCCAAGTAACCCAGTGGTAGAGTGCCCCCTGGAAGTTTGTGCCCAGGGCAACTGCCATGCTCACCTACCCCTAGACCCAGCTCTGCCATGTCACACTGTTACACATAGTCTTCTAACTTCTTGGTCTTGGAAGGAATGTTTGTGTTGTTAGTTTTTGGTTATAAAAGGTTCTGTGTAGAGGGAGCTGTGTGGGCAGCAGGAGAGTCTTCTCTCATGTTGGTTGCTCATTAGTGTCAATACCTGAGACTTCCTGGGAACCAGGCATTGGTGTTGGACTGGGATTCCTGGAAGAAGGGATTGCCCTGCATGTTGTTTGTGACCACCTCTGTCCCAGGACTGGTGTATGTATGTAAATAAAGCAAGTCACGCATGGAATTAGGGTAATCAGATGTCCCAATTTTATAGGGACAGTCCCGATTTTTGGGTCTTTTTCTTATATAGGCTCCTATCACCCCCCACCCCTGTCCCGATTTTTCACATTTGCTGTCTGATCACCCTACATGGAATATACCCAGACACACTATGTCACTGATATCTCCTGCACTAGGAAGCCAACCTGCAAGGCCCCCTATGTCTGCTACTACCTGGCTTTGGTATGACACTGGTGTGAATAAAGGACAATGGTATCAGAAGGAGCAACAACTTAAAAAAATGATACACCTTTGAAAAAAGCCGTGAGCTCTGTGGTGCATTTATCCACGTAACTGTTATGCCTTTACTCTTTGTGTACTGCACCTTTATATCTTTAAGTACTATGCTGCCTGCAGAGACAGGCAGCCATTTTGTGATAAATCCTGCGCAGACTGTCAAAGGAAATACACACAGTCTCTCTCATGGAGACTTTACTCTTCTTTTTAGTTTTGTGGTTCTCCAAATCTAAACAAAAGGAAATTCAGACTGGAAGTATCTGTAGCTTTTTGTGTATGGAAAAATATAACAAGTTTAATTTGGTATTATTTGTGGTCTGATTGTTTGTAATTTATGAGCATTTGGGTTGCTGGTGAGTGTTTGTGAAAATGTGCATGCACCTTTAAAGCACCACAGATGTGCACCAATGATTATTCATACCAGGAAGTGCATTATTTGTGATTCCCAGTTCATTTTCTACCATTTACTTAGATTATGAGCTCACTGGGGCAGGGACTGACTTTTGTTCTGTGTTTGTACAGCTCCTGGCAAAACGGGGTCCTGGGCCATGGTAATAATATATTTAAAGTTTCAGTCATATATTCAAGCAGCAGAAACGATACCACATGACTTAAGGAGACCAATCACACACTACAAATATACAGTAGACTAGCCTTCTCTGTCTGATCATGGCTCCCTCTAGTGGCTGGTCCCAGCAGCGATAACAGTTTTCTAATTACTCACAGTTGGGCTAGCTGCTTTAGAGGCTTATGCTTTTGGTGTTGAAGGTCCTGAGCTGGATCTCCACTGGTGCCCTTGGTGTCTGTAAGAGGATGCAGCCATAATTTGTTACAAAATGGCACCCCAGATGGGGCTCAATTCATTACAAATAACTAGTAGTACTTAGTAAGGCCACATCCTTAGACATTCCTCTGTCCTGGGGCTGACACACTTTTTCCCTTCTTGTTTTAATGTTCTTCTCAGGGCCGGCTCTGATCAGTCAGTGGACAGGGACCTACCTATCCTCCCCTGCGGGGGGGGGGGGAGGGCGGCCGGAGCCCCGGGGGTAGGGCGGCTCCGCTCTCCCCCCGGCGGCCAGGGGGAGGACGCCGGGAGGGGGGGAGGGCGGCGAGCCCCGGCGGGGGCTCCGCTCTCCCCCCGGCGGCCAGAGCGCCGGGGGCAGGGCGGCGAGAGGGCGGCGAGCCCCGGCTGGGGCTCGGCTCTCCCCCCGGCGGCCAGAGCGCAGGGGGCAGGGTGGCGAGAGGGCGGCGAGCCCCGGCTGGGGCTCGGCTTCCCCCCGGCGGCCAGAGCGCAGGGCGGCGAGAGGGCGGCGAGCCCCGGCTGGGGCTCGGCTCTCCTCCCGGCGGCCAGAGCGCAGGGGGCAGGGCGGCGAGAGGGCGGCGAGCCCCGGCTGGGGCTCGGCTTTCCCCCCGGCGGCCAGAGCGCAGGGCGGCGAGAGGGCGGCGAGCCCCAGCTGGGGCTCGGCTTTCCCCCCGGCGGCCAGAGCGCAGGGCGGCGAGAGGGCGGCGAGCCCCGGCTGGGGCTCGGCTCTCCCCCCGGCGGCCAGAGCGCAGGGGGCAGGGCGGCGAGAGGGCGGCGAGCCCCGGCTGGGGCTCGGCTTTCCCCCCGGCGGCCAGAGTGCAGGGCGGCGAGCCCCGGCTGGGGCTCGGCTCTCCCCCTGGCGGCCAGAGCGCAGGGGGCAGGGCGGCGAGAGGGCGGCGAGCCCCGGCTGGGGCTCGGCTTTCCCCCCAGCGGCCAGAGCGCAGGGCGGTGAGAGGGCGGCGAGCCCCGGCTGGGGCTCGGCTCTCCCCCCGGCGGCCAGAGCGCAGGGGGCAGGGCGGTGAGAGGGCGGCGAGCCCTGGCTGGGGCTCGGCTTTCCCCCCGGCGGCCAGAGTGCAGGGGGCAGGGCGGTGAGAGGGCGGCGAGCCCCGGCTGGGGCTCGGCTTTCCCCCCGGCGGCCAGAGTGCAGGGCGGCGAGCCCCGGCTGGGGCTCAGCTCTCCCCCTGGCGGCCAGAGCGCAGGCCGGGCTCGCCGCTCTCCCCCCGGCGGCCGGGGGGAGGGCGGCCAGAGCACCGGGGGGAGGGCGGCGAGCCCAGCTGTGGCCCCGCTCTCCCCGGCGGCCGGAGCGCCGCGCCGCCCCCCTCCAGGTGCCGCCCCAAGCACAAGCTTGGTGGGCTGGTGCCTGGAGCCGGCCCTGGTTCTTCTCATCACCATTGTAGTATGCATTTTGCTTAATGTCATAATACATATTCGAGTTCAGCATCAGGAAAAGCTGTGGTTAGATATGTCTAGGAAAGCTGTGTATGTGACATGTGACCATCACAAAGCGCATGTGTAACTTAACACCCCCCGCCTCCATATATGTTAAGAGCTTCTCAGTGTGGAAAGATGACAGACATGGGACAGAGAGGAAGGTTCATCTGCCCATAGGTACTGTAACTAGGGGTGCTGCCGTACCCACTGGCTTGAAGAAGTAATAACAACCCAAATACATGGTTTCCACCTGCAGCACCCCCACTATAAAAATTGTTCCAGCACCACTGCATCTGCCCGCAACTGCTACGCCTCCCTGGACCACCCATCAGGGAGTGAGAATGCTTATTTTACATGCTGTACTGTAGCCTAGGTTCATTCATTTGGGTTCTATTGTGGTTTTCAATAAATGGTTAAAATCCATCTGGTCTCTTGAACTTAACTGAATTGTTCAAGGGGAAAGGGCAGTTTGTGCCACCACTAACTATTGGATAAATATTTCTGAACACTGGCATGAGTCAGGATCAGTTCATGAATCAGTTGCTAATAAAAAAAAAAGGGGTGAATTCACAAGTATTAATTGAAATAAATAATTTTGACCAACTCTATCTGGTATATTCTTGAAGGACTTTCAGAAGCTGATCTCTGATCCAGCAAAGCACTTAAACGTGTGCTTAACATTCAGTACACGAGCAGTCCAATGGGACTCTAAGTTAAGCATATATTTAAGCATTTTGCTGGATTAGGACCTTATAAGCCAATACCTATGAGAAGGCCAATACCCTACAATGTGTTTGTATCTGCTGCAAAACAGGCTGAGAAAGGCGAGGTGTTGCTTTCTGATTTTTTTTCTTATAATATTAAACTCTCCACATGTGCTCACTCATATTCTGGCAGCCCAAGTCAGGGTTCTGTCATTGGATAGGCATAGAGGAGCAGTTGGTCACTGATACAAAGGCAGAGAATAGCAATTGGTACAGAAAAGTCCACTTAGGGGAAGTCCCTCAGAACATCAGAGTGCTAAGACTTCCCAACCACTGACCTTTCTTTTCACTGAGATCTGGGTTAATTCAGTTTCCACCACCAACTTCCCCAAGGAACTTAGATTTTCAGGAACAGATTATTCAAAAGTGGTCTCCCCGCCACAATTTGACGGTACAAATAATTGCAAGGACAGTTTTGCACCTGCAATTATTTGCAGGCACAGTTTAGGTTATTTTGGCTCTGATCAGAGGTGAACCTTAACTGGGCTTCCCTTTTTCTAACAATTTTGCAAACAAAAATAATTACAAGTGCAATTGCTCAGGTACATATAATTGCAGATGCAGTTTGAGTCTTGATTCACCAAAACACTTAATGCATGTACTTAAGTCCCATTGACTTCAATGGGACTTAAGGTACAGCCTTAAAGTTAAGCATGTGCTTAAGTGCTTTGCTGAATTAGGGCTCGAGTCCTTTCGTTGTTTAAAGTGCCTGATTTGCAGACACAATCTGGTACTTATATAACCTAAACCGTGCCTGAAAATAACTGAGAGTCAAAAAGAGAGGTCAATGTGTTTAAAAACCTAGCCCCTAGATGCCTACGTACACTATTACACCTATAAATCAGGCACTTAGACACAGGAACTATTTAAATGCATCTGAAAAATTGAACTCACCATTGTTTGTGCTCATATAAGTCCACAAGTATTTACTAATGTAATATAAAAAGACCAACAGATCACTTCAGAGCAAACCAGGCACTGAATATAGGTTATTCAAAATGTCCTAGATATTACAGATAATAGGAAAACTGCATAATTCCCCTGGAATCTTTCCTCCTATATTAGACCAAAATGGAAAAGAAAGCAAAAAACAGACATAGGGAGAATGGGATTCAATTATGTTTAGCAAAACAAAATGATCTATTTCTCCTCCCACTAATAAGAACTCAGTACAAACTGGTTCCCAAGCACCTACATATTCCAGCTCATCTGAGATCCTTAACCCACCTTCTTATTTGACGTTTGCTTGAGAGAATTTTCACTTAAGGGCAAATTGAGTCATACCTCCTCTGCGGTCCCACTCTTGCACAGTTTTACGAGCTCCACAGGAGCTTTGTTGGGCTTAGAAGCTCCACCCAACTAAGACTTATGCTCTGAAGGCAGATGGAACAGCTGGATTTGCAGAGCTGGACTGAGAGACGCTGGGTATGTGCTGTGGAACAGAGGAGTCTGAGCCAGCGATGAGTGGTGCCCCAAACCCATCACCCCACCTCTCTGACTTGTACCCCCCACCACCAAAGTATCCTAACCTCCTGGACAGTTCTACTTAGGAGTTCTGAGAGTAACTCCAGGGAAGAGAACTGGTTAATAACCTAGAGATTGGAAAACAGGAGTTTCAGTAAATCGAAGTTTAGCCTATACTGCTAGAAAGAGGTATGACTTCACAGCGTGTGCACTAGAAGTTACAGCCTTTCTTGCCTGATGCCTGCTGTCCTGGGCATTCCCTCACAATTCTTCAGTGCCCCCCAGACACAAGTGATCTATTGGCAGATCTGCTGACAGCTGGGAGGCCACTTGCAACATGTAAATTGAAAGAGCAGAACACCCTGTCCTTCGAGTGGCATTGTTTCCCTTTGTTCAGCAGATAGCTGACCTCTCCAAGCTGGCACGGTGCATGGGAGGCAAGTGTTATAAATACCAACAAACCAAGAAACCCTTTATGGAAGCCTCAAAAAGCCTGCAACCTTGATGTGCTGTTTAGTGACAGGTGTCTCATTGGAAAGAAAAACAAATATATATTACAGTTTAATATCCCCCTCTCTCCTACTATCTCTGGCAGCATCCCCAGGGTAGAGAAGCCACAGGACTGGGTTGCAATGAACATAAAGGGAATGGAGACTGCTGGACACAGGCAGATCCTATGGGTCTCTCTAGCACTCTGTCTCCAAAACAGACTAACACGCTTGTGCTTTCAGGAGCACCTGAATCCTGGCCTGGATTTCGCAGTCACAGAAGGGACTGCTTACTACGCTACAGCAATGAGCATCAGTTACTGCACAGCATGAGTTCTCCTATTAGCTGCTATTATGCTTTCACTTTCTTCTATTTATTTTTCCCTCTTTTCTTTTCTCTTAAGACTTGCTTAGCAAAAAACAGGGCCAGGATCCCTGGTGAGGTGTGTCTCCTTTACACCACCAGCACCTGTGCAATCCAGCTCAATTAGAGTAGCCAACCCTCCAGGAGTAGCCTGGAGTCCCCAGGAATTAATGATTATTTTTTAATTAAAGATTATGTCATGTGATGAAATCTCCAGGAATACAGCCAACCAAAATTTGCAGCCTTAGGCTCAATAGCTGGTTTAACTGCCTCGGCGAATCACCCCAGTGCACAGGTGATTCTGCAGTGACATTGAGCCGCTGTACAGTCTGTTATGCATAACCCGTCTCTGCTGCCAGTATTGCGGGAAAAGAAAGTGTGGTCAGAGGAAAGAGGCCATGGCTAAGATGCCCCCAAGCCATACCAATTCTTGGCTGTGGCTTCAGCTCCTTGCAACCAGCTTCAGCTCCTTTGCAACCAGCATAAGATAGAGCAGCGGTCAGGAAGGGGGCCACCAACCCTGCACAGAAGCCACAGCAAGATGGGAGGAAAGCACCCGTGAGCTTTTAGCCACCTTTCCACTCCATCCCCTTGGCTATGCTCTGTGTAGTTCATCCCTACCCCAGCCTCTGGCCCATACAGCCTGATTCTTCACTCTTTTGCACCTTGTTTAGTCATTTCCTCCTATTCAGAGAAATGAGTGTAAAACACGACCACTGCTCTGAGCGAGTGGAGAATTCTGACTGCTAATGTTTTATGTTCACCTTCACTCACATTGCACATGTATAAACAGGGTGACCAGACAGCAAATGTGAAAATCGGGACGGGGGTGGGGGAGTAATAGTAGCCTATATAAGAAAAAGACCCAACAATTGGTACATCTGGTCACCCTACGTATAAACGGTAATACAAGGTGCATGATGGAGGAGACTCAGGACCAGTGAATATTGAACCTAGTCGCCCTTCTCACTCCTTTACATTGTAACCTCTCTGATTGAATTTAGGTGAACTGCTCCGGGATCAGAGGTCACAGCTCACGCTGCACCGATTCAGTATGAACTGAGGGGAAATCAGATTTTGGCTTCAATGATACTACACACAAACCCACTAAAAGAACATAGTTAAGACTGCAAAGTCAAGCACTCAAAAGCTAGGAAATGCCAGAATGAAGGTTGCCTGTGCAATCTTAACACAGCTGCTTTGTGCGTATGTCACCCCACTGCCAAATTTCAAGTCCCTGCTCCAAAGCAGGTTGGGGGGGGGGCAAGAACATTTTTAAAAGAAGTCTCAATAATTTTTTAACATAGACAAAACAACGTATTTTCCCCTAGGCTCTGTCTCAGAAAAGCTGAACCATTTTGGCTGAAATTTTCCAAACCCATTCAGCCTTAATTTCAGCAGAAACCGTTACAGTTTGGCAAAGTTATAAACAGCTGTAAACAAGATCTTATCATGTGAAGTGTTGAGCAGGCTTTGCTTCCAGCCCTGCCTCTTATATATGCTACAATGGGGCTGCTCCAACAGTACAAAGCAGCCCCAAAGCCAGCACACCCCAACAGGGAGAAGGGCCCCAGTCTTGCTAGCACCAAACGTTCAAAAATAATGGCCAAAAATCATGATTTTTTAGAAGTCCAGGAGAAGGAGGGAGAGAGAGGTTAACAGAGAAGGGAAACTCAAGAGCAGAAAATCCTTTTCGTTCCCCCTGTAAAGTGAAGAAGAGTTCTAAGCTTGTGCAGATCATCAGCAAAATGGAATGAAATGCCCTCTGATGAACGAGGTCACTCCAACACTTCGCTGTGCTTGCCAAAATGTGCCCGGTGCATTCAACCAACAACATGTTCCTGGGCTGCTCAAGTCACGGCACAATGTCAATTTCAAAAGGCAGCACAGAAGCCAGTGCATTGGGAGGGGAAAGGAAGCGAGAGGAGAAAAGCAGCCCAATGATGCCAATATTGCAGCTGCTAGGCCCAGATCCGCAGCTGGTGTAATTCAGCAGAGCTCCCATTAAAGGGCTATGCTGATTTACATCACTAAGTTAAAACCATACATTCAGCTAAAAATCAGAACCTGGGGTGCTGGGGGTGCTGCCGCACCTCTGACTTGAAGTGGTTTCCATCATATCCAGGGTTTACAGTTGGGTTCATGGCTCTCAGCACCCCCACTATACACATTGTCCCAGCACCCCCGATTTCAGAACCCTGTGACTTGAAGTCAATGGAGCTGTGCTAATTTTCATCAGCAGAGAATCTGGCCCTATGGCCAGTGCCCGTGTGTAAAGTGAAAGCAAAAGCAGCATGACTTGATGGTAAAATCACACGACACTGTCACTACTGCCAGGTAATTTAAATGGGGGAGGAGGGAGGTGAATGTGAACAGAGCAAAGTAAATCAAAGTAAATTGTGCACTCCTGGATAGGGAGTTTTCCTGGAAAAACCTGGAAGGGTTTTCATGGGATGAACAGAGTTTGTTCAGAGCCAGATGTTAGCAACTCTAAATAAATGAATTGTCTCCTCTTGCTCTCAGCTCCCCAAAAAACAAAACATGGCCAGAAACTTTTCTTGCAATTAGACTAGCTTTGAACTTGTGATGCATGGCATTGAATTGAATGTGATATGGTCAGTGGAGGTCTACTGGGCATTCAAAGAACCCCTGGCTCACTATGACTTCTGGCAGAGGAGGATAATACAAGCACGGGTCATGTGTCAATGAAACCTCCCCAGGTCTGGATTAGCTAAAGAGCCAAAAGTCTAGATGCTTGCCTGAGGATCTTTTCCAAACTATCCAAAACTCATACATCTGCCAAAAGAAGGCCTAATTCATGTGTGCCTGAAAAACTGATGCCCAGTGGGCCAGGAGGCATAATCTTTGCACCCATTCCCAGCTCTGCACAAGCCTGTAGTGGTCACACACTGTAAGTAGAGGAGTACTTGTGGCACCTAACAAATTTATTTGAGCATAAGCTTTCCTGGGCTCCAGCCCATTTCATCGGATGCATAGAATGGAACACACAGAAAGAAGATATTTATACATACAGAGAACATGAAAAGGTGGGAGTAGCCATACCAACTGTAAGGGTACGTCTACACCCAGCCGCTAGTTCGGCGGCTGGGGATCGAAGTTCCGAGTTCGATTTATCGCATCTGGTCTGGACGCGATAAATCGAACCAGGAAGTGCTCGCCGTCGACTGCGGTACTCCAGCTCAACGAGAGGAGTACCGCGGAGTCGACGGGGAGCCTGCCTGCCGCGTGTGGACCGCGTCTGAACCGCGGTAAGTTCGAAGTAAGGTATGTCGAATTCAGCTACGTTATTCACGTAGCTGAATTTGCGTACCTTACTTCGACTTGGGGGGCAAGTGTAGACCAAGCCTAAGAGGCCAAGCAATTGAGATGAGCTATCATCAGCAGGAGAAAAAAACTGTAAGTGTGACACTGTAGGGATGCAGCATGTACATCACAGGTCAACCCACCAGGTCTGGCACGACTACTACTCCTCTAGCAAGGATAACCTTTGCAGGCAACAGCACCTAGGGGGAGGAGGAGGGGGGAATTCTGAACACAGGTCTGTGAACAGACTGTGCTGTAATTGCTGGTAACTTGAACTGGGCCCTATGGGTCTTTCCTGTGAGATTTCCAGATCCATTTTTTTCAGTTCTCCTGCCCCAAGTTAGCATGAGGTGGCATGGTGCAAGTCTCTTGCTGTACTTCACTGCATGGAAGGTGTGACCAGGAGTCCCAGTTAAGATTTTCATCATACTGTGTGAAGGTGGAAGTATTTCTGTGTGAGGGATCCAGTGATATTGACTGAGCAATGACAAAGTACAGAACATAAGAACATAAGAACATAAGAAAGGCCGTACTGGGTCAGACCAAAGGTCCATCTAGCCCAGTATCTGTCTACCGACAGTGGCCAATGCCAGGTGCCCCAGAGGGAGTGAACCTAACAGGCAATGATCAAGTGATCTCTCTCCTGCCATCCATCTCCATCCTCTGACGAACAGAGGCTAGGGACACCATTCTTACCCATCCTGGCTAATAGCCATTTATGGACTTAGCCACCATGAATTTATCCAGTCCCCTTTTAAACATTGTTATAGTCCTAGCCTTCACAACCTCCTCAGGTAAGGAGTTCCACAAGTTGACTGTGCGCTGCGTGAAGAAGAACTTCCTTTTATTTGTTTTAAACCTGCTGCCTATTAATTTCATTTGGTGACCCCTAGTTCTTGTATTATGGGAATAAGTAAATAACTTTTCCTTATCCACTTTCTCAACATCACTCATGATTTTATATACCTCTATCATGTCCCCCCTTAGTCTTCTCTTTTCCAAACTGAAGAGTCCTAGCCTCTTTAATCTTTCCTCATATGGGACCCTCTCTAAACCCTTAATCATTTTAGTTGCTCTTTTCTGAACCTTTTCTAGTGCTAGAATATCTTTTTTGAGGTGAGGAGACCACATCTGTACACAGTATTCGAGATGTGGGCGTACCATGGATTTATATAAGGGCAATAATATATTCTCAGTCTTATTCTCTATCCCCTTTTTAATGATTCCTAACATCCTGTTTGGTTTTTTGACCGCCTCTGCACACTGCATGGACATCTTTAGAGAACTATCCACGATGACGCCAAGATCTTTTTCCTGACTCGTTGTAGCTAAATTAGCCCCCATCATGTTGTATGTATAGTTGGGGTTATTTTTTCCAATGTGCATTACTTTACATTTATCCACATTAAATTTCATTTGCCATTTTGCTGCCCAATCACTTAGTTTTGTGAGATCTTTTTGAAGTTCTTCACAATCTGCTTTGGTCTTAACTATCTTGAGTAGTTTAGTATCATCTGCAAACTTTGCCACCTCACTGTTTACCCCTTTCTCCAGATCATTTATGAATAAATTGAATAGGATTGGTCCTAGGACTGACCCTTGGGGAACACCACTAGTTACCCCTCTCCATTCTGAGAATTTACCATTAATTCCTACCCTTTGTTCCCTGTCCTTTAACCAGTTCTCAATCCATGAAAGGACCTTCCCTTTTATCCCATGACAGCTTCATTTACGTAAGAGCCTTTGGTGAGGGACCTTGTCAAAGGCTTTCTGGAAATCTAAGTACACTATGTCCACCGGATCCCCCTTGTCCACATGTTTGTTGACCCCTTCAAAGAACTCTAATAGATTAGTAAGACACGATTTCCCTTTACAGAAACCATGTTGACTATTGCTCAAGAGTTTATGTTTTTCTATGTGTCTGACAATTTTGTTCTTTACTATTGTTTCAACTAATTTGCCCGGTACCGACGTTAGACTTACCGGTCTGTAATTGCCGGGATCACCCCTAGAGCCCTTTTAAAATATTGGCGTTACATTAGCTAACTTCCAGTCATTGGGTACCGAAGCCGATTTAAAGGACAGGTTACAAACCTTAGTTAATAGTTCCGCAACTTCACATTTGAGTTCTTTCAGAACTCTTGGGTGAATGCCATCTGGTCCCGGTGACTTGTTAATGTTGAGTTTATCAATTAATTCCAAAACCTCCTCTAGTGATACTTCAGTCTGTGACAGTTCCTCAGATTTGTCACCTACAAAAGCCAGCTCAGGTTTGGGAATCTCCCTAACATCCTCAGCCGTGAAGACTGAAGCAAAGAATCCATTTAGTTTCTCCGCAATGACTTTATCATCTTTAAGCGCTCCTTTTGTATTTTCATCGTCAAGGGGCCCCACTGGTTGTTTAGCAGGCTTCCTGCTTCTGATGTACTTAAAAAACATTTTGTTATTACCTTTGGAGTTTTTGGCTAGCCGTTCTTCAAACTCCTCTTTGGCTTTTCTTATTACACTCTTGCACTTAAGTTGGCAGTGTTTGTGCTCCTTTCTATTTGCCTCACTAGGATTTGACTTCCACTTTTTAAAGGAAGTCTTTTTATCTCTCACTGCTTCTTTTACATGGTTGTTAAGCCACGGTGGCTCTTTTTTAGTTCTTTTACTGTTTTTCTTAATTTGGGGTATACATTGAAGTTGAGCCTCTATTATGGTGTCTTTAAAAAGGGCCCACGCAACTTGCAGGGATTTCACTTTAGTCACTGTACCTTTTAACTTTTGTCTAACTAACCCCCTCATTTTTGTATAGTTCCCCCTTTTGAAATTAAAGGCCACAGTGTTGGGCAGTTGAGGTGTTCTTCCCACCACAGGGATGTTGAATGCTATTGTATTATGGTCACTATTTCCAAGCGGTCCCGCTATAGTTACCTCTTGGACCAGCTCCTGCGCTCCACTCAGGATTAAATCTAGAGTCGCCTCTCCCCTTGTGGGTTCCCGTACCAGCTGCTCCATGAAGCAGTCATTTAAAGTATCGAGAAATTTTATCTCTGCATTTCGTCCTGAAGTGAAATGTTCCCAGTCAATATGGGGATAATTGAAATCCCCCACTATTATTGGGTTCTTAATTTTGATAGCCTCTCTAATTTCCCTTAGCATTTCATCATCACTATTACTGTCCTGGTCAGGTGGTCGATAATAGATCCCTAATGTTATATTTTTACTAGAGCATGAAATTTCTATCCATAGAGACTCTATGGAACCTGTGGATTTGCTTAAGATTTTTACTTCATTTGAATCTACACTTTCTTTAACATATAGTGCCACTCCTCCCCCTGCATGGCCTGTTCTGTCCTTCCGATATATTTTGTACCCCGGAATGATTGTGTCCCATTGATTGCTCTCAGTCCACCAGGTTTCTGTGATGCCTATTATATCTATATCCTCCTTTATCACAAGGCACTCTAGTTCACCCATCTTATTATTTAGACTTCTGGCATTTGTGTACAAGCACTTTAAAAACTTGTCCCTGTTTATTAGCCTGCCTTTTTCTGATGTGCCAGATTCTTTTTTATGTGACTGTTTATCATCTGATCCGGCCCTTACATTATACTTTTCAGTCCTCTGCTCCTGACTATAACCTGGAGATTCTCTATCATCAGACTCTCCCCTAAGAGAAGTCTGTGTCCGATCCACACGCTCCTCTGCAGCAGTCGGCTTTCCCCCATCTCCTAGTTTAAAAACTGCTCTACAACCTTTTTAATGTTTAGTGCCAGCAGTCTGGTTCCACTTTGGTTTAGGTGGAGCCCATCTCTCCTGTATAGGCTCCTCCCATCCCAGAAGTTTCCCCAGTTCCTAATGAACGTGAACCCCTCCTCTCTACACCATCGTCTCATCCACGCATTGAGACTCTGAAGCTCTGCCTGCCTACCTGGCCCTGCGCGTGGAACTGGGAGCATTTCTGAAAATGCCACCATAGAGGTCCTGGATTTCAGTCTCTTCCCTAGCAGCCTAAATTTGGCTTCCAGGACATCTCTCCTACCCTTCCCTATGTCATTGGTACCTACATGTACCACGACCACCGGCTCCTCCCCAGCACTACACATAAGTCTATCTAGATGCCTCGAGAGATCCGCAACCTTCGCACCAGGCAGGCAAGTCACCATACGGTTCTCCCGGTCATCACAGACCCAGCTATCTACATTTCTAATAATCGAATCTCCCATTACTAACACCTGCCTTTTCCTAGAAACTGGAGTTCCCTCCCCCGGAGAGGCAACCTCAGTGCGAGAGGCAACCCCAGAACCATCTGGAAGGAGGGTCCCAACTACGGGAAAGTTTCCCTCTGCTCCCATTGACTGCTCTACTTCCCTGGGCCCTTCTTCCTCCTTAACAGCACAGGTGCTGTCTAAGCGGAGGTGGGACAATTCTACAGTGTCCCGGAAAGCCTCATCAACATACCTCTCTGCCTCTCTCAGCTCCTCCAGTTCCGCCACCCTGGCCTCCAAAGTCCGTACATGGTCTCTGAGGGCCAGGAGCTCCTTGCACCGACTGCACACATACGCCACCCGCCCACAGGGCAGGTAATCATACATGCAACAGTCGGTGCAATAAACTGGATAGCCCCCACTCTGCTGCTGGGCTTCTGCCTGCATTGTATCCTAGTTAGTGAAAGGGTGGTTTACAGAAGGGAGTTTTGGAATGTGGTTTGGTTTATAGGTTTTAGGGGGGGGGCACGGGGATGGGGTTACGGCTGGCGAGGGACTCCCACTCCCTTCCCACTCCCCTTCTAAACTCCCTTGCGAAACTCCCTGTTAGCAGCCCCTGGTCGCAAAGCTCCCTGGTCGCTTGTGCGCGGCTTTATAAAGCCCTGGCCTGAGGGAATGCCCCGCCCACTGATTAAGGCTCAGCCAATTACCAGAGGCTTCGAGCTTTCAAACCTGCCTCCAACTGCCAGCCAGAGCACACGGTCCCTCAAACAAACAAACAAACAAACAAACAAACACAAGCTCAGCACACAGCAAGTAACCCCCAAACACAAACAAACACACACTACAGACAGTCACTTACCCCACAGATGCTGTATTAGCTCCTCCTTCACCTGGAGAACTCCCTTGCGAAACTCCCTGTTAGCAGCCCCTGTTCGCAAAGCTGAACACAGAGCATCATCTCAGCACCACAGCAGGGAGCAGTGCTGCCACTGAAGGTTTTTTGGGGTAGCCACCCTGTCCTGACTTAGGGGTAGTACCCTGCCCTAGTGGGACACCTCCAGTCCCTTGAAGTATATCCCATTTGGGTGGGACATTGAAACAATCCCAGAGTATCTGTTTAGGATAAGCAGATGCAGCCACCCGAATCGTGTGACATGTTGACAGCTCCGGAGGGCAAGATTTCTAAAGTAACAATTTTGCTTATTAAATGCCTGTGCAGTAAGGACCCTATCTGGTTTAATGCATAGAGCAAGAGAGAGGCAGCAGGGCCGGCTCCAGGCACCAGCTTAACAAGCAGGTGCTTGGGGCGGCCAAGGGAGAGGGGCGGCACCTGCGGCAATTCAGGGGCGGCAGGTCCCTCACTCCCTCTTGGAGCGAAGGACCTGCCGCTGAACTGCCGCCGCTGATCGCGGCTTTTTTTTTTTTTTTCCAATTGCCGCCGTCGATCGCGACTTTTTTTTTTTTTTTTTGCTTGGGGCGGCAGAAATGCTGGAGCCGGCCCTGAGAGGCAGTGAGGGCTTCTGGGTAGAGCTGGGTGACATTTTTCTGATAAAACTTCGTTTTGCCAAAACAAAACAAAAATGCAGTCAGGTCAACCAAAACACTTCATGACTTCGTGCTAAATTTGCAAATTGTCTCAGTTAAAAAAAAAATTCAGAAAAAAACTAAGATGTTTCATTTTGACATTTTCTAAGTGGAATGGTTCAGGTTTTTGATTTGGAATGACTGAGCATTTCAAAATTTACTTCCAGCTTATTCACTTTTTCTAAAGGGTAAAAATAGTCAAAAACTAAATGAAATGTTTCATTTTGGGTCAAACAAATGATTATTTTTTCCTACTTCTTTGGTTCACTGAAAAAAAATCAGAATTTTTCAGTTTCGGGTCTTTCCCAAATACATTTATTTAAATTTTTAGTTCAGCCAGTGAACTGAGACAACAGTTATTCACCCGGCTTCTCTTCTTGGCTCTCTCGCTACAATTTTTGTGCGACTCTGGACAAGTCCCTTCCCTTTTCTGTGCATCAGTTTCCCCATTAGTAAACGGGAGCCAGTTGTGAAGCTTAAATAAATCAAGTTTATGAAGTGCCTCCAGATGCCAGATGGAAGTTGCAAATATCTCAAGCCCTATATAACAGCAAATACGATGGGCCTGATTCTTCGCTGCCTTGCACTTGTCATCACTGACACCAGTGCAAAGTGCTCTGACTGGGAGCCTTTAACATTCAGCTTGCGCAGGGCTAAATGATGCAAGGGACGGTGCAAGGCAGTGGAGACTCAAGCTGCAAAATTGCCTTTGAAATGAGAATGTTTTTCTCAGTTTCCCATAAGGTCTCAATGGTTCTCTAAGGCTTCTGTGCTAATAATAGTAATATTCTGTGAGTTATTACAAACCATGACCTTGCTTGACTATCTAGGATCCCTGTAATGAGGCCAGCTTGTGGCAAAAGGCACATTTTCTGAATACTCCTATCTTGGAAAACATACAAGGTCTTAGAGGCTTGTAACAAGATTAGCTAAGGCAGAACTTTAAATCCCAAAGCCTCGGAAAAAAGCCAGCCAGATTCGTTGGAGCCATTTGTATCTGATATAGCTGGAGACCTCATTTGCAGTGCTGACCAGCAGGGAAATGAAGGGGAGAATGTCAGTGTGGAGTGGGGGGAAGCTGAGAGAATTTACATTCCAAACTCCTTCCTAATAGCCACGCAGTGAGAAGAGACACAACTTGTGTTTATGTATTACACTTTCCCAGCAGGCGCCCTGTCCTGTATATGTCTGCAGGGCTGGGGGCAGGGGGGATGAGAAGACTGGCCTCTTTAGATTCTAGAGCGACATAACTAGAGAAAAGACATAGGAAGAAATCCTGGCTCCATGGAAATCCATGGGGGCTTTGCCATTGACTTCAACCAAGAGAGGATTTCACCCAGAGAACATACACTAAACTACACCAAAAAGCACTCTAGTGGGTTGGGGCCCAGCGAACGCTCTTATTCCCCCACCCGTCTCCTCCCTCAGGTCTCTGTCTTCTTTTGTGAATTGTTCCATGAAGATTTGGTGCCAGTTACGATGGTGGTTTTAGTGATGGTGACACCTGTTCAGAAGGACCTGGACCAGAGACCTAGCACCTCATTTTACATGGTTCCCTGCCCTGGACAGCCTTCAGATGGAAGGCTGGTGTGATGGTTAGCAGGGCAAGGATGGTGGTTTAATCTCTGTAACGCAGCATGTAAAATGATGGCACCAGGTATATGACTTCCAATACCATAGTATCTGAGGACTTCATAGTCTGGGGACATCGCTGAGGCAGGGCAGTACTGTTATCCCCATTGTACAGATGGGGAACAGAGAGACAGACTATGTGACCTAGCCATTGGACTAGCTTTCTGCTTCTGTCTGTATTGCTTTACCAATACCCTGAGCCATCCAGCTTACCTGAAACAATCCTTTTTGGAAGTTCAAACCAGTTAGCTTAACTTTTTCATTTTTGCATTGCTCTCTTTGTCCTGTTTCCAGCTGGGCATGGAAGTAGAAGAGTTAAAATAACAGAGGTCAGGTCAAATTACAAAATTTCACGGAGATTGTGAATATCCCAAAGGTCACAGGATTTTTGACTTGACTCAATGTAGAGACAAAGACTAGAGCCAAACTTCCACAAAAGTTCAGGGGTGTTGGGTGCGACATTGCACTCTATATGATTTTATAAATATATGCTAATGAGTGAATATAATGTATCTGAAACTAGAAATATGAAATATAACTCTGAGGGCCTATTGTAATTATGCAAAGTGTGGGCCATTAATGGTGGTTTGGAATCTTGATGGCTCCCATCAACCAGGACAATTGGGATCCAGGGTTTTGGTACAGGCCCAGCTCTACAAAATACCAAGGAAAAGTCTGTTCTGCTGACATTTCCATCCCATCTTTGTAGACTCACGGGAGTCAGATTGTTCAGACAATCATTAAGAATTTGGGGAGCTTGTCTGAACTTCCAAACCTTCTGGAGATTCACTCCTTGCTAATTGTAATTCACAAACTCCACCTCCAAAGAGACATGTTGATTCTACCAATCTGAACTAGTGGATAGGTGTCTAGAGTTTTAGCTGAGCACATTTAAAAAAGAATCTCAAAAAACGACCATCACAAATGGCACTAAATGGCCCCACAGCCTCACTGACATGCTCAGTGGAAAGGTTAAGAAATGAATGGACCATTGACAATGGCACTGCTACAGAAGGTCCCTCCACGGAGGCACACTAGTGAGAGAAGCTTGCCCTGCTGCTACCCATGCTCTGTGTGGGTGTGTGTATTATACATTATATATGCACATACACATTGAAGATAAACAGAGGTGTTCATTCTCCAGAGCTAATAAACCAGCACCTTTCACCAGAACTAAAGTCATTTAAAAATGAAAAGAGAATGGGGTTGCGTCTATTTTTAAACAGCTCGGAAAGTTGTTCTGGAAGAGAAACAACTTAAAAATAGCTCGAGAAATCTGAAAGTGGACTATTCTCTAAAGATCTGTGACCTACTGAAATAAAAGGAGGGCAGGCTTTGGGAACCTGATTTTGGCAAGTCAAAGGACACAAATTCCAGCGAGTGTTTCATTTTATGATGCAGTTTGGTTTATGTGTGCTTTAAAACACATGCTGTTACTGATGGGGGTTTACACAGCATCAGAAATGGATATGGTTTGTTAAAGACAAATAAACAACCTGTTCCATACCCTGAGGAGCTGACAAACGGAGTTCTAATTTTACAGCCTAAGTATCCAGTGAATGATCACTTTAATGTGTCCACTCAGTTAGGAGTTTCATTAGCTAGGAGAGGAGTCTTACAGCTCCTTCTAAAAATGGCCAGGTTTGTGCTAGTATATGGTTCAGTAGGAAGGTAATGTCAGAGGTGCAGGCCTGTCACAAAGAACACCTTGTATTCAGCTCCCTCAAGCTTCAGGCTTGGGATGTCAAGTTCCAGGCGAATTTCGGTTGTATGGGAGGTAGGAACTAGCGAGGAGGCTTTTAAGATAACATGGGCCTCTACCTTCTAGGTCTTTGCATTTGGTAACCAGCACCTTGAATTTCATCTGACAGGCACTACGGAGCCTGTGCAGGGAGAGTATCCTGGGTCAGAAGAGAGGAAGCTCACCAGACGGAGCTTCTAGGTGAATTCCCCGTTTAGCCTCATGTGGACCCTATTGCTGTAGAGTAGCCAAGAGGCTACGAAGGCATGGATGGTTGAGGTGAGACCTGTATCTAACAGGAAGGGACACAGTCTCTACCACTGTAGGGGAAGGAGTGCTGTGTGGGTGACTGAAGCAATCTGTGAGTCTAAGAACCTGGGAACAGTGGGGAGTCTAGTAAGAACAAGGGTTGTAAACCCCCCTCTGATGCCCAGTTGAACTGTATTTTGCCAGGCCCTTAAAACACTTCTCCCTGCAGATCAGCATCACCACCATCTTGTCTGGGTTGAGCTGCAGCCAGCTGGCTTTATTCCAGCTTCCAATTACTGCCAGACACTGGTGGGGAGTGTGTCAGCAGTGCTGTCTGGGTCAGAGGAGAGGAAGACACAAAGAGGGGGGCATTACCAACCCACAGCCTCTCACACTGTCTCTCTCAGTAGCTTCATGTAGCTGGAAGAGAAAAGAGATACCAGGACTAAGCCCTGAGGAACCCCACAACTGAGAGTCTCTGGGAAGAAGGAGCAGTCAGCCAGCTTCACCTGCTGGCAAGGAAGAGAAAGGGATGAGGGGAACCACTCGACAGTGATTCCACCCACCCTTGCTGGATTGTGTAGCTGTGTGAGCAACACCTGGTGATCAACAGCCTCCCAGAAGTTGAGGAGGATCAGCAAAGACATCCGGCCTCTGTCCAATGTCCTGAGGAGATCACTGACCTCTGCCCAAAGCTCCCAGCTGCTGGACACAAAGTGTGGGCAGTAAGACCTGCCGCTCATATCGTTTGACATCGGGATGCTTTAGCCAAATCTCAATAATGCCTGGGTCTGGATGCATGTTAACAACTCTGGGTGTCAGAAATGGCAAGGTCAGTTTCCATTTGTTCCAGGATCACAGGTACATAGAGACAGGGAGGACCAAGCTCTACCAATGACCATGGATCTCTGTGGAGATTGGAGGAAACTAAACAAGTCAGGTGTGTGGCCTATCTGAATCTCAGTGATGATCCTTGCTTAATCCCCAGAAGGAGGAGAAAACTCCCAAGGTCCTCGCTTGTCTCTACTCCCTGGAGACTGGGGAGATGGAATTCTTCCTTGCAGCGTGAATGAGAATCACTATCATGAAACATTTAATTGCATTTATATTCTGAGACTGATTGATCAATCCCTTGATCTAAAGCCTAACTACTGTGATATCTAGGCATGAACCATACAGTACTGAGAACTGTCTATTTTTTAAAGTCCTAATAAGGTGGATTGTGCCTTGATGCCCCATATAACTGTACCCTGTCCCTTGATAAAGCCTTCCTGTTCCTAATCTCAATCTCCTCCACTCCCTCTCCCTCGCTCAGATGATGCGGAGTGCCAGCAAGTCCCTCAATGGTGTCATATCTGTCCTTTTTATTCATTGCAGGGTTTATTTTTAGCCTGAAACAACTGCTTCCTAAAAATGGAGTTCCTAATGACACAGGAGCTGGGCAGAGCTATGTAAGGTATCCAGGGCTTGGCCTCGCAGCTTCTCCTGTCTGTCGCTTTGTCTTCAGCCCAGAACTGCAAAGTTTGCTGCTTCCCACTGGCCTGGACTGATCATTAGGAAGGCAGAGGAAACTTACACTCAGTTCAAACTTCACCCTGAGCCTTTGGTTTCTTCTGGCTCTTTTCCCTTCCCTTCTCAGAGATATAAGAAAAGACACCCCACGCTGTCTCCCAATGAAGATAGCTTGCTGGCTACTGTCAGGTTTTTACCTGTTCTTCTGCTGCAGGGCTGAAGAGGGACTGGACTTCCCCACCTACGATGGGAAGGATCGGGTGTTTGACCTGAATGAGAAGAACTACAAGCAGGCCCTGAAGAAGTATGACGTGCTCTGCCTGCTCTTCCATGAGCCTGTGGGCTCTGATAAAGTCTCTCAGAAGCAGTTCCAGATGACAGAAATGGTACTGGAGGTAAGTGCTGGTGCATGTCTGGCTGCACAGCTGTTTCAGCCAGGGTTCACTACTGCAGTGCAATTTGGGGCCATCTGGACTAGCCAGGGGAAAGGACTCAAAAGGTTCAGGTGGGACAGATCCCCAAAGTATTGGGTGTTGAATTCAGCTGAAACCCTTGGGTCTGGAAATCTCATGAGGACAGGTTTTCCGGTGCTGCTGTTAGAATTTCTGCATCCATCCAAAACCAAGAAACCTTTTTCTACAGAACCAACAGAAAACAAGATGATTGAGCTTTCCCAACTCTCTGGAAAGAGTTGAGGCTCCAGTTTGAATGCTGGGCAAATTTTCAGGTCACTTCACATTTTATCCAAGCTGTTTCGCCTGTCCATATTTTGGACTTGAACCCAATTTTCTAGCCCACTAGGAGGGCTCAGCAGAGGAGCCCTTACTAAACAGTGCTGCAAAGACAATACTTGGCTGCCTTTTTTAAAAAGCTCTCAGTCCCTGCCAATGCTTAATCCTTTGTGCTCCCCTGACATTCAGTTGCCTGCCTGGAGTCTTTCTGTAGCTTCTTGTTAGTTTCTTCAATATAACTATCCCGTTTCTGAGCTGGAGAATATGTGATTAATTTCCCAGCAAGGAGAGGTTCTAATTAACTGATCCTTTGTAAAGGGAAATGCAGTAAAAATTACATGGTAGATTTGTAGCACTGGCTCCTGCTCATAAAGGTGCCTGTAAACTACTGGGTCATATTGGGGTGGGGGGCACCTGAATTTAAGGAGGGGGGGGGGAAGTGTCTTTAGATATTCATTTTCCACCTTGGTTGAGGAGGCTCCCCTAATCTCAGCTCGGAAAAAGTAAGGAGTGAAGAAGGGACAGTTACACTTTGCTTCCCAGACCTGGGGTTTAAATGCGTTGCATCCTAATAGCATGGCAATTGAAAGCTAGAAAAATATAGAGACTTACTGAGGGTTCACTATCCTGACAGCATGTTAATCCAGCTTCAGAATTACCCATACAACTTAACAATGAAGGTGACAGAAAAACTAAGGAGATTTTATTCACCCATCAAAACTATTACTTCCCCCAGGTGAAAGAGGAGGTAGAGTTCTCTGCAAAGCTGGGTGATCAGCTGAGTAACTTAACTGCAGATCTCTAGCTGAGAGGTTTGTACTGATGCTATAATTGCATTGTTATTTAATAGGATAGTTATGTGCTACATAAATGGCAATCAATTACTAAATACATATTTATGGAGGCTTGACAGAAGGTATCTATTATATATTACAGGTGCTATTCCCTGCCAAAAATCTGTCCATGAAAGTCTGTCACTAGCTATCTTATTAAATGTGTATGTGAGAATTCCCCCCTTCCCCCACAAGGGACAGTCCAGCGGTTAGGATATGATTAGCTTTGGACTCTGGAGACCTGGGTTCAATTCCCAGCTCTGCCACAGACTTCCTGTGTGACCTTGGGCAGGTCACTTAATCTCTCTGTGCCTCAGTTCCCCAGCTGTAATATGCAGATAATAGCACTTGACAGGGATGTTGTGAAGATAAATACATTAAGGTGCATGCGGTGCTCAGACACTACTGTGATGGGGCCATAGAAGTACCACAGATGGATAGAACTATCATTCAAAGTGCTACCAAAATAAAACTCACTTAAAATGTACTCCTAAGAATCTGCCTGTTGGCCTGAATGAAGTGCGTTGGTGGGGTTTGTCTGTTCATAGAATGTTTTGGTGTCCACAGGTTGATGGGGCCTGGCAGCACACTGACATGACATTCTCAGCGGAGATGGTTGGAAAGTTTTTGTTCCAACATTTTTCCATCAGAAAATACCATTTGACTAACCTGAAATTTTTCATGAAATTGGCTCAATTTCAGCAAAATTTCATTTGGAAACAGATTAGAAAAAATGTTTTGAAAAGGTCAACACTTCCCCTTGTGACCTTTTCAGGATGGAAAGTTTCAATTTTTCATTTCTAAATGGCTTTTTGTTTCAACATTTTATATAATAGATTTAAATGAAGGGTTGAAGTCAAATGAAACATTCTGAGTTTAGCTAAATAATTCCCCCTCACCCCCCAAATTTCTATGTGCAAAAAATGTTGGCTTATTGTCCATCTTGGAGATTTAAAAAAAAATTGCCAAATTTTTTTGTAAGATGGAAAATCCATGTTTTAACCTGTGCTAGTTCTGAGTTCTTGGTTGGGGGAAGTGGGGAAACATGGCTCTCTAACGGCCTCTGCTATGGGGCACTCTGAGGCATGAGAGCAACTTCTCGTACGACGTTGTGGTGGAGGAGGAGGAGGAGGAGTGTACAAGGAAGGAGATGAGACAGTGTCACAGGGATGGGGTGGGCAGAGACAGACCCTGCTTCAGAAAAGCAAGTAAGCACCTGATTAAAGTTAAGCACAGGTTTAAGTGCTTTGCTGAAACGTGGCCACAATGAGCAGACTGGAGAGTAGTACATTTTCAAGGAAGCCACAGCTAGTGTGACCAGATAGCAAGTGTGAACAATGGGGACAGGAGGTGGGGGGTAATAAGGGGACTGTCCCTATAAAATCAGGACATCTGGTCACCCTAGCCACAGTGCAGCCTCATGTGTACCTGCAAAGACATCGGCACAGTCTGATCACATATGTCCACTCTGACACGTTCATTTTCAGGGTGGTGAGACAATGTGCCTTGTCAACAAGCCATTGACTTGTTGGAGTAGAACATGTAGAGGTAACTGTGGCTGGTCCAAGTGACCCAGAGGCTGACAGAGCCTGGAGTAAGACAATAAGTGTATATTGGAGCCTCCACAGTTCGCTTTTGTTTTATTAGAAGTGCAGGAGTCAAACTGGCAGTGGTGCTCTCAGCTCCACCCACAACCCAAACCCCGCCCACTCAAAGCCCCTGTGCTCAGATACTATGGTCATGGGCACAACTTAAACAGTCAGACAGCAAAGAAGAGTAATGCCATAACTGACAGCGATGGTGCATGGGGATTGCTCATTGTATCTTCAGGTCCCTCTTTAGGGTCCCACCCTGGTGTGCACTGGGGTCCCGTGCTGGACTTCCTCACTGGGTCTGGGATCCTGCACTGGAATCTGGAGTCCTACTCTGGCTTGCAAAGGGGTGGACTCCTGTTCTCTGGCAACTGCTACTCCTTCCAGGTGCAGGCAGGGAGGAGGTACTCCTCAGCAGCTGTGGTTCCTTGGACCTGCTCCTGCATTTGCTGCCTGGCAGGGAAGGAACTATGGCTCCCGCAGCTCCCCCATGGCAGTGGCTGCCAGTGTGGCACCTGGTGGGGGAGCAGCAGCTGGGGCTCTTCTGCCAGCCTCAGGCAGCTGCACTTCTGATTTTGTGCCACTCTCTCTGATTGTGGAGCGGCGCCACTAGGGGCTGGAAGGGAGTGTTGCAAAATGGCAGCAGAGTGGTGACAGTAGGGGTGTGTGCCAGCTGTTTCTAAGCCCTGGCTAAAGGGCTCTTCTCTCTTGCTCTCCCCTTCCCCCTCCCACCATATTCATTGTTATTGTACAGCACCCATGGTGTGCTACTATAAGAGCCGCCATCTTGGCTGATCCTGGGGATTGAAGCAGAGACCTTCAGAGCTAAAAATATTAGTGTCTACAGCCTAAGCGAAAGAGCAAGGCTGGAACAGACCCCTGTCCTCTGTGGCCTGGGGCCACAACACACACTGATCACTGGGTTACACTAGGTGCTTCACAGATAAATCAGCAGAAAAGTTCCCTGATGATCTCAATCTAAATAGGCAAAGTGCAAGACAATGAAGCTGAGGGGAGAAACATCCCCTCTCCTGCCCTTTCCTTTGGCACTCTCCCTTCCCCCTCCTTCTCCTTGGCATCCCAACCTCACTTCCTCCTGTTTCTCCTCCCCATTGCCTCCTCTGCTCCTGTGTTTTCACAGTCCCCCTCCCGTTTGAGACACCTGCCTCTGGACCCATCTCTGCAGCAAATGTAAATTGAATCATTCCTCCTTCCAGTGGGACAGCATCCATCCCTAGGGACAATAATAATCTGTGGGATTAGGGGCTTTGCTTCTAAAATGGAAGGCTTTAGCAAAGGAATTCAGGTTCTCAAATACTGACCAGGCAACCTGCAATCAGACATGGCCTACATCCCTGCTCCCCTCCTTTGTTCCTAGCCATGTGGGCGTGTGCAAGATCCTTAATAAAAAGAGGCTGATCTAGCCCGACCATTTTAAGTATCAAAGCAGCAGCAGCCGCAGGCTGAAGTTTCATGAAGCATTGCCCTAGCACAAATTAGTCTTACTGAAGTTAATAGAAGAGGAACATGCTGGTGCTTCCCATTCCAGAAGAGGTCTAGCAGCACACTGGTATTCTGCCTCTCACAACAGCCAACACAGGCTGCTTTAGAATGCCTATGCTCATAACATACTTGGCTAGGGTTACCATATCTATTAAATAAAAAAAGAGGACCCTCCACAGGCCCTGGCCCCGCCCATTTCCCCACCCCCACCCCCGCCCCAACTCCGCCCCTTCCCCGCCCTAACTCCACCCCCTCCTCCCTCCCACTCCCAGCCACGGGGAAAGGGCTGCCCGAGTGCTACCGGCTTCACGGTTTGCCGGGCAGCCCCCAGACCCTGCGCCCCCGGCCGGCGCTTGCCCAGCGCAGCTGGAGCCCGGGAGGGGAAGCGCCCGGGAGGGGAAGCGCCCAGCCGGGGGCACAGGGTCTGGAGGCTGCCCGGCAAACCGTGAAGCCGGTAGCGCTTGGGCTTCGGGCAGCCCCCTTGCCTCCGGACCCTGCGCCCCCAGCCGGGCACTTCCCCTCCCAGGCTCCGGCGGCGCAGGGTCCGGAGGCATGGGGGCTGCCCGAAGCCGGTAGCGCTCAGGCAGCCCGGCTCTGTTTAAGAGCCGGGCTGCCCGAGCGCTACCGGCTTCGGGCAGCCCCCATGCCCGGCTCTTAAACAGAGCCGAAGAGTCGGGGAGGAGCAGAGCAGCCGTGGCTGGAGGCTCTGCTCCTCCCCTGACTCTTCGGCTCTGTTTAAGAGCCGGGCTGCCCGAGCGCTACCGGATTCGGGCAGCCCCCGTGCCTCCGGACCCTGCGCCCCCAGCCGGGCACTTCCCCGCCCGGGCTCCGGCAGCGCAGGGTCCGGAGGTATGGGGGCTGCCCAAAGCCCGTAGCGCTCGGGCAGCTCGGCTCTTAAACAGAGCCGAAGAATCAGGGGAGGAGCAGAGCCGCCATTTTCCCGGACATGTTCGGCTTTTTGGCAATTCCCCCCGGACGGGGGTTTGAGTGCCGAAAAGCCGGACATGTCCGGGAAAAAGAGGACGTATGGTAACCCTATACTTGGCCAGTTCTGAAATACTCTAGATAATGGGCTATTCCTCCTTCGTACCTGGGGAGATCAGCTCCTGAGATCTAATTCTCTCTCTCCTAGCACATAAGGACCAATGTTTTTAGAGATGAAAAGGCAGCTTTTGCATCCAGCACTGGATTAGGATTAACATGGCAGTCAGGGGTCAAGTTTAAGGCCCAAATGGGACAAGAGTTTGTGTTTGGGTTAGATGGCACTGAAATCTCACCAGCTGTTCTCATGAGATTTGGGGCCAGGACAGTGGAAATTTTGTGAGATCAGCTATTCTCAGGATAGATCCACCAATTTGGGCTGAATTCCCTTGAGAACAGATGATTCGTGCGAGAACTCAGATGTATCTGAAATAGAAAATAGGCCTGTCATAGCCCTGGGTGTGCTCCCACTGCTACACACTCACCAGGCTTCATACACTGGACCCGTGTGCTTTTAAGCTCGTCTGAGTCTGGGTAGGCTCCAGCACGGTTTCTTTCCTCTGCCTCTGGCACACTTCCTGGACACAGATTGTCTGCTACTCCTTCATGGAAACGGGTTCTGCAGCCCTGCTGCCATAGGCCCCCAGGACTAGTGCTGATCCCCTCCAAGCATTCCCAGAGTTAATCACTCCAACCTTATGGGCATCTCTGGTTTTCCAGTTCATCTCTTCAGGGACATGTGACAGTGGAAGCACATAACAGAGGCTTTGCAAAGGGTTCCAAAACCAAATTATTCTCCACATTAGCTAGCACAAGTTAATAAACTCCTGGAAGTATTTCCCTGCCTCAGTTTCCTCACCATTCTTGAGCAATCTTTGGGCTTAGGTCAAAGTCCTCTAAGGAGTCCAGAATCTGCCCTCCCCTCCCGTGACTGCACGTGGCTTCTCCAAATCAAGGAGTCTCTCTCTAACCTCTGCAGCCAGCTTCCTTCTTCCTCAGCTGGTCCTGCAGTTGGAAAGGACCCCTCTGCTCTGCTACAAAACTTTCCCCTCTGTTCCTCTCCCCCACCTAAGCTTTTCTGTGAATTCTGAGTTTTTAAAGACTAGCACTACCACCTGGTTTCTTTGTTTGCCTGTTTGGGGATTTTCCGCTCTCCAGACCTACCTCTGGTCTGAGCTGGGAGGTGATCGGATATCCTCCTCAGCATACCCACTGTTCAGCCAGAGCACAGGCATTAAGTTTAACAACCTCTTTTGTTTGTTCTGTAGCTTTGTCCAAATGAGGGAGTGGTCACGATGCTGATATGCGTCAGGGACCCTGTCGGCCCATATTTGAGTCACTACACATTGAGGCATTCAGTAATACAGCAATTTCATAACATTAACCAGAATTCATAAGTTGTACATACACTCCCCAGATCACCACAAGAGCCTTCTTGCTTTGACATGGAAATTATAGGGGTGACTTCAGCTTTGAATCTGATTCACCCCAGATATTCAAAGGTGCTAGAGCTTGGGGATCTAGTTTTGCACAACTGTAGTCCAGTATTAGTGCACATAAAACTAACCAATCTCTCTAGGCACCCATGTTGTACCTTTGGTCCTGTCTCCTTGATTGACTGAAAAGGATGTCATCCTTCTTCACTGAAAATATGCTCATGAGATGGGGACCTCAGTCCAGCACCCAGTGGACAGGTATCCACAGTACACAAGCCAGGTTAATTAGCATTGACTGGCGCTCATGCTTGCAGCATGAGCAAGAGAGGCCAAAGACTGAATGGGCTACAGAGATTGAACATGCTTCTAACTCCTAAGGACATGGCACAGATAAGGCACATGTGTAGGGCAGGGTGCATGGAGGAAGCTTGCACTGCTCCATTTGCCATATCTGTTCTGGGGATAAAGAGAAGCTTTCAGAGTCCATGGCTGCCAGCCAGTCCAGCAACTTTCATCAGCACTAAATTCATGAAGGGGAAAAAAAGGGGGGGGGCGGTGGGGAGATCATGCTCCAATACCCTAGCCCTGTGGGCCATATGTGCTGCTCTCTATCCACCAGCTACTGCATAGCAGAGAAGGAGCACTGATGTGCAGTAATAACACCCAGAGCTGTGTGTCTGTACAGCTCAAAGCACTTAAAAAAAAAAAAAAAAAAAAAAGAGTGAGCAGATAAGCATCATTCTTCCCATTTTGCAGTTGTGTAAAATGAGGCCCAGAGCAGCCAAATGACTTGTCCAAGGTCACACAGCAAGTCAGTGGCAGAGTCAGGAATAGAACGCAAGTCTGCCCACACCTTGGTCTGTGCCCTACTTACTTGACTATATTCCCTCTTTAAAAGACAAAGCACCCTTACCAAGTCTCAGCAGGGAGTTTTGACTAGGTGTGAGGGGTTAGTAATACAAAACTCCATGCTTTGCCCCCATTCCTGTGTTTGAAAGGGAGAGTGTGTGCTAAGATCACCCTCTGGTACTCCAGCTGTTCATGGCCAGCTGTCATCAAGAAGCCATCAGTGAGAGTTCCTTGTTGGCTAAATTAAATTAAATTAAAAATTAAATTAATGGAGATACCCTATCTCCTAGAACTGGAAGGGACCTTGAAAGGTCATCAAGTCCAGCCCCCTGCCTTCACTAGCAGGACCAAGTACTGATTTTGCCCCAGATCCCTAAGTGGCCCCCTCAAGGATTGAACTCACAACACTGGATTTAGCAGGCCAATGCTCAAACCACTGAGCTATCCCTCCCCCTAAAGCATTATGAAAGTAGAAATGACAGCTGTTTGTTCCGGGAGCAGGGAACAACTAACTCCAGGCCCTCTAGAACTCTTCTCTCCAAGAAAGTTCAACGGTCAACTGGTCCTTGGATATAACCAACACTATGCAGCTGCTACATGGAGACTCTACAGAGCCCTAAGGGAGAAGGGCTTGGGCTAGTATCCAGACACTATGCAAAGCCAGGGCTGCTACGGAGCCCCAGGTGATCCTAACACCGGGTAGGCAGCTGTGCTCTTTGCCCAACTGGATAGCAAGCACACTCTGGGGCTGCCATGCAAGCCTATTAAGCCATATGGATTGCTTCATCTTTTTATTGTCCTCCCTTATAGCATCTATATAACAAGATTTGAGGATTGTCATTGTGTCAATGAAGCCTAGAACGTCTGTTGAGTCAGTGTGAACTAATGGAAACAGCTATAATCATGGTAGACAGCTCCTTTTGTTCAGAAGTGATGATTGAACCTGGTGAGTTGCAGTCAGTTACTGTCCAGTTTTTAAGTGCTCAGCCTTTCTGATTTTATGAATTTCACTGGTGTGGTATACAGGTTAAAGACAGACATGCATCTGTGCCATGCATGGGCTGCAGGTACAAGAGGCTTGGGGAGGCTAAGCCTCCCCAAATGGGGCAAGAAATGCCAGATGCAGCTGAAGAGTTCAGATCCAGATGTGAATTCTCCCAAGTCTACAGGAGTTTCAGATCTAGGAATCTGCCTCGGAACCATTTCAGGTATCAACACAAAAACCCAAATTGCACCTGGCAGGGGGTCACAGTCCTGAGCCCTGCTCAGCACCAGCCAAGCATGGAGAATAGAGGGGGTAAGCTGCACTGACCGAGGGGATGGTGCTTTATGCACCAGCCTCCTGGACACTGAGGTGCTGGAGGAGGGATTGCACTCCCTGAGCTCCCACTGAACCAGGGCGACTGCACTGCCCTCAGCATGGACCTGTGCATTAGTGATGGAATCAGGCCTGAAGTTTAAAAGGAGACGCTCTTATGCTTAGACAAAGCAGGGCAGAGGAAACGGGGATTAGAAATGGCCTCATCACCACTGAATTCACCCCCCCCCCCCATCTGTGCCTTCTTGCCTCAGTTCTCTTCAGAGGGGAGTTTAGTTTTGTGGGCCAGTTGCACGGTGTTAGGGCAGTTCTGGTTTCAAATACTGCAAACAGAGGGGCAGGCCCATATAGATCAATGACATGCCCAGCTCCACATGGATGTTCAGTGTGTCGGCTGCCCAGCTCAGTCAGCAAAATAACCTTCCTGGTGATGCCACTGAGCAGTGGTTAAATGAAGTGCCAGGGAGCTGTGTGGGAATCATGCTGAGACATGACTGGACCCCAATCAGTGTCCCTTTAGCTCATGGTTGGAAACTTGTGCCTTGGCTGAGAGCACACTTCACATTAGGAATGCCCAGTTCAGATAAAAATACAAACCTAACAATGTTCAACCTTTTGTCAGGCATCCAAAGAGCATATTAAGTTCCCACTGTGCAGAGATACTCCACTGTGTGTAATTAATGCCCACAAAGCTGCATGCCAGGATCGCTAGCTGAGAAATCCACCTTCCAGTGGGGAGACAGCCAGAGAAGGGGCTCAGCCAGAGAGTGACTTTTTGGTGTTGGCGTTTTGTCTTTCAAGGCCTGCTTTCTGATTTGAGGGGCAGCAGCGTTCTGGAGGGGAGCCTCGGTGCTGAGTGGCCTCCCCATCTGGTTCTAATGGAGAAAGGGGGAGACTGGGTGATAAGTCGGCTCCCCTCTGGTCCCAGTGCCGGAGGGTATGATCCCCAGTAGCCACTCAGCTAGGATGACCAGACAGCAAATGTGAAAAATCGGGATGGGGGGGGGGGGAAACAATAGGAGCCTATACAAGAAAAAGACCCAAAAATCAGGACTGTCCCTATAAAATCGGGACATCTGGTCACCCTACACTCAGCTGAGCCCCACCACCTATGTTCACCCCTACCAACACACTCCAAGACTCAGATCTCAGAAGCCTGTGGGGCTGTCTGGTGCACAACTTCTCAACAGCCCAGAGCGCCACTACCAGAGCTATGGTGACAGATGCAATAGAGAGGCAACTGGGCACCACCACCCAGCTATTGTTGCAGCTGGAAGGGGAAAGAGGGTCTCCTTCTGCCCAACAGGTCACCTCTAGTGCTAAAGGCAGGGGAAGGCAATCACTGGGTGGAGGTGCAGGGAGGGAGACAGTCTATTATCCTGCAAGGCTGCACATGGACTCAGAATATTTGACTAAACACCCAGGTCTTTGGCCACTGCTCCAAACAGTTTCCCAGCATTTTCGACACTCATTGACAGCCAGTTCCTGACCATCAACATATGCTTTAGTGTAGAGCAGTGGTCTCCAACCTTTTTATGCCCAAGATCACTTTTTGAATTTAAGGGCAACCCAGGGTCTACCTCACCCCTTACCTGAGGCCCCACCCCTTCCCCAAAGCCCTGCCCACTCCATTCCCCCCTCCCTCCCTTTCACCAGGCTGGGGCAGGGAGTGGGGTTTGGGAGAGGGTGCGGGGTCTGGGTTGGGGCTGAGGGGTTCACAGTGTGGGAGGGGGCTCTGGGCTGAGCCTGGGGTAGGGGTGCAGGAGAGGGCTCTGGGCTGGGGCAATGTTGTGGTGCAGGGAGGTGAAGGGTCTGGGAAGGACTCAGGGCTGGGGTAGGGGGACTCAGGGCTGGATGTTGGGGTGAGGGCTCCCACGAGGCAGCACTTTCTTCAAGCAGCTCCCAGTCAGCAGCACAGTGGGGCTAAGGCAGGCTCCCTGCCTGCCCCAGCCCCACACCGCTCAAGGAAGGGGCCAACATGTCCCTGCAGCCCCGGGGGGGGGGGGGCACATGGCTCCGCACGTTGCCCCTCTCTTCAGGCACTGCCCCTACAGCTCTCATTGGCTACAGTTCCCCATTCTCAGCCAATGGGAGCTGTGGGGGCAGTGCCTGCAGGCAGAAGAAGCAGGCTTGCATGTGCTGAGACCCCTGGCCCCCGCTTCCCCTGGGGGATGCTGGCCACTTCTGGGAGTGGCGTGGGGCCAGGGCAGGCAGGAAGCCCTCCTTAGCCCCGCTGCGCTGCCAGAGATCATGATCGACTGGGAGAGTCTCCAGGATCAACCAGCTGATCACAATCAAGCCGTAGGTGACCACTGGACTAGATGATCATAATGGTCCCTTCTAGCCCTTTTTGTTATCAAATGTGCACTGCTAGAAGCACATCTGGGCCTTCCAGTTGACTCCCATGGCTGAGATGTAGATTTTGCTCCCAGAGGCTACGTGCACTTGTAGCTGCACAGAGGTCTTGAAAAGAAATGGGGGGTGGGGGGAGAGAAGGGGAAGAGGATTCAGGTTATTGGACCTGAGGCAGTTGAGTAGCATTGCCTTAAATTTGTATTCCCTTAGATAAGTCACCTTAGCATAGAGGAGCCACCGGAAGGGCAGGAACAACAGGGAAATGTAAAAGGGAGAATGCAGCACCTTGGGGAGGTTTCCTTTCATTCGCTCTCCTTCCTTTCCAGTCTCTTATTCTTCCAGCTATGCAGACTGGGAAAGAAACTGTCCTCGCTTAGCAGGAAGCTATTAATGCCAACTCCCTCTCACAGGGTCCACTCACCACACGTGGCACCTCCTCCTGGCCACTCTGGGGAGTCTACTTGTTCCAGGTCAGGGGCCCCCTTCTGCTCTCTGTTGCCACTCTCTCTGCAACTCCAGGTGCTCCTCCTTCATGACTTGACCCTCCAGTCAGGTCACTGCATGTTTCCCCCTTCTGGGGTACCAAGGTCTTTTATTACCAGCAGCCTTCCCATTTACTGCCCTACAGTGTCATTTCCCCAGTGGCTGGCAGGGGAACCCAGGCCCTCTACTGCAGGTTCCAGCTCAAGGAGCCTCTAGTCAGCAGCCAAGGTCTGTTCCCTTTTCCCTGAGCCTTTCCTTACCTTCTGGCTCTCCACCCTTCTCTGTGCTTGCCAGCCTCGTCACAACTCCCTGCTCCCAGGGAGTAACCATAAGCAAACTGCCTCTATAGCATCAACCAACCAACCAACCATCCCTCCCTCCCTCCCAAGGAGTGACTACAGACACTTCCCTACAGCCTCTCTGCTATCAGTTCCCTGGCTTTATAAAAGCCAGGCCTGTTCCCACACAGGTGAGCTTCCCCTAATTAGGGCTTTCCTCTCAGCCTTCAATCTCCCAACTTGCAGCCTAATAGGCTAATTGGCCCATCTGGCCTCCATTAACCCCTCCAGGGTAAGTGTAGGGTGAACACCCCATCACATTCCCCCGGAGATCCAAATTCATCACCCCTGTCCATCCCTGCCGGTCGGGGGAGCTGAGAAATGCTAGCACTTTAGTGGGGCCCTGCCAGGCGTGAGGCCACGGGAAGTTCAGGCCACAAAACAAGCTGCCACCCTACAATGGGAAGCAGACAAAGCTGAGATTTCCCCAGGGCTTCCCCCACCTTCCCTCGGCTTCTCTGCCATTTGAGAAAAAAACGGACATAAAATACAAGCCTCAGCATGAGCATTAATATTTCCATCAGAATTTTAATCATCCCTCTCTGCGAAGTGAAGGGAGAATGGTCAGCTGCAGATCTCAAGAACTGCCTTCCTCACAGTCTGCCCAGACAGGATGCCTCTCTGCCCCTCCTCTAGTCTACCCAACCTCACTTTTGCTGTTATACATCCTGAGATTTTGGAAACAGCCTTGAGGGCCTTATTAATCACCCAAAAGCTTTCAGCTCCAAAGCCTAAGCCCAAGTAGGTACAGAGAGCTCTCCCTTAGGCCCCAACAGTTCTGGAAAGGAGATGTTTCCTCTCCCTGCTTGAGACAGAGATTCATGTTGCTGTTATTCCAGCTGTCAGTGACTCAGACTCATAGACTTTAAAGCCAGAAGGGACCATCATGATCATCTCAGTCTGGCCTCCTGCACATCACAGGTCTCAGAACTTCACCCTCCCAACATAGGCGCCAACTTTTCCCGGCGCCGGTGGGTGCTCGAACCCCCCCTGCTCCCAGCCCTGCCTCAACTCCACCCCTGCCCTGCCCCCTCCCACCCCCATTCCAACCCCTTCCCCAAAGTCCCCCTCCAACTCGGCCCCCTCCCTGCCCCTATTGGACCCCTTCCCCAAATCCTCACCCCGGCCCCGCCTCTTCCCCAAGCGCGCCGTGTTCCCACTCCTCCCCCCTACCTTCCAGTGCTTCCCGTGCAAAACAGCTGTTTTGCGGCGCAAGCGCTGGGAGCCAGGGGGAAAAGCGGAGATGCAGCGCGCTCAGGGGAGGAGGCGGAGCAGAGGCGGAGGTAAGCTGGGGAAGGGGGGCAGGGTGGGGAGCTGCCAATGGGTGCAGAGCACCCACCAATTTTTCCCCATGGGTGCTCCAGCCCCGGAGCAACCACGGAGTCGGCGCCTATGCCTCCCAATCCTGTAATAGATCCCTAACTTCTGGCTGAGTTACTGACATTCTCAAATCATTATTTAAAGACTTCAAGTTACAGAGAATCCACCATTTACTCTAGTTAAACCAACAAATGACTCATGCCCCAGGCTGCAGAGGAAGGTACCCCCGCCCCCCCCCCCCAAGGTCTCTGCCAATCTGACCATGGGGAAAATTCCTTCCTGACCCTATATATGGCGATCAGTTAGACCCTGAGCATGTGGGCAAGACCCACCAGACAGACATCTGGGAAAAGGAACAAAGAGTCCTGTGGCACCTTATAGACTAACAGACATATTGGAGCATAAGCTTTCGTGGGTGAATACCCACTTCGTCAGACGCAGCACACCTGGGAAAGAATTCTGTGACCTCTGACACCATCAGCCATGAGGTCATGCTGACTTGCCTTTAAGAGCTGGGGTGTGTAGAACTAATTGCTTTGGGCTGACTCCACTAGTTCCTCTCCAACAGATGCCAAAGGCCCACGATGAGCAATGTCCCTCCTCCCTGAGCTCTCATCAGTGCCGCGCCATAGGTCTTTGTCTTGTCAGCCCCTTTACTCACCATCTGTGTAAGGTCTCTAGGGCAGTTCGTGAGGCACCATGAGCTCCATTTCCATCAGTGTGCCAGGAAACCCTGCTCCACATCTCTTCTGCATCCAGTGCAAACAATGCTGACTTCTAGTTGTCCCAAAGTCTGCAGGAAGTTGGAGCTGGTTCAGACTAGCCCCAGGGAAGATGGAGGTGATGCTGATAGGAACACAAAATGCATTGAGGAAGTGGAAGAAGCTATGACTCTATGCTCCACAGAAGGCATCAGCCCCCAGGGTTAAGACAGTGTGCCAGGGTTGTACTGGACAACCATGTAAAAGAAGCAGTGAGAGATAAAAAGACTTCCTTTAAAAAGTGGAAGTCAAATCCTAGTGAGGCAAATAGAAAGGAGCACAAACACTGCCAACTTAAGTGCAAGAGTGTAATAAGAAAAGCCAAAGAGGAGTTTGAAGAACGGCTAGCCAAAAACTCCAAAGGTAATAACAAAATGTTTTTTAAGTACATCAGAAGCAGGAAGCCTGCTAAACAACCAGTGGGGCCCCTTGACGATGAAAATACAAAAGGAGCGCTTAAAGATGATAAAGTCATTGCGGAGAAACTAAATGGATTCTTTGCTTCAGTCTTCACGGCTGAGGATGTTAGGGAGATTCCCAAACCTGAGCTGGCTTTTGTAGGTGACAAATCTGAGGAACTGTCACAGATTGAAGTATCACTAGAGGAGGTTTTGGAATTAATTGATAAACTCAACATTAACAAGTCACCGGGACCAGATGGCATTCACCCAAGAGTTCTGAAAGAACTCAAATGTGAAGTTGCGGAACTATTAACTAAGGTTTGTAACCTGTCCTTTAAATCGGCTTCGGTACCCAATGACTGGAAGTTAGCTAATGTAACGCCAATATTTAAAAAGGGCTCTAGGGGTGATCCCGGCAATTACAGACCGGTAAGTCTAACGTCGGTACCGGGCAAATTAGTTGAAACAATAGTAAAGAACAAAATTGTCAGACACATAGAAAAACATAAACTCTTGAGCAATAGTCAACATGGTTTCTGTAAAGGGAAATCGTGTCTTACTAATCTATTAGAGTTCTTTGAAGGGGTCAACAAACATGTGGACAAGGGGGATCCGGTGGACATAGTGTACTTAGATTTCCAGAAAGCCTTTGACAAGGTCCCTCACCAAAGGCTCTTACGTAAATTAAGCTGTCATGGGATAAAAGGGAAGGTCCTTTCATGGATTGAGAACTGGTTAAAGGACAGGGAACAAAGGGTAGGAATTAATGGTAAATTCTCAGAATGGAGAGGGGTAACTAGCGGTGTTCCCCAAGGGTCAGTCCTAGGACCTATCCTATTCAATTTATTCATAAATGATCTGGAGAAAGGGGTAAACAGTGAGGTGGCAAAGTTTGCAGATGATACTAAACTACTCAAGATAGTTAAGACCAAAGCAGATTGTGAAGAACTTCAAAAAGATCTCACAAAACTAAGTGATTGGGCAACAAAATGGCAAATGAAATTTAATGTGGATAAATGTAAAGTAATGCACATTGGAAAAAATAACCCCAACTATACATACAACATGATGGGGGCTAATTTAGCTACAACGAGTCAGGAAAAAGATCTTGGCGTCATCGTGGATAGTTCTCTAAAGATGTCCACGCAGTGTGCAGAGGCGGTCAAAAAAGCAAACAGGATGTTAGGAATCATTAAAAAGGGGATAGAGAATAAGACTGAGAATATATTATTGCCCTTATATAAATCCATGGTTCGCCCACATCTCGAATACTGTGTACAGATGTGGTCTCCTCACCTCAAAAAAGATATTCTAGCACTAGAAAAGGTTCAGAAAAGAGCAACTAAAATGATTAAGGGTTTAGAGAGGGTCCCATATGAGGAAAGATTAAAGAGGCTAGGACTCTTCAGTTTGGAAAAGAGAAGACTAAGGGGGGACATGATAGAGGTATATAAAATCATGAGTGATGTTGAGAAAGTGGATAAGGAAAAGTTATTTACTTATTCCCATAATACAAGAACTAGGGGTCACCAAAAGAAATTAATAGGCAGCAGGTTTAAAACAAATAAAAGGAAGTTCTTCTTCACGCAGCGCACAGTCAACTTGTGGAACTCCTTACCTGAGGAGGTTGTGAAGGCTAGGACTATAACAATGTTTAAAAGGGGACTGGATAAATTCATGGTGGCTAAGTCCATAAATGGCTATTAGCCAGGATGGGTAAGAATGGTGTCCCTAGCCTCTGTTCGTCAGAGGATGGAGATGGATGGCAGGAGAGAGATCACTTGATCATTGCCTGTTAGGTTCACTCCCTCTGGGGCACCTGGCATTGGCCACTGTCGGTAGACAGATACTGGGCTAGATGGACCTTTGGTCTGACCCAGTATGGCCTTTCTTATGTTCTTATGTTCTTATGACTCCTGGGTGGTCCTGGACACTCAGATAGCAGCAGTAGCCTTAAAAACACCATCTATCATCTTCCCTTAATCCAGGGGCTGCCCCTGAACCTTTGACCCCCAGCCATCCCATACCTGGACACCCTGCATGGGCTGGGCCCTGACTAACTCAGAGACCACCTCTTCGTCCACAGCCTATTACAGATGCTGGGATCCATCAGGTTGTTCTGCCTGACTGAGAGAAGGCAGAGACTCTTAATTGGCAGAGCAAGGAGTTAATGGCGGAAGTCCCTTGGCTGTGGAACTCCCCACCACTGTAAATCAGGATGAGCCTGAATTTTGCAACCATCAGGGGGAAATGTAGGACTCGTCTCTTTGCATAAGGCCCTCCCACAACAACAATGGGAGCAGAATGACATGGAAACAAATAACAGGATCATCCCATTTAAGGGAGGAATGTAATACTAGGGAGAGAGGAGTCCTCTCAGACACAAAACTGCTATTCCGAATGCTGTACATAGCACCTAGATCCTACGGGGAGGGACACATTATGAAGGCACAGTATAGATAGGAGAGAGATGGGCTGTGCATTGCCAAATCTGCGTGGAATGTGGAGCCTTGAGAGTCCAATTGCTTTGCTCATGCTCAAATCCACCCCTGCCTGCCTTGAACTCCTGCTGCACCTCAGGACCATCTAGCATGACCAGTTAGGTCCAGTTCTTCCAAGACAGCCTTTTTCCTCCCCCTCACCATGCAGCTGTTATAGCAAAATTTCTCGCTGTTGAAGCAGACACCATGACAAGGGCTCGGGTGGGCCAAACCTTCAAGGGATCTGCTTTTAAAAGGCAGGGCAGAGATAGCTGTGTTCGCGCATTAGAGCCCCCTCCCTCCCACGGTCCTGAGCCAAAAGGATTGTCGAAGTTAGAAACATTATCTGTATTCAAATCCCACTGGAATCAGAAAATACTGTAAGTGGATACATAAATGCCAGATACTGTATAAAGCAGGGGCAGCCAGCCAAGGTGCTGTGTCTCTGGCTTCTCTGTGCTCTGATATTTGATGGTGGATCAAATGCAGTGGCACGGAGAAGGCCATACCTAGGCAATGCATCAGACTCCCCCAACCAGCTGGGGTTAGGGCAAGGGCAGTCAGGCTGGTCAGTTCCTGTGTAGCTGGCATTACAGAGAGATTTCCCAGTGCGGGACTCTGGAGTGCCGCACAAGGGCACATGCTGTACGGCATACCTGACGTTATCTCAGTGTGACTGTCCCAGCAGAGCAGTCTGCTTGCCTGCATAACTCCCTGCTCAGTGCTCGCACACTGGCATATTAATACATACCCTCACAGAAACACCGCCAAACACACATACCCACAGAGAGAGACACGTCCAGAACTACTCCCCCACACACAACACATACCCTAACATACCCAGCTCCAAACACACATGCACACACAGAATTCCTATCACACATACACACCTTCAGCCATACTTTCCCCCTCACAAACTCTAACAAACACATATGCACACACTATCTCTCTCACACACACACCTATACACACACACTGTCCTACCACAGAGGCTCTGATCCCATCCCCCACATTTTCCTACACACGCTTACCCCTAACCACCCATGCTCACAGTCGCATACTCACCCCGCTGCCCTTGCCATGCCCCCACAAAAACTCACCCCCATTCACCCAACCACTCTTATACCCGAACGCTCATGTACACATGTGCCTATTCACAATCCCATCACGCAAACACCCTCGCTCACCCCCACACCCCCCCGCCCATGTGCATATAGCAGGTGTTTACACCTCAAAAGATGGAGACACATTTCAGAGCACAGTTAAAGGCCTTTAGACACACCAGCCCAGATCCCAGTGTGTGGGGCCAAGGAGTGTTTGGCTGATAATAGCCATAGTCTTAGTTTCTTGGGCTGAACATATTTTACCTCAGTGCTCTCCTCTGGTCACAGGGCAGGCAGGGGCTCGAGTGCTGGACTCGGGGCCTGAGGAAACTGTTATTGGTCTATCAAACATCCTCACTGTGGCAATCTGCTTACAATACTGAGTATTGCTCAGGAACCTCATACACTCCAGTGCTCACCATTCCAGTGTTCAGCAAAGAGGTTCTCTGGATAGGCAGCCCCTCATAACATGGAACAGGAAGGGATTTCACCCCCCACAGACCTCTGCTTAGCTGGCTAAGTACCCTAAAAGAGGGTTTAATCTTCCTCTGAATCATCAATTGCTACTACCAGATGCCTAATGCGGGTTTACATGGACAAATGGTCTGAACCAGTAGGGTAGGAGGTGGGGCACCTGGCTAGTGAGACCAATGTTCTGAGCCAGTATAGCGGGAGGTAGAATAAGGGAAATAAGAATTAAGTGCCCTAAGGGTATACTCCGCCATGACAGAATTCTTTATGTTTTTCTGTATACAAACGGTAACCATAAACTTTCAGTCTGCTATCTGTCTTAAATAAGGAAAACAACAAAACAAGAAAGAACAAAAATAAAGTCTCCATGAAAGAGAGCCCAGTGAATGTCTCCTTTGTAATATGCTGCATCAACTCTGCCTCACAAAATGGCAGCTTCCTTCACCAAGGACAAACCCCAGGAAGTTGTAGAGAGGAAACAAAATCAGAATAGTTATATGGCTAGCTACACTACAAAGGGGAGGACTGGGGGTTGGGTGAAGAAACTGGAGCAGGCCTGGGAACATGTCCTTTGGGGGAATGGGAAGCATAGGTGTGAGGGGCGGGGGGATGGACCTGGGGGCACATTGTTAGGGTGAAGGGAGTGAGAAGGCAGGGTGTGGGGAGGGGATGTCCTTTGGAGCAAGGGGGAGTCTGATTGTAAGGGTGCGGTGATAGTCGAGGACATATTTTGTGGGGGAAAGGAGAGCATAAGAGTAAGGAAGTGAGGTGCAGGCATGGGAGCATGTACTTTGTGGAAGGGGAGAAGAGAAGTAAAATTTCACAAATAATTGTATTTCCCATTGTCCAAGCAAAGCATCTAACAGCTTAGGTATTAAAGTGCCTCGTTTTGCCCTAAAATTTTGGCAAAGGGTTTAACTGCTGCCAATGAATGGTGATGACTTAACCATGCATCCCTAATGAGAGACTCGGGTTCTGTAGCCAGCGTTTATCTTTCTTAATCTCCTGTCACCCTTGGGTTCAGACACAGGCTATTTATAGGAGGGAGGTTAGCATGCTGCACTTCTAAGGGCGGCAGCAGCTCAGAGCTATTGTGTGACATTCAAACTAGCCGGGAGGCGGGGTGTGGGGAACACAGGATGCCCACAATGCTAGGCCCTGAAATGGGGTTTGTGTCACTCTGAAATCATGCCACAATCTGCCTGAAGGTTTTCTTTCCCCGTCTAGTCTTGTGGTGGCGTCCAAAGGTAGCCATGTCCTAATAGGGGCATCCCTTTCCTACAAGCCATGGAGCTCCATTCCTTGGGTCATAATGTTCCTCAAATACCAATATGCAGAAAAAGAGCCGTGGGGTTTTGTAGTGGTGAGCTGCCTTGTGACACATTCCTGGCCATGCCTCCTCCTTCCCCTGGCATACCCTCTGCCACACACACACAACCGATCTGCCCTTGTGAAGGTAAAGAGGCCCATGCACCAGAAGTATTCTCCAGGGGCAGGGCTTTCCAGCTGCTTTGCAGCCTCTTCGTGTCATTGGCACTGGTGGGGTCTGGGGCATTCTGTGTGGCAGAGTCAAAAAGGCTGGTCACTTGGGAGCTGGGACTGGAGGTGGCCATGCAGTGGAGCGGGCCGTGCTTAGTCATTAGAAGCCATTTCCTGTGCTATCTCAGCCAATTTGTATTGGGATTTTGTTTGTCTTGTTGCCAGTATCCAGTTGGCCTCTGAAGTTAATTGAAACAGTCTGACTGGCTAATTTGGATCCAGTGACATCATAGCTCTCTGCTTCCCACAGCACCATATCTCTCCCAAACGGCTGAAGCATGTTTGCATTGAACACTCCTGGGCTTCTGGTTCATTCAGGAGAGACAATGACAAAGGGGGCAGAGAGTGGAGACGAAAAGAAAAGCCCCTAGTGACCAAGAGGAGCAGCAAGAGAGGCAGACACAGACAGCGGTACAAGCGACTCTAGTAGATAAGGCACTGGTCTGTATTTCAGGGTTCTACTCAGACATGCCCCAGCTCTGCCACTGACTACTATGTGACCTTAGGCCAGTCATTTCATCTCTCTGCATCTCTGTTTCCCCTACACGTGTCCTGAGCAAGGCAATGACTTGGGCACAGTTTGTCTTTGCAGTGAGCTTGGCCCCCAAGTTTCCGGTTGTTATCTGCTGCTTACTGTGGGTAGAAATCTCTGGGTTAAAATAAGTGGGTTCCCCTCTGCGTGGTGCCATAGGCTGGGGACTATGTGTTTTATATCAATGCAAATGGATCTTTTTTCAACTGTGCCTCCCTGATTCGGGCTGTGAGCCTTCTCCCAACACCTGACTATCTGAGAGTAGTTAGCAGCAGATACTATCTTAAGCCAACCCAGGTCTGTGAGCGAGTGAGATGAGATCCAGTCATTGTGACCTATGGGTAGCATACCTCAGCCAAGAAATGGCAAGTGATATGATCCACATATCAGTTCTGCCCAGAAAGCAGAATGTGGGTCACCTGTCACTATGGTGCCATCCTGGTTGGTCCTGATGACTTTTAACTGTCTTGTGGTGTTCATTTGAGAGACAAGGTGGGTGAGGTAATATCTTTTATTAAACCAACAGCTGTTGGTGAGACAGACAAACTTTTGAGCCACACAGAGCTCTTCCTCCCACCTGGAAGAGGTGCTTAGATCGTCACAGCTAAATACAAGATTGAACAGACTGTTTGGCATAAGTAATTAGCACATATTCTAAGGGACCATTCAAGGTGACGTGTCCTGTAGTCATAGGACAAAAAGGGGGAGTTAGTGGGTTACAGATTGTTGTAATGAGCCATAAATCCAGTGTCTTTATTGAGACCATGATTTTTAGTGTTTAGCAGAGTTATGAATTTAAGCTCCCAGGCTCATCTTTTGAAGGTGCTGTGCAGGTTTCCTTTGAGGATGAGGCCTGAGAGGTCAGACACAGAGTGCTCACCCACAGGTGATAGGGTGTTTTTGTCTTTTAGCATTTTCCTGTGTGAGTTCATCAGGAGTGTATTGTCTCATTTCACCCACATAATTGTTAGAGTGACCAGATGGCAAGGGTGAAAAATCGGGACAGGAGGTGGGGGGTAATACACGCCTATATAAGACAAAGCCCTGAATATCAGGACTGTCCATATAAAATTGGAATATCTCATCACCATACATTTAGTGCACCGGATGAAGTAAACCACATGTGTAGGACCCCTGGAGCTTGAAAGATGAGTTGTGGGGGCTGTTGATCATTGTAACAGATGCAGCGGAGATATGTCTGCAGGTTTTGTATCCGTTTTCTGGCAGGGTCTTGTGCCTCTTTGAATTGATGTGTCCTGGTCTGTGGGGAGCTTGCTTCTGATGATGAGCTTGGTGAGGTTGGGGGGGTTGTTTGAAGGCCAGAAGAGGGGGTTCAGGAAATATTTCTTTCAGGATGGAGTTCCCATCGAGTATGGGTTGTAATTGTTTGATGATACCCCTTATGGGTTCCAGTGTGGTGCGTTAGGTGCCAACTAGGGGTGTGTGGTTAGATGGGGGTTTATTTTGGTATTGAAGTAGGTTCTCTCGGGGTATTTGGGTGGCCTATGTTCATGGCATTTATGTTCCTGTCTGGGTTCTCCTACAGCTGGCTGCCCAGGTCCTAGAAACTAAAGGTTTCGGCTTCGGGTTTGTGGATTCCAAGAAAGATGCAAAAGTTGCCAAAAAGCTGGGTAAGTTTCATCGCTAAAATCTCTGAAAACATACACAGAGCACATGGGAAAGGTACCACACTGACAGCCCTGGAGAGGGCAACCAACTCATTATCCACAGGACAGAACGGTAGTGACAGCTTTCCACATGCATGCTGCCCCACCCAGCTCTAAGGGAATCATTCACTGTGTAAGGGCCAGAGGGGAGTTCAGGATCCATGGTCCTTTCCCCCTGATGATGCGTTGGAGAGGTTTAAGCTGAGGACTGTAGGTGATGGCCAGTGGAGTTCTGTTGGTTTCTTTTTGGGGCCTGTCTTGTAGCAGGATCTTCACCAAGCATTCTCAAAACTACGATACCCACACAAGGAAATAAAGAAACAAATCAACAGAGCCAGACGTGTACCCAGAAGCCTCCTGCTACAAGACAGGCCCCAAAAAGAAACCAACAGAACTCCACTGGCCATCACCTACAGTCCTCAGCTTAAACCTCTCCAACTCATCATCAGTGATCTGCAACCCATCCTGGACAATGATCCCTCACTTTCACAGACCTTGGGAGGCAGGCCAGTCCTCGCCCACAGACAACCCGCCAACCTTAAGCATATTCTCACCAGCAACCACGCACCGCACCATAACAACTCTAACTCAGGAACCAACCCATGCAACAAACCTCGATGCCAACTCTGCCCACATATCTACACCAGCAACACCATCACAGGACCTAACCAGATCAGCTACAACATCACCGGCTCATTCACCTGCATGTCCACCAATGTTATATATGCCATCATATGCCAGCAATGCCCCTCTGCTATGTACATTGGCCAAACTGGACAGTCACTACGCAAGAGGATAAATGGACACAAGTCAGATATCAGGAATGGCAATATACAAAAACCTGTAGGAGAACACTTCAACCTCCCTGGCCACACAATAGCAGATGTAAAGGTAGCCATCTTACAGCAAAAAACCTTCAGGACCGGACTCCAAAGAGAAACTGCTGAGCTCCAGTTCATTTGCAAATTTGACACCATCAGATCAGGATTAAACAAAGACTGTGAATGGCTATCCAACTACAGAAGCAGTTTCTCCTCCCTTGGTGTTCACACCTCAACTGCTAGCAGAGCACCTCACCCTCCCTGATTGAACTAATCTCGTTATCTCCATACTGATTTATACCTGCCTCTGGAGATTTCCATTACTTGCATCTGAAGAAGTGAGGTTCTTACCCACGAAAGCTTATGCTCCCAATACTTCTGTTAGGCTTAAAGGTGCCACAGGACCCTCTGTTGCTTTATATAGATGGTGTCACACAAACATATGCTAGGTCTAGGTGAGTCTTAGAGAGTTTGAGACTCACTTTGGCTTATTGGTTAGTTCTTATTTTATACAGACTTGACACAACCATCTCTCGGGATCCAGACACAACCATGAAGTCTAGATCCCAGATCTAAATCCAAACCAATTTTCTGAAAGTTCTGGGGTGTTTGGTTTTGGAACACCACTTAGAGCCCAAGATTATTTATTTGCTTAGCAAAATTCTTGCACTTTAAAACGAAAGAGGCCCAAGTCATGAAGCTCACATCCAAATCAGAAACTGAACTTTCTCAAAGTTTGAGAGAAAACTGATCCAAGGTTCCAGATCCAGCCTGTCCCTAGTTGTGATGTCTCTCAGTGGATACATCAGATTTGTTTCCCACAGGGAACTTTCACTGGCAAGTAGGCACACGCAGCTGGGCTGCTAACCATATTTTCCCAGAATGCACCATTAACCCTTTCTGTAGCATATTGACCATGTTGTGTCTCTTCATCCCCTTCTTCCAGGCTTGGATGAAGAAGGAAGCCTCTATATCTTCAAGGAGGAGCGTATGATTGAATTTGACGGGGAACTGGCTGCAGATGTCTTGGTTGAATTCCTCCTGGACGTAAGCACAGATAAGATCAGAACTGGGCAAATACTTCCAAAATGTTTTTGCAAATATTCGCCACAAATGAGCTTCAGCCCTATTTGCAACCCCTTCTTGTCTGAAAACATGACTTAATTACCCCACACCCTTTTGTATGTCACAGACGAGGGACCTGACCTCAGTTGGGGAAATGGTTGAACCGCAGGCCCTGTTTAAAGATAAAACTGTAATGGGGGCTGGCAGCTAATTTTCTGGGATAGCAGGAAAAACTCCATCTCTGCCTAAAACCAGGGTAAGTTACAGGAGACCAGAAGTTGGTGGCAAGAGATATGGTGCAGGGCCTGGTTTATAACAGCTTACTGCATGGATGGTAGTGTAAATTAAAAGTAGCTTCACTAAGTAAATTAGGCAAGAATCAGGCCCACAATGTGTGTATCCCACTTGTCCTCAGCTTCTCATCTGGAGGATGGCACATCCGTCAGCATTATGCTGGGTTACTGAGTCAGTACTAGGGTGACCAGATGTCCCGATTTTATAGGGACAGTCCTGATTTTTGGGTCTTTTTCTTATATAGGCTCCTATTACCTCCCACCCCCGTCCCGATTTTTCACATTTGCTGTCTGGTCACCCTCGTCAGTACAGACTTGCAGGGAACAATGCTGCATATTGGCTTCCCACCAGAAGGATGCTACTTCTGATATTGCTCCAGGGATGGACTCAGGGTAGGGATAGGGTCTCTGCTTTGGTGTGATAATGATTCTATGGCAACGACTTTGTGGCCCCCCAGCACTTTGCTATCATCAATAGCTGTTATAGGGTTCATATCCTCTGTCAGACAACCACTAGAGGGCCCTATAGTAACAAACACTGGAGCTGTTCTGGTTTTCCATCTACTTTCTAGTAGGAGGTAGCAAACACACATGATGTACACCCAAGCGTCATTTATTATGTAGCACAAGTCGCTTGGTGTGATGTTTTGTTTGATGTATTTTGACATGTGCATATAAAACATATGCAGTGACGAAAGAGAACAAAGATCTTCTCTTCTCTCAAGAGGTGCCTTGTAATAAAGAAAATCCCAAACAAACAAGGGACAAGAATGACAAAATATCTAGTGTGTGATCAGAATTGTCCCTAAAGAAAATGGGCCCAATTCTTTCTCATACAGCTTTTATACTGATCTATCTCAGTAGATAAGGGCGGGAAGGATAGCTCAGTGCTTTGAGCATTAGCCTGTTAAACCCAGGGTTGTGAGTTCAATCATTTAGGGGGGCATTTAGGGATCTGGGGCAAAAATCTGTCTGGGGATTGGTCCTGCTTTGAGCAGGGGGTTGGACTAGATGACCTCCTGAGGTCCCTTCCAACCCTGGTATCCTATGATTTCCAGTGCAGTCACTTCTGATTTACACCAGTGTCACTGAGAGGGCAATCAGACCAATCCTTTCCTTGTCTGTGGCAGCTTAAGAAACCAAAGGCGGAGGTCTGCACTAGACTTGGGTTTGAGCTGCAGACAGGTCTGGAACCCCTTCATCCCTCAGAACTTGATTCGATATAACCTACTGCACAGATAGGGTCAGCCATAAAATTCAGATCCAGATCCAAACTTTCCAGAAGTCTCTGGTAGTGTTAGGCCTAACTCTGACTTGCCTTTGAAATTACATTGTCACCCAGCATCATGTGTTTGTTTACAATGTCTTCCCCCTTTAGCCTCAACCATTTGCACTAAAGGAATTCAAATAACCTCATGTTGATAATCAATAGTTTGTCAATGTAAAGGAGTGGACTCACCCCTGCAGGTGCCTCCTGCTGGTCATCCAGGGAATTAGCTCTCCAGCCTCTGGAGCGCCCTCTGCAGGCCAGTGATCCACCTGTCCTCTCCTTCTCAGCTCCCATGTCCCTCCCAGGACCCCAGTGCCCCTTGCTCTGGGTGCTGCCCCCTGGCAGTACCCACACACTAGGTCTCCCCTCCCAGGGGAACCCCCACCCACTATCCCCACCTTGCCTCAGCACTAGGCCACTGCCAGTCACCAACTAGCCCCCACTCCCTGGGGCAGACTGCAGTATAGGCCACTCATCAGTGGCAAGGGGGGTTTGGACCTGCTGCCCTGGACTAGCCCTGGGCTGCCCCCTGCAACCCCCAGTACCCCTTGGCCTTCTCCTAGGCCGCAGCCTGGGGCTATCCAGGTTGGAGCTCCCAAGCTCCTCAGCCTGTCCCCAGCCCTGCTCCACTCAGGTAGGCTGTCTCTAGCTTGCTGCAGCCAGGCCCTTCTCTCTCAGAGAGAGACTGCTGAGCTTCTGGCTGCCCTGGCCTTTATAGGGCCAGCTGAGTCTGTTTGGGGCGTGGCCCCAGCTGCAGCCACTTCCCCCAGTCAGCTCAGCCTAAAAGCTGCTTTCTCCAGCCACAGCCCCCTCTGGACCGGAGCCGGGTTACCAACCCGCTACAGTCAATAATTAATAACCAATAATTGGTAGGAATTTTAACTGTGATTATATATTTAGTGAGAAGTGTTCTCTCCAGTTCAGATGAGTTTAATAATAACAGACCTCTGATAAGTCAGCTTTGATTGTATTTATTAATCAAACAGTTAAGAAAAACAGTATATACACAGGGAGGCATACAATTACCAATAGCTGTGGAAGACCTTCCCTGTAGTTTCTAACATCTGACATCCAGTCTGCCGATGATCTTACTTCCCCTCTGATTTAGGAGCAATCACACCCTTGTTACCCTTATTGTGTGTCATTCTGGTCTTTATCTAATTTCTCTTTCTGGTACATACATCTCCTTACCTTATTTCCAAGGTTCCCTGTTACATTGCAACTTTCCAACTGTATCATCACCGGGTGGCTAGTCAGTGATTATGCCCTTTTTTGGATAATTTCATCCGTTACACATCTTGTGGCCAGCACACTGTAAGAATAGATCTTAAAAATAGCATTCAAAATAAGCGAAGGGTTACTGCACAGTAAAATTCCAGTCTTTGTTAGATATTGTTATCTTAACTGCAACACTATGGGAGTCTTGCTCCCAGGCAAACCTTAAAATCTTTCTTGGCCTATCTTAAGTGTCAACACTCAACCTCATCAACAGCTACTCTCCCAACCACCCCTCCAGCCTCTCTCAGCTGCTGATCACTCATTCCCCCCAACCCAAAGACACCCACCATCCTGCCTCCTAACACTCATTCCCCCACCCCACCAGGTTCTCTGTGATCCTTTGGGCTGCTGATTGCTTCTTCTGTCTTCCCACAGCAGACCTATTCCTCACCCAGCTATCTGACCCTCATACAAACCCCCTGGAGATGCCCCATTCTGTGGCCAGGTCCCAAATTCTCCCTGTCCACCTTCTCTCTGTCAACCATTCACTTCCCTGGTCCAGCCTTCCTTACTGACAGCTCCCTCTGAGGGTGCTCTCAGCCAACTCAACTGCGGGTTCCTTGCCTCAGGGCTGGGTTGGGAACCTGCCGTCGGGGTTGGGTAAGGCTTCTGGCAGCAGGGAAGCAAGCTAAGACCTCCCCTTTAGGCCCTCTGTAAAAGTAGCCTGTAGAAGGCTGGTGCTGCAAAAGTAGGATTGCTTATCAAATACATTTGTCATGGCAGTTGCTGGAGGACCCAGTGGAAATCATCAACAGCAAGCTGGAGCTACAGGCCTTCGACCGCATTGAGGACGAGATCAAACTCATTGGCTACTTCAAAGGAGAAGACTCTGAACGTGAGATTGACCTGTTCCTTGCTCTAGTCTGGTTGGGCTCTAGGAACAAGGTGGGGGATTCCTGATCAGGGATCTTAAGAGGGGAAGGTGTGCCAAAGAGGATCAAAATCTCTGTCAACAGGTGGAGGTGAGCTGAGAGCACCTGGAAATTTTGATCTGCTCTCTTTGTTTGTGCTTATTCACATGTTAAATAAAACAGCAAAAAACTGTACAGCAAAAGCATAGGTGTTCCAATCCTAATCCCACTGTAGGGTCGTAGGAGCGGCTGTTTCGGAACAAACCATTGGCCCATCTACTCTGGTTTCCTATCTCCCTGCCACAAGTCGTCCAGCTAGTCCTGTATCCTGTCTCTAATAATGGTCCATGCCGGATGTTTCAGAGGATGATGAAAACCCTCCAAAACAAAGCACCTATCTGTGCAATGCTTATACTATAGTGAGGAGGCTGCTCCTGGGGCTGATATCAGCAGTCATAGAGGAAACTCCCCCCACCCCCCCCAGTGAGGGCTAAGGGAGCTTGCATGGACATCCAGGAACTCACTGAAATCATTACCACTAGTTCAGCTGAACAGGACTTTCCAGCTGATGGTACATTTCTCAGACTGAGCTGCAGCTCTGTGTGTGGGAGGGTGGCTGCGGGCACCTTGTCATCGGTAGGAGTTGGGACCAGGAAATTACCTTGCTCAGTCGGGCTGCTTGGGAAAGTATTTGCATTGCAGCATTGCCTGCTGGGATCTGTAGTTTCCATGGGCTACCCTTCTACAAAGATACCTTGGGAACCTGCAAACATTTATACAAACAATAAATCAGCACCAAATAGTTCTTGTTTGTAAGTCCAATAAAGATGAAAAAGGCTCAGTACTGTTATTATCTGCAACATGTTATAATAGCAAAACTTTGCATTGCCCTAGCTCCTTTGGCCCAAGGATCTCAAAACGCCTCACAAACAGCAATGACCGTAGCTTCACAACCTGCCTGAGGGGTGGGTAAGCACCATTATCCCCATTTTATCGATGGAGAGACTGAGGCACAGAGTGGTCAATTGACTTGGGTAAAGCCACACAACAGCTGAGCCAGGAATAGACCCCCGTTTCCTGACCTCAAGGCATATTCCTTAGCTATAAGAAAGTCCTCCCTTCCCTGCTGCATATTAACTTGAGTCCTCAGGGTCCTGACTGACAAGTTCCACTGGGTTTGTGTAGAGCACAGTTTGGTCAGATACCTTTGGAATCTTTTCTTTAATGCCCTTTTCTGTCTTTTCTCCTTTCAGATTACAAGGCATTTGAAGAGGCAGCGGAACACTTCCAACCATCCATCAAATTCTTTGCCACCTTTGACAAAGGGGTAAGCATCCGGAAACACCCTCCTGAGAGCTCACAGTCTCCTTTCTGCACAGCCAAAGTGCATTCAATTTAGAGTTCAGGATTAGGCTAACAATGACTGAAATCAGTGAAATTAAGATCAGGACTTTCCCAAAGCTCAGCAGATCGGGAGTTTTCAGTCAGGGTTTTGAGAACCTGACTCTAAATTCCGTCCTGAGCCCTGATGCATTACTTGGCCTTGGCAAAGAAAATTCTCTTCTTACTGGAAAACAAGAGGGGCTTCTATCCCCAGCCAAACAAAGCAGTGACCGCTCTGATCTAAGTCATTGTCTAAACACAAAGCACCAGGTTCCAGAGACTGTTGGCTTCAGTGGGGTTAGACCAGGGATGAATTTGTCCCAAAGAGACAATTCTGCTAGAAGTCTCTGACCTAAATTCAGCGGTGTACATTATACATCAGGTGTAAATTAGTCAGAAAACAGCTGTGACGTCATGTAGCTTGAACCAATTTGGCATTCAATGAGTGTATAAAACAAGTGTAACCTGCTCACAGGGAGGGCGGGGGGGGGAGGCTTGATTCTGGGTTGCGTGTGTAAAGTGAACACTTTAGCTATAATTCGGTGGTTAATTCTAGTGTATGTGAAAAAAGTAGACCATCCCGATTCTCCAGTAATTTCTACTCCAGACTTGCACACAGCAGTATCCAGGGGTGATTGGGGCAGCAAACGTGGGGGCTTTGCACCCACACCCCCATTTCCCTCTGTTTAGCACCGCCAAGTGTCATACATTGGACATGACACATGTCTCTGGCCCTTCCACTCTGTCATGCATTTCCTTAGCCCTGCTGAAATGATCTTCCCCATTCAGCAGGGCTGCAGGGACCAAGTGGCATTTCCCGGGGTCAGCTGTGAGACTGTCACTGAGGACAGGGAGATTGTCTCTCCTCCTCCTCTCCCAGCCAGTGAGGATCCATTGGGAGCAGGGAGCAGAAGGTGGGTGAGTGGAATCACTCCTGCCCCGGTGCCTTTCTAGCAGGAACAGGTTGTGGTACGGGGGCAGGCTAGCATAACAAGGGATGAAGGGAGATGGGGGCAGAGTGGGGACTGAAGGAGGGACGGGGACAGAAGGCAATAGCCTTGGAAAGGGACAAGAGCTGAAAGGGGAAGCAAGTTAATGGGCTGGGGCAGACGAGGAATAATACAGGACTCTGGGGCAACTGTGAATAGCCTCACACATGGGGAGCAATATTAGACAAGAAGGTGCAGTAAGTGTTACACAGTAAGTTGGCAGGTAAAACAGACTCAGCTGTGGAGAGGCCCACCCCAAGAAGGGGAACATTTATCAGCTAGAGGATGAGAAGCACATGGAAATTTTGCCTCCTCGTGGATAGGCAGGTCATGCACCTGCTGGCAATGAGAAGTGCAGTCTCTAGAGACAGACCTGGGAATCAGGATTACTATGTTCTGTCTACAGCTCAGCACATGAGTCACTATGAAATTTTAGGCAAGTGTCTTCATCTCTCTGTGCAGCAGGTCTCCATCTGCAAAATGAAGATAGTAATAATTAAATTACCTGCCTCCCAGCGGGTGTTTGGAGAAATTGATGGTTGTACAGCACTTAGGCCTTTGCTACACTTGCAGCTGTACAGCGCTGTGAGTTAAACCTGTCTTCATACAGCTGAGTAGGGAAAGCGCTGCAGTCTGTCCACATTGACAGCTGCCAGCGCACTGTCGTGGCCACATTTGCGGCAATTGCAGCGCCATTGGGAGTGGTGCATTATGGGCAGCTATCCCACAGAGCACCGTTTCCCATTCTGGCGCCGTGGGTTGTGGGAAGGGGGCGTGGGTGCGGGGGATTCTGGGTCCTGTCCCAACGCCCCATGATGCATCGCTTTGCATCCCAGAAATCCCTTTGTTTCCGTCCACCTTTGGCGCCATCTTTCAACGGTTTCTGTGCAGCGCGATCTGTCTGCGGGAAATGGAGTCCGAACTGCTGAGGCGTATGCTGACGAGTCTCGCCAGCACGTCATGTTTGGCTGTCGAACTATTCCTTAAGATCCAAAGTGACAGTGAGAGTGAGGAGTCCAACGATGCTATCAAGCCGCGTAACGCGTACGACACGAAATTGCTTGTGGCATTCACGGACATGCTCAGCACCGTGGAACGCCGCTTTTGGGCTCGGGAAACAAGCACCAAGTGGTGGGATCACATCGTCATGGAAGTCTGGGATGACGAGCAGTGGCTGCAGAACTTTCGGATGAGAAAAGCCACTTTCATGGGACTGTGTGAGGAGCTCACCCCCACCCTGCGGCGCAAGCATACGAGATTGAGAGCTGCCCTGCCAGTGGAGAAGCGGGTAGCTATTGCAATCTGGAAGCTGGCAACTCCAGACAGCTACCGGTCAGTCGCAAACCAATTTGGAGTGGGAAAGTTGACCGATGGAATCGTGTTGATGCAAGTTTGCAAGGCCATTAATCGCATCCTACTCAGAAGAACCGTGACTCTGGGTAACGTGCAGGACATAGTGGATGGCTTTGCACAAATGGGGTTCCCTAACTGTGGAGGGGCGATAGATGGGATGCACATTCCTATTCTGGCACCACCCCACCTAGGATCCGAGTACGTTAATTGGAAGGGGTATTTCTCTATGGTTCTCCAGGCGCTTGTGGATCACCGTGGGCGTTTCATTGACATTAACACAGGCTGGCCAGGAAAGGTGCATGACACACGCATCTTTTGGAATACTTGGCTGTTCAGGAAGCTGCAGGCCGGGACTTTTTTCCCAGAGCGGAAGATCACAGTGGGGAAGTTGAAATGCCCATTGTGATCCTTGGAGATCCCGCTTACCCGTTAATGCCGTGGCTCATGAAACCCTACACAGGGAGCCTTGACAGCAGCAAGGAACGGTTCAACTACAGGCTGAGCCGGGGCCGAATGACTGTGGAGTGTGCCTTTGGCCGTTTAAAGGGCCGCTGGCAATCTCTGTATGGGAAGCTGGACTTGGCTGAACCCAGCATCCCTGCGGTTATATCCGCGTGCTGTACCCTCCATAATATTTGTGAAGGGAAGGGTGAAAGCTTCACTCAGGCATGGACCTCCGAGATTCAACACCTGGAGGCTGAATTTGCACAGCCAGAGAGCAGGGCTATTACAGGGGCCCAGCGCGGGGCTGCAAGGATTAGGGATGCCTTGAGGGAGCAATTTGAGGCTGAAAACCAGCAGTGATATCTGGTGCCCTGCACGGGAGTGAAGTGCAGTAGTTCCAATCTTTAGGAATCAGTGTTTGCTAAGCAGACTTACAGTGCCTGTTTATTTCCTGGGCTAAGGAATCTTTATTTTATGCAATAATAAAGAATGTTTTCAAAGCCAAAAAATCCATTTATTGAAAAGAAAATTTATTTATTGGAAAGAAACACAACTGCTTGGGAATCAGAAAGGGCACGGGGGTGGAGTGGGGAACGGTACAATCACAGATTCGCGTATGTCCTGTCTGGTGTGCTGTGCAGTGAGTGCTGCACTTCAGGATAGCTATACTGCATGGTGATGGGGGTTGAGTGCAGAGGGTAAGGGTCGTGGTTTTCAGGGCGGGGTGGTGAAGATACTGGTGTTGGAGGCAGCTGGTGGCGTGAAGAACTCGGAAGTTGGGGAAAGTGGGTTGGAGGTAACAGTGGGGCACAAGGGAAAGAGTTTTGGGACAAGGGCTGGGGGGGGCGGCGTTTGCGTTTGCGGTACTACTCCTTCTGCATGGCTACCAGCTCCTGGATAGCGTCTGCTTGGCACTCCAGGATGCTTATGAGCCGATCCGTGCTTTGCTGCCAGTGCACTGCGTTTTCCTGGCGGATCCTGCTTTCTCTCTCCCTCCAGTTCTGTGCTTTCTCATTCTCTTTAATAGATTGCCGCATCACTTCTTGCAGCATGTCTTCTTTGCTTTTTCGCGGTCTCTTCCTGAGTCTTTGCAGTCTCTGAGCAGGCGATAAGAGGAACGGCTGAGGTCTCAAGGTTGTTGCAGCTGTATAGGCAAAATGCAACATTTAACAGAGGCAGCATTGTTTATACCAGACAGAGTAATGATTCCCCCCGCACTTAAGGAGTAGAAAACACACAGGGTCTACACAATAGCATAATTTTCCCGTCCCAAACAGAGCACACATAACCTACGGGAGCCTCAAAATGGTGAGTAAGGGGGACTGATTGTTTCAGGGCTGTACTGTCCTCTGGGTTTCTGTGCCTTGGGGAGAGCCAACAGCTTCAGGGGGCACCTACACTGAACACTGTCCCAACATTTTCCACAGGAGTTCGTCCTGGACGATATCTCGCTGCTGAGGGTGACCTGGGAAGCAAGGGAGGGTCTTCTACTGCAATGCGGCTTCCGCCCTGGCCCATATGCAGCTTGCCTGTGTGCAGCAATGGTCCCCCGCCCCTCGCAGCACAGAGGCACGGACACGTTAGCCTGGCTGGGACAAGGACCACGGTGGCTCTCCCGATAAACCTGCGCAAGCGCATTGCACACGTTCTGGATGAGACATTCGAAGAGATTACCGAGGCCGATTACCGCGATGTGATAAACCACATCAATGCACTATTCGGCATCTAGGCATGCATGCCTAACCCTCCTCTCCCAGAGAGCCCGCACCGAAAAAATTCCTTCCCGAAAAAAAACCCGCTTACCGGGAACCTGCTCTTCTGTTTGTTCTCCACCAAGTACCAGCCGCTGCGACTGGCTACCTTCCTCCTGGCTCGAGAAGAGCTCCTGGCTGCATGGCTCCAGGGATTCCGGGGTGTCTCTATCCGCCCCACCACCCTCACTCCCGTTTTCCTCCTCCTCCTACTTCCACCCCGGCTCTGAAGTGTCCATGGTGGTGCTCAGAGTGGAGGTGGGGTTAACCCCAAGTATCGCATCCAGCTCTTTGTAGAATCGGCAGGTCGCGGGGGGAGCACCTGAGCGGCCGTTTGCGTCGCGGGCTTTGCGGTAGGCACTCCGCAGCTCCTTCACTTTAATCCTGCACTGCAAGGCGTCCCGGTCATGGCCCCTTTCCATCATGTCCTTTGATACCTTCCCGAAGGTATCGTAATTCCTACGGCTGGAGCGCAGCTGGGACTGGACAGCTTCCTCCCCCCAAACACTGATGAGGTCCAGCAACTCGCCATTGCTCCATGCTGGGGCTCGCTTGGCACGTGGAGGCATGGTCACCTGGAAAGATTCGCTGGTAGCACTCCACACCACGCCGGGCTGAGCAAACAGGAAGGGGATAAGGGCGGGTCACATGGTTGGTTACCTGAGGCCAGGGCAGTAGAGTTTGAACTGATGACCAGAGTGGCTAGAACAGGCATTGTGGGATACTGCCGAATACTTCTGGAGGCCAATCACAGCGCATTGGGCGGCCACACTGGCGCCGCAGCGCTGCAGCGGCAGCGCAATACACGCTATTCCTCTCGGGGAGGTGGAGTACATGCAGCACTGCAACCACGGAGATACAGCGCTGCAAATGCCTTGCCAGTGTGGACGGGGAGTGAGTTACAGCGCTGGGGGTGGCTTTACAGCGCTGTAACTCGCAAGTGTAGCCAAGGCCTTAGAGACATGTGGATGGGAAAAGGGTTATAAAACACAAATGAATATTCTGCTTATCAAAAACCTGTTCATCACCGCAAACACAACAGCTTGCGATAGTGCTTCTAAGATCTAGAGATGGTCCCATATCTAAAATTTGGTTCCAGATCAGGATTTTGATCACTCCAGGTTTTAATTTGTCCCTATTATAAGGATAAAGGCCATTTTTGCAATTCAGATGCAGATCCTGGTTTGGATTTGAAAACCAAAGGGTGAGATGTGTGGGCCCAGTTCTGACACAACGTTTGAGGCCATTACTGTAGAAAGCAGTATTGACAAGGGAAGGATTGGGCTATGTGTGCGACAGATGCCCATTACAAGGTATGCTCAGAGGACACCACACTCACCACTCCTCTGCAATAGGGAAGACATTTGCTTGCCCCGGTGGGTATGTCAGACCTATTCACTTATAACTTCTGTGATTGCCACAGGTTGCAAAGAAACTAGCTCTGAAGCTGAATGAGGTGGATTTCTATGAGCCATTCATGGATGAGCCAGTTCATGTCCCCGACAAGCCTTACACGGAAGAGGAGCTGGTTGAGTTTGTGAAGGAGCACAAAAGGTACATAGCCTGCTGTTCACGGACTGGGGGCTTGGGCAGTTGGGACTTGCCTAGAAGCATGTCACCTCAAGGTTGCTGGTGCCAGTCCAAACCATCTCAATAGTAAGTGAAGGTTACTACCATCTGTTAGCTGTCCAGTGGCCTATGTGACATTAATTTTGTGAGACTGTGCCTAATTCCTAGTGTACAGGTTACAGTGCCTCACAACCAGGCATTCTGAACTAAGGATTGAATGGAGATTGAACTCCCCTCTTCTTCACAGAGGTGGTCCCTCTAGGTCAGTGGTTCTCAACCCGCGACCCATGGGCCGCTTGCAGCCCAATCAGCACACAGCTGCGGCCCATGTAGCTGTACAGGTAGTATATATATTGTGTGGATGCGGCCCACATAACACATAGACCTGCTATGCAGCCCACAATGGTAAATAGGCTGAGAACCACTGCTCTAGGTCCAGATTGAGACATACTGATAGCAGCGTGTGGAAAGCATGCACTGCTCATGCAGTTCCTTCCTTTGTGGAGAAATAGATGGCCTCATTCTCCAGGGCTTTCAAGGCAGCACTAAATGCAGTCCAACCCCACCCCGCCCCTGACTATCTTCTGCTCCTGATGTTAAAAATGACCCATCAGCACGTGTACTGAGCTAAGACCACGGTGCATTATTTGAGGTGGGATAAGAGGAACAATACTGTACTGTGTGCTTGGTCTGAGTGGGCTGATGAAGGAAGCTACTTCATATGTGGTTATACTGGGCCTGGTCTGGAGAAGTTTCCACTCAAGTCAATGCAAATTGTGAATGCTCCAGACCAGCTTTATATTTGACTAGGGATGGGGCAGGAATTAAAAAAAAAACTGGTAGCCCAAGATTCTGGACATGACTAACGGGGTTATTCCCATCTCAGGGGTTAAATCTATGTATGCACCTGCCTGTGGGGCAAGGTGAATATGGACCTTTAAAAATAAAGTGCAGTGGAGTTCAGACAGGGCATCGCCCCGCACATATAAATTGCTTTTCCCAACAGTTATACATATCCAAATTAATCCAATAGGCTATCAAGGATCAAGAAAGGATTCAAGGAAAACATGGTCACCAACAGTCTCATGGGTCATAAATGGGATTAGATTGGTGATTTTTGCTCATGCACATGTGGTTAAACTCATTGTGAGGTTTAGAGTCAGGAGGGAATTTCCCCTGGATCTGTGGGCAAAGAACTCGGAGATGGTTTCACTTTCCTCTGGAATGTTGAAGAAAGCTCCTGTCCATCAGGTAGGTTCATCCCCGTCATCAGTATCCTGCTCTTCTTGGACTGATCTGGGAAGCGTTGACCCCCAGCTCTTCCTGTCTTTTTCAACACGTTCTTTCCATCAAACAGCAGGAACAGGAGGCTGATTAAACACTCAGCCAAACACCAGGCCCTGAGGTTCTCCATCTGCTGCTAACCATCAGCAATGAAAAGGCAAAGGAAAATCTCTGAGCCTTACAGATTGCAAGTTGATACGGCAGGTTTGGTGGGAGGCGGGGGATGATTGACGCCATATGCACCCAGGATTGGGGTGGGGGTGGGGGTAAAAGGGGTTTAATGAAATCATATATCTGTGAACATCCAGCCCATCAAGAGCCTATCGTGTCATGAGGAAAATCTTCAGGTCCCAGTGACGTGTTCCTGGCAGCTCATTTTGAGCCCCTCACAACAGACAAGCTCTTCCTGTCCTGCTTCTGGACCTGGGCCATACAGCTATGTAAGCCAAAACTGGGAGGTGCATTTAGCTGGAAATGGAAATGACCAGGCCTTTATGGAGCATGAGGTTAAGTCAGCAGTTGAGCTCTTTAGACAACTGATGAGGAGTATATCACTTCCTCGCCTACAGCCCCCTCCCACCTGAAGATTCATTTCTCACTCCTCCCAGCTTGCCATCTCTCAACCCCTCAGAAGTACTCTAACCTGGCCTCTTCTCCCTTTTGCTGGTTCCCTACATCTCCCAGCTACTGCCTCCTGTATGTTCCTGCCATTTCCCTGCTCGACTCCTATGCACGTCTCCTTCTATCCAACCCACCTGCCATTCACTCGTTTCTCAGTGGTCAAGTCAGCAACAGGCAACAGAGAGGCAGGTTGGACAGAGCTCAGAAAGGGAGTGTGGCAATGGATAGAGGGGCCATGTGGGAGGACAGCATATTTATGCAGAAAGAACGTGTTACACTAGTGCCTCTTACCTGACATCTACAAGTCCCTCAGACATTTTGTTGTCTGGAGTTCTCCACTCGGGAACTAGCCAGGTCCTGGAATCACTGTTTTGTATCGGTGCCATGGCATTGTAGAAAGCTGTCAAATGTACAGAAGCAACCACTCCTTCTCATGTGCTATAATGACTCTTCAAGGGCTTTCCTCCACCTCGCAGCACATCTTCACTAGGTACGCACTCCACCCTGTGATGAAGAGTTGCTGAATCACAACTTCGCCACCACCCCAGAGCATGCTGCTGTGATTTCACCCCAGCAGTGAGAGAAAAGAGAAAGTGGGTTAGGAAACAGGGATGTGGAGGTTCAAACCCCAAAAGAAGAGCGGGAAAGGAGTAGCAGAGAGAGTCTGTAGTGAATCCATGTGCTGCAGGCAACAGGCATAGTTAGATGTCTTCAAGTCTCCAGGGCCTGATGAAATGCATCCTAGAATACTCAAGGAGCTGACTGAGGAGGTATCTGAGCCATTAGCAATTATCTTTGAAAAGTCATGGAAGACAGGAGAGATTCCAGAGGATTGGAAAAGGACAAATATAGTTCCCATCTATAATAAGGGAAATAAGGACAATCTGGGGAATTACAGACCAGTCAGTACCTGGTATAGGGTGACCAGTTGTCCCGATTTTATAGGGACAGTCCCGATTTTGGGGTCTTTTTCTTATATAGGCTCCTATTACCCCCCTCCCCAACCCCCTATCCTGATTTTTCACACTTGCTGTCTGGTCACCCTAACCTGGAAAGATAGTGGAGCAAATAATTAAGCAATCAATTTGCAAACACCTAGAAGATAATAAGGTGATAAGTAACAGTAAGCATGGATTTGTCAAGATCAAATCATGTCAAACCAACCTACTAGCTTTCTTTGAACGGGTAACAAGCCTTGTGGATGGGGGAAGCAGTAGATGTGGTATAGCTTGATTTAAGTAAGGATTTTGAGTCTGTCTCACATGCCCTTCTCATAAACAAACTAGGGAAATACAACCTAGATGGAGCTACTATAAGGAGGGTGCATAACTGGTTGGAAACCCGTTCCCAGAGAGTAGTTATCAGTGGTTCACAATCATGCTGGAAGGGCATAACAAGTGGGGTCCCGCAGGGATCAGTTCTGGGTCCAGTTCTGTTCAATGTCTTCATCAGTGATTTAGACAATGGCATAGAGAGTACATTTATCAAGTTTGCACACAATACCAAGCTGGAAGGGGTTGCAAGTGCTTTGGAGGATAGGATTAAAATGCAGAATGATCTGGACAAACTGGAGAAATGGTGATGAATTGGATGAAATTCAATAAGGACGAATGCAAAGTACTCCACTTAGGAAGGAACAATCAGTTGCACAGATACAAAATGGGAAATGACTGCCTAGGAAGGAGTACTGCAGAAAGGGATCTGGGGGGTCATAATGGATCACAAGCTTAATATGAGTCAACAGTGTAACTCTGTTGCAAAAAAAGCAAACATCATTCTGAGATGTATTAGCAGGAGTGTTGTTAGCAAAACACAAGAAGTAATTATTCCACTCCACTCCGCCCTGATTAGCCCTCAACTGGAGTATTGTGTCCAGTTCTGGGTGTCACATTTCAGAAAAGATGTGGACAAATTGGAGAAAGTCCAGAGAAGCGCAACAAAAATGATTAAAGGTCTAGAAAACATGACTTATGAGGGAAGATTGAAAAAACTGGGTTTGTTTAGTCGGGAGAAGAGAAGACTGAGAGGGGACATGATAACAGTGTTCAAGTACATAAAAGGTTGTTATAAGGAGGAGGGGGAAAATTATTCTCCTTAACCTCTGAGGATAGGACGAGAAGCAATGGGCTTAAATTGCAGCAAGGAAGGTTTAGGTTGGACATTAGGAAAAACTTCCTAACTGTCAGAGTGGTTAAGCACTGGAATAAATTGCCTAGGGAGGTTGTGGAATCTCCATCATAGGAGATTTTAAAGAACACCTGTCAGGGATGGTCTAGATAATACTTAGTCCTGCCATGAGTGCAGGGACTGGACTAGATGACCTCTTGAGGTTCCTTCCAGTCTTACGATTCTATGAGTATATAATTCTTAGCCTAATCCCACACACACTTGGGGGAGTCATAATTAGAACCTTGATTCTTCAACTCCAAATACAAAGGCTTTGTAAAGGTTCATAAATTCAGCTTCACAATACACCTGCGTGCTACAGCAGGACAGTACGATCTCCAGTGCATGGCTCAGGAAACTGATCTATAGAGCAGTGATGTGACTTGCCCAAGATCACCAGCAGATTAGTGCAGAGCTGGGAATGGAAGCCAGGTAATTTGACTGTCGGTTTCCAGACCAGACCGAATTCTGCTCCCAATTGCACCAGTGTAAATTATGTAGTAATTCCACTGAGTACAGAGACTTTTCTTTGGATTTTTACATCCATTTAACTGAAAACAGAATTTGGCCCACTCTGCTTTAACCACTAGACCATACCCACTTTCATGTCACTGTGCTTCCTACTTCTGTGTGGTTAGTGTCCAAATTCCATCAGAGAGACTATTTGTATGGGGCCAGTTCCTCAGCTGCTGTAAATCAACTTAGCAACATTGACTGAAAGGTATTTTTAACCTTGATTGATGTACCTGACTTCTCATTAGGGCGTTTGCTCTCTCAGGCTCTCCAGTTCTTTTACAGCCCCAAGCAGTTCAGACATTTTGAATAAGCATCCAAAATTTAGGATGTTTATTTGAATCTAACCTCCCAGTTCTTTGGGGGTTCCTCTATCTCTAGTGTAGATATATTCGGTCAAATTCTGCTCTCAATTACTCACATAAAACCCATAGGTCCTAATTCTGATGTAAATCTGGAGTAACTCCATGGAAGTCAGTTGAGTTACACTGAGGTAAAACCAGCAGAAGTGAATGGAGATTGTGGCTCAATTGGGAAGTGTGAGTGTAAATGGCCCTGGATTGTTGTAGAACTATACCTTGTCTTCTCAAAAAGCTTATGGGCCACATTATGCTGTCAGTTACACACAAATGGGACAACCCATGGTGTTTAGAACCATATCTCCAAAGTGTCTCCAGTAGGGTGTGACAACAGAGTTGTACCAGTATAATGGTGATGAGATTACAAGTTTGGGTGATAAAGGTAATAGTGTTGATGTAATATACTTAGACTTCTGTAAAGTGTTTGCCTTGATACCACATGACATTTTTATTAAAAAATTAGAAACATATTAAATTAACATGGCACACATTGAATGGATTAAAAGCTGGCTAACTGATAGTTCTAAAAATGTAATTGTGAACAGGGAATCATCAAATGGGTGTTTCCAGTGGGGTCCTGAGGGATTGGTTCTTGGTGCTACACTATTTGACATATTTATTAACCCCGTGGAAGAAAATATAAACTCATCACTTATAAAGTTTGCAGATGACACAAAAATTGGGGGAGTGGTAAATAATGAAGAGGACAGGTTACTGAGACAGAGCGATCTGGATTGCTTGGTAAACTGGGCTCAAGCAAACAATATGTGTTTTAATATGGTTCAGTGTAAATGTATTCATTTAGGAAAAAGAATGTAGGCCACACGTACAGGATGGGGGAGTCTATCCTGGGAAGTGGGGACTCTGAAGAGAATTTGGAGTTCATGGTGGAAAGTCAGCTGAACATGAGTTCCCAGTATGGCACAGTGGCCAAAAGAGCTAATGTGATCCTTGGATGCAGAAACAGGAATCTCGAGTAGGAGTAGAGAGGTTATTTCACCTCTGTATTTGGCACCGGTGTAATTTGCTGCTGAAATAGTTCCCGAAACAGTTCTGGTGCTCACAATTCAAGAAGGATGTTGACAGATTGGAGGGGGTTCAGAAAAGAGCCACAAGAACGATTAAAGTATCGGAAAACATGCCTGATAGCGATAGACTCCGGGAGCTCAGTCTGTTTAGCTTAACAAAGAGAAGGTTAAGGGGTGATTTGATTGTAGACTTTAAGTATCTACATGGGGAACAAATATTTAATAATGGGCCCATCAATCTGGCAGAGAAGGGAATAACACGATCCAATGGAGGGAAGCTGAAGCTAGACAAATTCAGACTGGTAATAGGGCATAATTTTTTAACAGTGAGGGTAATTAACCATTGGAACAATGCACCAAGGGTCGTGGTGGAATCGCCATCACTGACAATTTTTAAATCAAGATTGGATGTTTTTTCTAAAAGATCTGCTCTGGGTATCATTTTGGGGCAGTTCTATGGCCTGTGTTATACAGGAGGTCAGACTAGATGGTCACAATGGTCCCTTCTGGCCTTGGCATCTATGAAATGAGAGCAGAATTTGACCCTTCTGTCCACACTCAGAAGGGGCCTAGAGAGGTGAATCCCACTGGTAGGTATCTGCTCCATGATTGCTTTTTCCATTCACACCAGCAATGTGAATAACCTGCCTGCATCCTAAGAGAAGGTGCTTTTCTTCTTTCCAGAGCCACCCTGAGGAAGCTGCGCCCAGAAGACATGTTTGAGACCTGGGTAAGCATGCAAGGGAGGGAAGCCTTTAGTCCCCTGAAATCTTTGAATGAGAAACAAATCTGCTCTGGCTCGTGAATTGCTACAGAAAAGCTCCAAGCTGTGATGATTAGACAGCAGCATTATCCCCCAAAGCCTCTGCAGCTTTACGAGCACATTGGATGATTATGCAGCTTCATCCATAGCTTCCAGTGTGTACAGTTTAATCACATGCTGAAGTGCTTTGCTGTTTGGAGATAGACTGCTGAATCGGGGCCAGAATCAGGGATAATGGTGTTGAATGCACAGTGCTGAGGAAAATCAAAACATAATAACTATAACAATTCATCTCCTAGCGTAAACTGGTCAAATGGCACTGGGTCAAGTTTTAAAGAAGCAATTTCCCAGCACCTTAAATAATTGCTTCTTGGAGCAGCTGGGTCTAGAGTACAGAAGAGGAGAAGATATTCTCAGTTCAGTGTTAAGTAACCACTCTAGCTGGTTCAAGATGTAACTCTTATTGAGCCTATAATGGTGACTACAATATACTCATATTCAACATCCTTGGGTAAGGAATCCTCTATTCACCTGTAGTGTTCACAGGGTTAATTAGATAGATCAGCCATGTAGTATTGTTTCTGGATGACTTATGGAACTTACACAGCATGAATTGTGAATGTTACAATAGATATCCAATTCGAAATTCAGGCTGGGATTGTTAGGTTACTCACATGAGTTACAGAACAAATTGTACATTGATTGTAATAGCCACAGTTTGAATGAACTGCAGTTAAAAGATTCTGAAGAAATTCACCAGCAATTTGAAATGTAAGAACATAGGCAAGAATTCCGTGTTCTGTGAACAGGGGAAAAGTGGTGACATTCATAGAATGAGTTATTTGCTACAAATGACTCAGCTCTAATAGGCATGGGTGTGACATTAAAAGCCAGTCAAGAGCTCCAATTGTGTCCAGCATTCTGATAAATTCACTTAATATTATTCATTCATGGTGTTGCCACCGATGGTGCTTTACAGACATTGAAGAAGATACGATTATTTCTCCAAAGAGCTCAGAGCCAACATTTTCAACAGTGTCTGCTTGGCTGCCCAATTTGAGACACCTTGGGCCTGATTTTCAAAAGAACTGATTGCAGAATTAGTCCTTGAGACAATAAGGAAAGAAATGATGCAACGAAACCTTGACAATTGAGTCGTTCAGTCTTTATGTCTTGTTGGACCCAGGGTTTTCAGTTATTTTTTAAATATGGTTTTGATATATTGGGTTAAATCCTGGCTCCAGTGATGTTAATGGTTATTTTGTTTTACCATTGACTTCAATGGGACCAGGATTTCACCCATAGTGATTTTGATTTAATATTAAATATGTCATAATATAGTCTTGAAAAAAGCATGGATTGTCAGTGCTGGAAAGTTTGCTAATAACCACAGCGTTAAAATACAGGGTTTTCATCCATTAAGGTAAGGAGATTTTTATACACAAGAGATCAGGGGCTAGATTCTGATCTCAGTTACCCAGGTGTAAATTCAGAATAGTCGCATCACTGGAATTACTCCAGGTTTACACAAGTGCAGCTGAGTTCAGAATCTGGCTCCATTTGTCTAAGGAGAGAGATATTTTTTTTTAGTCTGTTGTGCAATGATCTTGCTGGCAAATGTAAAGGAAAAACAAAACTGCAGGCTACACAATCTGTTTGTGGTCTGATTTCTGTAGCAAATCTGCCCTAAGTGTCCCTGTGAAAATGGGATTCCCCAAAGAAGCTAGGACAGGCCCGACACCGTCTCTTGTTTTTAAAGATAATGTTTTCCACTTAATCCTTTAGCTTGTTTTATTTTGTTGTTGTTCTTTTTAGTTTTTGATAGTGGTTTTGTCACCTCTGGGCTCAAAGGGGAAAAGAAATTAGCATTTAGATGGGAATTTTTTCTTGCATTAAAATCAATTGAAATGGAAACTGGGATCGGCAGAGGATGAAGAAACTGAGGCTTTACCGTGGGATAATTCCGAGACGACTTTCGTAGCAGGTGCACAATAAACAGCCTGGCTGATACATTGGCTTTTGCCAATGTCATTAGCCAAGCCCTACTCGCACCCCCACAGCTTTCATGGAGCAAATCACCCAAGCCCCTCACATCAGCCTCATCTAAGTCTGTCAGATCTCACAAAGACACCCATCTGAGCCCCCTCACCTCTCACTGACCCCGTCTGATCCCGTCACCTTTCACCCGCCCCGTCTGAGCCCCTTCCCCTCTGACCTGCCCCGTCTGATCCCCTCACCGCTCACCCACCCATCTGAGCCCCTTCCCCTCTCACCTGCCCCCATCTGAGCCCCCTCACCTCTCACCGACCCCGTCTGATCCCCTCACCGCTCACCCGCCCCGTCTGAGCCCCTTCCCCTCTCACCTGCCCCGTCTGAGCCCCCTCCCCTCTCACCCGCCTCATCTGATCCCCTCACTTCTCACCCACCCCGTCTGAGCCCCCTACCTTCTCACCCGCCCCGTCTGAGCCCCCTCCCCTCTCACCTGCCCCGTCTCAGCCCCCTCTCCTCTCACCCACCTCGTCTGATCCCCTCACTTCTCACCCGCCCCGTCTGAGCCCCCTCCCCTCTCCTCTCCCCTGCCCGGTCTGAGCCCCCTCCCCTCTCTCCCGCCCCGTCTGAGCCCCCTCACCTCTCACCCGCCCCGTCTGAGGCCCCTCCCCACTCACCCGCCCCGTCTGAGCCCCCTCCCCTCTCACCTGCCCCGTCTGAGCCCCCTCTCCTCTCACCCGCCTCGTCTGATCCCCTCACTTCTCACCCGCCCCGTCTGAGCCCCCTCCCCTCTCCTCTCCCCTGCCCCGTCTGAGCCCCCTCCCCTCTCTCCCGCCCCGTCTGAGCCCCCTCACCTCTCACCCGCCCCGTCTGAGGCCCCTCCCCTCTCACCAACCCTGTCTGATCCCCTCCCCTCTCACCCGCCCCGTCTGATCCCCTCACCACTCACCCGCCCCGTTTGATCCCCCCACCGCTCACCCGCCCCGCCTGAGCCCCCTCACCTCTCACCCACCCCGCCTGAGCCCCCTCCCCTCTCACCCGCCCCATCTGATCCCCTGACCGCTCACCCGCCCCGTCTGATCCCCCCACCACTCACCCACCCCGTCTGATCCCCCCACCGCTCACCCGCCCCGTCTGAGCCCCTCACCACTCACCCGCCCCATCTGAGCCCCCTCCCCTCTCACCCGCCCCGTCTGAGCCCCCTCCCCTCTCACCTGCCCCGTCTGAGCCCCTCACTTCTCACCCGCCCCGTCTGAGCCCCCTCCCCTCTCCTCTCTCCTGCCCCGTCTGAGCCCCCTCCCCTCTCACCCGCCCCGTCTGATCCCCTCACCGCTCACCCGCCCCGTTTGATCCCCCCACCGCTCACCCGCCCCATCTGAGCCCCCTCCTCTCTCATCCGCCCCGTCTGATCCACACCCCTCTCACCCGCCCCGTCTGAGCCCCCTCACCTCTCACCAACCCTGTCTGGTCCCCTCCCCTCTCACCCGCCCCATCTGATCCCCTGACCGCTCACCCGCCCCGTCTGATCCCCTCACCGCTCACCCGCCCCGTTTGATCCCCCCACCGCTCACCCGCCCCGCCTGAGCCCCCTCACCTCTCACCCACCCCGCCTGAGCCCCCTCCCCTCTCACCCGCCTCGTCTGAGCCCCCTCCCCTCTCACCCGCCCCATCTGATCCCCTGACCGCTCACCCGCCCCGTCTGATCCCCTCACCGCTCACCCACCCCGTCTGATCCCCCCACCGCTCACCCGCCCCGCCTGAGCCCCCTCACCACTCACCCACCCCGTCTGAGCCCCTCACCACTCACCCGCCCCGTCTGAGCCCCCTCCCCTCTCACCCGCCTCGTCTGAGCCCCCTCCCCTCTCACCTGCCCCACCTGAGGCCCCTCCCCTCTCACCCGCCCCGCCTGAGGCCCCTCCCCTCTCATCCGCCCCGTCTGATCCCCTCACCTGTCACCGACCCCATCTGATCCCCTCACCACTCACCCGCCCCGCCTGAGCCCCCTCACCTCTCACCTGCCCCATCTGAGGCCCCTCCCCTCTCACCCGCCCCGTCTGAGCCCCCTCCTCTCTCATCCGCCCCATCTGATCCCCACCCCTCTCACCCGCCCCGTCTGAGCCCCCTCACCTCTCACCAACCCTGTCTGATCCCCTCCCCTCTCACCCGCCCCATCTGATCCCCTGACCACTCACCCGCCCCGTCTGATCCCCTCCCCTCTCCCACGCCCCATCTGAGCCCCCTCCCTTCTCACCCGCCCCGTCTGAGCCCCCTCCCCTCTCCCACGCCCCATCTGAGCCCCCTCACCTCTCACCAGCCCCGTCTGATCCCCTCACTGCTCACCCGCCCTGTCTGATCCCCCCACCACTCACCCGCCCCGCCTGAGCCCCCTCCCCTCTCACCCGCCCTGTCTGAGCCCCCTCCCCTCTCCCCCGCCCCGTCTGATCCCCTCACTACTCACAGTGACCCCCCCTCCAAAACCTCGTGCTCTTCACCCCTTACAGAGACTCATTTGAGCCTCTTCATTGCTCCCATTATTGGAGGAGGAGGGACACCAGCTGATGCTATTGGCATCACTCACCAGCCCAGAAGGGGCATGTCTGTGGGGGGTGGGGCATGGCCATGGCCCTGCACACTGAGCACTGGCAGCAGGGAAGCATTTTGGAGAGTTCAGGCTCCAGCTAGTGTAGAAAGACCCTGTACTCAGCTGGCTCTCTACAGCACCCCATGGGGCACTAGGTCTTCTACAGGAACAATGCCTCTCCACCACTGCCAGGCCTGCAGGAGCATCCTTATCTCTCTTAGCAACTGCGTCCAAGCCTTACAAAGTGCTCTCTTCCTCCTTCTTCTCTCCCCGCTTCCAACCCTATCGCTTGGTGTGGTGGCCTCCTCCTCATCTTTCACAGCAGATCCCATCCAATACTGTGCGTTACTCCACAGCAACCCCAGCCAAACTCTTCTTTGTGGTACCCATCACCTCCACATCTCCACCCCACCTAAGCCCCACACTCTAATGTCACATCATGACTCAGTCTCAGCCGCTCTTAACAGTGCCCCTCTCTTCCTCATCCAGATACTTCTCCTCATGGCACCCCGTTTTTCCTTATCTCCAACAGCAACCTGCGCTCGAGCTGCCCCTTCCCCTCTCAATGCTCTCTCCTCCTCTCTCCTGACCAGTCAGTAACAGCTTTCTTGTCCACAGGAGGATGACCTGGATGGAATTCACATTGTGGCCTTCGCCGAAGAAGACGACCCGGGTAGGAGGCCCTTCCCCACCCCCACATAACTCCTGTCTCTCCCCACACCTAGCTGGAAATCTATTGTACCTAGGATCAGCTTTGACTTGAATTATGGTTGCCTGGTATGAGCCTCACACATAGGCCCTCTTCTCAGCCCCAAGGACTTACACCTCCTCACCCCTTCTTGCTAGTTGCTTTTCCTGCAAGACTCCTTCCTCCCAGCCCCACAGTGTGTGAGTTACATCAGCTTACACTCTGTTAAACTGACTCCACATCTTGGAGCCACCTTCTCCCCCTCCCAATCCTTTACCAATCCCAATCCCTGCACTGAGCATCCCAGGATCTGTGCTGATTCTAAAGGGAAGTCTCTCTCCCCTTCACAAGTGCAGCCACAAGGAAGCGTCGCCCAGAAGGAAGGTGTGTCTGTTGCTTTGCAGTTCAGTTACCATACCTTACCTGGCATGAGAAAGTTTCCAAAGCAAATGCAGTCTGGCAGTTGGCAAGCCTGTCAGACCAGTTCAGCAGGGCCTGCCTCCATCGAGCAGCGAGAACCCCATACACAAACTGGGGAAAGGGAGACAGGGATCTGGAGACAAGGTCCCTCACCAAAGGCTCTTACGTAAATTAAGCTGTCATGGGATAAAAGGGAAGGTCCTTTCATGGATTGAGAACTGGTTAAAGGACAGGGAACAAAGGGTAGGAATTAATGGTAAATTCTCAGAATGGAGAGGGGTAACTAGTGGTGTTCCCCAAGGGTCAGTCCTAGGACCTATCCTATTCAATTTATTCATAAATGATCTGGAGAAAGGGGTAAACAGTGAGGTGGCAAAGTTTGCAGATGATACTAAACTACTCAAGATAGTTAAGACCAAAGCAGATTGTGAAGAACTTCAAAAAGATCTCACAAAACTAAGTGATTGGGCAACAAAATGGCAAATGAAATTTAATGTGGATAAATGTAAAGTAATGCACATTGGAAAAAATAACCCCAACTATACATACAACATGATGGGGGCTAATTTAGCTACAATGAGTCAGGAAAAAGATCTTGGCGTCATCGTGGATAGTTCTCTAAAGATGTCCACGCAGTGTGCAGAGGCGGTCAAAAAAGCAAACAGGATGTTAGGAATCATTAAAAAGGGGATAGAGAATAAGACTGAGAATATATTATTGCCCTTATATAAATCCATGGTTCGCCCACATCTCGAATACTGTGTACAGATGTGGTCTCCTCACCTCAAAAAAGATATTCTAGCACTAGAAAAGGTTCAGAAAAGAGCAACTAAAATGATTAAGGGTTTAGAGAGGGTCCCATATGAGGAAAGATTAAAGAGGCTAGGACTCTTCAGTTTGGAAAAGAGAAGACTAAGGGGGGACATGATAGAGGTATATAAAATCATGAGTGATGTTGAGAAAGTGGATAAGGAAAAGTTATTTACTTATTCCCATAATACAAGAACTAGGGGTCACCAAAAGAAATTAATAGGCAGCAGGTTTAAAACAAATAAAAGGAAGTTCTTCTTCACGCAGCGCACAGTCAACTTGTGGAACTCCTTACCTGAGGAGGTTGTGAAGGCTAGGACTATAACAATGTTTAAAAGGGGACTGGATAAATTCATGGTGGCTAAGTCCATAAATGGCTATTAGCCAGGATGGGTAAGAATGGTGTCCCTAGCCTCTGTTCGTCAGAGGATGGAGATGGATGGCAGGAGAGAGATCACTTGATCATTGCCTGTTAGGTTCACTCCCCCTGGGGCACCTGGCATTGGCCACTGTCGGTAGACAGATACTGGGCTAGATGGACCTTTGGTCTGACCCAGTACGGCCTTTCTTATGTTCTTATGTTCTTATGTTCTTATGATGCTTGTGTGAACTTTTAGCTAGCCTCAGCAACTACACCAGTTAGGATTAAATTGCAAGGATTATCAATCCTCATGCTCCAGGCCTTAAATTGGTCACCAGCTCGGGTCAGGAAGAAATTTACCCCTCTCTCTGGTCAGTGTGGCACAGACAAGCGATTTGTGAGGGGCTTACATCTTCCTCAGAAGCTTTTGACTCTGGCAGCAGTTGGAGATAAAATAATATTCTGCACGAACTATTAGTTAGTTTCAGATGGCAGTTCCTAGAGTCCTACTGCACAAGCTGAGTGAGCAGAGAACAGGATTCAGGACCGTTAGTTTTTTGTCCCAATTCTGCCACTGACTTGTTGTGTGATCTTGGGTGAAGCACTTAGGATGAGATTTTCAAAAGTGCCTTAGTGATTCAGGAGCACAAGTCAATGGAATGTGTGGTCCTAAATCACTCAGGCATTAATGAAAATCCCACCCTTCATTCGCTCTGTGCCTCAGTTTCCCCATCTGTAAAATGGGGATAATGCAAATGCCCCACTTCACAGAGGGATTACGAGGCTTGATTAATATTTCATTCATTTTGATATGCTCGGAGGAAGGCTGCTAGAGAAGTGCAAAGCATTGTCATGTAGCAGCCATCATCATAAGGAACAGAGGTTAGCTAGAAACTTTTTAAATAAAAAGGAGCCTTGTACGCCCTCTTTAGCCTGGACATTGCAACAAAACAAGAAGCGTGTATCGGGGTGCTTGTTTGAGAGACTAGGAGGTTCATATATATCATTTCAGATGGCTTTGAGTTCCTGGAGACTCTGAAGCAAGTCGCCAAGGAGAACACCAACAATCCTGACCTAAGCATTGTGTGGATCGATCCTGATGACTTTCCTCTGGTGAGTGGCGGAGGATCATTTCCCTCCTTTCCTGTTGGTGTGTGTGTGTGTTTGTGTGCACTCATCCTACCAGAGCACACACAGAATGTATAGGAAGAGAAGAGAAGATGTGGGAGAAGTTGAGACATAACATGGCAAACTGGGAACTAACCAGCCAGGATACACCACCCAGTCAAATCTGCATGACAGTGCTGGAGAAGAAACTGATCTGGTGTTTCTACCATTAGATGGATGCTTTTGGGACAGGCCACTGGTTAGCTCTTTACACTGCTACACAAGACAGCCCATCTCTGATTTCCAGGACCAGACTGATCACTGGATGGCTTGTTCTTCAATAGCCAGCTGGCTGTGTTAATATGAAGTGGTTGTTTAAACACCTTTGTCTTAGCTTCCTTTTTTCCCCCCCCCATTGCTGCAGCTCATCACCTATTGGGAGAAGATCTTCAAGATTGACCTATTCAAGCCACAGATCGGGGTGGTAAATGTCACAGATGTGAGTATGACAAACACAGCAAATCCAGTAAGAATCTGAGATGCTAAGAAGGACAAGACTTAGGGCAAAATCCTGGCCCCAGTGAAGTCAATAGAAGTTTTGCCGTTGACGTCAGTGGGACCAGAATTTCACCCCTGGTGAGCAGAGCAAATGTTAAGCCACAAAATTTACCTTTAGATCTGGATTTCCAACACTTCAAAGTGCAGGAATGTTCAGATCCAGTTTCAGTTTGGGCCCAGTTCTACTACTGAGTCAATGGTAGGCTACCTCTGGCCAATGCGCAATTGTTCCCTACAGACTGTTCCCCAGTGCTTTATCCAACTTAATTTTAAATGACTCGTACAATGAGGTTTTCATCACTTCCCCTGGGGTCTTTCCTAGTCAGTCACTCACAGTAGGGTCTTATTTGCATGGAATTCTATAGGTCTCAGCAGAAAAACAGAGCAGCAAAAGATAGCTTAGGGACTGAAAGAAGGAAGAGGGTAGCTGCATGGTAAAACCAAAAGGGCACAGTTTGACTGTGTGAGGAAAGACGGTCACTAACAGACAACAGTGAGCAGCTGCACAGATTAAAAATACAGTAAGAAACCCGAAGGATGCAATATAAATTGACAATGGTGGGAACTTCATGGAAAGAATATTGAATATCAGGGCTTCCTCTAGGCTTCCAGCCCACTGTGAGACCATTGTGTTCAGTGGCACTATGGAGAATTTGATCACAGGCGTAGCATAGTGTCAGTGGATGTATCAGTCTTCACAACCGTGAAGCAGATGAGGGTGAACTCATGTATTTAGACCACAGCACTGGGTTTAATGTACAGGGAGCAGAACTAGTCCATAAGCAGGTGCTGTTCTTACATAGGCACCTGGCTGACAATAACCACACTAGCATATTCTCTCTGAGTTCTTTTAATGGAATTTAATTACGCCTCACTTTCCCCCAGGCCTTATGCAAACTGTGAGTGTAGCCGTTCCTCCCCAACTGCACACCCCTGTAGTCTAAAACCAAAGGCCCTTTTCTAGCCACAACACCGCTCGATCACAAAACCAGTGAGGGCTCCTGCACGGCTCGAGCTGCAATGGGGCAGAGGAGGAAGAAAGGCTTAATTCTTCTCGCTGCCTAGGGTAGGGGAAGCCCTTGTCATACCTGTTCAACAGGTATATCCAATACATTCCACCATGCAGCCATCCCAGCGCAGAAGAGTCACAGCCCTGGCTTCACCCTGCCCAGAAACACAGCCTGGGCCTCTAGTACTGCCAGCAGCACTGACCAGCCATCCCCGCTTCATGTTCCCTAGTGACGAGAGCCACAGTGAGCCTAGCCCTGGGGAGGGTGCACTAGACCAGAGGAGTGAGGGAGGTTCCCTGAGTCCCTCCCCACCCATGCACACGATCTGGGGAGTATAATTCAACTCTTACTCTGTTTCACGTGCATGCACAGTAAAACAAAAGCTAAGCAGCCCCGTCCTATTGCACTTCACAAACATATGGAATTTTCCACCCAGGTTGGCAACTGTTTCTAAGTCATGCCATTGTGTTACCATGGAGAGTGCAAATCAACTCAAAACATACCCATGTAACCAGTGCAGTTGCTGAGAGGTGCTGAGTCCTAACTCGCATTGGAGTCCAGGGTGCCCAGCACATCCCAGGATCAGGCTCTGGGTGACTCAGACTTTGCCATTGTGCTACCTGCCTGGGTTTTATGAGCAGTAAATCTTGCCATTAAAAAGCTATTATTTCCACTGTGTTGTACCAGGCTTGTGTGGGACTAATGTCGGGTTGCAAACTCCCTGTGTATGTACTGACAGTCAGGTGAGGGACCCAGTCCTGCTTCCAAGCAACAACTAACCATAAGGAACAGTCAGGAAAATAAAATGCACGTAACATGCCAAATGGCAAGACAATGGAGGGGAAAAAAAACATTTTTCCTCATTCTGACAGAAACGTCGAGATTATCTGAGAACTTCTAAGACATACTCCAGATTTACAGGCTTCTTCTTTTCATGGCTGGATGCTGTGAAATGTAACCTTTTATAACCATAAAAAGGAGCTGTCTGGAAACGCAGCAGCTTGGGAATCAGAATTCCCTCAACTATGTAAATACTCATAACATGGAGTCTGGGTTTAACGACCCTTTTTGTGTTTGAAATTTTGTTAATAAAAAATCTGAATGTTAATTTGACCTCAGAGGAGAGTCAAGAGGGACTTCAATGGGCTATGACAATTTATGCCAGCTAAGGATCCAACCCTTGGGGTCTGTTCCTGGCTCTGCCACCTACTTCCTCTGTGACCTTGAGCAAATCAGTTCACCCTTCAGTTTCCTCTTCTCTACAGCAGGGATAATGAAACCCATGTGTATCGGAGGGATACTACAAGATTTCATTTGCTCCTATTTGACAAGTGCTGTGAGATCTGTGGATGGATGGTGCTGTAGAAGGGCAAACCAGTAGTATTATTAAGTAACTCCAGGCCTGCTCCTGCTCTTACTGGAGTCAGTGGAAAAGTTGGAAATGTAGAAAAACAGCAAAGTTTGGGTCAGAAGTTATCAAGCAGCTACACACTTTACCAGATGTAGCTGATTTACTATTATGATTATTTATATTGTTACCCCTTCTGACCCAAGTGGCTAATCAAAGTTTGAGGACCTGTGTGTGTTCCACATGGAAGTAGAAATTGGTGATGGGGGCTGATGTTTTCTTTGGCACAGCCTTGTTTATTTACAAAGAATGGACAAAGTCCTGTTTCTCTGAACACAGGAGGAATCACATAGCAGTAGACGGTTTCTTTGTTTGCTGTCCCAAGCCTGCCTTTCCAGCCAGAACTCTGTGTCCAAAAAGCTTTTCTCTTAGATTTGTTTCAGGGCCACATTACTGTGCTTTCAGACAGTGTCTGCTTGACTTTCTCACTTTACTTCTGGCTTGCTTCTGTCTCTCTCTTCTGTTGTCTCTCGGCTTGTGTTCATTTTGTACCACTTACCCACCCACCCGCAAAGAGGCCTGGCCTACACTAGGGATTTATATTGCTATAGCTACATTTCTTGGGGGTGTGAAAAATCCACATGCCTGAAAGACGCAGCTATACAGACCTAACCCCCAGTGTAGACAGTGCTAGGTCAACAGAATACGTTTTCTGTCAGGGAGGTGGGTTACCCACGCCGACAGGGGAATCCCTCCTGTCAGCATAGGTTGTGTCTACACTGAAACGCTGCAGCAGCGCTGCTGAAGCATTTTAAGTGTAGACTAGCTCACACACATGCACAAACAATCCCTTATGGAGCTCTCCACCCACAAAATCCAAATCACTGAGTGGGCTCGCATACCCCTTTGTCTTAGATGGGGCTGTTTATCTGTCTCTGAGCTACCTTAAATGAGGGGTGGAGGTCACAACAGTTTAGATGAGGTTTAAGCCAAGCCATTTAACAATATTAAAGCAGTGGGTAGAGGCCCTGATCAGAAACTGGGGCCATGTTTTGCTAGGCCCTGTACGTACACATATTAAGGGACGGACCCTGCCCTGCAGAGTTTACAGACTAAGGGCTTGTCTACTCTTAGAGCACCACAGTGGCCCAGCTGTGCCGCTGCAGCTTTGCCGCTGTAGCGCTTCAGCATAGACAAGCGTGGGTAGATTTTTCACACTCCTGACTGATGTAGTTAAACCGACCTAATTTTCTACTGTGGACCAGGTCTAAATAAACAAGACGGGGAAGAAAGGAAACCAGAAGCATGGAGAGATTAAATGTCTTACATAAGATTGCCCACTAGGTCACGTAGGAATAGAACCCAATGCCCTGGATCCAGCGCCCTGGATACTAGACCCAGATGTGTCCTGTTAATGAATTTGCAGCAGTTGTTTGCCTTTTAAGTAATTTTAAAGTTATATTAAATAGACACCAATGGAAATTTATGAGAGTAGACCTGTTGCTAGCAAGAACATGACATGTAATGAGATATTGTCCATGAATGTCGGTTACCCATTGGAACATATTTACTATCCAGAGGTTATCTAGACATAGGCACTGAGTCCATGGGTGCTCCAGGGCTGGAGCACCCACGGGGAAAAATTAGTGGGTGCTCTGCACCCACTGGCAGCCAAGCTCCCCTCACCCCCCGCCCCACCTCCTCCTCCCCTCCTGAGCGCGCCGTGTCCCCACTCCTCTGCCTACCTCCCAGTGCTTCCTGCCCGGCCACCGCCAAATAGCTGGGAGGGAGGGGGGAGGAGCAGGAATGTGGCACACTCAGGAGAAGAGGCAGGGCCGGGGATTTGGGGAAGGGGTTGGAATAAGGGCAGGGAGGGGGCGGAGTTGGGTCGGGGACTTTGGGGAGGGGTTGGAATGGGGGCAGGGAAGGGGTGTGAAGTATGTTTTCCATATATCTAGAAGGAAGGTTTAAGGAAGGTGCATTTTGGTGCGGTATAAGAAAAGAAAAATGTTGGGCCTGATTCAGCACTGCAATGCTCCAGTTTGACAGTGATGTAAATCCACTGAGATGCACTGAAATAAAATGGAGTAACACAGTGGTGAATCAGTCCCAGTGAATACAAAGAAACATTTCCATTGACTTCAGAGGGAGTAGCCTCTCTGTTCCCATCACTTCTCTAGAAATCCGCCAATAAAAATACCATTCTGTTCCAGGTTCCCACTGCCTATTCTCACTGTGGCGGTGTATAAGTCCTGCCACTGTGCATTGCAATATACTGCAGCTATATTTTCCACACAAGCGATGAGTCTGATTCAGTTGTCTTTACTCACAGGAGTAGCCCTCATTCACCCAAACAGTGCCATTGAATTCAATGGGACTACTCGCAGGGCATCAGGATCAAGCTCTGTATCTCTTTTGATAGCTTCCTGATTGATAAAGGAAATACTTGGGGATCTAAGCCCTCCCTAGAGGCGGAAATGTGACCAGATATTTTATCAAAACATACATCAGGACCCCAAGCAAATTAGGTCCCTCAGGCAAGGAAAGACTTTGCTTTGGAGATTTCATTGCTCCAGGGCCTTTCAAAGCATGAACGAACAGTGTCATTATCCCCGCTTTACAGCTAGGGAAACTCCATGGTCATGCAAGGAATCTGTGGCTAAACAGGGAATAGAGCCCAGGTCACCTGAGTCCCCTTCCACTAGACCATGCCTCCTCTCACTACTCCACAACTTTATTTTGTACAGTGTCTTTCATACCGCCAGAAATCCACAGTGGTTTGCAGCTTTAAATGATATGAACAGAGAGAAGAGTTTAAGACATACAGACCAGGGGGATGGGCAGTATTTTCTGCAGATTTGGAATGAACTGTGGAGTCAGTGAGGCAAAGAGGTGTTATGGGAAAAGGCTCTTCCAGATGGCAGGAGCTGCTGTAACCCCAAGAGTCAGGGCCGGCTCTGGCTTTTTTGCCACCCCAGGCAAAAAAGCCTCCCCCCGCCCCCCGGCGGGGAGCGCAGCAGAGGAGGGCGGCGAGCCTGGCCGGGGCCCCGCTCTCCCCGACCGGCCGGAGCACCGGGGGGAGGGCAGCGAGCCCGCCGCGGCCCCGCTCTCCCCGACCGGCCGGAGTGCCGCGAGGAGGGCGGAGAGCCCGGCCGGGGCCCCGCTCTTCCCGGCCGGCCGGAGCGCCGGGGGAGGGCGGCCCCGCTCTCCCCGGCTGGCCGGAGCGCTGGGGGAGGGTGGCGAGCCCGCTGCGGCTCCGCTCTCCCCGGCGGCCAGAGCGCCGCGGGGAGGGCGGCGAGCCCAGTCGCGGCCCCGCTCTCGGGCCTGAGCGCCGCCCCCCTCCAGGTGCCACCCCAAGCACATGCTTGGTAGGCTGGTGCCTGGAGCCGGCTCTGCCAAGAGTGTCCCTCCAGACTGTGTGATAGGCCGGAGAGAGTGCTGGCAGGAAAAGAGTGGAAGGATCAGGGAGATGAGTAGAGATGACGAGGTCTGGAAAATCCAGTGGAACAAATCCATGGAGATAGTTGGAGACAAGGAGGGGAATATGAAACTAATTTGTGAAATGGGCTAAAACCAGTGGAGCTACGTCCCTATGGACTATTGGCTAATATAATTAGCTAGCTGGTCCAATAATGAGAAAAATGTGATCAAAATGCATGCTATTACCTGCCCAGTTCCTAACCATCAGTTTAAGAACATGATCAGTTCCATGCAGTACATCTATTATAATCTTTGGCCATGTCTCCACTACAGGGACTATACCATCATAACCCAGTAGTATAGGCACAGCCTACAACGATGGAAGGGGTCTTTCTGTTAGTGTAGGATCACCACCATCCCAAGCAACAGTAGCTAGGTCTTCTGTCACCCTTGCTGGATCTACACCAGGGGCCAGGCTACGGCGGGTGGATTTGTCACAACCTTGAGTGATGTAGCTATGCCGACCTAAATTTTAAGTGTTGCCCAGGCCTTAGTAAAGCAGCACTGAGTCCCCCTGTTAGAAAGGGGGGGCTAATCCTGCCAGCCCCTGCTTGACATATGAGCTAATCCCACCGCACCTAGTTAGAGAAATAAGCTAATCCTACCCCCTCCTTGGAGAGGTGAAGTAATCCTACCACCAGCCAGCCCCTGGTAGGGAGGTGCTCTGATTTCTTGCTGTGTTATCTGTTCCTTCAGGCAGACAGTATTTGGATGGAAATCAAGGATGATGATGACCTGCCCACAGCTGAGGAGCTGGAAGACTGGATAGAGGATGTGCTCTCTGGGAAGATAAATACGGAAGATGATGACGATGATGACAATGATGATGACGACGATGATGATGATGATGATGACGATGACGACGACGACGACGACGACGATGACGATTAGATTTGACTCTGTACAGTTTGTCTTCCGGACAGTGAGCCGTTTTCACTTGGGGCAGGTTGCTTTGCCTCCTAAATGGCTGTCCCGCCTACTCGGCCTTATGAAGACTGTTTCCAATGGTCACAGAATACCCGTCTCCTCCTCCTTTCCCATCCCTCCTGCTCCCAACACCAAAAAAACTCCTTGGCCTGGTTTCCAGAGGTTCTGCACACCCACAGCTCTCAGTGAAATCAACAACAGCTGCAGATGCTCAGCACTGCTGAAAATCAGGCCTCACCAGTACGGACAACAGAAATCTGCAGGGAATTTCCCCTGACGTTTCTGTGAGTTACTCCTGGGTAAATGGTAGGGGGCCTTTCTCCATGTCACCAAAGGGCGTGGGGAGCTAATTTCTATTTCCATGCTAATCGGCCTCTTATATTTTAAGACCTAATCTCATTGTAAGACACCAGGAAGGTCACTGAAAAATACTGCCCATCGCATTAAACAAAACATCCTTCACAGCTGCTCAGCTAAACAGCACAGCAAAGACCACAATATCCCACAAACTCTGCTTTGGGTGTCTGGTACTACTTCACTGATGACATCATAAATGCCGTGGTGTTTTTTTTTTAAAGGATGGTAGTTAAAATCTCAATTATCCATATAATGAAAGAATATTCCCTTCGTGCAGAGCTGTGCAAAACAATTGCACCCAAACCCATGAAACCTGCCTGGATTGGTGTGTCACTGCAGGCTCCAAACTCAGGCAAGGTTGGTGAAAGAGTAGAAATACGGATGGGTCAGAACATCAGGTCTGAAAGATCCTGAGGAGTTCAGATCAAGGTCTGAATCCAAACTCTGAGGTACAGAACCAATGGACTAAAATGAAACATTGATTCCTGACCCCAGAGCTTTGAGATAATCCAGATCTGAACTCTGCCACTCTGATCCATCTGTATGATGGGTGGAACCAGAGCACCATATACGAACCACCTGAATTTTGGGGAAGTTTGCATCCACATCTGAATCTGGATCTAAACTCTCTGTCTTAGGCCTATCTCTTCTTTTAAGGGTTCCTTAGCTGATTTGTCGTTGTGCACTGAGATCACATGAAATACACAACTTGAAATTACATACGGGGCACACCCCGCCATACGTGGAAATCAAAAGAAACGTTCATAGTAATCCACCCAAAAGCCCTCCCATTCTGCATGACTGTACAACCCTAAAGTTCTCTGAACCTTATTCCTGCATCGCATCTTTTCCAGTGAACAAATTGCCAGGCGGGGACAGATCTGTTCAGCTTCACTAGACAAGCTCATTGGATGAATAATTTTGGTGTGGTAACCATCAGTGAAAGGATCAAATTGTCTGGCTTTTAAGTAGTTGTGGGACTGGATTTGAAAGTTATATTCCACATAAATTGTTCACACATCCCTTAGTACTAAGGGTGCAGCCTCTTTTGGCTGCAGACTCTAAAGGACATCACAGCATTCATCTGCAGTCAAAGGGTCACTCACCATAGGGGTCAGAAACTTGATCTTGCAGACTGCAGGGCCATCCATGAGAAATCCATACATAAACCAACTTGACATCTTTAGGGCTCATGGATTTCCCTCACCTGCAGATTTCAATTGTCCTGCTTTATTAGGTTTTAGTGCAACAGAAGGACGATCTGAGGACATTCTTACCCGTAGGAATTAATCCTCAAATTGTCTTGCCTCATTAGCTTAGTTAGGGTCTGTTTCTTCTCTCTTACTAGAGATACACAGCCTTCTGATCTTGTTTACACTGGGGCAAGTCAGAAGTAACTATTGAAGTCAATGGACTTAACACCGATGTAAAGCTGGTGGAGGTGAGATGAGAATCAGGACTCATTGGGTCACTGTATTAATGTGAATTAGCCCAACAAGAGCTAAGGTTTACACTCCAGAAACTGCCTCTGTCTAAGTGAACTGCAAAGCAAAATTTTATAGTGCTATCTATATCTACATATAGCTATAAACCTGCCCTTTCCTGCTTCTGTCCCAAAGGTTTAAAATATGTGCGTTGTGGGGGTGGGGATTTTCTATGTATTTACATTTGGAACATCAAGCGCTCACTTCCCTTTCTGTTCTAGAAGACTTAGTGAGATCTTTGGAGGATTTGAAGGATCATGTCACTCTAGGCTGTGCTGTGAGCTGTCTCCTGCTTTCTTACTGCTTCCTGGAAAGGGGGTGCTAAGTCTTAACCCTTCTCCCATTGGTTGAGGTGAGGGGGAGTCACAGCTCTGTCTACAACCACCAGTGATAACCTTATGGTTCAGGCTCTCCAGAGTTCTGCCTAAGATCCTCTAGGGTGACCAGATGTCCCGATTTTATAGGGACAGTCCCAATTTTCTTATATAGGCTCCTATTACCCTCCCACCCCAGTCCTGATTTTTCACACTTGCTGTCTGGTCACCCTAAGATCCTCCAGCACAGAGAGGGATGTGAGGACCTGGGACGCCTCGTGTAAATAGCAAGCAGGATTTTTATTTAAGTGTGAGGCCATCTTTATGCATTGTAAAGTGCAGGAAAGGGTAAAGCCAACATTTTTCAGTCTCTCTTCTCAGTTCACCACTAAGGGACAGATCCCGCTTGCATCCTCATGTGGGAAGACTACCGGCTTTGCCTTCACCTTGGGGCTACACACATGAGTAAGGCAAGCAGGGTTTCACCCTTCCTGGCTAATCAGAAGGGTTTGCAGATTACAAGGGAATGAAGACCCCATGCATTTTTGTCCTCACCATTCACAACACTAGCTGCAACCCCCATTATAATCCCTGTTATAAAACACATTTTAGTTATTTATACGATTTCCTGATCTGCTTCTCTCTCTTTGAAATTATGACCCGTTCTCAGGAGCTGTTTGGGTGACATCAGCTACGCTGAGCAGTTCTTCGATTGACCTGAACTGGCTCATGGAAGGGTAATTCCAACATGAGTAGACACTGAAACAGACACAGATTTGTAATCTGAAAGTATAATTAATTTATGTGAACATGAAGAAAAACAAATTAGTTATTTTATCCTTTCCTGGTCATTATCACTAATGGGACATCCCAAATGCTCACTAGCTTTCTGCATGCCTCTTTTCAGTGTCTTTTCGGCTCTAAGGACTTGGCTACATTAGGTATATTTGCATCACTAGCTACACTGGTGCAAACCTCTCCCATAGATGCACTGTGCCAGTGTAAAATGGGGTGAGTTGCATTTGTGCAAGCCCCACCTACCATGTGTCTTGCACTGGTGCAGCGATATTGGTAAGGCTACACTGATACAAAAAGGCATTTTAAAGCATCAGGCAATATTTATTTTGGAAAAGAGGCACTTAGAACATGGATATGTTCCATGCAGAAATTGGTGGGTGATGTTGTATCCTGTGCTGTGGGGTTTCAGTGCTTCATAAATTGGACTAGAAAGCTTTTCTTTGTATTATAAAATAAAAAGTTAAATATGCAACTGTCATCCCTGTGGCCTGTGAAGTTGCTTTTGGTACTATCCTTTCTCCCTCCCCATTCTTCAAACATGGCTTTCTCTGCTTCTCTTCACCCATAGATCATCTGGGAGCTTTTTAACTTTACCTCTTAATTAAAAAGCTACAGCTATTTAATTCTCTTCCATTTTTTGCCTTTTTAAAAAAATAAGTAACATTTTAAGGGAGGGGAGAAGGAGGCAGTTCTGGCAATGAAGAAAGCAGGAGGGAAAGCTTATTCAAATACATTTTTTTCATTCATTTGGAATGTCCCAAATGCTCAGTAGTTTTCTGTCTCTTTTCAGTACCTTTTCTGCTATGATTTTACAGAATGGGGCAATAGCTCTTTTGGGAAAAAAGGGGTGATTAGAATGTTACCGTGTTCCCTGCTGTGACTGGTGGGATGTTGGGGGTTCTCTGCTACAACTGGTGGACCATAGTCTCTTGGGACCTATGACTACTACATCTTACAGTCACTGGTCAAGCATTAAACAGCTACCACTCAACTTTGCTAATGAATATCAATAACCATGGAAGGAAGGGTGCTCAGTGATTGATGGGAGATGGTGCCTTTTACTTCTAGTTCGCTGGTTTGAATGCAACCCCACTCAGTCATTATAAACCAAAGGCTTCTTGGCTTACAAGAAATGAGATTCCTGGTGTTGCTCCCATTCCCAGAGCTCGGGGACTCACATCCCAAAAGCCACCATAGTTGGCACTAGTTGGCCTCTTTGTTGTCAGTCTCAGCAGAGACTGAATGAGTCCTGGAGATTGAACTTCCCACCCCTCGAGTTGGTTCCTCCCTGTTAGCCTGGAGGCACCATTGTGAGGGCAGCATGATGGGGGAGGGTGTTGACGTTTAATCCATCACTACCTGGCCCATATTCACTAGGAGAGAAAGAGACATATTCAGTCCCGAGGGCTGTCAATCTAGCTTCTTTCATGGGCCACTGATTCAGTTAAAAATAAAAAGTCAATGAGTTATAAAGGGGACCTGCAAAAAAATGTTCTTTAATGTTGGACTTTCTGAATGCTGGCTATCTCACAGGATGCAACTTGTTAGCACTCACATCTTAGCAGACAGTCCCTTTCTCCAAAATGTTGATTAGTCATTTACATTAAACAGATGGTAATAAAAATAAATAGAAATGAAGGGCCAGGCCCTGACACTCCTCCACCCCCATGGGTGTCCCTTTGTGTTCATCAGCCAGTGCAAAGCAGTTACAAAACTACCTTCTTGCTACCCAAAGATAGTGGGGGACTCCCCAGGTGGCATAGGGCCAGCATGGCTGTTCCTATGCCACCCCATCCCCTGTCCCCAGATATAGGGGGAAAGGATGTGTCCAGAAGGCCGCCACATCTTGCCAAGCCCTGGCTGCTGCAGCAGTCTCTTAAGAGTCATTACCAGCATGTGTGGCTTAGAGAAGCCCGGAAGTGGCTCTAAATTGCACCTAAGGACCAGCCTGATAGTCACAGGATAGAAGAGAACATAAAAGTGCTTTAAAGCCACTTTAATGTGCCCCTCCCCCTCCACACCTCAAGCTGTAACTGGTGCAGAAGAGCCATTCGCAAGGAAATGCCCCATATTGTTTTAAACCCTCTAATAGTCACTTAAGAACATAAGAACGGCCATACTGGGTCAGACCAATGGTCCAACTAGCCCAGTATCCTGTCTTCCAACAATGGCCAGTGCCAGGTGCTCCAGAGGGAATGAACAGAACAGGTAATCATCCAGTGATCCATTCCCTGTTGTCCACTTCCAGAGTCCCAGCTTCTGGCAAACAGATGTTTAGGGACACCCAGAGCATGGGGTTGCATCCCTGCCCATCCTGGCTAAGGAACTTATCTAGTTCTTTTTTGAACCCTGTTACAGTTTTGGCCTTCACAGCATCCCTGGCAAAGAGTTCTACAGGATGACTGTGCGTTGTGTGAAGAAGTCCTTTCTTTTGTTTGTTTTAAACCTGCTGCCTATTAATTTCATTGGGTGATCCCTGGTTCTTGTGTTGTGAGAAGGAGTCATGATTTTATAGACCTGTATCGTATCACCCCTCAGTCATCTCTTTTCCAAGTTGAAAAGTCCCAGTCTTATTAATCTCTCCTCATAGGGAAGCTGTTCCATACCCTTAATAAATTTTGTTGCCCCTTTCTGTACCTTTTCCAGTTCTAATATATCATTTTTGAGATGGGGTGACCAGACCTGCACGCAGTATTCAAGGTGTAGGTATACCATGGATTTACATAGCGGCATTAGGATATTTAGTGTCTTATTATCTATCCCTTTCCTAATGGTTCCTAACTTTCTGTTGGCTTTTTTGACTGCCGCTGCACATTGAGAAGCTGTTTTCAGAGAACTAGCCCTCCTCAGACATTCAACTTTTACTCTATCATCATCATTTCACTGGTTCTCCCATAGAGACTTCTGGGCTAGGCAAGATCTGAACTGTCACTGTAGCACACAAGCAAAAAATATCTTTAAAAACCAACATGCTGGTCAGACCCTCTTTATCCATCAGAAAGAAGCAAAAAAGGGCACAAGCCCACTGCTCTTGCTTTTGCAGTTCACCTTAGATGGCTGTAAGAGAAGGGATTGAAATGGTTGAGCGAGCCAGACGCTGGGTGATCTCAACCATTTAAGTGACAGCTTCAAAATGAAAGGGAGAGAAACACATCGGAACACATGGTTTATCTAGTAGTTTAAGACTCAGTAACCCTCTGGATGTGCAGGAGGATGTCTCTGGGGATGATGGCCATGAGATTTAACTGTCCCTTCTCTATGTCTGGATAAAGTATTCAAGACACCCTTGAGGATTTCCTCGTCAGAGCTGTGCTGCTCAGCCAGACATGCACAGTCAGGATACAGGGTGCTTTGCTGACTGTCCGCACACACCATGTCTAAAAAATGATTCCGTGGTTTGTTATCAAGCCTGAACTTATTTCTGGAAATAATCAATTGGACTGAAATGTATCTGATCCTACTACCCACTCCCACAGCCCTCTGAAATTAGGCCAGAATCGCTACAATTATTTTTGTTTCATGCTAGCTTTGGCTATTACTGGAGTCTCGCTCCACAGCCATCCTCACACAGGAGCCTGGCTTCTTGAGGCTGTAAAAGTTGGAGAACTGGGCCAACAGGTAGCACGCGGTGGGAGAGCAGATTGCTCTCTGTGCACACAGAGCTTGGCACAGAGCTTTGATACTCTTAATACCACAAGCATCTAGTATTCCACTGCTGGTGCTGGGCCTGCCTGCCACCTGTCACCACTGGCATCTATGCAGAGCGGATGTAAGACACTACCACGTGGTGTAAGTGACTCAGGGTTCCTTCCGCCCATTTTGCACAGATTGAAATGAGGCTACAAGGCGCGAGATGGGGGAGAATCAGGCTCACTTTGCTCAGCTAGTCCCCGGGAGATGTTCAATACAAGGCTGAAGAGCTGAGGACAAACTTTATAAAAAGCTCTGGGGGTTCCCTGCTGCTCACAGACCTGTGTCTGGAGCCAGATTACAAGTGACTCATGTGATGAAAGCAGAGAGCCTTCCCTGGTGTCTCAGCTTCCCTCCTGTAGCCTACCTACATGCTTTCTTCTCGCTCTGGGCCTGACTCTTCTCTCACTCATACCAGTGTAAGTGAGGAGGAAGTCAATGGACTTACACCAGGGGAAAACCAGTGTGAGGGGGAAATCAGGCTATCCCTTGCCTCCTTCCTCTTCTTTTTCCTCTCTCTCGCCATCTATCTCCCTCTGTCCCTTGTTTTCTCTCCTGAGTTCTCCCTATGCCCATTTTCTCCTGCTCCTCCCTCTCCCTTTTCTCCTGCCCTCCAATATCTGCTGTCAACGTCCATTTAAGGACAGGGCTAGAAACTGTCCCCACTACCTCATCTCATCTCCGTGCTCTGTCACTGCCAGGCGACCACACTGCTGCTCACAAACCTACCGGTCCGGGAAGCACCCACAGAGCTGCTGCTGCCGCCTCCCCATCCACTTCAAGCAGGGGAACTGTCTCTAAATCAGAGGTCCCCAAACTATGGGGTGTGCTGGGGCGTGAAGGAACGTTCTGGGGGGAGGGTGCATTGGGCCTGGGCCAGCCCCCACCCAGCTCCGGCCCCACCCCCAGCTGCAATCCCAGCCTCAGCCCCCTTACCCCTGTCTGAGTCCTCCCCTCCCCCCGGAGCTGCGGCCCTGCTCCCAGCTCTGGGGGGATGGGGACAGAGGTAAGGGGAGGCATGACCCTCAAAAGTTTGGGGACCACTGCTCTAAGCAGGTCTGGGACTCATTACTCAGTCCCAGCTGAGAGCAGGGAGAGGAGATGGCTGCTCCCAAGGAGCCAACCTGCAGAGAATAGAGCTTCCCCCTCCTTAGGGGAGAGTCCAGGGCAAACAGGACTCAGATCTCCTTTTGCTTTGTGGGGGACAACATGGTGCAGGGCAGTGTCCCAGCTCACTGCGAGCTCCCTAGAGCAAGGCACTTAGCAAGCTTGGTTCACGCTGAACTCCCTTTGCTGTGAAATTCCATTCAGGCCGTTGAATGCACAGCCACTGTCAGGCCCCGACAGACTCCATCACGAGGGAGCTTTACTGCTCCCATCCACACTGCATGGGCACCCACTGAACTCCCATAGACTAGACCTGCCCCAGCGAGTAAAACCTGGGATGGATTCTATGGAGAAGGATCTTTTCCAGTTGTCCCAAAGCCCTGTTCAGTTGCAAAGCAGAGTTTCTTCCCAGATTGTTACCGGCAGTAACTAAAGATGCGACGTAGCTCTAGTTTGTACTCCAATAATGTCCTTCTCTGTGGGTGGCTGAACAGTGGCCAGAGAATGAATCCAAATACCACATTGCCACCTGCTCCTAGGTTTTGTTTTAAGCTTTGAATCCAAAATGTCATAGGCCCCCACCCAGTTATTTCCATAGAAACACACAATATTAGGCAGCCAGGTTACTGAGCTGCAACCAATAATCATATCAGTCAGAATTTCTTTTTTTTAAAAATCTCATACAAAACCACATTACTGACAGCACTCCAAAGCAGCAGCAAACTAGTTATGGCCACCCCCTAAATAGTTACAGAACAACAAAGTTGGTATAAATATTGGGCCTAGTATTTTCGGTGCCCAGGAACTCAAGGCTGGCCTTCGCAAAAACCAAATCAAAAGTTTTACAGCTTCCCCACCTTGTCTCTCCAAAACACACACACACACACACACACACACACACACACACACACACACACACACACACACCCCTTTTAAGTTGTACGTCTGTACTGCTCATGCTGATCCAACATGCTAAGCAGTTCTGTGCTGGCCATAAAACATTTTCTGAGAAAGCTGAAAGACTGTTGAGATGATTAAAGGCACTTTACCAGGAAGCCCCCTGCCCACTTTTCACTGAGGTTACCTTTACTAGCAGTAAAAAATGAAAATTCAATCAGAGAACAAGCATGTATCCACTTGGGAGTCAGATTATCGCCTTGTAAAAGGAAGGAGGAAAAATATTAGGGCTTAAAGAGTAGCGTTGTACATGTAGCAATACAACTGTCATGTCTTTGTTTTAAGTGCTCTGCACTTTTATGTTGCTACTATGGGCGGCGGGTGAATGAGCCATTGGGGGAGGCCACCAAGAGGCGGCATCCCTCCCCGCCGGAGCCCAGAGCACAAGCACACACCCTGTGGGCACCGGCCCCCCCGTGCATCCCCAATCCCAGGCCCGGAGTGCCCCCAGCCCCAGCGTGCCGGGCAGGCAGTGCAAACAGAGCGCTCCTAGCCCCAGTGTGCCGGGCGGGCAGTGCAGCTGGAGCACCCCCCAACCCCAGTACTGGGCAGGAGGCACAGTCCCAGCACCTTCAACCCCAGTGCTGGGCTAGAGGTGTGGCCCCAGCCCCCCCCCAGCCCCGGGCCTTGTGAGCACCGGGCCCAGCCTGCCCCAGGCTCTCCGCCATGGAAGAGCAGGAAGGGAACTGGAAACAGGCAGGAGGGGGCCTGGAAGCAGAATGTGGGCGGGGCCACACCAGGCTGTTTGCGGAGGCACAGCCTTCCCCAGCCTATGCTACCCACCACCTTTGGTTTCTACACTTAACTTGGTAGAGTAGTCTACACTACAAAGTTAAATCAACATAAGCTACCTTGCACCGACTTACTTGTGCACGTGTCTACACTTACATGTGTCTCCCACCAATGTAAGCGCCCCGTTACGGCGACGCAATAACACCATTCCCTGAGTGGGATTGAGCCATGGTTGATGTTCTGAGGTCAATGCAGTGCGAGTACAGACACTGTGTTACTTATGTTGACCCTAACAGTTCTCCAGCAGCTCTCTCACAATGCTTGGCACTGACCACTCTGGTCACAACTGTGAACTCCACTGCCCAGGGCTCATGTAGACTGGAAGCCCCCTCCCCCCATACACTTTAAAACCTCATGAATTTTTTTAATGCCTTTTCCTGATTGTCCAGCGTGGCAAGCACACCTAGCAGCTCTCCTGTGTTGTATGCAGCCACCCAGCTTACCATGCCGGCTACACGCTCCAGACATGCTCTGGCCTGGAGTAGACAGTAGATGTTGGATCTCCTGGGCCTGTCAGGAGAAGATGCTGTGCTAGGGACCAGCCATAGATACATTAACAGCTACGAGCAGATTGCATGAGGGCTGCAGGAGAAGGGCTATGACAGGGACCAACAGCAGCGGCGCGTGAAAGTGAAGGAACTGCAGCAGGCCTATCCAAAGGCCGGGGAGGCAAACAGCAAATCGAGCGAGAGGCGCTGTGGGGTGGGGGGAGGGGAGAGCTGGGCTGCCGGTGGATGCTAAGCACCCGCTAATTTTTTTCTGTTGGTGCTCCAGCCCCAGAGCACCCACTGAGTCGCCACCTATGTGTGAATGTATTTCCCATTTCAATGATGTACTGCTGGTGCCTTTCAATTTAACAGGACACAGCTATTCACTTTTCATAGAAGAGGTAACAGCTGGTGCTGTGTGGTGCCAGGTACAAGGACTCCAAAGTAGACATGTCAATGGGCATGTCTTATTTAAAACTTCAGGGGAGCAAGGGAAGGGAGTTCTGAACCTTAACTGTCACTCTCCATTGTGACTATACTGACAATGGTACCTCTGCCGCTGCGTGTTTTATCTGCAGCTGCTGCCATTGCAGCCTTGAAGGGTTCCCTATCCACACCCACAGAATGCCTCAGATACAGATCAGGAGTACTTGTGGCACCTTAGAGACTAACAAATGTATTAGTTAGTCTGCGTGCTGCTCCAGCCCCTGCTCCACCTCTTCCCCATGGCCCCCGCCCCAGCCCTGCCCCCACTCCACCCCTTCCCCAAATCCGCCGCCCCTGCTCCACCCCTTCCCCGCCCTGCCCCTTCCCCACCCCAGCCCCGCCCCTGAGAACTGCAGCAGGGCTGGGCCTGCACTTACCGGCAGTGGGAAGTGCAGTGGCCTGGCCCCAGCTGTGCCGCCGGTGAGTGCTAGGGGGTGGTTCCCCCCTGTCCCCAAGCCAGCCCCTCCCCCCACGGAGGCCTGGGCTGTGGGGGGGCTGCGTAGGGCCCCAGAATAGCTAGGGACAGCCCTGATCCCAGGTTAGCTTCCCTTTGCAGTCCATGGAGAACTCCAGTCTAGTGCCTCCCTACATCACCCCCCTCAATTATTCCACATGGCATCAGGGGCTGCAAGCCCTACTCCTACCATTCCACTCCAGGAGACAGTAAGGACAAGCACAGCTTCACATACACTGACCTGGGAGAGCCACGGTTGATGTATGAGTAGCTAAAACGGACAAGAATGTTCCTTCCTCTTCTTTAAGCTATTTTCCATAAATTTATTAAGGTTTTAACATATTTGCTTTTAACTAGCACAACATGTTTTTTGAAGTGTTTTCATCATTCAATAAAACTGTGTTGTTTGGGAAATAATTCTTCTTTATTAGTTCCCAACATATGCTTCAGGATGCCTGGCGGTAGTAAAAGTACCCAATTATTGGTACTGTACAATGTGATGCAACTCAGAGGATCAATGACAAACACAGTGTGATAATCATAGAACCATAGGACTGGAAGGGACCTCGCAAGGTCATCTAGTCCAGTCCTCTGCACTCATGGCAGGACTATGTATTATCTAGATCATCCCTGACAGGTGTTTGTCCAACCTGCTCTTAAAAATCTCCAATGATGGACAGTTAGGAAGTTTTTCCTGATGTCCAACCTAAACCGCCCCTGCTGCAATTTAAGTCCATTGCCTCTTGTCCTATTGTCAGAGGTTAAAAAGAACAATTTTTCTCCCTCCTCCCTCTATGTACTTGAAAACTGTTATCATGTCCCCTCTCAGTCTTCTCCTCTCCAGATTAAACAAACCCAATTTTTTCAATCTTCCCTCGTAGGCCATGTTTTCTAGACCTTTACTCATTTTTGTTGCTTTTCTCTGGACTTTCTCCAATTTGTCCACATCTTTCCTGAAATGTGGCATCCAGAACTGGACACAATATTCCAGTTGAGGCCTAATCAGCGCAGAGTAGAGCAGAAGAATTATTTCTTGTGTCTTGCTAACAGCACTCCTGCTAATACATCCCAGAATTATGTTTGCTTTTTTTGCAACAGTCTTACACTATTGACTCTTATTTAGATTGTGATCCACTTTGCTCCCCAGATCCCTTTCTGTAGTACTCCTTCCTAGGCAGTCATTTCCCATTTTGTATGTGTGCAACTGATTGTTCCTTCCTAAGTGGAGGACTTTGCAATTTGTCCTTACTGAACTTCATCCTATTCAGACCACTTCTCCAGTTAGTCCAGATCATTTTGAATTTTAATCCCATCCTCCAAAGCACTTGCAACCACTCCCAGCGAGGTATCGTCTGCAAACTTTATAAGTGCACTCTCTATGTCATTTTCTAAATCATCAGTGAAGACATTGAACAGAACCAGACCCAGAACTGATCCCTGCAGGACCCCACTCAACATGCCCTTCCAGTTTGAGTGTGAACCACTGATAACTACTCTCTGGGAACAGTTTTCCAACCACTTATACACCCACGTTATAATAGCTCCGTCTAGGCTGTATTTCCCTAGTTTGTTTATGAGAAGGGCATGCAAGACAGTATCAAAAGCCTTACTAAAGTCAAGCTATACCAGATCTACTGCTTCCCCCATCCACAAGGCTTGTTACCCTGTCAAAGAAAGCTATTAGGTTGGTTTGACATGACTTGTTCTTGACAAATCCATGCTGACAGTTATTTATCACCTTATTATCTTCTAGGTGTTTGCAAATTGATTGCTTAATTATTTGCTCCATTATCTTTCTGGATACTGAAGTTAAACTGGCTGGTCTGTAATTCCCCAGGTTGTCCTTATTTCCCTTTTTATAGATGGGCACTATATTTGCCCTTTTCCAGTCTTCTGGATTCTCTCCCATCTTCCATGACTTTTCAAAGATAATTGCTAATGGCTCAGATATCTCCTCAGTCAGCTCCTTAAGTAATCTAGGATGTATTTCATCAGGCCCTGGTGACTTGAAGACATCTAATTTGTCTAAGTAATTTTTAACTTGTTCTTTCCCTATTTTACCCTCTGATCCTACCTCATTTTCACTGACATTCACTATGTTTGACGTCCAATTGCTACTAACCATTAATGTACAGCATGCACCACAAAACTAATAGGTGCATTGTCAGTGCTACACTCATAAATGTGCACCAAGCACTACACAATTCCTAACAGAGCCCCAAAGTACAGGGCCAGTTAGAGCACAGCCCATCACAACACGTTACTGCAGCTTGCTGTTAAAGTGCTCTTTCAAAGCCTTCCTGAGCCGTACAACTCCACACTGAGCTCTTCTGATAGCCCTTGTGCCTGGCTGTTCAAACTCAGCAGACAGACACTCCACCTCCACCACGTCAGCAACTTTTCCCCCTTTGCCTCACAGATATTATGCACAACACAGCAGGCAGCTACAGCGATTGGGATATTTTTCTCACTGAGATCCAAGCTTGTGAGTAAACAACGTCAGCATCCCTTCAATCTACCGAAAGCACATTCAACTGTCATTCTGCATTTGCTGAGCCAATAGTTAAATTGCTCCTTGGTGCTGTTGAGGTGATCAGTGTACAGCTTCATGAGCCAGGGGAGTAAGGAGTAGGCTGGGTCCTCCAGGATCACTATTAGCATTTCAACATTGTCCATCGTAATCCAGTGGTCAGGAAAGAAAGTCCCTACTTGTAGATTTCTGAACAGTCCTGTGTTCTTAAAGATGCGAGCATTATGCACCTTCTCTGACCAGCCAATGCTGATGTCAGTGAAATGTCCCCGGTGATCCATCAACGCTTGCAAAACCATAGAAAAGTAGCCATTTCTGTTGGTATATTCTTTGGCAAGGTGGGGATGTGTGTGCCATCTATCACCCCACCACAGTTTGGGAACCCCATTGCTGCAAAGCCATTCATTATGTCCTGCATGTTGCCGAGAGTCACAGTCCTGCAAAGCTAGAGATGATGAGTGGCTCTGCACACTTGTATGACAACAGCCACCACAGTGGATTTTCCAACTCCAAAATGATTTCCCATTGACTGGTAGAAATACGATATTGCAAGTTTACGCATGCGACTGCCACTAGCATCTCCACTGTCGGTGCAGATCTCATTCTGGTGTCCCTGTGCAGGAGGGCTGGGGTGAGTTCTGCACACAGATCCAGGAATGTGGCCTTGCATGGGTGGTAGGCATCACAAGCCACAGGAGGCTGAGCCTCCCCAAACAGCTAGGTGTGGCCCCACCTATGCTCCGCCTCCAGACCCCCTCCTGCTTCCTGCTCTTCCCCTGTGGCCCAGGCTGGGGCTGGGACTCGGGGTGGCTGGGGCCCGTGCTTGTGCTGCCCAGCACTCCGGGGCTGGGAGTACTGGGCTTGGGGGCACTGGGGCCACACCACCCGCCCAGTGCTCCGGGGCTAGGGGTGTTCGGGCACCCCGGGGCTGGGGGACCAGCAGCTGCAGTTGGGGGGGGAGTCTGCGGTTGGGGGGGGTGTCTGGGCTCTGGCAGGGAAGGGGGGTAGAAGAGGCAGGGAAGGTGTGGGGCCTTGGGCAGAAGGGGAGGGGACAGGGGCCAGCCTCCCCAAACAGGCGGCTCACACGCTGCTCATGTGGCTTTGCACATCCAAAAGTTCTGCAGCCACTGCTCGTCATCCCAAGCCTGTATTACAATGTCAGAGCTCATTTCTCAGGCACAGAAGTGGTGCTCCATCATTTGCAGCTGCTTCATGACCACCACCAAAAATCTTGAACTGGTTCTTGCTATGTCCCACTGTCAAGGCTGTATCCCTACTTTGAACTTTAGGGTACAAATGTAGGGGCCTGCATGAAAACTTCTAAGCTTATCTACCAGCTTAGCTCTGGTCCGCTGCCACCATCTTAAGAATTCCCTCCCTGGGAAGCCTTGAGAAACCTTTCACCAATTCCCTGGTGAATACAGATCCAAACTCCTTGGATTTTAAACAAGGAGAAATTGACCCTTCCCCCCTCCTTCCTTTCACCAACTCCTGGTGAATACAGATCCAAACCCCCTTTGGATCTTAAAACAAGGAGAAATTGACCCTTCCCCCCTCCTTCCTTTCACCAACTCCTGGTGAATACAGATCCAAACCCCCTTTGGATCTTAAAACAAGGAGAAATCAATCAGGTTTTTAAAAAGAAGGCTTTTAATTAAAGCAAAAGGTAAAAATCATCTCTGCAAAATCAGTATGGAAAATAACTTTACAGGGTAATCAAACTTAAAGAGCTCAGAGGAATCCCCTCTGTCTTAGGTTCAAAGTATAGCAAACAAGATAAGCACTTTAGTAAAAGGTACATTTACAAGTTGAGAAAACAAAGTAAATCTAAGACGCCTTGCCTGGCTTTTACTTACAATTTTGAAATAAGAGAGACTTGTTTAGAAAGATGGGGAGAACCTGGATTGATGTCTGGTCCCTCTCAGTCCCAAGAGCGAACAACCCCTTAAACAAAGGACACACACAAAAGCCTTTCCCCCCCCCCCAAGATTTGAAAGTATCTTGTCCCCTTATTGGTCCTTGGGGTCAGGTGTCAGCCAGGTTACCCGAGCTTCTTAACCCTTTACAGGTAAAAGGATTTGGAGTCTCTGGCTAGGAGAGATTCCATAGCACTGTACACAGGAGAGCTGTCATCCTTCCCTTTATAGTTATGACACGCCCCCCAAATCACAGATAGTGTTGGACGTCCGGTTCCACACTGGCTGTGATTTCTTCCTGGAGCTTTAGGAGAAAACAGAGTTAATAAAACACATGTACCTTTAGACATACTACTGATTATATAAAAACTAACAATATGTTTCATTACAAGAACAATTGTTAACCAGTTAACTCTGGGAAACTTTCCCGGGAGAGTGCATCAGCCACTTTGTTAGAAGCTCCCGAAATGTGTTGTATTTCAAAATCAAAATCTTGGAGAGCTAAACTCCACCGAAGAAGTTTTTTGTTATTTCCCTTGGAGGTATGAAGCCACTGTAGCGCAGCATGGTCTGTTTGTAGTTGGAACCGCCGTCCCCAAACATATGGGCGTAACTTTTCCAGCGCGTACACAATGGCGTAGCATTCCTTTTCGCTGATTGACCAGTGGCTTTCCCTCTCAGACAGTTTCTTGCTGAGAAACACGACAGGATGGAATTCTTGATCCGGTCCTTCCTGCATTAAAACTGCTCCCACGCCTCGCTCGGAAGCATCTGTGGTTACTAGGAACGGTTTGTCAAAGTCTGGGGCCCTTAGCACAGGGTCAGACATGAGTGTTGCCTTAAGCTGGTTAAAGGCCTTTTGACACTTATCAGTCCACTGAACTGCATTTGGCTGTTTCTTTCTGGTTAGGTCTGTCAGCGGGGCAGCGATTTGGCTGTAGTGTGGTACAAATCGCCTATAATATCCGGCCAAGCCTAAGAAGGATTGGACCTGTTTCTTTGACTTTGGAACCGGCCACTTTTGGATAGCATCCACTTTGGCCTGTAGGGGATTTATAGTTCCTTGACCCACCTGGTGCCCCAGGTACGTCACTCTGTTTTGGCCTATTTGACACTTTTTAGCCTTAACAGTTAGTCCTGCCTGCCGGATGCGCTCGAAGACTTTTTTCAGGTGCTCCAGGTGTTCTGTCCATGAATCAGAAAAAATGGCCACATCATCGAGGTAGGCAACTGCAGATTCTCCCAATCCTGCTAGGAGACCATCTACAAGTCTTTGGAAGGTGGCGGGTGCATTTCGCAACCCGAAAGGGAGTACATTGAATTCATACACCCCTGCCTGGGTGACGAAGGCTGACCTTTCCTTAGCGGGTTCATCTAGTGGTACTTGCCAGTACCCTTTGGTTAAGTCTAAAGTAGAGATGAATTGGGCATGTCCCAATTTTTCCAATAGCTCATCTGTGCGTGGCATTGGATAGTTGTCAGGACGAGTTACAGCATTTAGCTTACGGTAGTCCACGCAAAAGCGTATTTCCCCATCTGGTTTGGGAACTAGAACCACTGGAGATGCCCATGCACTGCTAGAGGGGCGGATTATACCCATCTGTAGCATGTCCTGGATCTCCCTTTGTATAGCCGCTTGGGCATGAGGTGACTCCCGGTAGGGTGGGGTTCTAATTGGGTGAGCATTACCTGTGTCAATGGAGTGGTATGCCCGTTCGGTCCGTCCTGGAGTGGCTGAGAAAATCGGTGCAAAGCTTGTGCACAGCTCCTTGATCTGCTGTCGCTGCAGACGTCCCAGGGTCGTGGAGAGGTTCACCTCTTCCACGCCACCATTCCTTTTTCCTTCGTAGTAGACACCTGCAGGCCACTCCGCGTCATCTGTTTCCTGGGCTGTAAACTGGCAAACGTTTAATTCTCTAGAATAAAAGGGCTTAAGAGAATTAACATGGTATACCTTAGGCTTTATGTTGGAGGTGGGGGAGGCTATGAGATAGTTAACAGCTCCTAGGCGCTCCTGGACCGTGAATGGTCCTTCCCACGACGCTTCCATTTTATGGGCCTGGAGCGCCTTTAAGACCATGACTTGGTCTCCTACTTTGAAGGACCGTTCTCTGGAATGTTTATCATACCAGGCCTTTTGCTCTTCCTGAGCATCCTTTAGGTTTTCTTTAGCAAGGGCTAAAGAGTGTCGGAGGGTGTTTTGTAGGTTGCTTACAAAGTCTAGAATGTTAGTTCCTGGAGAAGGCGTAAACCCCTCCCATTGCTGCTTCACCAACTGTAATGGCCCCTTAACCTCGCGGCCATACACAAGTTCAAATGGTGAAAACCCTAAACTGGGATGTGGTACAGCCCTGTAGGCAAAAAGCAACTGCTGCAACACTAGGTCCCAATCATTGGAGTGTTCATTTACGAATTTACGTATCATGGCCCCCAAAGTTCCATTAAACCTCTCCACCAGACCATTGGTTTGATGGTGATGAGGGGTGGCAACCAAGTGATTCACCCCATGAGCTTCCCACAGGTTTTTCATGTTCCCTGCCAGGAAATTAGTTCCCGAATCTGTAAGGATGTCGGAGGGCCAACCTACCCTGGCAAAAATGTCTGCTAATGCCTGGCACACACTTTTAGCCTTGGTGTTGCTTAAGGGTACAGCTTCCGGCCATCGGGTAGCAAAATCCATGAAAGTCAGTACGTACTGCTTTCCTCTGGGTGTCTTCTTTGGGAAAGGACCCAGAATATCCACAGCTACTCGCTGAAATGGGACCTCAATTATGGGTAGTGGCTGGAGAGGGGCTTTAACCTGGTCTTGGGGCTTTCCCACTCATTGGCACACCTTACAAGACCGGACATAATTAGCAACGTCCTTGCCCATTCCCTCCCAGTGGAAGGACTTCCCCAACCGGTCTTTGGTTCTGTTCACCCCAGAATGGCCACTGGGATGATCATGGGCTAAGCTCAAGAGTTTTACCCGATACTTAGTGGGAACTACCAGCTGTCTTTGAGGATGCCAGTCTTCCTGGTGCCCACCAGAAAGAGTCTCCTTGTATAAAAGTCCTTTTTCTACAACAAACCGGGATCGGTTAGAAGAGCTGAGAGGCGGTGGGGTGCTCCGTGCCGCCGCCCAAGCTTTTTGAAGGCTGTCATCTGCTTCCTGCTCGGCCTGGAACTGTTCCCTTGATGCTGGAGACATCAGTTCCTCCTTGGACCGTGGACTGGGGCTTAGTCCCTCTGGAAGCGATGCAGGTGCTGGGGCTGTTTCCATTGACTGTGAACCGCTGTTCGCTGGTGCACTATGTGGTATCTCAGGCTCTGGCTGAGCCTCTTGGGTAAGGTTATCTGCTGCTTCCGCCAGTTCAGGCTCGCTGGTGTCCTCTGGCATTGGAGTTGTAGACGGGCTTGCAAGCGCTGGACACAGTGCTGACAATGGTTCTGGTGCTGGTTGCGTTGCCAGTTCCGGTTCTGGGACTGGCTTTGGCTGGGTCTCTGGGATTGGATCCACTACGGCTGTTGCAGTCGTTGGCAGGGGATCCGGGTCCACCACCTTTGTTTGGGTCTCTGGTAACACAGACGGGGTCCTGGTGGACGGCTCAGGAACAGGGATGGGGGTGGAAGCTTGCTTAGCCTGGCTGCGGGTGACTATTCCCACCCTCTTGGCTAGCTTCACATGGTTGGCCAAGTCTTCCCCCAGTAGCATGGGAATGGGATAATTGTCATAGACTGCAAAAGTCCACATTCCTGACCAGCCCTTGTACTGGACATGCAACTTGGCTGTAGGCAAGGTTACAGACTGTGACACGAAGGGTTGAATTGTCACTGTAGCCTCCGGGTTGATGAGTTTGGGGTCCACTAGGGATTGGTGAATAGTTGACACTTGTGCTCCAGTGTCTCTCCAAGCGATAACCTTCTTTCCGCCCACTCTCAAGGTTTCCCTTCGCTCCGAGGGTATGAGAGAGGCATCTGGGTCTGGGGTTCCTTGGTGTGATTGGGGTGTAATGAACTGTAATCGGTTGGGGTTCTTGGGGCAGTGAGCCTTTATATGCCCCAGTTCATTACATTTAAAACATCGCCCTGCTAAGGTATCACCGGGGCGATGTTGGTTGATGGAGACTGGTGTGGTGGGGTGAGAAGGCGTCTGGGGTTTCCCTTGGGATGTGGGTGGGGCCTTGGGTTGTCCCCGGTGATAAGGTTTTGTTTCGGCTTGCCCCTTCTGATATTCACTCCAACTGCTACTAGCTTTTTTCTTTTCTGTCACCTCCACCCATTTGGCTCCAATCTCCCCCGCCTCGGTTACAGTTTTGGGCTTCCCATATAGGATGTACCTTTCTATTTCCTCAGGAACACCCTCTAAAAACTGCTCCATTTGCAATAGGAAGGGCAACTCTTCCGTAGATTTAACATTTGCTCCTGATATCCAGGCATCCCAATTTTTCCCAATGTGGTAGGCATGTCGGGTAAATGACACATCAGGTTTCCACCTTAGGGCTCTGAACCGCCGACGGGCATGCTCAGGTGTTAGCCCCATTCTGATTCTGGCCTTGTTTTTAAAAAGTTCATAACTGTTCATGTGTTCCTTAGGCATTTCAGCCGCCACCTCTGCTAAGGGTCCACTGAGCTGCGGCCTCAGCTCTACCATGTACTGGGTTGGAGGGATGTTGTATCCAAGGCAGGCCCTTTCAAAATTTTCTAAGAAGGCCTCAGTATCATCGCCTGCCTTGTAGGTGGGGAATTTCCTGGGATGGGAAGTGGTACTTGGAGAGGAGTTGTTAGGATGGTCTAATGCACCCTGCCTAGTCCTTGCTGCTTCCAGTTCCATCTCTTTTTCTTTCAGCTCCATCTCTCTTTTATGGGCCTCCTGTTTGGCTTTTTCTTCTCTTTCATGGGCCTCCTGTTTGGCTTTCTCTTCTCTGTCTCTTTTTCTTTCAGCTCCATAGCTCTCTTGTGGGCCTCCTCTTTAGCTTTTTCTTCTTTGGTAGTCATTTTCCTGGTTTTCTTGTGCTGGGTCTCACCCTCTGCAGTTGACTGAAACTGGGATGTATTTAGCTTAGGCTCCTGCTGAGTGCTGCTGAGTTAACAGAGACTTTCTAACTAGCTACTTCCGAGGATGTAAAAAGAAAAAAAAAAAAACAATTCAGCTTGTAAATTACCTTTACTAGATCAAAGTTTGCTCACTTATTTGAACACTTCTCTTAACAAAGGACCTTGTTAAAAAAACTTAACACCTCTGCCTTCAGGCAAGGAGAGATAAGATATGCATCTACCTTCAGCTCTGCTCTCCAAGCAGCTAGAAGGAAAAAAAAATCTCTTACTGGCTTTTGGGTTTAAAACGATCCCACCGCTGTGCCACCATGTCAAGGCTGTATCCCTACTTTGAACTTTAGGGTACAAATGTAGGGGCCTGCATGAAAACTTCTAAGCTTATCTACCAGCTTAGCTCTGGTCCGCTGCCACCATCTTAAGAATTCCCTCCCTGGGAAGCCTTGAGAAACCTTTCACCAATTCCCTGGTGAATACAGATCCAAACTCCTTGGATTTTAAACAAGGAGAAATTGACCCTTCCCCCCTCCTTCCTTTCACCAACTCCTGGTGAATACAGATCCAAACCCCCTTTGGATCTTAAAACAAGGAGAAATTGACCCTTCCCCCCTCCTTCCTTTCACCAACTCCTGGTGAATACAGATCCAAACCCCCTTTGGATCTTAAAACAAGGAGAAATCAATCAGGTTTTAAAAAAGAAGGCTTTTAATTAAAGCAAAAGGTAAAAATCATCTCTGCAAAATCAGTATGGAAAATAACTTTACAGGGTAATCAAACTTAAAGAGCTCAGAGGAATCCCCTCTGTCTTAGGTTCAAAGTATAGCAAACAAGATAAGCACTTTAGTAAAAGGTACATTTACAAGTTGAGAAAACAAAGTAAATCTAAGACGCCTTGCCTGGCTTTTACTTACAATTTTGAAATAAGAGAGACTTGTTTAGAAAGATGGGGAGAACCTGGATTGATGTCTGGTCCCTCTCAGTCCCAAGAGCGAACAACCCCTTAAACAAAGGACACACACAAAAGCCTTTCCCCCCCCAAGATTTGAAAGTATCTTGTCCCCTTATTGGTCCTTGGGGTCAGGTGTCAGCCAGGTTACCCGAGCTTCTTAACCCTTTACAGGTAAAAGGATTTGGAGTCTCTGGCTAGGAGAGATTCCATAGCACTGTACACAGGAGAGCTGTCACCCTTCCCTTTATAGTTATGACACCCACAGCAGTCTGCCCTCAAGGAAATCATCACGTTCCCCATGGCTCTTGTTGTGGTGCTGCAACTACCAGTGGATCGTGCACCCTGTGTTTGCAACGCTCATGATAATAGTGCAGAGCTGTGCAGGCTCCATGCTTCTGTCAGAGATGATGGACAGCGACTAGTCCTGCTTGGATTCATGGGATATTCAAATTTGGTGCAAAAATCATGAGATAGAGATGGCATTATGGGGCTGAGAAAGTTGCATTATGGGAACTTGACCCTGCAGTACCAGTCACCCCCTGCATGACTCATTTCTGCCCCAGCATGTATCGCCAGAACTTCCCAAAACACGGTGCGCTGGACGATGAGTTGCACAGTGAGATACCTACCCATGGTGCACTGCACTGTGCATCGATAGAAGCACTCCTGGTGAGTACACACACCGCCAATGCCAGGAGCCCAGTATGCACGTACCCAAGTGATATACAAACTGCGACAGCTTTATGCCACCATAACTTGCGTTGGCCAAAGTTTGTAGTGTAGCCATGCCCTGAGTCGGAGATGCTGCAGCATGTTACAGAGAAGACAAACACACACACACACACAGAGTGCTCTCTCCTGCTGACTTGCCTTTTCTTTCTTGTTTCCCTTAAACTAAAATAAAAGTAATTCAAGGTCACGGTCTCTGGCTGATCTCCATTTATAGCAAACAGAACAAGCAACAAGTGTCTTGTGTTCCTAAAAGCTCATGCTTCAGGGTTTCAGCCAGCCACCAGCAGCTGGAATTGGAATTTCTCCCCAAATGTATCATGGGAGGGTTTTTTTTTTTTAATTTCCTTCTCAAGTATTATGTACAGCCATAACTGGTAAAGGGACATTGGATGGGGTGGGGCTCTGAGGTGGCACCTAGTATTCTGTCTCTCAGGGGCTTGGCTGGCTGGTTCTTGCTCACAGACTCAGGGTCTAACCAATTGCCATATGTGGGATTGGGAAAGAATTTCCCACAGGTCAGGGATTATGACTTAAGCCCAATGCCGGTACAAGCACATAGGAGGGAGGGGGTGGTATTTCCTGGTAGACCCACTTGATTAGGGACCAATATCTAATGTGTGCCTGGAGAAAGCCCTCTTCACAGGGGTGCCATTACTCTCAGAAAGCCGGGAAACCTGGACAAACGCCCCTTCCTGCCATGCTAGGGCAGCACCTCAGCATTATTGATAATCTACTACTGCAGGCCAACAGGTATACATGAATCAGGGCTCTATGAGTTAGGTATGGGGCATGGGACCTGAAACAGACATTGGTTCCTCTGTAAAAGTAACTGATAATCAGTGCCATCCCTTGGATGGGGCAAATTGGGGCAACTGCCTCAGGCCCCGTGCTTTGGGGGCAGGGGGGCGCACTTTGATAAAATCAGGACTGTCCTGATATTTAGCCCTTTGTCCCAACCGATGTACGATCGGAACGCCATTTCCTCCCGATATTCAGGTGAGGAGGGGCGTGAGGAGGCAGGCGGGCAGGCGACGAGAAGGAGAGCAGCAGGTGGGCGGACGGGGCAGGGGCCCGCCAGACAGATGGGGAGGAGGAGGCGGCAGGCAGAGGGGCGGGCGTTCTGGGCAGACAGCGAGGAGACTAGCGGGGAGGCGAGCAGCAGGCAGGTGGGTGAGGAGGTGAGCAGCAGGCAGATGGGAGGGCGATCTGGCCGGACAGCGAGGAGACTATCGGGGAGGCTGATTTGTTCTGGGTCCTGCACCCCCCTAGGGATGGCCCTGCTGATAGAGAGAGAATATGCACAAGCAGGATTCTCTCTCTCGCACGCACACACACACACACACACACACAGTATCACACCATCCTCCCCCTCCCACGAACATGCTGTGCACACGTGTGTGCGCCTGTGTAGCAGACCAAGGTGTGTGTGTGTGTGTGTGTGTGTGTGCGCACTCACATGACAAGAGGCAAGACACACACCCCCGTTGGCTTATCTGTCAGTACCAGAAAGGGCTGTAACCCAAGCCCAGTGCCTTCCTAGTCCAAGATAAACTCAGATCAATCTTTCAACACCACGCTCTGCTGGCCAATCCCAACAACAGGTCTGCCCTTCCTGCATACCCAATGTGACATAACCTGCTGCAGAGGGATCCTATTCCCCAAGGTACCCCACCCCTTCCAGTGCTTCAGGGTCCAAATACTCAGCACACATGCCTGTGACCGGCCCCAAGCTTAGGCTCTTCCCACCCCCCAGAGAAACCTCACTGCTGGTTCGGATTCTGGAGCGAGTGCCAGGGTAGCTCAATGCCAGCAATAAAGGCCAGTGACATAAGCCGGAAGGTTGGTTCTGTGGCCTTGAAACCTTACCCCTCTACCCAGCCAACACAAGGTGTTTTGCCAGCTGAAAATGCCAAGCCAACATTAACTTCAGACCCTAGAACAGAGGGACATGCAGCAGCCATGTTTGCTAGTAGCATCCAGGGCCGGCTCCAGCATTTCTGCCGCCCCAAGCAAAAAAAAAGCCGCGATCGCGATCGGCGGCGACAATTGGAAAAAAAAAAAAAAAAAGCCGCGATCGGCGGTGGCAGTTCAGCGGCAGGTCCTTCGCTCATAGAGGGAGTGAGGGACCTTCTGCCCCCGAATTGCCGCAGGTGCCGCCCCTCTCCATTGGCCGCCCCAAGGACCTGCTTGTTAAGCTGGTGCCTGGAGCCGGCCCTGGTGCCATCACTCCCTGCAGTGCTTCAGAGCACCCATGCTGTACACCCAGCTCATGTAAAATCGGTGGACCCTGCCCCCACACAGCTTTTCCCCCAGTCAGTGATGGGACCCCCCACCCCACACTTCCCCGCACAGCTCTCCAGAGTCGCCGCTTTCTGACCGGCCATGGATTTTGGGTCTAGTCCCAATGCGTCAGTGGACCTACTGGTCTCATTCAGAGCCAAGAAACTGTTCCAACAGCTGGCTCCGCCCTGCCCAAGGACAGCCCCTGAAACTCTACTCCCTGCATGCTGAGGGCACCATGGACGAGGGCAGCCAGAGGTCCGTGCTCCTGAAGCAACCCCAGCCGACAGCCCCAGCTGCGAGGTAAGGCACTTTAAACTCCACAAAATGGTGATAAACAAGCCTGGCAGAGCTTTATTAGTTACCAGTCGTGGGGCTGGATCCTGTGCGTAGGGCACACCCTCAAAGCTAAACCCTCGTGACTTTGATGGGAGTTTGGGTGAACTGGAGCTGTAGCCTCAGCCCCATATTTGCAATGAACTCATGGCTTCCCCTTATGATCCAGACACAGGATTCAGCCAGGCAGAGGCCAGTAGGAGCAGGCACCTCCAGGCAAGCCAGTTCTTTCCACCACCTCTACTCCTTGAGCCAGGAGGGTGGGGAGCAGGGCCAGAGGGCATGACTAGGGATTCCATCATGATCAGTGGGTAACATGAGGGGTAGATTACCCCACCTCAGCCTGCTGTGGGGATCTCACCCCTTCCTCAAGCACCTGCTGCTAGCAACTACTAGAGACAGGATAGTAGATGGACACTGGGATTGATCCAGTCCAGCAGTTCCTCTCAGGGCACAAGGAGTGGCCAGCAGTGACTAGAGCACCACCAGGTAAACCTGAGGTTTATTATTTATTGGAGGGATAGAGTAGCTTGCCTCATTTGTGCCTCTAATTTATTTTTCACTGCAGTCCCTCTACTAATTCTTTCAGATCACCAGGGACTTGCTCCTTAGGCAACTCCCAGCTCTGGGCACCACAAATGGCACTGCAAACAACTCCCAGAGGGATACACCAATCAAAGGGGAAAGGATCAGGAAGCTGGGGGTTGGAGGGGGGGAGTGGTGTTGAGCAGCGCCAAGTGCTCCCCCACCACCCTTCCTGTTTCCTACTGGTTTGAGATTAATGCTTTGTAACCTTGTTTGGTAATCCCAGGAGGAGAAATCCCCTTCTGAGGCTCTCTGCACTAATGTTTATCCACTAACTGCTCTTATCTCTGCAACTGTTGCATTGTATTTTTCATAGCACGGCAGCATCCTGTGGATTTTTCCAACCATTTCTATAGCAGTGCTGACGGCAGCCTGGCAAATGCTTGGCCTGCGGTGGAGGCACAGCTTGTGGGGATGAAGCCGGGAGGCCTAGCGCATCGGCACCACCGTTTGCAGTGCCCATGGAATCACTCCACACTCTTGTTCCTACAGTCTGCAACAAAATTGTACAAGTCGAGCTGGTGACAAGATGTGCTGGAAGGCTGTTCCCCCACCTTGATTCTGGCAACAGACGAGAGTTGAGTCTCTGTAAGCTGGGTCATGTAACCAGAGTGGTGGTAAAAATACCTTTTTGCTTTATTGATGATAAAGTGCCTGAGAGCTATGTTGGTTTGTCTGTTTGAATATAACACGGCCTGAAGTTTGTAGACACCAAAGGCACCACCCCAAAGAACTGCTGCTCCCCCAGCCCCCTCAGACTCTTGTGGAGGTGAGACTCCAATCAGGAGTCCCAGCGAGTTTGAGGAACAGCTCTGGTACTTCATGATTTGGTTGTGTGCAGGGTGGCGTGAGCTCAAAGTAAATAAAAGGGAGCAGGTAGTTTTACCTACTGAATTCTAACTCCTTTCCCCCACTGCCAATTAGCTCCAGCCCCTCCTCCTGCATTTCCTCCCACAAATCTGAGATTTAAGGCATTCAGCACAGCCTCCTACAGGTCTCATTGTTCAAGAGTGATAAATGAGCACGTCCCCTGTTGTGGCAAGACAGATGGAAGAGGCCTAGAATCGGGCAATGAGGGTGATGGGAGGTTTAGCCTGAAAAGGCTATGGCACTTGTTTACAGGGTACCACTCTCGAGGTGTAAAGAACGCTCAGAGAGGGGGGAAGACGTTTCCCAGGCTGAAATAATCAAAGGAAGACTACGTAGGAGCACAGAATTTCTGGTTTCAGTTTATTTTCAGAATTTTACTGTACAAAATATGCAAAGTGTAAAATGGTTTCATGTTTCAGTTCAAAAACAAAACCATCAAGCTATAACTTAAGAGAACCCAGCTTGGAACAGAACAATTCACTCTGCTAGACACACAGTGCATGAACATCACAGACACCAGGAGTTTGCTACTCAAGTTCACAACTGGCAGGGGAGGGGAAACAAAAACAGATTTCAGAATTTATTTCAGACCACATATCACTGCAGTTAAAGCCACATGTGCAGCAAGAGGCTGGTTAGTGTCTATTCATTAGAAAACCTCAGCAGAAGCCACCGTACTATATGCAGTTTGTGTAGAAAAAAGTAGCAGGCTGTACATGACACAGTGATCAGAAGAGTTGTGTGGGAGCCAGGAGATCCTGGCCCCTAGTACACAATAACGTTGTATTCATTACAAGATACAGGCACAGAGGAGTGTAAGAATCCTTCACAGATAGATCTCCGTGCAGGCAGCGAACCACAGCAAAATGAACACACGTGTGTGTGTGTGTGGCTCCCAAGTGAATTAGTTAGTGCTGGTGAAAGGTGCCAGATCAACAGTCCTAGAGAATTCAGTCCTCTCTATGCACAGGACAGGCACGGGTGGCAGAGGCACAACGCTTCCCCTACACACTGCCCTGCCATGTGGGGTGAAAATTCTGTCTCTATTAACTGGCCCCTTTCTCGGAGAGGCCATGCTCGTGGCAGTCATGGTGCTGTGGAGACCTGGCCCAAGAGGAACCAAACAGATCAACACGGAAGTTGCACAGATTACTGACCACCTGTCAGACAGTAACTTTTGGTCATCATCTTTAATGGAGTCGGAGCCAGCCAACGGGAGGCGAAAGGAGCTGTGTATCCATCCCATTGCCCACCTGCAGCCACACAGCCCCCCGACAGAAGTAATTTTATGACTCAGTCCCAAGAGTGCTTCGTTCTCCATACAGTCCTAATGGGCATTACTGAACAACCACCCCTGGCTTCAGGCATTAGACAGGAATAATGCACACACCTACAAAGAGACAGCACGTACAAATACAAGCTGAATGTGAAAACAACAGACATCTGCACATTCATTTCCTATTCATCTAAATGTTGATTGCGTGGCAGACTGAAAACTTAAGGACATTTTGAAGATAAAGTCTGGAACCAGAATACAGTTCTCCCCAAAGACCCAAAGTCAGTTTTATTTATATTTTTTAAGAGGGGAGGACAGATTTGCAGGCTTTTTTAATGTGATAGCTATGTTAGCTTAATTGACTTGAATAAATCTTCCTGTGAAGTGGGGCAAACAAATTTGTGATCTTTCAGGCTTCTTTATCATTACTGTTTAAATAAATTTATGCCAACAAGACTTTAAAGCAGTCCATGGGGTTAAATGGAATTGCCAGTTTTTAAGAAACTGGTAGTGGTGTAAAAAGCAACAGAGGGTCCTGTGGCACCTTTAAGACTAACAGAAGTATTGGGAAGCTTATGCTCCCAATACTTCTGTTAGTCTTAAAGGTGCCACAGGACCCTCTGTTGCTTTTTACAGATTCAGACTAACACGGCTACCCGTCTGATACTTGGTAGTGGTGTGATTTTCTAGGATTTTTGGTGGAGTCCATGGCGGCAGGGGTGGGGTGCGGTGGGGGGAATGGAAGTGTTTCCTGTAGCTGGGAGGCAAGATTGGGATTAGGATGGGATCCACCCAAGAGCCCTGCCTTATCATGAGTTCCAGCCTGTACTCCTGATGACATCCATCTCGGCTGCTACTAGTTCCTCACCCGGCTTTTGGCCTGAGAAACAGAGAACAGGCAGATGGGAGTGGAGGCTGGAGCAACAGAGGAGGGAGAGTGGGTGTTCTTGGCAAATGGGTCATCAGAGGCAGTGAGCCCAGCAGAGGGGGGGAGAGGGAAGAGGATAGGAGTAGCCATGGGCAGAGGTGCTGAAAGCTGGTTTACATTTATCACCACTGTCCCCATCCAAAGACACTAATGACTTACGTTATTCCTCTGCTATGGAGGAACGGGGGCTGCTGTCAAGGCGTATGCTAGATCAGACCCTGCTCTGCAAGAGTTGTGTCATGTCACCCTTTCGCTCTGCTTGCTGCCTCTATTCTCAAGCACCCCTGCCCCCAAGGGGAGTGAGACAGCAGCCACCAATTCTTCCACTACCACCCTCTTCCGCTATTGATAGAGCCCACTTGGTGGAGGCAGCAGTCACCCTAGCCCCCTGGCAGCAAGGGTTGGTTGGGGACCATATCTGCTCCACTCTGCCCCACATAGGGTAGGAGCACTACCACCAATCACCTTGCTCTAGGTCCATTCCAATTCCATTCCTTCCCCACCCTGCAGAGCAGAGGGGCAGCGTGCTGAACCCGCATGCCGTGGTGAGAAAATAATAGCGCCTCAACTGTGTTTCTGGTGGGCTGCTCAGTTCATACACTGCCTTTCCCCATGCTACAGCCCTCGTTATGGGACTGGCAAGAACCAGGAGACAAGCATCTGCCCCTTCGTTCCTACAAGGGGCCAGGGACCCTAACATTTTCATTATCCATTCACTCCACTCTACAAACACCACATACCATTTTACTACAGAAAAGTCACCTCAACTATCTCCAGGGATCTTAAACTGATCACAGCAGCTTTGCTTGCATCTACTTGGGAGGTGCCCTGCTAGACCCCCCAGGCTTTAGGATTTGCACCATGCTGCTGACTGAGAGCAAAGACGTGAAATAGTGTCTTTGGCAGTCCAAGCTACATAGTGGGGAGTAGGGGAAATAGCAGGGAGCAAGGAGATCGCTTGCCCCTGAGTGACCAGGAGACCTAGCTCCTTAGGGAACGGCTCAGCCTTACATGGACTTCATCTGACATTGTTCAATAGGAATTTCCTCGGTCACTTAGCTTATGGTCAAAGGCTGGGGTTCTTAAACACTTTAAAGTAGGTATCCATTCATTTAAGAGCTTTCCAATAAAAGAGAGGAGAAAAGGGGAGGAGGGTCAGAGTGAAACAGCCCCCTTCAGAGCAAACCTTCATTGCACTGTGCTTCCCATGGACGTGAGCGTAAAGCAAGGACTGTGGGATTGGGTTGGAAATGCTGACACTACCTTGCTGTCCCCCACACCTGATTCTCATCCACTAACAGACTATAAACGGCAAGTGAAATAGGCCGGTCTAGTTTCACTGTTCAATTCTTTATTAGAAGACAGTTTGCGCTTCGATAGCAAATCTCAAGTCACTTCACAAAGGTTAAGTTTAGCCTCACAACATCCCTGTGAGGTAGATGATATCATGGTCCCCGCTTTTGCAAATGGGGAGATGAAGGCCCAGAGAAGTGAAGTAACTTTCCTAAGGTCTCACAGTGATTCCCGTGGCAAAGCAGGGAATAGAACCCAGGAGTCCTGGTGCCCAGTCCCCCACTCCAACCACTAACCTCTCCTTCCAAGCTCAGCAAAGTGCAGAAAGGTAAATGGTAAAGAGTAAATGACCTTTTCTCTCTCATTTGGGTTTAGACCTCTCAGGCATTAGCAGTAATAAAGTTAAGGGCATTCCATTTAAAGGAGGTTTATGCTAACAGTGACAGACAGAAATGGTGGCACTTTGAACTGCAGCAAGTAGGTTATGTAGCAGCTGTGAAGACACTCGCCTTCTATTTGGTTTTATGTTAAATCCTTACACGCATTTAAAAACAGAAAGACATGTTTCCTGAGCAAAGTGACTGTCAAACAACTTCCAGTTCTGAGGTGGTACAGCGGGAATCATGAAAGGAGGAAATTCATACTGGGTGCTTTTGTTCTAAATTCACACATCTGAGCCAACTGAACCAGGGTTGGGGCCCTGAATTCAGACAGCCAGTTCAACCCTGATCACAGCTTTATCCAATTACCCCCACAGTCCCTGCTCCACAGCCCGACGGAGTCTCTTCTCCAGTTGCATTTGTTATCCAAAGGTTAAACAAACTCACTTTTTATGACGCATCATGCACAACACTATGTGACTTTTGTTTTAAAAAAAGGTACAAAACCAACAGCGTTTTAAAATTAATATACAGCAAAGGCCATGACTGCTAAAAACCAACAAAGACTGCCAGAAAGCCTGCCTGAAAGAACTGGGTGTGCTTTAGGGCTGGGGAAATCTATAAACGTCTCATGCGGCAGTGAGACGAGATTCTCCCATAGACCGATCTCCCTCCACACCCTCCAACCACCAGTGCAATTTGGCTTCTTTGTAATTGTTACTGGTGCATAAATACAAAGGGGGTAGGGTCCTTATAAATACCATAAGAGATACCTAGGACCAACAGGAAGGGCCTGGCAGACCACAGATAGACCAGACCATGGCTTGAAAATCACCACTTTAGGCCCTGGTTCAGCAAGTTGCTTGAACACAGAACTGGTCCCATAAACTTCAATGGGACCTGCTTAAGTATCTTGCCTTAGTGTGTTAAACATCTGTCTGAAACAAAGACAGGCAAGCAAAACAAAGACATTCACATTGTAAGAGACTTCCCCCCAGACTTTCCTTTTAATCAAAATAAAGTTAGACATAGTCCCAAGCCAGGAAATCCCCCGCCAGATCCGGAACTGAACTTGCCCAGAGTCTGGAGGTCATCTGGACCTGGGGTTTTGGTTTAGCTCATGAGAGAAGTAGGAGCTGGCTCTGGAGTGGAGACCTGGACCCAAACATTCCTTGAATTCAGAGTGCAGGGAGAGGGTTCAGATCCAGAGGTTCTGTTTAGGCCCAGCTTTAAAACAAACCTATTTAAAAAACCTTGAGAACAGAGCTGCACTGACAGAAAAAAAGCCTTAAAAAGTACGTTCTCTGGAGAGCTAAGTGCCCCTCACCCAAGAATAGACAAATTCCAGGCTAGCTTGGTGACGAATACCTAGGAGAACAGTCACACAGGGGTAAACGGTCAAGACTTTTTTTTAAAAAAGCAATTGCAACATTCAGACGCAGTTTGGTCTCTCTTAGCTACAGCGGGGTTGGGTGGGATGAACATACTATAGTGCATTTATATATACTGTCTTAAAGAACTATGGCACTCAACCACATGTGTCAGCCAAGGTCTGCCCTTCCCCTGCACACACTCTCTCTGGGCCCTGTGAGGACAGGGGTTAAGTGTTCCCCCTTCCTTCGAGATGCACTTGAAGCCCTTCTAGAGTATGATACCGACATTCCTGCGCATGCTCCCTTTGTTTGGGACCAGGCTGTCAGGGTTAGGTAAACTCCACACACCTCCTAGGAGAACGTTTACTCAGCCAGGCTGTAACTGTGCAAATACATAGTGAGAGGGGGGTGGGGAGGAGGTGATAACACAACTGACCCCAGGAGCTGTTGCTAGAGAAACACATTCAGAAAGCTGCAAGGGGGGCAGAGAGGAGAGCGAGCATGGGACATTCAAATTAGTGGGGCAGGGATTAGAGATCAAGGGGCCGAGGGGGAGAGTTGCACCATGCACAAATCCCCTGACGTCTCATTAAGACAACTGGTAATAATTCAAACAGCTGCAAAATGAGCAGTGCCCGTACACTGATCCGCAATACAAGCAACTGAAGAGACTGAAGGAAACAGATGGCAAAACCCACCCCTGCTACCTCCTGGTTCACAGGGGTCCAGTGCTACTGGAGAAGAGCAGCCCTGGAGGGGGAAGGGCTCTTCAACCACAAGACAGCCTGGTTTACAAACAACTATCAATTCTCTCCCCACCCACCACGCTCTCCTTCCTGAGCAGAGGGGAACTGCAAATTCTCCCTCATACGCAGACTTCTATACATGAGAAAAAGCTGCTTTCCCATAGAAATCTACACGTGCAGGACGCAGAGACCAGGTCAGGCCTGAGTAAGGGAGATGTACACACACTACTGATCACTGCAAGGCAGGGCTCCAAAGGAAACATAAAGGCCGTGTTTGTTCACACAGTCTACAATATGCCTGGAAAACAAGGAGGACCATTTTGTCTTAAAGGCTGAGCTAACTCAACCAAGTTGCCTCGTGAGCTTTTAAGATATTACTTTCTAGATAGATATCCCAACCCATTACCCCCGGCCCTCCTTCCAAATAAAGTGCAGATGGTCAAATATTACTGGTCTGTCATCTGCCAGTTTCAGTCAGCATTGGGGACACAAAACCCAAAAGCAGAAGAAGAGAACACCGCCCCGCACCCTAAACCGAAGTCTCAGACTGCAAGCGAAGGACAAATTTGTGAGATTTGGGATCTATGAACTCTTCCGAGAGTTTGATGAAGGGGATTTTCTTCACATTAATTACAAGGCTGAAGTCCAAGCACTTGAGAACAAAAATGACACCATCCCTTAATGCACTTGTGACTGCTTCTTCACTGACGAGTGTCCACTGCTTGGAGAACCAGCGATCCCTGTCATATTGGAGGGTTGGGCCTGGATTGATGTAACGCTCCAGGAATGCCTAGACACAGAGAGAAACACACACAGAGAGAGAAAGAATGAATTGGTGCCAGGGTAACTCCACCCCCTCATGACTCAGGTCTGCCTTGACACTTTCTTTCAATCTCATGATTTAGCCCCGCAGACAGAGATATTCCCTGTAGCGAATTGTTTCAGCTAGCACACTTGGTAAAACTTCCTCTCCTCCTGCCATTTCCTACCCCTAGGACCTGATCAAGTAGGTGACAGCTAGAGATTTGCTTTATCTCATCCCAGACAGTTCACAAAATTATGGCTCCAACTTCCAGTTTCAAATTGCCTTTTAAATATAAATTTAGCACTGGGGAAAGGTCCGACAGCGCTGGAGAGCGGAGGCCTCTCTCTCCAGAAAGGAGGAGCCTGGGCAAGGCACAACTTCCCCTCCACTATGTATACAACTCACTGCCAAAAAAGCCCCATCCTTGACCTGGAGAAATCCCCTGTCCCGGTGGGAGGAGATTTCAGTCTCTGTGACCCACTCAGTCCTTGGCAGGAAAGTACTTTAGCTCAGACACCTGGAAGAACAAGCATCACTTCAAGCAGTTTACTTGATATTGTTGTATTTTAAAGTTTCCACTGCAAACTCAGGGGGCAAGTTCTGCTGTCAACACACATCATGCCAAGTGCCCCCTGGGATTCCAACGCTGGTATTAGGTCATAACAGACCCCGTGTTTAAAGCCAGCCTAAATGCCCGTCCTGCCCACAGTGTCTCTGCTACTATCACATATGGTTACTAATACTGGGTAAGATAGTAAGTGCTTTCGCACTCCCGCAGTGGCCTTCATCCCAAAGGGGACTATATGTAAAGCACCAAGCCTCACTTCACCCAGCACTCAAATGCAGCCCCCTCTGGAAAGGACGGTGGCAGCCATTTAACAGTTGCACAGCAACTGAGGGCAGGAAGCGAAGCATAATCATTCAGCTGCATCTGCAGGGAAATGTAGGGAGGCAGAATGCAGTCGTACGAACTGGGGGTTTGGCCAGGACATGAAGACTAGCACTCCTTTTCATACACACACACACACACACAGCCACGGAGTCATTAGCAACCGCAGCTCCTTGGGGAGAAATCCAATCCAAAGAATAGCACCCCCGACGCTGCGCCTCGGAGGTCAGCGCTGGCAGTGGGAAAATTGCTCCTTCCTGAATCACCCACTCTACCCCTTCCACCACCCTAGGGCACAGAGCTAGAGAGCTCCCTACTGAATTGCTAACACCACTTCCTGCAGCAACCTGTGCTTTCCTTGGAGGTCTCCAAACCAAGGATCAGCCAGGCCTGACCCCACTCGATTGGTTAGAATTGCGGAGATCGCAGCTCATTGATGCTCACAGCTTAAAAAGGCAGACGGGAGAAGGGGCAGTGGGATCTGAGTTCACTCCAAGACCTAAAGCCAAGTTACAAGCAAGGGACTGAAATGTACCAACTGTATCATCAATAGCAGCCCTCAAGTCTCATTACTCTCTGCCTGACCCCCATTCTCCCTCACATACACACCCCCTGCAGCTCTCTGGCTCTAAGCTGAAGGCAGCATTACCTTGGGCGTCATGTTGTTGGTGATGCAGAAGGACAGGTGCTGCAGGATGCTCTCCATGCTGTGGTAGTGCTGCTGCCGGGTGGTGCGAAGGTATTTCTGCAGAGCCCTCGCCATGGATGGGAAAATCGCCTGGGCTGCCTCACGGGGATCCATCACTTCACCTGGGGCTTTCTGCTGTTCCTCCGCCTGGAGACGTTTAATGTGAGTGAAAGCCTCTTCCACTGCAACCACAAGCCTGCAAAAAAGACACGAGGAAGCCAGATTCACCACCAGGGAGGACGGGAAGGTCCTGTAGTTAGGGCACAGATTGCTTGGGAGTCAGGAGATCTGGACTCTATTCCTGGCTCTGCCACTGGCCCACTGTGACACGTCAGGCAAGTCACTTAACCCCTTCCGCAGAGAGGGAAACAGAGGCCTGGGGAGGTGAATTGGAGTTTTCTTTTTCTTGCACAAAAAGTCACCCAGCACATCAGTGACACAGCCAGGATTAAAACCCAAGAGTTCCTGGCCCCAGCCTTGCGTTCAGGTCACTAGACAGTCCTGCCTCCAGTTGCAACTTTGGCCCACAGCTACTCTCATATTGAGTACAGAGGTACGAGAGTAGTGGACCCAGCATGCATTGCTCCAAGTTTGATCTGGGGGAAGGTGCTTGGCTCAAGATAGAGCACTGAATACACTGGGACCCATAGTCTCCACACACCTCTCCATGTTCATGACCTGCACTCTATTCCATTTTATACAAGCTGGGGTGCAGTCCTCAGGCTCCTGGCAGGTTGCCCAAGTGGCCCTGCATGCGGCAAGGGTTGGGTTCCCTGTCCTAGCACAGAGCACTTGCAGCCAAGAACGCATCCTATGCGAACCATCCCTCTTTCAGCACAGCTGTGCAAACAAACTCAGACCACACTGGAGCAAAGCAACAGATGCCAGAGGATGTTCAAAAGCTACCCTAGCTGAGTTTAACGAGTAAAAGACAGCACTGCAGTTAAAGGAAAGCTGTTAGATTGTAAAATACTCATGTTTCACATTGGATTAAATTAATGGAACTAAGTCACTAATAATGACTTTTCTACAATGCCCTGCATATAAAACCTTTAGATATTAACGCAAAGAGAAGCTGTACTGTCAGCCTGATCATGTGTAGGAAGACAGAAATATCAGAGACGAGCCAGAGACACAGAACGCTTCAGATAGATACGTGCAGGAAACAGTAGGAGGTCCTCAGAGCTCTTTTTAGTTAGGTTTTGATGTTTTTAGAAAGATTCCCCATGTATATGCCAGCAGGCTGCATCTCCTACTAAATGATGGTTTGTCTTTAAGCCAGGAGCTGCTCTAGCTGAGCTCAGTGAGTAGGTGAAAAGGACCCAAGTTGCTAGATTGCACAGAAGGAAGCCTGTGGAAGCCCGTGGAAGCCCAGAGACACATGCTTCCCTTTTTGCTGAGAGACTGGAGAAAGCCTGACCAGCAGCAAGGGGTCAGGCTGAGCTAGCATGAGACAGACATCATATCAGCACTTCACTGCTGACTCTAAACCCTCAGTTAGGGCAACTTGTTTAGTCCCTCTGGTTACAACGGAAACCTTCCAACTGCGACTCAGCTCAGGGACGTCAGTCTGCTGCAGGTGGCCTGCCTGAAACAATAGCTCGGAGGAGCTGCCTACCCAGGTTAGCTTCAGTCGGGTGTTAATTCTGAAGGCGAATAACACCCTGTAATCAACATGCTGAACTCGTCCGCACAGAGGACCATTCCAGCAGAAACATCCAGCTACTCATATCCCTGCCTCTACCAGACCTGTTCAGATGGACAGTAAGACTACAGCGTTTAAGCAGAAGTGTTGTACTGCCATATCAAATGCTGCATTCACCTACTTCTGAAGGAGGGAGAATTCCTCCCTGTAGAGACCAGGTGGCACTGGCAGTGCTATGGATTCAGCCCTTGGATTACTTGGGGAAATAATGGGATTTCATGCACTGAGCTATTATGGATTTCTCAAGCACTGGACCCTTCCCTAATCCATAACATTCTGTTAGCTGATCTGGAACATTTACACATGTTCTTTGCTTATGTATTTCTCTAAGCACTCCCTGTCCCAAGCCATTGCCACCCCTGGGTGTCTCTTTTTTCCTATACCTTTTTAATATAAAGGACTTTATTTATACCAAACACTCAGTCCCTTAAACAAAACCCTCTCAACCCAATTCCCCTCTTTTTTATTGGGCCCACCGAGCTGTTCAGATACAGTTAAGAGAATCCAGCTCGCCAGCAAACTGACTGTGGCGGGCAAACAGTCGCTGCAACGTGAAGGAGACAGCATTACCTTGCTCGACGTTTTTTAACTCTGCGATCGTGGTCTGCTTCTTCATAGTAAAGCTCATTGTGACTGGAGTCTCTGCGCCGGGCGGCAGCAGCGATCATGGCCCGGGACTGGCCGGCAGCATTGTTACCTGGGCCTTCAAGGGGAAGCAGAAGTAAGAGAAAGAGTTTACTGTTGCAGAATGGGAGTTGAAAAGGCTTAAAATCCAAGAGTGCCTGTCACAGGCAATTGGTGGGCCAAGTGGGGCTGTACCTGCCCAATGCTCTGGGGGAGGGGGGGTGTGTCAAAAACCCTCCCTGCAGATACTCCCCCTGGGGAAGCGTGCATATGGAGGGAGTATTTCCTGTCCACTTCAACTGCTGCAGTCAGTGGAGATGGGAGAGAGAATTCAGAGGGGATGAAGTAGCCAAACAGTTACAGTGACTGACTACACCAGGGATAGGCAACCTATGGCACGTGTGCCGAAGGCGGCACGTGAGCTGATTTTCAGTGGCACTCTCACTGCCCGGGTCCTGGCCACCGGTCCGGGGGCCTCTGCATTTTAATTTAATTTTAAATGAAGCTTCTTAAACATTTTAAAAACCTTATTTACTTTACATACAGTTTAGTTATATATTATAGACTTATAGAAAGAGACCTTCTAAAAACGTTAAAATATATTACTGGCAAGCAAAACCTTAAATTAGAGTGAATAAATGAAGACTCGGCTCACCACTTCTGAAAGGTTGCCAACCCCTGGACTACACAAACTAGGAGACAGAGTGCTAAGGATGTTACTTACCATCCGCTATATACATTTTCAGTTTGGCTACAAGGGCAGCTGGAACACATCACATTTCAGCAACAAGACAATGAGAGAGCACAAGAGGAGTTGGGAGGGGGAGAAAGACAGACAGAAAAGAAGAACATCAAGAGACATGGAGACAACAGCCACACACAGGAAAACACAGAGCTATGCTGGGATGTCTGGGCAGTGGCATCATCTTTAGACAAAAGACAGACACTTTAAAAAATGCAGTTACTGTTAGAGAGAAGTGACTCTGCAGAATGTAACTCTGGGCTCCGTACTGGTTCTCTGTGGGTCTGAAAGTTACATCTGTCTCAAGAGTTTTTATGCCTATTAGCAGAGCCCACTCAGCTCTAGGAAAGGGAGCTGGAGTCTGCTCTACATCGCACATCGATATCAAGTAAGTATCTATCATTTGTTTACTAGTGATGCTTTAAAAGGCAGGAACAGCCCAGCTAGGTTCTGTGATCCCACATGCAGCCTGCAGCGCTAGGAGTTAGGGAAAAGTGTTGTCATTTGATGAACAGAGCACATCAGAGTCACAGAAAGACATAGAAAACAACCCCCAAAATGTATACATTTTTAAGAGCCACTTTTCTGACTGTAACTATGCTTTAAGAGCCAGTCTACGCCATTAAACTGGCTGTGTTTAAGCATTATCAATTCTGTAGGGTAGACAGGCCCAAGAATGCTCTGCTCACACAATAAGGGCTGCTTTTTTCTTAAAAAGAACATGGTTTCCAAGAAATAAGTTTGATGTTTAATGATGGATAGTCTAGGAATTCAAACAAACAGCTTCTCCAGAGTAAACACTGCAGATTTTATTTGACAGCCTCGATGTGTAGTGGTACGGCTTAGGAGAGGCGCAGTTCCAGTTTGGTTTAGAATTATTAATTGTCTGATTCATCACGCATGGTGATGAAAATACAGCCTTTGGGCAAGCTCCCATTTTGCCAGCACAATAGGGACTTAAGCAAGACCTCCTCCTTCCCCCCCCCCGGCTGCTGTAACACCAAACTCAAAGGCTGCCAACAAATTAGAGGTTTTAACAGCATTACTGTCCTCTCACGCGGAGAGCATGCAAGACAGATTGTTCCACTGCCAAGAGGGTCCTGGCTAGAGCTACACAGTCCACTTAGTAAATCCACAGGAATTCTTCTAAAGGATATGCTTCTATGCCACTGAGTTCAGCGTGCATTAAAAAAACCCTGCTGCACAGCAAGAGAAGCTATCCAAAAGCTCTGCAAACTCTGGGATTGCACAGTATATTACAATGGCTAAAGTCCTGCTATATTCATTATGGCAATAAAGCCAAGAAGTACCGAGAGACCAAGGAATTGACAATTATTGTAAGATCCTGTGTTAGAAGCCACTAGTGCCACATATAAATGCTTTATGCTACTGGAAAGTTGGGAGTTCCTCCTATCCAGTGTCATGAAGCACTTGTTTCTAGCCCTGCCAGTCAAAGATTTTGGAACTGAAAAAGCATCCCATCCAGATCCCTAGCTTGCTTTTGTCTACTTGAGTTCTGACAGGATTTTAAACTATGCTAGCTCACAGACTGCTAGTGCTAGAAAAATCACTGATTTTTCCTCTGAAAGTTTGGAGTCCCAACTTTCCAATGGTCTGTATCATTAGCCTCTTCCTGCAGCAGCTGTGCCCTGCCAACTCTCAGTTATGCTGCAACTGCACTAGAAGAGATGGTAATTGGAACAACGTGACATTAAATAAGCCTAATGCCTTACAACCTGAAAAGGCTGGGAACACTTTGTCGGGATCAAATTTGGAAAAACCTTCCAGACCAGTAAGTTCCCCCTGACACTAACCCATGACCAGAATGAAAGAGAAGGTTTCCACCTGGTCAAAATGGTTTATTTTTTTCCCAAGACCCCCTCCCACATACACACAAACATTGCCCATTTCTACAACAGAATATGCTAGCTTACATCCCTTATTACTGATGTTACTTACTATTTCACACCCCCCGCACTTCCTGCACTAGCCAGGACCAGAAGTGCTACAAAACAAAGCTGCCCCTCTCCGGGTTTCTGCCCCCCCCAATCAGCAGCAGGTCTCACTAGAGGAAGCTGCTCTGGCAACATTTCCAGGTCCAATTTTTGTTGTCTCTAAAGGTTCAGAGGAGGTTTGGAGAAGCATCCACACAGCCTCTGAACCCTTTGGGGGCACCGAGCAACGCAAAGCAAGATATAAGCTATGTGCGAAAGACAGGGCAGAAGTCTTAGATTCATCTCCCACATTCCTGTTGCACGTGAAAAACAGTCGCTCTCTGCAAAGTCAAATCCCCTCTGAACACACCCTGCTGCAAAACCTTTCAGTGCTAATTCACACATGTACAATACAGCCCTGATTTTTCCAACTCCTGTGAAATTAAAGTTGGCCGTGTTTCCTGGGACAGCCCCTCTCCTTTGTATTTTAGCTTCAGCCTGTTGAGTTTAAAAGCTTCCCCATAGAACTGAAGCTACCCAATTACTGGAACACCTGATTTTATCAAGGCTGTGGGTGTCCTGACACAACCTTGGTTTGTTTAAACCTGTCTTATTTAGATTCAATCAGCAAAGAATTGATTCAAGTTTGGTTTAACTCAGGTTCAGAGGGGCCACACAGGGCCTCACAATGGTTTAACTACATCTATTGAAAAAACACCCCTTTAAATTGGTACAACTTGTGAAGACAAGCCCTAAGCTTGCAAAGGTTTGCAGGACACTAAGCCCCTGTCCTTATATTTATCTATAAAGTGCCATACCCATCTAGGCTTTGTGTTGAGTAGGAAGTACAATCAAATTTAAGATAGGTTTCAGAGTAGCAGCCGTGTTAGTCTGTATCCGCAAAAATAACAGGAGTACTTGTGGCACCTTAGAGACTAACAAATTTATTAGAGCATAAGCTTTCGTGGGCTACAACCCACTTCTTCGAATCCATGCATCCGAAGAAGTGGGTTGTAGCCCACGAAAGCTTATGCTCTAATAAATTTGTTAGTCTCTAAGGTGCCACAAGTAATCAAATTTAAATTGGGCTTAGCTAATACATACTAGCTAAACCTGACCTAAACTTGGCCACTTTTCCTAGTCAAGACAAAGTTCTATTGTGCTTTGTAAGTCTGAAGTGATTTGGGACCAATGGACTCAGTAGTGGTAGGAGGATTTCTGATAAGAATTTTGGATGGTGAGAAGGTAGGCATGTGCCTGGAACAAAGGATAACAAGTCCTGCTCTTCTCCACCCCACACATCAATTCTCAGCTACTATTCCACCCTCACCTACCATCCACATTGTAGACTTTCAGGCCAGCCATGTGTTTGGCTGCGCGAGACTTGGAGGCCATTAACAAGCTCGGGTTATAGATGGTGAAATCTCTGTAGTAGTTTTCCAAAACCACCAATGCAGCTCGCTGGATGCTAGAAATAAAATGCAACAAAACATTTTAAAAAAAGACAACTTAACATTATATAGAGAAACACAGATAATCACATTAATTGGAAACCGGTTATTAGTGTCATGGCTCTGTGTACTATGCAATTCTGCAATTGACAAATCTGTCAGACTACACTACTTGTGGAATTGGGTTCCAGGATCTTCTAGCTTTCATTTTTGAGCAAAGCGTTTGCCTTTACAGTTGCTAAGAAAAGCTTCTTAAATGCAAAAAGGGTGTAAACTGACATAGTATCATCTTCAAATCTGCAGACAGCCTGGAACAATAGCTCATCTCATCTCACTTTGGCCTTATCTAGACCAGAAGCTAAGATGCAGTTCTAGCACATATTAGCCAGCCAGCCTGCCTCAGGTTGAGGCACTCGTTCGGTACTGATTGATGCTTTCCCCTCCAAATCTTATATACCTCTTCTTGCAGCACCTAGTGGTTCTTGAGATGTGTCTCACCCCAAGTACTGACATGGCACAGTCTTTACAACTTGTGAGCTCAGATAAGATCACAGCCTGAGGTAGTATGGCTGCGTTATAGCAACATTCACAATTTCTGATTACATCCCACACTAGGGCTGGGACATAAAACAGTGTCACCTCCTCCCTTTGAGTTGGCTTCTATTCCTAATATAACAGCCAACACAAGCAAAGCAAACACCAAAAGGTGCTCAGCTGCAAGGTTTCCTTTCCTCATAATCAGCTTGTCAAGCAAAATATAAAGATAGGCATTGTTTAAAGACATTACAAGCTGAAGTGTTTCACAATGAGCCAAGGCCCAGGGCTAAATCAGGCACGGTGCAGGGAGATGCTCTACAAATTAGGGTTTGTCTACAATACAACGTGGTCAACAAAACTTTTGTTTTTCACGGGTACTTAAAAAAGCCCCCCCGCGAAAGACAAAAGTTTTGCCGACGCAAGCGGCAATGTGAATACGGCTTTGTCGGCAGGAGCGCTCTCCTGCCGACAAAGCTAACGCCGCTCGCGGGGCTGGAAGTATTGCGTTGGCAAAAGTGCCGACAAAATACCGACAGAGCGTTTACACACGCTGACTTCTAGCGACAAGGCTGTGTTGACACAGCCTTGTCGCTAAAAGCTGCGTAGTGTAGACAAATCCTTAGCTCCCATCACACAGCTCTGCCAATGCACCGCTGTCCTGAGCGTCCCCTTCAGCAGACCATCAGTAGAGATTTCTTCATGTCACTAACCAGAGGAACCAGCCAAGAACACCATGCTGGTTTCACTTTTAACCCACAAGGATTTGAACTCAACAACTAGCACTTTAGCTCCTAGAACCAACCTAACCTGTTTTAATTAAGTTACATTTGTCACGAACAAGCAAACTCCCCCATGAAAACAACAGCAGATGATTCTCACACGAGTTATAAGAAGCAGGTTGCAGGATACGCAAGCATAGGAAGGACAGTGTTGCGGGAAAGGTACGAACCAAGAAATGGAATCTGGAGTCTATTCTCAGCTCTGCCACTGACTCACTGTATGAATTTGGACAAGTTACTTAACCTGTGTGTCTAATGTTGATAAAAGCCTTCATACCACGCTACTCTGAGCCCACATAATACATAAAGAGCCTTCCAAAAAAATGCCAAAATCCAGATGTTTGTTCGATTACCTAGGGCTAGCGGAGTAAGGAGGAGCAAGCTGTAGCTCTTTTGTTGGACACCTTCCTCATTAAGTTTCACTGTACAGCTAAGTTACTTTCCTTAGCTGTGTACATTAAAAGCTCAGGTTTAGATTTTCAAAAGTGAATAGTGATTTTAGACTTGATTCTTGAGGATCCAACTTGAAACACCTGAAAGGTGTTTGATTTTCAGAAGGTGAGTGCTTGGCACTTTCTGAATGGTCCCTTAAAAGCATCTCAATCTTTGAGAGATTTCTCCCCTCTCCATTCACTGTTGAAAATTTAAGTCTTGGTGAGAAAGTTGCATAAAATGAACCACACGCACACAGAACACAGTTCTCAAAGGTTCACACAACGTCAAGTCAAAACCAAATTTTCATCTGAAGTTTCAACTGCATCTCTCCTCAACAAGGGTGATTTCCCTGCCAAGTTTCTGTTGGCCAACTCCAGTCATTCTAACCGGGGGGCTGTTAAATGAGTGCCTATTATCTCCCCCCCTCCCATCATACTTACACTGTGACGTTGTGCAGTCTATATGGTTTTATAAAAACATGATAATAAGTGAATATAACGTAACTGGGATATGCTTCATAAAAAAGGTCTCTTGTAAGGTATCATTACAAAGTTTATAATCTGAGTATGATCATCCGATTTGTATAAATGTACCACTCATGTATCTAAAACTAGAAATATAAAATATAACTCTGAGGGCCTATTGTAATTATGTAAAGTGTAGGCCATTAATGATGGTTTGGAATCTTGATAACTCCCATTAACAAGGACCATTATCCGCAGATGGCTGTATTTACCTGTGAGTCTTCCTGTATATGTGTGTGCTGGCAAGTGGGCAATGAAGTCTTGCAGTGAAATGTGATCATGTCACCTGAACTGGAATCCATCTTTAACCTGGTGCTTTTCCAGTGAGGGGGGGTGGAAACCCAGAGGGACAAAGGGTTCCCGCCTTATGCAAAAGATATATAAAGGGGTGGAACAGAACAAAGGAGAGAGAGGAGCCATCATGAAGAATCCCCTAGCTATCACGTGAGCTGGAACAAGAGCTGTACCAGGGGAAAGAATTGTGCCCAGGCCTGGAAGGTGTCCAGTCTGAGAAAAACTTACTGAAGCATCTCTGAGGGTGAGATTATCTGTATTTAGTTTGATTAGACATAGATTTGCGCATTTTATTTTATTTTACTTGGTGACTTACTTTGTTCTGTCTGTTACTACTTGGAACCACTTAAATCCTACTGTCTGTATTTAATAAAATCACTTTCTATTTAGTAATTTACTCAGAGTATGTATTAATACCTGGGGGAGCAAACAGCTGTGCATATCTCTCTATCAGTGTTATAGAGGGCGAACAATTTATGAGTTTGCTCTGCATAAGCTTTATGCAGGGTAAAATGGATTTATCTGGGTTTAGACCCCATTGGGGTAGTCTTTGCACATCGGGTGGCAGCTCCCAAGGGGGTTTCTGTGATCCAACCCGTCACATACATATGACAACTTTTTTTGCTCAAGCTTCCCAAAGTTTCACCCACATGCCTGGAAAGGCGAAGGGTTTGGAAAGTGATGAGCTCCTGAGAACAAAGTTAGAACAGAGACCGTCATGCTCATGTTCTACTTGTGGACAGTTTGGGCTGCATAAGCCTACATGCAAAATGGGCAGAGCATCTCCAGGGAGGTGGTGTGTTGAGTGATTCCCCCCTCAGTGAGCAGGGGCAATACAGCTCAGAGAAAGCATTTTGTTAACTTTAATGTAAGAATTTTCCTGCAATCTAGAAAGAACATTAAAATTTAGACATCCCCTGTACCCCAGTGACCAAAAAAAAAAAAAAAAAAAAGTAAGAATGTAACTTGCAAAAAAAATGCCACTACCACATAGGCACCCCTAAGACATCCCCCTTCAGCAGGGCCTGTTCAACTACAGGTCCCTCCCCTCTCCAGAGTTGCTACAGAGTATGTTAGTAAAGTTTCATCGTTTCCTAAATCCTCCTGTCAGCCCAACTCTGGCTCCCTTACAGTCACATGGGCATCAAATTAGGAAACAGCTAGAATTTCATTTGCAGGGCTTTGTGTTCGTTTTAAAGCTAAATTCTCTTAATTTTTTTTAAAGACACCGATGGTATGGATAAGAAAATTAGAAGGGTCACACTAATTAGACGAGTGAGCAAATGGTTGAATAAGAGCCTCCAGGCTGTATTGCTCAACCTCTATACCCACATCAAGGGGGAGCACCGCCCTCAACTGTGCAGTAGGAAAACTATTTCTGCTCTGCGTTACAAGCTATAAAGCAACAAGAATCCCCCACCCCCAAACACACACCCAGCCCTTCCCACAGCTGGGAGAAAAAGGCACATAGAAGGAACGCATTTGTGCAAGTGAGAAGGCAGGTAAAGTGACCAGATGTATTTGGTGGTCACTTTACCTGCCTTCTCACTTGCACAAATGCGTTCCTTGGAGCAGTGGTTCTCAACGAGGGGTTCATGGCCCCCTGGGATGCCACAAGCAAGTTTCAGGGGGGTCACCAAGCACAGACAGCTTTAGATTTGCTGAGGCCCAGGGCAGAAAGCTTAAGCCCCACCACATAGGGCTAAAGCCCGGGGCCCTGAGCCCCGCCACCCAGGGCTGAAGCCTGAGCAACTTAGCTTCTGGGGCCCCATGTGGCATGGGGCCTGGGCAGTTGCCCTGCTTGCTATCCCCTAACGCTGGCCCTGGCTTTTATATGCAGAAAAACAGTTGTTGTGGCAGAGATGGGCCATGGAGTTTTTAATAGTATGTTCGGGGGGGGGGGGGGGGGGGAGGGAAGGATTAAGAGAGAAAAAGGTTGAGAACGCCTGCCTTAGAGGGAGGTATTAGGATGGGTAAGTGACCGGACTATAGTAGAATGCTAAATACACACACAAAATTCAGCTCTGATTTTATATTCTCTGGGACTTTCTGCTGCAGGCTAGTTGCGCTGCTTCTTTAGTAATGCACAGAGAAGTAAAGTGGCTGCTGCAGAAAGCCCTCTCCTCTCCACCCACACTCCACGGACTCCAGATCGAATGGAAACTGGCTAGGTTCCCAGGCCGACGTTCAGAGACTTTCCTGGCACAGCATCTCTACAAGGAGTTCAGCCCTGTGTTAGCTGGTAACACTTCACTCCGCACCCCTGCAAGTGAACTCTCCTTCCATTTACAATTAAAATAAGGGATGGGTTAGGAAGATTTCAGTGCACTGTAACTGCAATGACCCACTCAGATGGTTGTAGCTGGAAGTCTCACCTGTATCCTACATATGACAGCGTCCAGTAGAATAGGCTACGAGATAAAGCATGCTCTAACATTATGCTAACCTACAACTGCGAAAAGCAACCTTCAAAAGGAATTTCAAAGGCTTTGTCTTCACTACCCGCCGATCCGGCGGGTAGCAATCGGTTTATCGGGGATCGACTTACCGCGTCTAGTGAAGACGCGGTAAAATCGATCCCTGATCGCTCTGCCGTCGACTCCGGAAATCCACCTCGGCAGGAGGCGGCAGCGGAGTCGGCGGCGGCGCGGCAGCGGTCGACTTTCCCGCGTCCTCACCGCCAGGTAAGCCGACCTAAAATACGCAACTTCAGCTACGGTATTCACGTAGCTGAAGTTGCGTATCTTAGGTCGGACCCCCGCTGCAGTGTAGACCTAGCCAAAGTGTTTTACAACATGAGTTCAGTCTCAAATCACTGTTGGGGCAAGGCAGAAGACAATTGCCCTTTGTCTAGGCTGCAGAAATCAGGATATTCCTAATGTAGATAAGTTCCTGGATACTGTGATGTGAAATCAGTAAAAGGGTCATGTCAGAGCATGCTGCGACTAAGGGAAGCCAATAAGCAGATATAACTTCAGTAGTATGTTGCATCTGAGGATTGCAAAGCCATTTACAAACAGTAATGAATTAAGTTTTACAATGCCCCCAAGGAGGGATTTGTTTTTTCTTCGTGTGAAACACTTCCCCCTCCTGCCATAGGTAACTCAGGAACAGCCGCACTTGGAAACTTGTCGCTAAATGTGATTTCAGTTTTAGGAGATCACGAAACACTTTGCAACTTGCAGACCAAAATGGCCTTAACCTTGGCTGCAGTGATGGACTTAATCACGCTGTGACTGGAGTCTTTTTTCCAAGGAGAAGATTCTTCTTGGAGGCTTTGCAGAAGACCGGAAATGCTAGGACAAAGCTTAGAGCAGAGAAAGGCAATCCCAGCCGTTATGTCCAAATCAAATCTGCAACAAGGAACAGTGCACAGACATGCAGAGCTAGACTTTTAACCACTGGAGTCCCTGTCCTCCCCGGTATGTTACTGGGAGTCCTTCCCGCACCAGGGGTAAGGTTGAGCGGAGGTTTCTGAAGAGGTGGCTCTAAACAAAGTGCCTAAAATCCGCAGGTGCACTCAGACGGGCCTACAATTCCTGTGCCAGCTGATAGACCTGGATTGTGTGAGTGGTGCACATTGGGGTCTGTTTGGTCAAAGTGCTCCTGAGAGAAGTTTCTCCCCCCAATGACCTACTTTTAAATTTTCTAGTGCTCTAGACTCTGGCACAATGCACTGAAACTGGGGGGGGGGGGGGGTAGCAGAGAAGAAACATGCTCCATTCTCAGTCACATGATACTGAGACCAGGCAGAAACTGTGGAAACTGAGCTCTGGGTCCTCAAGGAAGAGGCTCAATGAGACACCTCCACTCAGCTGGTGGCTTAGGGAGGGTGGCACCAAAATGCAGTCCCAATGACCATGAGTTCAAGTCCCCGTCTAGGCAGATTCCGGAGAGTAGTTTTGTGCACATGGGCTGTGTACCCAGCCTAAAACTATGGCCAGTATCTACAGAGATGTCAAAGCACTGGGATGCCCTGAGCTCATCTAGTGTAGGCGATCAACAGCAAGTCTAAAACATACGGATTTGCTGGGCACACATAGGGGTAAGCCAGTTATGGACTACTCTTATCCCCTGGCGCTGCCTCCCGCTGGTAGCTGAGGGGCTGTGAGCAATGCCCAGGAAGCTTCCCCCACCTTCCCAAAATTGTCCCTCAACTTTGCCCCCCTAGTTACTCCCACTTTCTCAAAAACCAAGGGAAATTCACAAACAAAACCCCTTTGGAAGCACAGAGGTCAAAGCCACTCAGCACTGCCCTGTGCTTGCCATGTCCTGCAAGGGTATTACAGTGTAGCTCCCAAAACTAAGTGTTGCAAAACCTGGAAACCCAGGATGAAGATGACACTTCCCACACAAACTGGAATCTGCCCCTGTAGGGATGGCAGTAGGGAAGAGGAAGATCAGTACCGTATCCCTCTCAAACATGCTGTGTTCCCTGTGCCTACCACAATCCCAAGTCAGCATCATTCATATGCCCCCTCACTGTGCTCTGGGCAGCACCACTGATCCAGGAAGTACTTGCTACTGGATGGAAGAGGTTAAAGGAGGGGAACAATATTGTGCTCTTCCATTGGCCCTTGCGCTAAGGTGGCTGTCAGGGCGCAGGATTAAGGTTGTCTCAAACTGGAAGGAGCAGCAGCATTTCAGTTTTATATCTGAGAACACACACTTAAAACGACTTAAGAAACCTGTTCAACTATTGTGTCAGAACAAGATCTTCAGACTATTGCAACAGCAACAATATTCCATTTTAGTTTCCTTGGGCTGTGGTCTCATTCTCTCAAATGACAGGAAAACCACATTTTCTTGTCAGACAACCACATTTGAAGTCTACAGGCAACTAAGAATAAGTGCTCAGAATTCCTCACTTCACAAGCCTGCTCAGGAAATGCACTGGGATGGACAGAATTTGGCAAGTATGTTTTAAATACATGACCAAGGAGCAGGACCCCAGGCAATTGTTGGACAATCTTCTCAGCTGGGGAGGGGATCCACATGGCCAATCCTTAATTTCCTGTGTCCTGGGAGGGAAGGAGTCCCCAGCCTGCTCCCCAGCTGACTGTATGGCAACAACAGAACAGTTCTTGTAAACACTTGGCTCTATTAATTGAATGCGTACTAACGGTTCAGTTAAAGGAACATGTACTTCATACAAGTATGAAGGATTTGTTGGACTGGCTCCAGGAATCACTTCCTATGTCAGTTTCTTCTCTCCCTTTAAAGACAGTTTAGGAAATTAAGTGCAAGACATCTATATTAAGGCAACATTAAAAAAAAAAAAAAATCTAGCTAAACACACTGCAACATTAGTCAGGAAATGCATTAGTTAAGTTTCCAACAGCAGGGTTATCTCAGCTGCTTTGAACATCCCAAATATTTTTTGGCACACATCACACAGAACATCAAGTTACACATTTAACAAGATAAAAACTAAAAAAAAATACTGTGTGCAAAATGTCCATGGTAACAGTTCAGTAGGGATTTTGTACAACCTTCATTAAAAAGTTCAGGAAATATTGAAGGTTTTTTTTCATCTGATACTTTTAAAAAAAGTTTTCATAAGTCTACCACAAATGCGGTTAGCGTCTTTAAAAAAAAGACAAAAAAACAAAAAAACACTTAGTCCACATTGGAGATAAAATAGCATGAAAAGTTACATTTTAAAAAGGAAGTTTCATTGCAGCATGACATCAGCAAACTTTTTTTTTTTTTTTTTTTTTAAAGGAATACTTTAAATGAAGTGTCCAGAACAAGCTATTTTTAAAAAGTAACTCTACAAATATTCCCAGGCCAATGGTTAAAGTCCACAATTTAATCCAGAACGCTTTCATAGCAGTTCTATAAATCCTGTAAAACTCTATATTACAGCCACACTGATTGAAACTCTTATTCTGAGAAACTGACCAGGCCAGGAGCTTGGTGAAGTTTATTATCTTTAGAACATTTGTACTGGACTGCCCACTAAGCAATTCTGCAACAGTCTTTCACCAGGCAGTTTTAGTAGTGGAGATTTCAATTGACGGAGTTCAAGACTAATGTTTTCCTGCCATTTGTAAGATGGAGTACAAGCTACTTTCAGATGGTAAGAGGCATTGGTTTTAGCTCTAGAAGTTTGAGAATGCAGCTAGTACAATAAGTCATGGCAAAATTCAAAGATACTGTTGATGGGTGTGAAGGGGGATATGATTTAAAAGGTCCAATAAGACACTGGCTTGTCAGGGACAGAAAATGACTAGTAAGATATGTCACACTTCACTATGTCCCTCCACACCCAAATAGCCAAACATTTTACTCCCCAGTATACGGAAGGACCTACACATGGAGAAGATATGAGAGCAAAGGGTTCTCTAATCTAGCAGACAAAGACATACCAAGATCAAATGCGTGGAAGCTGAAGTCAGATACATTTAGACTAGAAATAAGGTGCACATTTAACAGCGAGGATAATTAACTAGTGGAACATACCAAGGGATGTGGTAGATTCTCCATCATTTTCAGTCTAAATCAAGATTCGATGTCTAACAGATATGCTCAGCCAAAAGTTATGAGCTTGATGCAAGAGTTAATGGGTGAAGTTCTATGGACTTATGTCATGCAGGAGGTCAGACTATGATCATAAAGGTCTCTTCCAGCCTTAAAAGTCTATTAATTCTCTGCTGCACTGAGGAACAAGAAGGAGAAGCAGGCAGAAGATAGGGTGACGCCAGTCCCTGCAGGAGAGAGGAAGAGATGGAGATATCAAGGACTGGAGCCTAGGGGGGAAAATGGGGATGAGGTACTGGGGACTGTGAAAGAGAACATAAGAGATTCATACCAACACAAGGAGGGGAAAAGAAGACAGGCTTATGTGATCAGGGATTCCATAGTCAACAGAATCAACAGGCTTGTCATACCAGAACACATCCAGAGAACAGAAGAGCGTGCTGTCTGAGAGGAGCAAAGCTATGAGATGTGGACATGAGGCTGAAAAGGATCCCGAGGAGAACAGGGGGAAAAAATCCATTGAGCTGTGCTGCAGGTTGGAACAAATGACACTGCTAGATTCTCACTGGAATGGATAAAGAGTGACTTTGCTAAGCTGGGTAAGACACTTAAAGTGAAAGCTCAGATGATTTTCAGCAGAATACTTTTGGTCCCTAGAGAAGAAGGGACACGTTAATGAAGATGAACAGGTGATTCAAGGATTGGTGCTGCGAGGAAGGTTTTGGGATGATCGACCACTGGGAGACATTCACAGAAAGACATTCCTCAGTTGATGGACTTCACTTGAGTACATGGAGTATTAACCTTCTGGGATCAAAGCTGGCATGATTGATAAGGAGACAAGGGGAGAAAGTTGGGAGAGACCTTGACAAATCTCCACATTTGGCTTCAATACACAGCAGTAAAATTCAGCTAAATGAAGATATACTAATATCAGAAGGTGAGAGTATGGACAGCAAGGTGAAAAAGTACAAATACTGATTTGAGTAGCAGTCAGGTAGATGTTACCATTAGTAAAGGACTATACCTAATCCAGGTAGAAAACTGGATGAGAGCTGAGAAAAACAACTGAAGAGCTTGTACATGAATGCAAGGAGTCTGGGCAATAAAATGGAAGAACTTGAACTACTGATGCAGGAGGTCAAACCAGATATTACAGGAATGACAGAAACATGGTGGAATATCATTTATGAATGGACTAGAGCAGGGGTGGGCAAACTTTTTGGCCTGAGGGCCACATCTAGGTGGGGAAATTGCATGCAGGGCCATGAACATAGGGCTGGGGCAGGGGGTTGAGGTGTGGGAGGGGGTGCGGTGTGCAGGAAGGGGCTCAGGGCAACAGGTTGGGGTGCAGGAGGGATGCAGAGCATACGAGGGGGCTCAGGGTAGGGGGTTGGGGACTCAGTGCAGGGGGTTGAGGTGCAGGCGGAGTGCGCAGGGGGCTCAGGGCAGGGTGTTGGGGTGCGGGCTCTGCTCAGCACCGCTTACCTTGAGCAGCTCTGGGATGGCAGCGGCATGCAGCGGGGCTAAGGCAGGCTCCCTGCCTGCCTTGGCCCTGCGCCACTCCTGGAAGCGGCCGGCACCATGCCCCTACGGCCCCTGGGGGTGGGGGCAGAGGGCTCCACGCACTGCCCTTGCCTGCAGGCACCACCCCCAAAGCTCCCATTGGACACGGTTCCCCATTCCCAGCCAATGGGAGCTGCAGAGGGCGGTGCCTGAAGGCAAGGGCAGGGCACAGAGCCCTCTGCCCCCCACTCCCTCAGGGGCCGCAGGGACGTGGTGCTGGCCGCTTCCAGGAGTGGTGCGAGCCTGCCTTAGCCCCGCAGTGCCACAGGAGGCAGCAATCCCGGGTGCCATAGTTACCCTTGAATACCTCTAGTCCAGGGGTGGGCAAAGAGCTATTTAGGAGAGAGAGGAAAAAAGGCCAAGGTGGTAGGGTAGTACTGTGCACCAAGGAAGCAGTAAATTGTAAAGAGATAAGAAGCGACAGCATGAACAAAAAAACCTGTTTGGATCAAAATCACTTTGGGGAAGGACTGCAAGAGAGGCTGTATTAGGCAAGTGTTTGGGTCTCCTCCAGACCTCCAACAGTCAGACTCAGATATGGATAGAGATCTTTTCAATAACATTAGAGAGATAAATACATTTGGGAATTGTGTCATGATGGGAGACTTACTTCCCAGATAGAGATTGGAGAATAAATGCTACTAATACAGATGGGGTCTAGTTTTTCCTGGATATGATACAAGAGTTTTCTTTATCAGACCACCAAACCAACAAGAGGTGGACTTTTTGATAAGTAGTGAGGACATCATAGAAGCGTTGGTCTTGGGAAATAATCTTGGATTGAGTGATCAAGAGCTGCTTTAGTTTAAATTAAATGGAAGAACCACCAAAATCAGGTAACAACTATGGTTTTAAGGGAAGTTAAAGTTAAAGTTAACTGGCCTGAAGAGCTCAAGGACTTAAATGTGGGGGAAACTTAGCTTTTGAATCGCTGATTTGAAGAAAGTCCATCTGCCATTTGCATCCCATGCAAGGGGCAAAACTTGTAGGAAAAGGCTCCAGGCCCAGCTGGATGAATAGCCTCCTCAAAAAGGTTAGTAGGTGTAAGCAGAGAGCCTATAGGGAATGGAAAAAGGGACTGATCCACAAAGAAAGCTACATCATGGAGGTTAGAAAATGGAGGAATAAAGTGAGAATTGCTAAAAGTCAAGCTGAATTAACTCTCGCCAAGGAAGTTAAAATACGTAAGAGGGGTTTTTTTTTTAAGTTATATAAATAATAAGAATAAAGAAGGATGGATTAGGCTGCTATACAGTGTGGATGGGAAGGAGTTTAAAAATGAACTAGGGATGGCCCCAAAACTAAATGAATACTTTGCCTCTGTTTTCAATAAGGGCGATAAAATGGAACATGGGTATGAAAGACAGGATGGCTGATGGAAGTGAGGGTATAGAAATGGAAGGTACCACATCTGAGGTGGAAGGAAAAAAACTTAAAGAGCTTAAGGTGCTCAAGTCATGGGAACCTGATAATTTCCATCCCAGAATATTGAAAGAACTGGCACATGAGATTGCTTGTCCGGAACATGGATTGTAATAAGTCTAGCTATTTGGGGGGTAGTACCATATGTCTGGAGAATAGCTAATGTCGTACCTATATTTAAGAAAGGAAAACAAAACAAAACAAAAAAAAGATCTGGGCAATTAGACCGGTTAGTCTGACCTCAGTAGTACGCAAAACTTAAAAACAAATTGTGAAGGAAAGAATCATTAAGTTCCTGGAGGTAAAGGGAATGTAATGCAACAAAGGTTTACCAAAGGCAGAACATGTCAGACTAATTTGATTTCCTCCTTTGAGAAAATATCTGATTCTTTTAAAATAAGGGAAATGCAGCAGATTTAATATACTTGGACTTCAAGTAAAGCATTTGACACAGTACCACATGGGAAATTGTTTAATTAGAGAAGACGGGGATTAGTATGAAACTTGTAAGATAGATAAGGAACTAGCTAAAGGGGAGAAGGCAACGGGTTACACTAAAAGTTGAACTATCATGCTGAAGGGAGGTTACTAGTGGAGTCCTCAGGGTCCGGTCTTGGGATCAATCTTACTCAATATTTTTATTAATAACCATGGCACAAAAGAGTAGCAATGTGCTGCTGATACAAAGTTGGAAGGCATCGACAATACAGAGTATCATCAGAGTATAGCCAGCCCGGGGAGACAGACACATGCTAGCTCTGCTCGAGCTAGCATACTAAAAACAGCAGCAGGGACGTAGTGGCACAGGTACAAGCCTGTCCCACTCTGTGGCTCGCCTGTGCCACAAGGTCCAGACGGCTACTTTTGGCAAGCTAGTTTAAGCAGAGTTAGTGCACATCTGTCTACCCAGGCTGGAAGACGTGCTCCCAGCTGCCGTATTGACAACCTTAGAAGCTAATGGCTCTGTGTCCAGTTAGTATTTATTTGTATTACAGTAACACCTAGAAGCCCTAAAGCATTAATTCCCCTAGAACAGATTTTAAAATATATACATATAAGCCGCTAACGCTCACAGAGCAGAGCGCCAGCCCATCTTATTGTTGCCAGTTCACATTTGAGGCTGGCGCAAGGAACTGAAAGAAGAAATAAGTCACTGCCTCTCCCTAGCCACACCACCACCACAAACCAAGAACACCCAATGAGAAACAAACCAAGGCCTGGCCAGATGCCCCAAACCCTCATTACAGGCTTGAGCCAGTACTCATTGAAGCGAACGGTAGCTGGATCAAATCCTAGGAGGAGGCGGGGACTGGATCTCAGAAGCTAGCTCAGATTTAGGATTCTGCCAAGCATGCTGCCAGTATGCCCTACCGACTGTCTCCACACCATGCTTTTGTGAAGTGGCTGAGTATCCCTGTGGGAGTGAGAGAGAAGACTAACTTGTTCATTTTTTAAAAAAAACAAACCTACCAACTGCTAGCACTGAAACAGGCCTAAGCAGTGAAAGGCCTCCATTATCAATTGATCGACCAGGCTAGGGGGAAAGGCTGACCGAAGCACAGAGATGGCAATTTACACGAAGGGACGGTTTCAGGAAGTCGATCCACAACATCTCAAAATGAACGGCTCAGCAGGCACTCTGAACCTGCACAGCATCACCCAGCTTAGTACACACAGGTGCAGTAAGTAGCATCACAAGCCAGCTGGTCATTCCAGCTTCCTTACAGTAAAGTGAACCCATCCGCCCTTAGCTCTTTGAAGGCTTGAATTACATCAATCCAGGTGAACAATTTGCAGGCTAATTACTACTGGGGACTATCAATGCTTGCTACAGAAGTTGGTCTTATGAGAAAGATCTCAGCAGCAGGAAAGAGTGGAACAGCAGGTGACAAGAAGTGCTGGAGGAAGAGATCTGGAGGGCTCCGGAGCTTGGATGCAAGTTTGAGTCTCATTTCTAGGTCAGCGATTCCAATCCAGACTAAGTCTGTAGCGAACAGAAGTTATCACACAATATCTGGGAGCTTATGAGAAAAGCAAGTTGATGGTCTCGGTTCCTGATGTCCAAATCACAAATGGTCCCCATTGCTGACAGGGGTGCCAAAGACTGACCAGGACATGGAGAGTCAATGTCACTTTCGCTCTGGAGGTGGGTTCTTTAGGACAGGGGATGAGGCACATAACTGGCACCATACTGCAGGAGGCATGTGCTATCAAGTGCTGTTCTTGTTCCGCAGACAAATAGACTGCAGTGTCCAATGCTGTCCCTCCACACTGTCCACTAGCACTTAAAAAGGCAACTGCAGAGACACCTAGAAAACGAACATGTTCATTTCAATATTCATCAGTAATCCACCGAAGCGGCAGACACAACCTGTTTCTCTCAGGCTTCTTACTAACGTAAGACACCAGCTCATAAAGAACATCAACAAGAATTTAGTGTGCGTTTTTGTTTGTTTTTTTAAGAGGCACAGAAACATTTCACTTCCAAAAAGCATTTTAGTGTAAAACAGAATTTCTAGTTTTGGATTAAACTCCCACCAAAGCACTTTGGATAAAGAGTTCGAAAACAAAGGTAGACACCAAAAGAGCACACAGCATATTGTTGGTGCTTGACTGAGTAAACACCCCCCCCTTCCCCTTTTCTTGCTTCCTAACAATGAAAGCTGTCTACAGGGAGTGCTCTGCCTAGGAACCCAGGACTTAAGTGCCAGTGTGTAGCTGAGCACAGGAACAGAAGGGGATAGGGGCCTGGGCGCCTCGTAGCACCCAGGAAACAGAAGCCCTCTAACCTTGCTGCTTTCGGTCACTGGCCCTACATCTATGGCTCCTGAGGCGGGGTGGTGGTAGGGGTGGTATAGAGACTCATCCTTCTACAGCAAATTCACCACTAGCCTAAGCAAATATCTCCATTTACATCAGTGGATTTGTCCCGATTTATACCTGCAGTGGATTCAGACCTGAAAAAACAACACAGTAAAAATAAAAACAAATGCAGAAACCCTAATATAAAAACTCTAGCTTCCTCCAATTTCCCTTTTCTTTTTAAATATGGAAAAACCTATTTCTTGTACATATGCAAAATTGAATCAGCTCTCTGAGTAATAAGAGTCCATGTTTTAAAAAGGGCATAAGGCTAAATCAATTCTCTCTCTTATGCTAGGTGAGATGGTTGAAGAGCCTTTGTGAGCACTACTAGGAAATTCGCCCCCATGCACATACATTAATAGCTTTAAAAGTTAAAGAAGGAAATTATATTTAATGTATTTGCCCAGTTTTAACTTGAAGTAAATAAGCAGGAGAAAATGTTCTAAGTAACCATTAGAACAGTTTTAAATTCATACATCAGTGTAGTAAGAGATTCTTTTTGTTTAAAAGGGTCTCATTTGTTGCAACAAGGCAAAAGCACTCCGGTCTCATTCCAGGTCCTGGCCAGCAACCTGACTGAGTGCTATCCCAGGGAAAGGATCATCCATTACTTGATTCCTGGCAGGGCTCAGGATTAACAGATAAAGCATTCAAAGGCAGTTTGCCATTACTCTGAATAAGAACAGCTTTAATCTCTTTGGGGGATATTTCTCATGATTCTCTCTCAAACTCCCAAATTTTGCCACAAAGCTACTCATAGCTGAACGATGGGGTTGAATACAGACGTACAGGGGCAATAAGCTGAACTACATTTTAGGCTTGGTCTGCACACAGACTTGCAGAGATGTATCTACTCGGTTTCCCAAAACAGAGGAGTTATTTCAGTGTCAGTCAGGGTGAGGACATTCATTTCAGATGGGAACCAGCTAAAGTCAGTAGCTAGACTTCCACTAAACCAACATTAGCCACTTTCTTCCAAACTGGAAGTCCACACAAACTTGCATGGAAGTAACTAAACCGGTTAAATTCACACCTTTTGTTATTTCTGTGAACAAAAGACCAGCCCTTAGGGGCTGTTTTGAGACTATGCCGTATAGGGCCGTGTGTGAGAGGGACCCCATCTCACACACTCCATTTCTAAGCCAGAGCTCAATCTCCCATGCAGGGCACGGCTTGACTGCAAAGTTAACTTGAGTTACTCCTCTCAAGTTAGCCCAGCTCAAATGAGAGCACCCCACTGTGAAGCAAGACTCAGGTCCGGTCCATACTTAAAATTTAGGTCGACATAGCTAGAGAACTCAAGGGTGTGAACAATCCACACTGCTAAGAGCCACAGTCAAGCCAATCTAACCCATGTTGTGTTTGCAGCTAGGCAGCTGATGGAAGAATGTTTCCATTGACCAAGCTACCATCACTGGGGGAGGTGGAGTTCCTGTAGCAACGGAAAAACCTCTTTCATTGCTGTAGGAAGCATTTATGCGGTGGGATTAAAGCAGTGTAGCTCCAGCACGCTACCTATGCTGCTGTAGCATCCGTAGCGTAGATATAGCCTCAGTGTCCACAGGAGCGCTGTATTCATCCTTGTGTGTCACTGGGACTTCTGGGACCACATCCCAGTGCTGCAATAAGATGAACTGCTCTATAAATTCTTTCCCAGGGAATTGCGGGAGAACTTGAGCACACAGGAGAATTGAGGGACAAGTGGCTCTTGAGTGATACTCGCCTGCATCCAGTACTAGAGTAGTTGTGTCAGTAGCTAAAAAGTTTTAGCTTATACCCTGCCCCTAAACAGGACAGCCAACTTGAGTTAAAAACACTAGTACACTTGAATTAAGGGTTGTATGTGTGGAGGGGACCATGGTAGGGAAAACATTTTTTTTTTTAAATTTAATTCAGGTTTTCTATTATAAGTTTTCATTTTAAAAATAAATCTGTTTAAAATGAAATGTGAGTTTAATACAGAATGTGTTACAGCCTAAACTTATTATCTCTTAAGACATTTAAATAAAAAAAATATGCTGAATCCATTAGCCTCTATAAAAACTGTGTTAAAGAAAACATGTTGATTTACATCAGCCTTGGAGAATGCACGTTTCTTTAGAAAAATAACTGAAGTACAAATGGAAAAGTGATTAAAATTGATAATTTAAATCTAGGCTTTCCACTTGGTGATTTAAATCACTGATTTAAATTGCCTTGATTTAAATCAATCAACACTGGAGGGGACTCAGGTTAGGATTAGCTGCCATTTTACTTGATATTTTTTATATTATGTATATATAGGGAATGAATTACATATTTATTGAAAACAATTTCTTGTACACCAGGTCTGGACCTGTATTACTTTGATGCAATCCTAGTACCCCATGATTTGTCACAGGGAGTCTGTGTTAAAAGTTTTGGGGTTTTCTTTTTTCAGTGTTTGTAGATGCCTGGGCCTTTTCTGTAGTGGCCACAAAATTCACAGTAGGCACTTCAGAGAAGGCCAGCTGGCCTTTTGGGTGGCAGGACAACAATGGAAGAGGAAATCAGATGACAAACCCATAAGTACAGGGAATGCTGACGTGCTTGTACATCTTCTGCTGTGTGCTGTCAGTTTGCAGAACTAAAACAAGGAGAAAAATCCCTGCAGACTAAGCCATGGCCCCTCAGGCTGCCCTTCAGGAGATCACATAGTAAGAGGAAGAGAAAGCCAGAGATTAATAATTGACTCTAGGCCCTTCACCTGCAAGTACACATTCGGTCGGGACTGTTAAAATATTAAGTTACAAGTATTCCAAAAATGTGAAACCATCACTCCAGGGAATAAAGGTCACTCCCCAGTCTCTGCTGGTTGGAGCTCCTGTAGTAGCAGAGAGCAACTGTTACACTGGCTGGTGTGCATCATACGACACTCCACACTCATGTTTTTGGGACGCAAAGCAATTGAAAAAAACCAAGCTCAGGCTCCCATGGAAGGCGGAGGCTGCAGCCCAGTAGCTTGCAAGGCCCCAGGGCTGCATCATTATCTCATTAACATATCCTATTTCAACAGAGTGTCAAGAATAGCTTTCTACTACCACAGCACATCTCAGGAGAGGATCCCACCGCACTAACTTTCATTACACTAGCCTTGCCTCCAAACCTGTGAGGTAGATGGGGAAACTGAGGCGTAGAGGTAAAATGACAGGAATAGGGTCACACAATGGATCGGGCAGAGGCAGGAATAGAACCCAGGCCATCTCAGCTCCCATTCTTTTATTCTGACCCACTGCCTAATCAGTTTTTGGAGGCAGGAGTCCAGTTCTAGATTTAAATCAATATTTAAAAGCCTGCTGGGCAAATCTGTGCAATAAGGGAGTACACTGGTTATACCCATTCTCTTCAAACACACGCACAAAACCAACCAGTCAACCAAATAGACTTTGGGGGTTGAATTTCTAAGTGTGGTAACCTAGGGAAAACTGTAGCACACAGGCAGATCACCCTCCATCAGATCTCTGAGAATGCTCATTTGTAACAGGAGGGGGCTAGTAGTACCAGACTTTGCTGTTAGATTCAGTCACCAAGAAATGCTCCAGTAGACAGTGGCACTGCTTCAACTGCCATAAGAAATCCTGATGCTCCCTTTGCCGGTGCACAATACAGACTGTGTCAGAGCAAGCTGCCAGACAGACAAACCCTCAAAAAAGGGAATTAAAAAATAAAATGTTCCTACCAGCATTCATTTCCAGGTGCGAAGGAGCCCACAACACCAGCAAAAAGGATTTCAGAAAACACTGGCACAGTCACTTGTATGATACCTCTATCTCTGTGCCCCCCTCCTCCCCCGCAGCTGGATGATGCAGCAGGCAGCTGTTGCTCCTTGTGTGTACAAGGAAGTGGGGGTAGGGGAGGACCAGGTAGGTCAAGTGTCTGGGAAACCCAGCACTAGACAGCAACCAGAACTCAGTTGGATCAGATGTTATTTGGTGGTTGAAATGCATTGGACTCTCAGTGCAACTCCCAGTGATCAACTGCCTATATCAGAAACTACTGCTGACATGCCCAGAGCAGTAAAGAACTGAATGGGTCTGGAGGCAGAAGAGCTAGCCTCTCACCCCTGGAGAGGGCCCAAGCAAGTCACTGTTGCAGTCTAGTGGCAAACAGAGGCGTGGGGAAGCTTGCACTGTCATTGTCTGTGTTGGGCCAGTTCTGTAGTCGGGAGGACTTCAGTCTCCAGGGCATCAGGCTGGCACCTTTCACCAGCACTAAAAGGCTACATTGGGGCTGACTGCATAGATTCCGAGAGAGCTTTACATCCTCAGTGGCAATTAGCCACTTTAGCAGAATGACACTCAGCTTCCTAGGAAGTTCTGGGCTGGCTAGCGTGACGAAGCGGGGAAGCTGTGGGGAATGAAGAGTTGTATCATACAGAAGTGGGTAGGGCTAGCTTCGATTTGAGAACACCCTACAATTCTACCAACATGAACATTTTAGAGATGGTGCAATTTAGCAGGGAATGAGCAAGTGGGTGTCCAATTCCACTTAGGCTACTGGGTTTGACTGCGGAGTTGGCTGTGCTACTCCACTGAGCACATACTCAGCCTGTGGAACTTACTGCTACAGGAGGTCAGAGTCTCTGATACAATAGCTGAATACATTTCAAATTACTAATAAAATTGGTAGTTATAGGCCAAGCTCAGAGTAATCAGATCTCATGCTTCAGAGAAAAGGCTGATCACTGCAGGAGGTTTGGAAGACCACACTTTCCTAACCTCTTTATCAAGGGGTTGGATTCTCCATCCCTGGAAATTTTTAAGTCAAGATTGTATATTTTTCTAACAGATATGCTCTAATTCAAACAGGAATTAATTCAGGGAAGTCCTATGTGGTCTATATTATGCAGGTCAGACTAGATCACACCAATCCTGTCTGGCCTTATAATCTATGAATCTCAGTGAAGAACAAATTGGCCAGATACATTAGGGAGTTTCTTCACCATCATTTGCAGGATCATGCCCTACCTGAAGCAAGAGATGACTGAATGGGCCATTGCTCTGATCTGGTCCAGTAAACCCTGTGATGGAGAATGGGGGTAAGAGGTAGGTACTCCATGAAGAGCTTGCATTTGGGGGGGCTGAGACAGAGTGTCCGTAGCCTCCAAGAAAAAAAGTTTCAACAGGACTCTGGACAGAAAGCAAGAGCTTTCTATTCCATTCAGATGATGCACAAGTATTCTCGCTGACTAAGGGCATGTCACTCTTTAAGCATTGCCTGGAGTTAGTGAGCCACACTTCAGGAAAGGCTTGAACATGCAGACTTTGGTTTGAGGAACCTACTTCCCCCTACCCTTTGTTCCTTTTCAGTCCATTCCCCTCCCCACACACTCCAACTATGCCCGCTGCACCAACTGGAGGAGCCTGGATACAAGAGGCAGCTTATCAAATGAGATCATTAAGTGCTGAAAACCCAGAGAGCAATTTCACAAGTGCCAGGCCTGCTGTTTGTTTAAGTTTGAGTATTGAGGAAAGAAGCTGATTGTACTGGATACAATCAGAAAAGAGGTGGCATAAATTTGCCCTACACAACTCTGCCAGCACAGCTTACTCCTGCTTTGCATTACAGTCCACAGGTGTGGGTGGACATTCACAACGTATGCCTCTATGGACAGCTATATTATCTTCTGCTATAGTGGGAGGCGAGCTTTCTCTGAGGTCTTTCATATAGGCCTAGATGTGGTGACTGCATCTGCTCTGTTGTTGATCACTGTGCATGCAACAGCACCTCTAACCTGGAGGCATTAATGACTTCTAGATGGAGATGGGTCTAGAAGGGATGGGCAGAGTAGTAGCAGATGGGGGTGTAGCTACAACCAGTTTCTTTCTTGGCCTCTTGACTACAATTAAGGTCAGGTTAAATATCCCATATAGCTTTCAGCAAGGATTATATCCTACCTTTGCAAAGGGATGGGCAAGGATCTAGTTGACACTGTAGCCCAGTGGTTGCCAAACTGTGGATCGCAAGCCGCATGCGGCTCTTTTACAGTTAAAGTGCGGCTCACGGAGCCCTCCATGTCCCTCCCCCCCCCCCACACACACCTCCCCTACACCCGGGGGAGGGGAGCTTGGGACCTCTGCCTTGTAGCAGGGTTGTGGGATAGGGGCTTCTGCCGAGCGGGGAAGGGGGTGTCGGGGCTTCAGCCGCGGCTCTCGAACTTCTGAAGATTGTCATATGTGGCTCAGAGGGTCAGTAAGTTTGGCCACCCCTGCTATAGTCCTTTCCAAGTACACAGCCTTTCTGGATTAAAGACAGCCAAGTATGTCCACTTGTGTGGATCGCACTGCAAATGTTGTGGCCGGATGTCCAGTAGAAGCTAGATTGAGACTCACAAACTAATCTCACAGGCAGCTTGTTTGAAGAGGTGAAAGGCTAGGGCAGATCTGTGCTCTCCACCACAGACCTGGCATTGTACAGACCCATATAATTATAAATGGACAACTGTGAACAGTGTCACCTGTCCCTCCTCCACTGCTCCTTGTTCTGGGACGTCTTGTCCCATCCATGTAACAGGGTGGAAATAGACTCTATGACCCACTAATGGCCCTGTTTAACCCAAATGATTCCAAGATAATGCAGGCGCCTGACACTAATTCTATCAATGTTTACAGACAAATAATTACCATGTGCTTCTGAAACCATTCATTTTCCTGAGCTGTCTAGACTAGCACTGCTTTAGGGTGAGTCGGGGTTGGGGGCGAAGAATGCATATTCATTTGAAAGGAAGAGAATAAATTTAGCGGCCTGATTAAGAATGGGAGGAGTTTTTAAAGGGGCCTTTGCTAACAACCTATGAGGCATCCAGAAAATTTTGGGAGGAACTGGCCTGAAAGAGCAACAGATGCCCGGGTTTTGTGATACAAACAGGGACATTAAAAAATTAAGTCCCCAGAATATCAGTCCTGCTGATAGAGAATGCTTTATTTTTCCTTCTCTCTCCCTTCCCCTTTCTGTTCACACCCCTTTCCCCTGCTTTCACTCCTACCATCTGCTTCCCGACCCAGTCTCGCTTGCATGTTCCTCTGTTTTCCTTTCTTTCTCTGAGTTTTGTTCATCTCTCCTCTTTCTTTCTCACTCTCTGTATCCATGTGCATTTGCTGAACAGGGTTGCAAACAGCCCTCATGTTGTGTTCCTCTGCCTCTCAAGCGATTTCACCATTACCAGCAGTGCAGCAAACATCATAAACTTACCAAATAAAGCAGGGCTTCGGCTTGGCTGCACAATCCTGGGTACAACTCCACCTTCCACCTGCATTGCAATGCCCCATTCCCTGCTCCCAAACAAAAATCACAGGCCAGGAGGTCCTTAAACTGGGCAGCTAAACTTGAAATCTTTGGAACTGGTGTGGTCCCTCTCTCAGCACTTTAGCCAGCCTGCTAATAGGAACCACTCTTGGAAGAGAAGTGACCTGAGCCTGCCAGAGCTGAGAAGAAGTCCTTACTGGCAAGTTCAGCTCCACCCCATTCCTTCACTCATTTGGAGCCAGCACTGGTGGAAAGTTTTCCATCCGAACCTCTCTGAGAAACAACATTAGGAGGAAGCATAGAATATCAGGGTTGGAAGCAACCTCAGGAGGTCATCTAGTCCAACCCCCTGCTCAAAGCAGGACCAATCCCCAACTAAATCCCCAAATGGCCCCCTCAACGATTGAACTCACAACCCTGGGTTTAGCAGGCCAATGCTCAAACCACTGAGCTATCCCTCCCCCCAGATATGTTGAAAGCTCTCCCAGCCCATCCCAAAAAAGCATGCTAGACACTCAACGGAAGGGGGTGGAGGCGGAGAAGCGGCGCTCAAAACTGCGGAGATGGAGAGAGACAGACAAAGTGAAGACAGGAACAAACTGCTTGGCCTTAGGATGAGAAGTCAGTCCATTTATTTCAGTTACCATGCCAGTTAAATATCACTGACCGAATAGTTAGGTGCAGCTAGGGGTTTTCCAAAATAGCCAGATATATCAGGCTCTAACAGAAGACCTGTTACAACTTTAGGCCTCATCCTCCTGAGATTTATGCAGGTGCTTAACCTTAAGCATGAAGTCAATGGACTATTCACATCTACGAGCTTAGTTTCAAGCATGTTTGCAACAGAGGCCCTACTATCTATGAATACAAACCTAGGATTTCCCACCATTTTGTACTAAAACACTCAAAAGCAAGAATTCAATTTTTTTTTTCTTTAGGAAAAAACAGATACCCAAAGTTAAGTTTTAAAAATGCAGAACTCTTCTTCTTGTAACAATGGCATCTTCACACCCCAATGTGTGAAGTATTAGTGTATAGATGAATTCTTACTTTGGTGGCTACCCTTCAGTCTCTCTGGGCTGAAAGGTCTTGGTCCTTGCCTGATAAACACTAGAACCGATCACTGAAGAATCTTAACGTTATGTGATCTAAACTCTCATATAGGCAATAGATTAATTATGCTGATAACAACAGTGTGGACCTACAGATTTAAGTGCTTTACAAACAATAAGTTAAGCCCCGCTACTCTGCCACTCTCTATGAAGATAGGTATCTTCTCCCATTTTACAGGGGCAAAGAGTTGAGCTAACTTACTCAGAGTCACATGAGTCACCAGCACAGCCAGGAACAAGGACCAAGAATCCCAACTCCCTGGCTCTTGCTCTAACCACTAAGCCCTACTTCAAAGCAATTCCACTGCTATGCTAACAGGCTGCATGAGACTGTGTTCATATATCCACTTAAACCAGCAGACACTAATCTCTCCATCTGCAGCAGATATGTGCGCGCCACAGGGATCTGGACAGGATAAGTTTGACAGATGTTTAATCCAGACACTAGTTGACAGGATCTTCCCTTTCATGCTTGAGGTCATTCCCTCCCCCAGCCTGAGAAGCCATCAGTTTCATGGGGTGAGGGAACCAGAAATAAGCCTTCTCCCCCCAAAAAAGTTCTAGCCAGCGTGACCTGGCCTTTCCCACACCTGAGAGAGGCAAGAACCTCAGCACGAGGGGTGGGTTGTCAGGCCTGAGTCATACAACTAAGAGTATCAAATGACATCTAGGAGGTGCCGGAGTGCTAAGAAGGTCTAATAACTTTTAGGCACCCTGGCCCCACCTAGACACCTACAAAGTAGAGCGTACCACCCACCACCAACTGAATAAGCAAATAATCTAGAAACCAAACTAAGTAGTAACAATATAGAGCAACTGAAAAGGCAGCCAAAGCTTACATATGGGACTGACAGCAGCTGAAACAAATACTCCAGAGTGTGGGGTCTTCAGTTATCCTAAGAGGGGAGGGAGAAACTGGGGTAGCTCTTTCAAGAGGAGCTAGTGCCACATCCTGGGAGCTGCCACAGCAAAAGCTTGCTTATCTGTATACCTAGGGCATGCAGACAGAACCCCTTCACATCAAGTAGCGTCAGGGTCCAGACACACAACATGACAAGCCTTGAACATAGCCCCCACCCTGCCCCCATCTTCATCTGAGGCTTGAGAAACCAAATCATCAGTTTGAAAAAAATTCCAATCTCATAGCTGCTGATCACTTAGCATAAAGGACCCCTTTGCAGGAGCATTTAGGGATTCTTCAGGCAGTCCCAATGCTGGCTCTTCATAGGAAGAGAAGAGAGGAAAGCAAGGACTAGAGCAGATGTGGGCAAACTATGGCCCGCAGGACCGTCCTGCCTGGCCCCTGAGCTCCCGGCCGGGGAGCCTAGTCCCTGGCCCCTCCCCCGCTGTCCCTCCTCCTCTGCAGCCACGCTCTGGCCCGCCGTTCCTGCTGGGAGGGTGCAGCTGGCTCTGGCCGGGTGTCACAGCTGCGAGCTCCTGCTGCTGGTAAGCGGGTGGGGAGCGGGGAGGTTGGGGTGGAGGTTCTGGCAGGGCGGTCAGGGGATGAGGAATAGGGAAGGTTGGGAGTGGGAGTCCCAGGGGGCCTGTCAGGGGGCAGGGATGTGGATGGGGTCGGGAGGGCAGTCAGGGGACAGGGAGCAGGGGGGGTTGGATAAGGGGGTGGGATCCCGGGGGGCAGATAAGGGGCCGGGGGGGTGTCCCGGGAGGGAGTGGTCGGGGACGAGGAGTAGAGGGCGGTTGGATAGGGGGTGGGAGTCCCGGGGGGGCTGTCAGGTGGCAGGCGTGTGGATAGGGGTCGGGGCAGTCAGGGGACAAGGAGCGGGGAGGTTAGATGGGTTGGGGGTTCTGAGGAGGGCAGTCAGGGGGCGGGAAGTGGGAGGGGGCAGATAGGGGGCAGGGGCCAGGCTGTTTGGGGAGGCACAGCCTTCCCTACCCAGCCCTCCATACAGTTGCACAACCCCGATGTGGCCCTCAGGCCAAAAAGTTTGCCCACCCCTGGACTAGAGGTTAAAATACAGGCCTGGGACTGAGGAGATCTGCATTCAATCCCCAGCTCTACTGGCTCTTACCGTGGGCAAATCACAGCCTTTGTTCCTGTTTCACTATCTGTGAAATTGAAACATTCCTTTCCTACCCCACTGGGGAGCCAATAGGTTTAATTTGTTAATCTTTTCTTTATGAAGGACTTGGAGAGCCTCAGATGGGGAAGGATAGAGAAACCCAATGGATATCATGTTAACAAAACCATGCTCAATGGATTGCATTCTCAGCTATTGCACTTGGATCTTTACACAGATTTCCAGACATTCCCCTGCCCCCAAGAAATTTCAACCTACCTCAGGTGCCCCAAGCTATAATATCGCGACTCTCCATCTGTCGACCGCACCACCTTGACCGTGAACATGGGCTGCAGTTGCCTCAGCTCCAGCAGCACAATGGCTAGATAGTGAATGAAGAGGAGAGCATCTACGAGAGACACCGCATACTGCACTATCCCCTGGTAATTGGTATCCTTGGAGTCCAAGATGCGGACGCCATAGAAGAGCCAGTAGGAAAAAACAAACAGGAATATAAGGACCAACAGGAGGGCCCGGAACACGAACACTCTCGGTATATCCGCCTTCGGCTGACGGAAGAACAGAGCCCAGGTCCCAATCAGAAGAATCAGGAGTTTAAAAGCCACAGAGATGAACAGTCCCTCGCAGACGGTGCCACATGGCTCCAGTTCATCCCGCCACAGGATCTGGGGTAAGAGAATGAAGGCAATGGGGGTAAGGAAGACGAGGAGTCCAAGGACAGCAGCCACTGTTAAACCAAGGTAGCGTTTGCAATCCAAGCCAACACTGTCCTCCAGATCCTTACTGATCCTGGCAATGTCCTCCTGGGAGATGCTGTGCTCCGAGGTGCCTGTGATAGCTGTTGTGGTCTCACCCCAGTTGTCATCCTGAAAGGGAAAGAGAATAAGGAAACATCAGTTTATCTCAATTCCTGACATTCTGTGTTTAGCAGCCAAAGAGCCACATGGTCGCCAAAGAAGACTGCACACTGCCACAACACAGCTGAACAGCAGGTTTAGAATCCCCAAAATGTATTCAACAATAATGTGGGAGGGTGGGAAGCAGGGGTAAATGGTCTAACCAAGTTTGGAATTTTTTCCTGCATCTACAGCCCCAGGAGAGGTGACTCAACATAAGAATGGCCGTACTGGTCAGACCAATGGTCCATCTAGCCCAATATCCTGTCTTCCAACAGTGGCCAATACCAGGTGCTTCAGAGGGAATGAGCAGAACAGGCAATCATCAAATGATCCATCCCCTGTGCCCATTGCCAGTTTCTGGCTAACAGAGGCTATGGACACTCAGAACATGGTTTTCTATCCCTGTCCATCCAGGCTAATAGCTGAACCTAACTTCCATGAATTTATCTAGTTCTTTTTTGAACCCTGTTATAGTCTTGACCTTCACAATAACTTTACATGCTGATTATTGTGCATGGGTCTTTCCTTTCAGTTCCCTGAAAGAAAATCAAATACCCTGCCAATCTGTAGGGACAACAAAGATTACATGTTACGGTGTGAGCGTGAGTAGAAGAAGGGGATTCATGAAGGGAGAGAGACTGGGAGCATTTGCTCCTGCTACTTAGAGATCTGGAGAGCCAGCCCTGATAAAGAAACCCAGAAGTTAAAAATAGAGGAGCCCACCTCCTGCAGATACAGAACATTCTGTAAATGCAGGAACTAGCGCTCTTCCAGTCCACAAGTACTTATAAGTGCACTACAGAATCCACCTGCAAGAGAAATTCGGTTTCAATGGTCAGCAATGAGTCGAGTGCAATTATGGTTATAGTGAAACCTCATCCATAGTAAAGTTGTGACATAAGTGGTTTCACTTTCAAAGGGTTCCACTGCATATTTTCTCAGTCTCCCTCACTAGTGGAGGAAACATTACACACACCCTCTGCTGAACTGTTTTAGCCAATGTTTGTCAAGCTAACAACCAGCTCTCCAGCAGTTTGAGATAGATATTTATAGGTGCTGGGCCATGTGAATTTGTGGGTCTCTACAACACCTGTTAGCTCCTATATTAAAGTACTGGATGTGTCCAAAAGCTGTTCAACCTGAAGCCAGCATATTTGAAAAGTAGGGACAATTGCCAAAGAGTCAAATTTCAGTCTACATTAAAGTTTTCTGAAAGTCAGCAATAAAAGGATTCCGACTTCAGAGAACTTCTGCCACAGAGATCCTGCACACTGTTCTTCCTACTCCATGATGCATCTGCTTGGACACACCTACACAAGGCAAGGATAAAGAGTTAATCTGACATGTATGGATCTGACTTGGAACTGCTGTTCAGGGAGCGACTCAGACTTCTAAAGACTTGACAAATTTACACCAGTGCATTCCAAACTGCATTAAAACTTCTAGACAGTAGGTAGATTCCTTCATTCCACATAGTGGCACCTTAAGCCTTTGTAGTCACCAAATCAGTCATTAGCACCCCAACGTGTTTTCTGGAAGAGAAAAAGATATCCCAGTGCAAGTGTGTCAGTGACTGACAGGAGAAAACCTTTTTGGCTTCTGCATGGAAATATGCTGACAGAAGTGTTTTAACAGAAACAGGCTTAACTTAATTGACAGAGGTAGTGATGTTGTGTTGTTCTCGTTCTGTGGTTTCAGGGCCTCCATCTAATCAGGGCCATCAGCCCAATATCTAATAAAATCATTACAATCACTTCTCAAAAGAGTTATAAAAAAGATTAAGTCTAAAAGTATCCTTGTGACAGGAGCAGACTGAGGCAGCATAATTATTTGGAATAGCTCCAAGAATTTCACTTCTGGTGCAATTTGGGACATTAATATCTCAGGCCTAAAGCACTGAGGTTTTAAAAAGAGAGAGAGACCAACCACAGCCAGCATCTTGAAATGGTCTCAGCAACGTTAACACTTTTTGTAAAAACAGGCCCTGGAAAGGCCTAACGAGTTCTCCAATGGAGTGCAGTACTAGAGTACTCTGCCTTTTGCTAGCACCTTCCATATGATCATCTAAGCATTTTCGACACATTAGACTCTTAACCCCTCACCCACTCGATGAGGTGGACCAATATAATTACCCCCATTTTACAAATGGAGAAACAGTGACAGAGAGGGGAAGTGACTTGCCAAGATCACAGCAAGTCGGGGCCAAAGCCTAAAACAGAACACACAAGTCCTGGTTCCCAGCCTCACTGTTCTAACAGTTCTTCCCATTTAAAATGGCATTATCAAGAGTTCATGCAGTCAAGTGGAGCTACTGAGCTAAATTTGTGCTGAAAAGCTGCCGGAGCATAATGTCTTTGAGTTGCTAAGAGACAATCCTTCTCATATTGTTTTTGTATTTTTCTTCGCTTTTTAGTTTACATTACTAGAGAGATTTGCATGAAGATAAAGACCTGTTTCTTAAGAACTCATCAGCATATTTTGCCCCACCTGACACAAACTCACCCATTCACAACTGTTTAACTGGCAGTTTGTGAAAGCTATTGTCCAAAAACCAAAGAAGGTTTATTTATGTACCTCCATTTGGCACCCTCTGCAGTGGCATCTGGGTGCTCTAACAACTATTAACGCATACATTGCTGGCGGGTAAGAGGCAGCAGACTGAGGTCTGGTCTACATTGGAGGCTTACATTGGTGAAACTACGGCGCTCACGGGGTGTGAAAAATCCACACTCCCTGAGCAAAGTAGTAATACCATCCTAACAACCACCCCCAACCCTCCAATGTAGACCGGGCTACATCAGCGGGAAAGCTTGGTGTAGGAGCATCTTCATTAAAGCGCTACAGTGGTGCAGTTGCACCGATGCAACCTTTTATGTGTAGACAGGCCCTGATTCCCTGAGAGAGTTCTTGGTTTTGTGTAAGACATCAGTACTAACCTAAAAAGTACATGCAGAAAAAGAGTGAAACATAGGATGCACTGAAACGCTATTTGGAAACTATTCCAAGTTTGTCTTGAAGTGTCACTGCTCTTTAAGGCTACTATTCACACAGTATGACTGCTTCAACCCGTGGAGCTCCCGGTATAGAAGGGCCGCTGTTCTGATCCAGATACAATATAGAAACAGTAGCTTTCCATTCTTTGCCTGACCTAGTGTCCATATACCTACTGCATGGACTCAATTTTTTGCTGTCACTCCTTTTTCTTATATTTGTTGTAGATTGTCTCTTGCTTTCCTCTCTCCACTCAGCATCTTGGTCGCCTGTTCTGTTACCTTTAGAAAGAGGTTTTTTTTAAAGGTCTAGATTTTTTTTTTTTTAAATGGCATGTCGCTCAGGCAAAAAGTGAGGGGGGCTGGGTTGGGTAACTATCCTTGATCAGATGGTAAAAACAGCTGGCTTGGTACGTTTGGCATGACACAAAGCATTGGTGATTCAGTAGTAAGCGCTCTTCGAAAGCAATAGTGAACTAAAGCCCTCAGTGTGGTCAGACAGGGCATTGTACTACTGAAAGTGATGCTTTCAGAAGAGACAAAACAAAAGTCCTGACCACTTGTAAGCTCAAAGGTCCCATGCCTTTTAATACAAGAGTGGAGGTATAATTGGATCCTTGCATTCTGCCTCCCTAAAAGCCTGTGACCATTTCAATTCTTCATATTTTATCTTTAATCATGTGTTATGCTTTGTTAAATTGCTACCACATCCCACCACAGAAGTGGCTACATTTTAGTGGTAGGTGAAGTGATGCAGTCCCTATAGGTAGAGAGTTTTGCAAAGCAGTTTAAGGCCTGAAAAAAACCCAAAACAGCATTAACTATGATCCAAAGGGACCCGAGAGCCATTCCTGCCTGCTACCAAGAGTCCAATGTACACATTTCCATGAGCGTGTAGGCAAAGACAGTCACCAAAGCAGAATGCTGTCCCACAACCCGCGCTTTGCCCATCCGCATCTCCATTTGCTTCCCATTCCTTACCTGACCCTCTTCTGTCCGAGAGGCATCATTCCCCAGCAGCGGTTCCGCGGGAGGCGTCTGGATGGTGACAGATTTCTCTGACCTACTGCCATCTTTACTCCGTGGCGATTTGTGCCTGTCCCGACTCCTTTCCCATAAATAAAGGCAAGGGGAGAAGAAGATTACAGGACCCATTCACCAGAAGGCATCACAGACTCAGCCCTCCCAGTGAGATCTATCCACTTTCATTAACCTCCTGTAAATCAAGAAGTGCCCTAGCCTCTTGCCAGTTACCTTTGCGATACAACCTTCCACAACATAAACTCCACCTGCTATGCCCCCAAGGAGGTTGGGAGCCAACGTAGATCCCACGTCTGCAGATGGTTTCTGGCAAGAGGATTGTAGAGGACTCACTCCACCGAGGAGCCTGCACCTGCCCGTACAACATGACCCTCTTTCCAAACTTTAAAGGACAGCCTGATTCCAGGTGCCATCTCACATGCCAGTCCCCCAGGGCATGGCACATTAGTTCGGTGCTCACAGAGAGCTCAGAGCTGTATAGGACAGTCCCTGGCCTAGAAGACTTAAATTAGAAACTTTGTACCTATTTCTTCCCTTCTCAATCCCTGGTCACAAACACCTCCTACCCCAGCAACATCAGAAGAGGCCTGGAGAAGGGGACACTCTCCCACATGTATCCTCAGTGTAAACTCAGGGAGTACTCCCTCTCCCCAAAGGATTTCAGAGGGAGATGGGGAGTCAGTAATCAAGCTGTCTCAAGGGGGCTGAGGTAGTACTCAAGGGAGCACTGACAGCAATATTTAGACTAAGATCTTCAGGACAGGGAATGTCTGGGTTCATACAGCACCTACCACAGTGGGACCCTGATCTCAGATGGAGCATATACATACATACATACATACATATATACATACATACATATATATAAATAATATGAAAGCCACAGGCAAACTTTGCCTATTTTTAGCTGTTTTTCTAAACACCTGAATTACCCACAAAAGGTATTAACATGGCAGCTGAGGGGAAGAGAAACTTTGCCCCTAGCTGAGGAAGACAAACAGGAGTGGAAAAAAAGGAGGAGGAATAGCAAGCATCCGTTTAAAAAGCTGGTCAGTCCTCCATCTGGGGACTCTATCCAGCCCTCTCAGTTAATGACTGAACTAACCAATCTTTTTCCATCTCCACCTTCTGTGGCCCTATTTCTAGTGTCCTGAGAGAGAGAAAAGGTCATCCCACACTTTGCCTCCTTTACCCACAAAAGGTATTAACATGGCAGCTGAGGGGAAGAGAAACTTTGCCCCTAGCTGAGGAAGACAAACAGGAGTGGAAAAAAAGGAGGAGGAATAGCAAGCATCCGTTTAAAAAGCTGGTCAGTCCTCCATCTGGGGACTCTATCCAGCCCTCTCAGTTAATGACTGAACTAACCAATCTTTTTCCATCTCCACCTTCTGTGGCCCTATTTCTAGTGTCCTGAGAGAGAGAAAAGGTCATCCCACACTTTGCCTCCTTTAGAGCCACAGTGTTTTGGTCTGCAAGGGGCTTCAGCATGATCTATGGAAGAGGTCATGACACTGTGACACTGCCCAGCCTAAAGGACTAATTTGTTAATAACGGTTTCCATACCCTTGTCTGTGGGCTTTTTTGGAGTGACCTGAGTAGTGGGAATATCCCGAGTATGTCGATTCGGTATCCATGGCAGCAGACGCCTGCCCCCCGCTGGGAGGGGCACTGATTGCCTTCCTTAGAGGGTGAGCAGCTGTTGCTACTGAGGTGGGGTCCTCAGAGAAAGTACTTTCCTGGATACTCTCAGCGTCCCAATCATGAGTAGCTCCAAAACATCAGGCAGCCAATGACTTTCCACCTAAAGAAACTCTAAGGAGGGAAGAGCAGGTGCCTTAATCTTCAATACCAACCTAGGAAAAAAGAAACAGATGGGTGTACAATACCGATACTCTACTAAGCAAAGCAGCCACATGCTTACCGTGGTAGGCCTCGTCCTCCTTCCCCTGTAGCATCTATCAACATTTGTCACACCTGGTCTAAGCATGTAAGCTCTTGGGGACAGATACCACATCTTTTTTGTTCTGTCCATATATTTGTGGAGTAATAAATTATAAAATAAGCAGCTCCTGCTATACACAATGCAGCCCCATTTATCTCAAAGTCTCCAGAGGACAGCAGAATCTTTGGATAAACAGAGGGGTCTGGTGAGGGAAAGGCAACACAGCCCATGCCGGCAGCACAGTAGATTTCTGTAACTCACTACTGGAAAATGCATAAAGATGCATTGGGTTTGAGTCTCCACCACCATCTTGCCCTGTCTGTCACTTACACCTGTGCAAAGTAGATATAAAAATGTTACCAAATCAGAATGATAACATTTTACACTCACATTGCACAGGTATATGTCAGCGCATAAGGGGCAAGGCAAAAGAGAATCAGACCCACCGTGCCTGAACCTGTATTGTTTTCATAACTACAAGGTGTGTCCATTTTATTAGCATTACTAACTATAAAATACCATAGATTACAAGGTCCCCTCTCACTTACCATCTACATGCTACTTGGGCTCAGAAGTGCAGCTTTTTAAAAGTCATAGGAGTCAGGGTAGAGATTATTAGATCACATTTACTTTACACACATCCTGGATTTGTGCAGCATTTGTTTCCTGGAGTATATTTTGTAGGGCATTCTGGTGTGTGACATCTTTGTAATGAAGAGGAAAGGGAACATGTTTTGGAAAGAACAAGATATTGGAATAACAATCAAACATGTCCAGTAGCGAAGGACTGGTGGACACTAATCCCTTTCATTTTGAGGAACCCAAATTCACACTTTGGATTAGGTTACAAGTTAAATTGATTAGCGGATAGAGGAGCGATTTGCCAGTTTTCGCGATGCACACAAACAGGGCTGTCACTACACAGATCCCCAGACTCTAGAACAGTAGGTGGCTGGACTGCAGCTCAAGACAGCGGGCCCTTGGCAGAGCTTGGTGCTTGGCATGAGGAAGGAGGGAGCAATCTTATACATTTCCTGCCCAGGCTATTCCTGCCTCTCATCAGTGTCGTGGCATTTACTTTCATTGGTGTTATATTTATTTACAAGTTCTAAAACGAGAGAGTTTGCTTTCATTAAATCCTCCAATTATTTTCTGCTCACAGCAATTTTCAAACCTCTTGCAAGAAATACTCAACCTCCTTCAAAAAGAGCAAGAGTTGGCTTTTTAACTCATCTGGGCTAATCTTTTTAACACCTCATGTGCTAATTAATGATGTAAGTGTATAGCACACTCATTACAGTGTATAAAGTGTACAGAACAAAGAACAAAATGCCAGCCCCATGGAGTTCACAGTCTGATGGAACAAATGGGGACAATATTACAAAATGTTACATAGATGGTGGGAGCTGCAAGGCCTTGTCAAATAGGTGGGCGCTTGCAGGAGTTATTTGAATGGAGAGGGCATTGGCTGTGTGCATGTTAATCGGGAGACTGTTGCAGCTATAAGGCAGGAAGGTCTCCTAATGAAAGGAGGCATTAAGCTGGGTGGGATGCAGGAGGGTAGAGACCCAGGCAAAAGCAGAACCATGCAGAGATCTGAAAGCAAGTAGGAGAGGCTTGAAGTGTAGCCAGGAGATCAGAAGCTAGTGCAGATTTGTGTGCAAGGATGGCCGTGAGAAGAAAGCACCCTTAGCAGAACATGATCAATAGAAACCACCTAGAGCCATAATCTGCAATTCCCGTAAATCAGCAAGACTTGCATGCAATAGAGGAGGAACATCCTGAATTAGACAGAAGTTGCAAGTAAGAAGCATGGGCTCAAAGTCATTATTTCCAATCACAAATTGTTTGTGGCCTTACTCAAATCTATTCTTTGAGGACAGCTATCCTCTCCACTAACACATGTACCCCTATGATGGGAACAGCAAAGTGGGGAGGAGAAGAGGGCTGTGTGTATATCCGAGGAGAGGTAACCACCCCTAGTATAGAAATTACACTAGTTTCTACTATAGAGACTAACACTCTTACCTCTCAGAGGTTCTCCATGCACTTTGCAAACATACATTACTTAAGTCTCTCAGCCTCCCTGGATGGTTGGTATTATCCCCATTTTACAGATGGAGAAACTTAGGCATAGAGGGCAAGTGGCTTGCCCAAAGATCATACAGCAACTCAGTGGCAGAGCCAAGAATAGGAGTATAATTCCCCACCCTCTCCTCTAACTACAACCCTAAGGGAGTAACCAGTGCTAGGACGTAGAAATTCCTTGTGTGTTAGCGGTGGAGCTTTTTATTGAGGGGATGGCGGCAGAGAGACAACACATGGCATACTGCTTTACAGGCACGAGCATCTTTGTTGAGAGTCAACATAGCATTTCAGCAGACCGACACTACAGAGAAAGTATCCAGGCTTTCCCCGCATGAATCAAGAGCAGGCAGTTCTCATTCTGAGGTAGGGAGAGGTGACAAGGGATCAAGCGGAGAACATGCACCCAGGGCAGGCAGGATCCTGGTGTGTGGGTGTGTGTAAACAAAAGCAATGGTTTTGATGCAGCTCCACAAAAAGTCAACGAGAGGCCCCCAAAAAGCCAACCCTCTTGGATCAATCACCACCAACAGCAATACCCTTAACGCGAGAGTTCTGCAACACCTCACAGCCTTGGCCACAGGACACTGACGGTTAAACAGAGCGCTCTGCCAAGGCTGCAGCAGGACTGCTATGAATGGGCACTATATCTGTTTGAATTCAGTTGGGAAAGAGACACCACTGGTTTTGCCAATCAGCCAGCTAAGGGCACCCAAACTTTGGGCAACCAAGGGCTGCACTGGCAACTTTCCAGAAGCCTGAAGACCATACCCAATTTGAGCAACACCACAGGCAACCTCCTTTGGAAGACTGCAGCGACCACAATCCTACAATGCTGCATTGACATGGAGTGTACACACCCCACACCCAGGTCAGGCACGGAAGGGTGTGTGGTACGTAGCCCACTGTAGGAAATGGCTAAGCCCAGCTGGGAGAAACTCCCAAGAACTGCCAGTGGGGGTGAGAGAAAGGAAAAAAGAAGAGTCCTCAGGGAGGGCTCATTAGGTAGTCCTCGACTGGCAGGCCCAGAAAGTAATGGGAAGGCTCCTACAATTAACATTCTGCACAGAGCGGACATGAGTGCAGTGCCTAGCACAATGGGACCGAACCTGGTTGTGGCCTATAGATGCTATCACAATAAAAGTAACAATAAATCTCCTCATGGCCCTAGGACATGGGCAACTGTACTGTACAGAAGCCTTATCTAGTCACAAGCTTGCACCAGTTTAAACCCCAATTTAAGTTAAACTGGTTCAACTTTGTTTAGATAAGGCCATCATCTTGTGTGACTACTCAAGGATGCCCTGATTTGGACACTTTGGACTGGCACTGAAGGAAGTCCTTTTGGGCACCAGTGTGTGGTGGGGCAGGGCTTGGGTAGGACTTGGACTGTGTTAGTCCTTTTCGCAGCCCATAAGGGAGTTGCAAACTTCATCCAGCTGCTGAGTACGTGGGGATACAGAGCCCTGCTATGCTCCCAAAGGGAAAGTGGCTATGCTGGCAAGAAGAGCACTAGCCCTTCACAACAAGATAAATCACTGCATATCAAATAAGATATTTCTGCTGTACTCTGTGGAGACTCTCTGTAATTAAGGTTGCTAAGTAACTTATTGTAACTCCCTAGTCTCAAATGCTCGTAAACCTCATATAAAAATTTCTTCTTTGGAATGGCCATTTTCCTTGCTTACAGCCCAAGCCTGCTGCCAGTGAAGTCAGTCTGGTCATTGATTTCAAGAGAGCAAGGCCCCGGCTCAAGGCAATTACAAAAAAAAAAAAAAAAAAAAAAAAAAAAGGTTGAGTTGAGTTGAGTTGGTTGCATTCAGCCCTTTGATTTACAAATGTGAACAAAAATACCCAGCCTTCTGTGCTACCCCATCAGTTTCCTCACAGTTTCAAGGTTTGCTTATGCAGTGCTTGGGAAGATAACTCTAGATCAGCTCAGTCTTGAAGTTTCAAATTTAGTAAGGAATTAATCTTTATGCAGGTTTAGAACTTCTACTGAATTAGAATTTGGCAGTTAGTTTGTGAAGTTACGTGCATTTGAAAATGCCATTTGGAGCATAAGCAGCAGAAAGCATCCACAAGTACACACATGTTCAGTTAAGTGTGCAGTTGGCCTCGATATTTAAATGGCACCAACTGTCTATTGGCCAATGGAGGCCCACAAGCTGGCAAACAAGGGAAATTTCTCCCAATTTAATTTAGTAAAGACTTGGAAATTAAATACAAAAACCTAAAAGCTGTGTTAAGGCAATGTTAGGATTGCACAGTCAAAGACCGAGAGTCAGGAAATTTACAAGTTAAAAGTTCCTACAGCAGCATTAACTTGGCTGCACAATATATCTGTGGTATTTTCCTAAAGTGTAAAAGCCATTGTAGTTTAATATATTAAATTACACACCTAAGAACAAATAGAAAGAGCCACGTATGAGCAACGTCACCAAATTCATGTTGCAAGAACATTAACTTCAGCATTTCCTGACTCAAGCCCCAATCCAGAAATCAGATCCACGAGGGCAGAATGATCTGTCTACATGAATCCAATTGTAGGACTGGGGACTTTCATTTTAAGTGCACAACCTACATTACATCCTTTTTTTGCACTTGAGTTTGTGGCACGTTTCAGTTTTCACTCTGGCAGTTACTTTTTTATTTTAAATATATAAGTTAAGGTCTTCACATTATATGGCATGGATATTTCTACAGGAGGATTGTTTTAATTTGTTTTAAATAGGTAATACAAACATACGGGTGAATCATTTGAACATGTATTACAGGTCCAAAAACGCAGCAGGGCTGTTTGCTTTGTAACAAACAGAAGTGTTTGTCAAGCAAAAAATTTGAGTTACAGCCCACACCATGTGCAGCCGCTAGTCTGCGTCCTGAAACCCTCCTACAGGGCTTTCTTTAGGGCCCCCACAAGCTACTCAGCAGCAGCAGAGCTTCATTGTGACTCCTTCTCCAGCCCCAAGGCTACAGCAGCCTTCCCCAAATTTCTGGAAGCCAAGTCTGTACCTCTTAGTTTGTACACCTTCTATACCTCCCACGAACCTAATCTTTTGTGGGACCCATGGGGGGGGGGCACAACTGACACATTAGAAAACATTGGTCTTCATTATATGATATATGCTTTCATGAGCAGTGACATAGTGAACATCGTTGACATTTAAAGTGTCTTGGCCTGAGTTAGCATTTGTTGAAATGAACATGGCAGCTCAACCTTGGAGCCATTGTTTCAGGCCCTCGGCAAACTCAGGCATACTAATCTGCATTGGTTATACTAAGGTCACATTTTCAAGGTTCTCTCTGAAACCATAACAGCTAGACTTTTGTGGGTTCTTCTAAATGAAAGTGGAGACTCTGGAGAACAACAGAGGTCTGTTTGTACCCCCCAGAGGGGCTGCCCCTCCCTTCAGGACCCTTTGTGCCACTTGCATTTCAACTACAGGGGGGTGGAATGGCCAGTGGATCTACAGTCCCAAACCCAAATCCCGACTGGGCAATCCAGTTGGGCTTCACAACATGCATCTCTTGCAGGGGCTCCACATCCTTTGGGAAGAATTGCACTGGCTTTGCAACGCCCTCAATAACCACGGGGGAAGGGGCAGGATTTGCTCCAAAGAGAAGAGTGAACTCCCTCTATTTATCTCAATAGGACAGTAAACCTGAAGTGATGGTAAGCAATTTATTTCCAAAACATTACCACCTTGACGGTAGCACCCTGTCGGATCTTTCCTTTTCTGCTGGGAGCACTAGATACCCATGGTACCAGCAGCCACTAACATTTTAACCACTCTTTCATGCAAACACTGCTCTGATGAGGGTCAGATGTTATGGTGCTTAGATTGCCAGTGGCTATCTGGAGCCCTAACTGCACTACCCTTCCCTCCAGTGTTGGAGTTGAAAGGACAGTAGCAAACATGGGAATTTAAAAGCAGTATCCTAACTGAGACACAGTCTGTATATCTGCTTAGCTTTCATGCTCCTGGCCGATAGCCATCAGCCGTTAGCTACCTCTCTGTGTGGCTGAACGTGGGCTGGAAATCCTTCCAGAATTTTGACTTGCAAGGAGTTTTTTTTAAATGGGAGGTTTTCTGTAACTCTATTCACCATTTATTTTTAACATTAACAAGTTAAATTACTATAGGACCAATATTGGTCTGAGCTTTGCAGCCAATTATATATTCAAACCCCAAAAGGAGTAAAAAGCCAAGCCTGTTTAAAATCAAATTCTTAGGAGGTTAAATACTCGGCAACTATGAGGCAAGAATTACTAACCCGAACAGCAGAATACAATTCTTCTCCCACTAATCAAAATTATTTCCCCAACGGATATTCTAACGCTATGTACAATTGTTAGTTCTGCCTCCCTAGACTAAGAAAACTGATGCCCTGTCACTTGCACCTTCCGGTAACATGTAGCTAAAGAGCCCAGCTTTTGATGCAGGAATGTTATTTTGAACCATTAAGTAACATTCTAAACAAGGCAATTAAGTCTTTTTTTTTTTTTTTTTTTTTTTTTAAGTGGCCATTCAAAGTTTGCAATTGTTATAACAAACTGGCAAAAGTAATAACTTGGTCTTCTGTGGGGACACGATCACCACCTATATTGCTAAAAACTAAAAGGAGTGGCCCCTGCAGGCCAAGTGCAGGCCTGTGCTTTTGGAGCAGAAGGATCTCAGGTTTATCTCCATCACCGAAAGGTTGTAAATTGCCATGGTCTAAACTTAACAGACAGCCATGCAGACCTGTGTAGCCATGAATTGTCATATTAGTCCAACTGATCAAACTAACTTCTGTATAACTAGATCACATTATGCTTTGCTAGCTTTTTTGTCTTATACACCTACCCCCAGTTGCCCAAACAGACTTGGAATTTAAACAACTTGATTTACATCATCCAGGGAATTAGATATATTTACAGAGCACTGAACTCAGTTTTAATTCACTTATTGGTTTACTAATCAATTACTAATTTGCTCCAAACACAGGGCTTTAAAAATTCACTTGCCATTGGTGAGTGGGAAGCTTTCCCTGGCAACCCTGCACAGGGCAGCATTTCCTTCCCAGGTCTGCAGGCAAGCCTCAGTGTGCCTAAGCTGCTGCTCATAGCTCTGCCTGAAATTAGCAAGATTCCAGTTATGTGCACTGCTGTTATTCAGGGCTCTGTGAGCAGCAATGCTAAATGACAAGACTCTGGTCCAGTTCATGCTGCTGAACGGGAAAGCTCTGAGCAGCAAAGGCAGAAGACCTAGAAAACAGAGGCTCCGGCAACCCATGCAGCAGCCAGGAGGCTTAAGGTGTGGGCAGGAGAAGTGACAAAAAGCTCTTTCTCCCTTCCACCAGGAGCGTGGCGTGCCCAAATGGATCAGGCACCTCCTAGCCAGGAGCTGCAACTGAAGTACACGCTCGCTTGTAGCTGAGACTTACAGAAGCCCGGTTACTGCTCCCCACTCCCTTGTTTAACAGAGGTAGCGAGATGCCTGCCAGCGTGAGCCGAGGGGCCACCCAGCCTTGAGCACAGATGCAGCCCAGCAGCTAAGGGCGGCACCCGACGGGAGAGGGGCTCTGGGCAGCCAGTCCCCAGGCACAGAGCACGCCAGGCGCAAACCCCATCCCGGGTTAGTCCCCTGCTGGGGCCGAGGGCTGAACAGGCCCGGCAGGGTGGTGCGGGGACTGCTGGAGGGGGGACGGGGAAGGGGTGGCACGGCCTCAACCCCCTGGGGCTGCCTGCCCCGCGGAGAAGGGCAGAGGGGCGCAAGCCGCAGCAGGACCCCAGCCCCCCGGGAGAGGGGATCTGGGGCCAGCCCGGGGAGGCAGGAGCAGCCCCGGGGGTGCTGGGCGCGAGCAAGGAGAGCCCCGGGAAAGCCCCAGTCCCGCGGCGGGCAGCGCTGCAGAGCAGGAGCCCGCGCCCCGCGGCGGGCAAGGGGAGCCCCAGACAGGGGGAGCCGGGCCGCCCGCACCCACCTCTCGCGGCCGCTCCATGCTGCTCCCGGTACCAGCCCCGCTGCTGCAGTTGCTAGCGCCGCCGCTTTCCGCTTCCTGTGCCCGGCGCGGCGCCGCCCCGCCCCAACGCAGGGACCAGCCCCCCAGGACTAGCCGCCCGACAGTCCGCCTGCCGGGACCGCCCCCCGCCTGCCCCATAGCCCCTCCGGGACCCACCGCCTGCTGGGACCACCCCCTGCCCCCCAACCTCCGCCAGCCCCCGCCCCCCGCCTGGTGGGATCACCCCTTGCTGCTCCCCAGTTCCCACTGGGACCTGCCCCAGGAGTGCTGGAACAATTTGTATAGTGGGGGTGGTGAGAGCCATTGAATCCAACTGTAAACTCTGAATTTAATGGAAACCACTTGAAGCCAGGAGGTGCGACAGCACCCCTAGTTCAAGCACCCGTGACCTGCCCTACTGCAAGCTTCCCTCAGGACCCCCAGCATCCCTAACTATACCCCCCCCCCAGGACCAAACTCTTACAGACACCCACACATAAGAGCAGCCTCTGCCCCTCACTCCCACTGCAACCCTCTTTAGGATCAGCCCTTCCAACACTGTAACCTCCCCCCTGAGCCGAGCCCAGCCCCTTGAACCCCCACAGTGCTGCATCCACCTCCAGGATTCTTGCAACCTTCACTCCTGCAGGACCAGCCATCTCCACCCAGGGCTCAATTAATCACTAGGTACACACGTGCCTACACTCTGGGGTCACTAAATATCACCATGTACTGGAACCCTCACTCTACAGTATGAGGCAGTATGCTCCAACGCAAGAGGCTGCAGAGAGAACCCCGGACAGCGCCCACTGCTCTTCAAAGGAATCCAAGGAACCAGTAGATGACACCCAGAGGAACTCTGCCTGGGTGCAGGAAGAGCCAAAGGACCAAAAATAGGCCCTGCCATTGCAGAGCATGACCCCTGCTTGCCCCATTAAGCTTCTGTTTAAAATCCTCCAGAGATGCTAGTGACTGGATACCCATTGTGGGCTAGTTGATATGACACTAGACAGAGTCAGGAGGCTTGAGTAGGGTCCTTGGTTTTGCCACTGACATCCTGTGTGACCTTAGGCAAGTCACTTCACCTCTCTGTGCCTCAGTTTCCCCCCCCCCCCACACACACACACACCTTTTGTTTGTCTTGTCCTATTTAGACTGTAAAGTTTTCAGTGGCAGAGCAAGCTATAGAATCTAGATCTCCTGGCTCCCTGTCCTGTCCTTTAACTACTAGAAAATGTTCTGTCCTTTAAAGGAAGCAGATAGTTAAGATGTTTGTTCATGTTATATGTTAATACAGGGTACTAGGTTATTGTAGTGTTAGTTGAGGGATTTTGGGTTATGTGTTTTTTCCTGCACCCTCTTCCCCTCCCTTCCCTGAGCACTGTCACAATTGTATTTGCAATATCTGTATATTTGATTAATGATATTTGATCTATATCATATGCTGGGTTATAATAGAACAAAAGCACAAAGCTGATTACAAATTAGATGAAACTTTCATTTCACTCGGATTGGGTAGCTTGTTATACCTACTTTGCAGTGGTGTATGCAGGGTATAACATGAATGGAGTATCAATTTATTAACTCCATTTTATATCATGTGTACACACATCTAAACTTGCCTGAGGGCAGCATATTGAATTGCATTCCAGACAGTTGCTCTGCCCTGGAATAACACTTTGCTGAAGGACCAAGACACAGCAATATTGAGTGAAGAACTCAAGTACTGGCCCACTCCCATGGAACAATGATTTTTCTATGCCAGGGTTTGCTTGGGGCATGGGGCAAGCTTAACAAAGTGGTGAGGGGGTTGGAGCTTCCCAGTTTGAGCACATGGCACAGAGGAGAGACCCTGCTTAAGAGCAGGGTTCTGCTCTGTGTATGCCTGACCACCAACACTTGTAAGAAGGAAGAAAGTTGTGCTGGTTAAAAAAACTGACATGGTTTAGAGGGGAAGTGAAGGCAGATATAACACATGGAAGAATGGGGAAGTTGATAGTAATTGATATAAATCATAAGTTAGGAATTATAGAAAATTGATAAGGGAAGCAAAGGGACACAAGGAGAAATCTATGGTTAGCAGAGTTAAGGATAATAAACAGGGTTTTTTTAAAATATACTAGGAACAAAAACAATCCTGAGAATGATATTGGTCCATTACTAGATGGAAATACACCTCTACCCCGATATAACACTGTCCTCGGGAGCCAAAAAATCTTACCGTGTTATAGGTGAAACCACGTTATATCAAACTTGCTTTGATCAGCTGGAGTGCGCAGCCCCCCCCCCCCCCCCCCCGAGCACTGCTTTACCACATTATATCCAAATTCGTGTTATTTCGGGTCGCGTTATATCGGGGTAGAGGTGTAGTAGAATTATTAATAGTAATGCAGAAAAGACAGAAGTGTTCAATAAATATTTGTTCTATATCTGGAGGAAAAAAGATGGTGATGATAACACTCTTTCCAGTCACTAGTATCTCTGGAGGATTTTAAACAGAAGCTACTAATAGTTAGACATTTTTAAATCAGCAAATCCAGATAGCTTGCTTCCAAGAGTTTTAACAGAACTGGCTGAGGGGGCTCACTGGACTGTTAATGTTGATTTTTAATAAGTTTTGGAGCACTGGAAGAAAGCTAATGTTGTACCAATATTTAAAACAGGATGACCTAGGCAATTATACGTCTGTCAGCCTGACATTGATTCTGGGCAAGATAATAGAGCAGGGGTCGGCAACCTACATCATGTGTGCCAAACATGGCACGCAAGCTGATTTTGAGTGGCACGCTGCTGCCTGCCACAGTCCCGGCCCCCAGCCCCACTCCGCCTCCCCGCCCACCGCTCTCCCCTGTGGGGGCAGGAGGCAGAAGCTTGGTCCTGCAGCAGCCAAGCTTCCCCCCTCCCCCGCTTCTTCCCCCAGCATGGTGCTTTCCTGCCCCTCCTCCTCTCCTTCCCTGCGCCGATCAGCTGATGGCCCTTGCGAGGGGGAGGGGGAGGGGGAGGAGTGGCAGCGTGCTCGCTGCTCCGTAGAGGAGGCAGAGAAGAGGTGGGGACGGGGCCTTGGGGAAGGGGGTGGGATGGGGCATATCCCTTCCAGCCCCCTGCCATGAGCCGCTCAGGGCAGGGGGCTGGGAGCACCCCCACGAGCTGAGCACCCCAGCCCTCTGCCCTGACCCCTGAATCCTCCCCACACACCCAGCCTTCTGCCCTGCACCCCCCACACACAACCCCAGCCCTCTGCCCTGACCCCTCAACCCCCCCACACACCAAGCCCTCTGCCCTGACCCCTGAACCCCCCCCCCAGGTCTGGGGTCCCGGCTGCCGGCCCCTTGCAAGCCGGCGTCCCGGCCGCAGGCCCCGCTCAGCCCGCTGCCGGCCTAGGTGAACAGAACCCCAGGCTGGCAGCGGGCTGAGCAGGCTGGCGGCGTAAGATCAGCATTTTAATTTAATTTTAAATGAAGCTTCTTAAACATTTTGAAAACCTTGTTTACTTTACATACAACAATAGTTTAGTTATATAATATAGACTTATAGAGAGAGACCTTTTAAAAAACGTTAAAATGTATTACTGGCACACAAAACCTTAAATTAAAGTGTATAAATGAAGAAAGGTTGCCTACCCCTGTAATTGAGTGTCTGATTCAGGACTTGTTTAATAAAGAATTAAAGGAGGGTAACGCAATTAATCCAAATCAACATGGGCTTATGGAAAATAGATCCTGTCAACCTAACTTGAATCATTTTTTGATGAGATTACAAGTTTGGCTGATAAAGTTAATAGTGTTGATGTAATATACTTAGACTTCTGTAAAATGTTTGTCTTGGTACCATAAGTTTTGATTAAAAAGTTAGAACAATATCAGATTAACATAGCACACATTAAATAGATTAAAAACTGGCTAACTGATAGGTCTTAATATAATTATAAATGAAGAATCATCATAGGGTGGGTCTGTTTCCAGTGGGGTCCCCCAGGAATTGGTTCTTGTCCCTACGCTATTTAATATTTTTATTAATGACCTGGAAGAAAACATAAAATCATCACTGTTAAAATCTGCAGATGACACAGAAATTGAGGGGGGTGGTAACAATGAAGAGGAGAGGTCACTGATTGACCAATCTGGATTGCCTGGTAAACTGGGCACAAGCAAACAATATGTGTTTCTAATACCGCTAAATGTAAATGTACTCGTCTAGGAACCAAAAATGTAGGCCATACTCACAGGATGGGGCACTCCATCCTGGGAAGCAGTGAGTCTGAAAAAGATTTGTGGGTCATGGTGGATTATCAGCTGAACATGAGCCTCAGTGCAATGCTGTGGCCAAAAGAGCTAATGCGATCCTGGAATTCATGAACAGTGAAATCTTGAGTAGGAGTAGAGAGGTTATTATACCTCTGTATTTGGCACTAGTGTGATAGCAGCTGAAATACTGTGTCCAGTTCTGGTACCCACAATTTAAGAAGGATGTTGATAAATTGGAGAGGGTTCAGAGAAGAGCCACAAGAATTATTAAATGATTAGAAAACATCTTATAATGATAGACTCTATGACAGTCTGTATTCTTATGTTCATCCCTTTTATAGGACTATGATAAATTTCATACAAAGTATGCCTTGTGAGGTATCATTTGAAAATCCATAATTTGCTGATCATCATTGTCCTGGTAAAATGTATGTGGCAACATTGTATGTAAAGTTATAAGAGTCTACTGTATGATATTACGACAACATGTTCAAAGTTTGGGGAACAAGCACAAATCAGTTCCTCAGAGACAATAGAGAAGCCGCCAATGCTTCTGCCAGGTGTCAACACAATCAAAGGAACCATCACTTAGTTAAATGATTGTTCTTTGGCAAAAAGCTACATCTTGACAAAGAAACAGCTTGTGATTTCCATCCACTCAGACTTTGTTTCCTGAACCTCAGCTGGAGATGATTCTCAAAAAAGAGGAAAAATTATAAGAGGTGACAGCAGACACCCCAAATCTCCCACAGCATAAACAATACCTGAATAACAAAGGAAGCAGCATTGGACTGGGGAGAAATCCTGACTGAAAGGCATTCAGCCAGTAAAACTACTGAAATATGTGGTGAGAGAGACTTTGCTTTGAATTCATTTAGCTTGTTCAGTTAGGCATTAGTTGCATTTTACTTTTATTTTCTTGTAACCAATTCTGACTTTTATTCCTCATTACTTGTAATCACGCAAAAAATCTATCTTCTGTAGCGAATACATTTCTTTTATTTTTTATCTAAACCAGCGTGTTTAGATTGAAGTGTTTGGGGGAACTCCATTTGGGATAACAGGATTTGTGCGTATCATTTTCTATTAATAAATTAAAGACTTTATATGAGCTTGTGTTGTCCAGGAGAAAGCAGGGCAGTACAAGATACACATTTTTGGGGGAAAGTCTGGGACTGGGAATTTGCTGAGTTGCTCTGCAGTGTAGTTCAGGAGTGGCTAGCTATAGCACTCATATAACTGGTAGTAACTTACATGCTGTAGGTTGTGTGAGAGCAGACCAGGAATGGTAACTCTCACAGTGAAGCAATGTAAAAGGCACCTCAGGCTGGAGAATTGAGGGGGAAAGCCCAGATTGTACCCTGGGTAATGTCACAGACTCAAAGGGCTCAATCTATTTAGCTTAACAATGAGAAAGTTAAGAGGTGACTGACTAGTCTGTGGCTACATAGGGAACAAATATTTAATAATGGGCTCTTCAGTCTAACAGGGAAAGGAAGCTGAAGCTAGACAAATTCAAACTGGAAATAAGGTGTAAATTTATGACAATGAGGGTAATTAATGGTTGGAACAATTTACCAAGGGTCCTGTTGGATTCTCTATCACTGACTACTTTTAAATCAAGATTGGATGTTTTTCTAAAAGATCTGCTCTAGGAATTATTTGGGGGACATTCTATGGCCTGTGTTATACAGGGGGTCAGACTAGATGATCACAACGATCCCTTCTGGCCTTGGAATCTCTCAAAGGACTTACAGGAAAGAGAGGACCGGGAGGACTCCGCCCAGCCTGAAATGCTGATGAGCCATGGCCTTACAGAAGGAGTGAGCTCAGACTAGGGTAGGGAAGATGTAAAAAGGTTTACAAACCCCATACATAACATAGACAGAAGAGAGCCTTCCCCCGCTCACAGAACCAAGTTGACCCTACCCCAGCACAGCTACCAGAACTGCCAACCATGGAGACAAGCACCCACAGCTGGGACCAATAAGGAAAACAAGCCGAGCTATAAAGGAAGGAGAGCAGACAGAGAAAGGGAAGGCAAAGGGACAACAGCCTTACACCAAACTGCCTTCAGGGGACCGATAGACTGCAAGCCTGAGAGTTTAAGGGCTGCTTGATTTATTTTATGTCAGGTTGATAGACTGGCCTAATCTGAATTAAATAGAGGAAAGCCAGTTTGGCAGAAGTGGCCCACCCAAACAAGTCTGTACACAGAACTTTTGACAATAGGTCTTAGGACTTCAGGATAGCTCAGTGGTTTGAGCATTGGCCTGCTAAATCCAGGGTTGTGAGTTGAATCTTTGAGGGGGCCACTTAGGGATCTGGGGCAAAATCAGTACTTGATCCTGCTAGTGAAGGCAGGGGGCTAGACTCAATGACCTTTCAAGGTCCGTTCTAAGAGATAAGATAGCTACATCTATTTATTTTTATTTATTATTGCTTTCAAAGACCTGTAACTCTCAGTGCTCTAACAGCAAGGTATCTGTGGCTAATTCCTTTGTTAAGCCCATGTTCCTTGCTTTCCTGCCACGTTCCCCCAGAGGGGTTAAACGAGAAGCCCAGAGTACCCATAGCCCAGGTGGAACTCTGGGGGAGTGTAAGTAAGCAAGTGGGGGTCTTGGGAGGTCTGACACTGGTTGGGGGTCTAGGACAGCTGGATGGCAGTGTCCCATCAAGGAAGGATGGCTTATGAGCTCTGAACCTGGGACTGTGTCCTAAAGTCCCAGAACTAGAAACAGTGACCAGGCTCTACCCAGATTCAGTTGACTTGGCAGCCTGTGGGACCCAGCAACTGGGTGGACTCACAACAGATTGGTGACTTGTAACACAGGGCAATGGTAATTTGAGTCCACTCTTCCCAGGCAGACTCTAGTAGATGGAATGTGTGATGTGTTCATAGTTACATGCTGACCTAGGATTGGTTATATACTTACCATTCACTGTCTGTTTAAAGCACAGGGGCAGGGCCTGATTCACTCTCCTGTGGGCCTGGGGCTATTAGAGAGGGCTGCCCTGGGGTCCCCGTATACAAGTCTTTTTCCTAATTTAAAACAAAATGATCACAATTATGGAATCGAGGCTATTAACGCTATACTAAACTTGCCTTTTAATTAACATAAAGCTGTTCTGTTATTACATTTTAGTCTTAAAACATGTAGAATATAGTTAAGTTAAATTAAAATAGCCTTCTTCTTACCTTAGAACAGCTGATATATTAGTTTCTTTCTGGGAGGGAGTTTGGGTGCAGGAGGGGGCTCCAGGCTGGGGCAGAGTGTTGTGGGGTGCAGGAGACAGTGACGGGTGCGAGTTCTGGGAGGGAGTTTGGTGCAGGAGGAGATTCTGACCTGGGTAGGGGGTTGGAGTGCAGGAGGGAGTGTGGGGTCTGGGAGGGAGTTTGGGTGCAGAAGGGGATTCTGACCTGGGGCAGGGATGCAGGAGGGAGTGTGAGGTGCAGGCTCCGTCTGGGAGGCACTTACCATAGGTGGCTCTCGGCTGGTGGCGCAGCAGGGCTCAGGCAAGCTGCCTGCCTGCATGCTGTGGCCCCACACTGCTCCCAGAAGCAGCCAGCTGCTGACACGTCTCTGCGCGCCCCTGGGGGGAGGGGGACAGCATGTCTCTGTGCGCTGCCTGCCCCTGCAAGCACCGCCACCGCAGCTCCCTTTGGCCGGTTTCCGGCCAATGGGAGCTGCAGGGATTGTGCTGGGGGCAGGGGCAGCGCATGGAGCCATCTCCTCCTCTCCCCCCCCCCCCCCAGGGCCGCGGAGGCGTGCCAGCAGCCGGTCACTTCCGGGAGTGGCGTGGGGCCACGGCATGCAGGCAGCCTGCCTAAGCCCTGTTGCACCAGGGACCCCTTAGCCCGGGACCCTGGGCTGCAGCCCCTAAAGCCCCTGCGTTAATCTGGTCCTGCACAGGGGCATGATGAAATGTTTGGCACTAGTTGAGCTCTTTGGTTAGGAGCATGGCTTGGATGTTTGTAAAGTGCTGTGCATATTTATAGCACTGAATAATGAGATAAAATCATTATTTCTTAATTTGACCCCCTAATTGTGCTTCCCCAAACTAGTGAGGGCAGTCTGTGCCCCAAGGAGTGTGCATGCTCAATGGCACATGAGAAAACATCTCAATAGGCCAGTTCCTTTCCGTTTTAACCTATCTTCCCTTTCACTTCTCATAAACAAGATGGCAGAAGTGAGTTTTAAGCAGGGATTGATTGTGGTGAAGTAGCTGGCTTGGGAGACTTTATTCAGGGAGGGCATTTCAAGCAGAAGGGTCAGCCAAAAAAAAAAAAAAAAAAAAAGCCCCACTGATGCCTGCAAGAAAGGGAGATCAAGGGGTTATCAATGTGAAGGGCAATGGAGTTGCACCCAACTTTTGTGAGGGTTGCTCTAGGTGTCTTTCCACAGGTTCAGTAGATCAGTGTTTGTACACATCCCCATGCCTCGCAATGTGCCAAGGCCCAAATATGGGACATAATATGTGACAAAGTCCCAGAATGAGGGACACCAAGAATGATTCATGCAGGCAACTGGAAATGCTGTGGGGATACATACCTTTGGTGTAAACAACTGTCTAAAATGATTCTGCATTTCTGTTGTAAATATTTTGCAATGTGAAAAATGCGTGTGGAATTTAGATAATCTGGACCTAGAATGAGGGGCATGTGAGAAGCATGCACATTTCTTCTTCCTGTACTGAACTCGTGTTTTCAGTCATTGTGCCAGCACTTTGATCAGCTGCTCATGGCAGGTGACACACTTGCCAGCTTATTAAGCTTGCTAAGTCGACTTTTTAAATGTTCTCCTCTAGGACATTGATTGTTTAGTGGTGGCTAAGATTTCTCATGAACTCTAGAGATTTAAACTTCCTTCTAAGTAGTCTCTTTGCTTTGAAGTTTGCTCTCATTTTCCCAGCAGCATCTAAGCTATTAATTTGTTTTAAAGAAGCCCAACTTTTTCTGTTTATTTTTTTTTCTGTTATATTTTCATGTCAGATTTTGGATTCTCTGCCATCCTGGTAAAGTAAGAGACATTTGTGGGAATCCCTGGGTCACTTTTGTCAGATACTGAGTTGGGAGCTGGTGTATGTTGGTCCTGCTTTCCCTCTCCCAAAAATCTTTCTGGGATTTTCATTCAGTTAATAAAGTTGACCCCAGGCTCCATCTCTCCCAGCACCATGGAAGAGCATTCCCAGCTGACTAAATCAAAGGTCTTTCTGGGCCTGTAAGCAAGATTGATTTCCCATTTTCCTTTTGCTTATTATACTGCAGGACAATTGGTCGCAGAGTGCCAAATAACCTTAAAAGACCTCCCGATCAGAAAAGCAATGTCAGGGCCAAACCTTCCTTCCAATAAGCCCATCGTTCCGATTAAGCAGCTCAACATTGAGGGCCTATGCAATGCAAAGTGCAATTATATCACAATGATTCTGGGGACTCAAAACATCAATGTCTCTGTGCTACAAGAAACACACCTGGAGAGTGAAGGCTACTGATCAAAGATCAATGGATGTGTCCTCGTATCTGCAAGCCATCACCCAAAATATGGACTCATGACATATGTAAAACATGACCTTAAGGATTCCGTTCAGGTCATGCCGATCCTCAGCCTTTACTAAATTGCCATCAAGATCAGCAATCTAACAGTCATAAACATGTATAAGCCACCATCAACAGAATGGCCGTGTCCAGTGTTACCAACGCCATGCCATCCTACCATCCACATTGGCGATTTCAATAGCCACCATAGCCTATGGGGCTATAACAAGAATGACCATGCTATAGAACATCTGACATCCTGGTCTTTCACCAAAGACCAGCACCTGCTTTACAATGCCAAATAGCCTGGCACATTCAGGTTGGCCCAATGGAGGAAATGCTACACTCTTGACCTTTGCTTGGTGTTGTGCAATATTAGCAGCCATCCAATACCATCTACAAGGTCAGTTCTTAATGACATTCCCAACAGCCATCTCTGCCCGGTCGCAATTTGTGTAGGCCTAGAAGTTCCACCCATTTGATCCCTTCTGAAACTGTGCTGGAATTTACAGTCTGCTGACTGGCCCTGCTATGTGGCGAACATAGAGAACACAATAAGCCAGATCCCACCATAACCAGCTCATTACCACTGCATTGTAGGCCTACTATTGGCCACCAAATTGAGCCCTGCGAGGGGCCTCAGCAAAGCATTCTTCACTCCTTGCTGGACGGAAGAGATTGAGGCACTCCTTCCAGCAATATCAAGCCAACAAACGCCCCAAAACCACAACAGTATTGGCTGAGCCTCTGAACTCAGCAAGATGAAAAAGGTGGTATGAAACTCTCATGGCTCTTGACTTCCCAAGGTCAAGCCACAAAGCCTCAGTTCTCCTCTGTCTTTTAGATAGTGTGACTCCAGCAGCCTACAAACACTTCAAGTAAGTGCAGATGCCATCTCTGTGACAGTTAATTGCCAACTCCCATGTGCCGGTGGATAAAACATAAGGCAGTAAGTCCACAATCAACTTTACTACACACTAACCAGTACCAGTTGTCTTCACGCCTTTCTGCCCTCTACACAGTACGTAAAGTGGACAAGGATCTCTCCAACACTAAGTCCAGGAAAGTGGCAGGAATGGACAGAATATATCCAGAATTCCTGAAGAACCTTGGCCCGAAGAAAAGAAGGTGACTGGCAGACATCTTTATCAATATAATATCCCCTTGTCTGGAATAACACCAAGAGTGGAAGGTAGTTAAGATCATAGCATTTTGAAACCCAGAAAAGAGACCACTGACCCAAAAAGCTACCGGCCCATCTGCCTCCTGAGCTATTGCTATAAACTGTTGGAGTGGCTCCTACTTCAAAGTTTACAAATGATACTAGAGCAACTGGTTCCCAAAGAGCAGGCTGGATTTGGGACCAGTCGCAACTGCTGTGACCAGGTGCTGGCGTTCACCAACTACACAGAATCCGGCTACCAGCAAAAATTAAAAACAGTGTCAGTGTTAATTGACATTTCTTCCGCATATGATACTCTATGGCACAATGGTCCCCTGTTGAAATTATCATTAGCTTTCCCATGCCAATCAGCTATCAGACTCATCACTGAGATGTTGAGTAATAGAAGATTTACCCTACACCTTGGTGAATCTGCTAGCAAATCATGGAGACTGAACAATGGCCTCCCACAGGGATCCATTTTAGCATCAGCACTGTTCAGTCTCTATACCAGCGACATTCCGGTCACTCACATCATCCTGGAAATTCATCTATGCAGATGATTACTGCACGAACAGTGCAAGCATCCTCTCTGAAGGCCACAGAAAAGGTCATGAACAAAAATCTCTGGATGCTTGAGGCATATTTCAAAGCTTGAAGACTGAAAACACTTTTCGATGCCATCAGCTTGAACAACCACAATGCCAAAGTGCCTCTGAAAGTGGAATTTTGTGGTCTGCCTTTATCCCATGATCACAATCCACAGTACATTGGAGTTACCCATGATTGGACATGAGCTATCGCCAATATCTTGACAACCGCAAAAAGAAGATTAAAACAAGAGTCAACATCATTCAGAAGCTCGCTGGCACATCCTGGGGATGTGACGCATGCACACTTTGAACGTCAGAATGAGCCCTGGTTTTGTCACCAGCGAAGTATTGCGCGCTAGTTTGGTGCAACAGCTCCCACACCAATCTCATTGACACTGAAATCAATGCCGCACTCAGGACTGTTAGAGACGCTCTCAAATCAACACCAATACTGGGGCTCCCAGTTTTGGCAGGCACAGCATCAGCCAACATCAGGTGAGATGCTGCTGTGGTCCGAGAGTACAATAAGAGCCTGGCCGCTCTGGACCTGCCGATACACCAAGATCTCATTCACTGCCACGCTCCCAACTCAAATCCAGGAAGCCTTTCTGGATCCATGTGTCAATGTGACAGGCCAACAGAAAGAATGCCAGCACTGGCTGACTTGAATTGTGGGCCGCTTGTGATGTCCCAAACAAAGACCTGATTGAAGATCCAATGAAAGAAGTCTCGGGGATTCTGCCTTCCCCATAAGCAGTGGACTGCACTCAACTGTGTTCAGACAACACATGGAAGGTGTGGATATCTGCTCCACAAATGGAAAAATCAAATAATCACCAAATTGTGACCATGGTGAGGTACAAACCATGTGACATATGATGGGCAACTGCGCACTCACACTTACAGTGGTGGCACAAGGGGGATCCACCTACCTACCCCAGAAGCATTAGAATGGCTTTTGAAGCTTAAGATTCAATTATAATCCCAGCCTGTTGCTTCTCAAATGCCATACAAAAGAAGACGACTGCATGACAATGAATAACTTTCTTATTAGTCATACATTTACATGGACTAACACTTGATTGCTTTGGGTGGATTATGCTTAAGAGTCAGAGGTGGCTGGGCCAAAATTAGCAGGGTATGTAGTGCTTCTCCTGAGATAGAACAGAAAGGAACAAAATAAAGGGGCCTGGTCCCGTGAAATCAGTGGTGAGCTGGAGCCGGTTCGCACCGGTTCGCAAAAACCGGTTGCTAAATTTAGAAGCCGGTATAGAACCGGTTCCTAAAGGGGCGGGTGGATGGGCAAACTCTGGTCCGCGGGGACCGTCCTGTCTGGCCCGCCTGAGCTCCCAGCTGGGGAGGCCAAGGCCCCCCCGGCCCCTCCCCTGCTTCTCCCCCATCCTCGCAGAGCCGCCGGAGCCCTGGGGGAAACGGCGGGGCTCCAGCAGCTATTTAAAGGACCGGGGTAGCAGAGGCAGCTGGAACCCCCCGCTACCCCAGGGCTCTGGTGGCTATTTAAAGGGCCCGGGGCTCCCCTGCTTCTACTGCCCCGGTCCTTTAAATAGCCGTCGGAGCCGTGGGGAAGTGGCGGGGCTCCAGCGGCTATTTAAAGGACTGGGGCGGCAGAGGCAGCTGGAGCCCTGGGCCTTTAAATAGCCCCTGGAGCCCCCCGCTTCCGCTGCCACTCTGCTCTCCTGCAGACACCATACCACGGCAAGAATGGAGCCCGCTCAGATCACCGCGGCAGTTATGAGCACTGTAAACACCTCGCACATTATCCTGCAGTATATGCAGCACCAGAACCTGCAAAAGCAGGCGAGGAGGCGATGGCAGTGTGGTGATGAGAGTGATGAGGACATGGACACAGACTTCTCTCAAAGCACGGGCCCAGGCAATTCGGACATCATGGTGGTAACGGGGCAGGTTCATGCCATGGAACGCCGATTCTGGGCCCGGGAAACAAGCAGAGACTGGTGGGACCGCATAGTGTTGCAGGTCTGGGATGATTCCCAGTGGCTGCGAAACTTTCGCATGCGTAAGGGCACTTTCATGGAACCTCGTGACTTGCTTTCCCCTGCCCTGAAGCACAAGAATACCAAGATGAGAGCAGCCCTCAGTTTACAAGTGAGTGGCAATAGCCCTCTGGAAGCTTGCAACGCCAGACAGCTACCGGTCAGTTGGGAATCAATTTGGAGTGGGCAAATCTACTGTGGGGGCTGCTGTGATCCAAATAGCCAGCACAATCACTGAGCTGCTGCTATCAAGGGCAGTGATTCTGGGAAATGTGCAGGTCATAGTGGATGGCTTTGCTGCAATGGGATTCCCTAACTGTGGTGGGGCAATAGACCATATCCCTATCGTGGGACCAGAGCACCAAGGCAGCCAGTACATAAACTGCAAGGGGTACTTTTCAATGGTGCTGCAAGCACTGGTGGATCACAAGGGACATTTCACCAACATCAGTGTGGGATGGCCAGGAAAGGTACACAACGCTCGCATCTTCAGAAACTCTGGTCTGTCTGAACGGCTGCAGCAAGGGACTTACTTTTCAGAAATGCCTATAGTTATCCTTGGGGACCCAGCCTACACCTTAATGCCATGGCTCATGAAGCCATACACAGGCACCCTGGACAGTAGTCAGGAATTGTTCAACTATAGGCTGAGCAAGTGCAGAATGGTGGTAGAATATGCATTTGGACATTTAAAAGTGCGCTGGCGCAGTTTACTGACTCGGTTAGACCTCAGCAAAACCAATATTCCCATTGTTATTACTGCTTGCTGTGTGCGCCACAGTATCTGTGAGAGTAAGGGGGAGACGTTTATGGTGGGGTGGGAGGTTGAGGCAAATCGCCTGGCCGCTGATTACACGCAGCCTGACACCAGGGCGGTTACAAGAGCACAGCAGGGTGCGCTGCACATCAGAGAAGCTTTGAAAACCAGTTTCATGACTGGCCAGGCTACAGTGTGAAAGTTCTGGCAATAAAGTCATTGTTGTTTCAAATTCATGCATTCTTTATTAATTAGTCACAGAAATAGGGGGATAACTAAGGTAGCCCAGGAGGGGTGGTGGAGGAGGGAAGCACCGGGTGGGGTGATGGAGGAGGGGAGGAGGGAAGTACAAGGCCACACTGCACTTCAAAACTTATTGAATGCCAGCCTTCTGTTGCTTGGGCAGTCCTCTGGGGTGGAATGGTTGGGTGCCCAGAGCTCCCCCCCCCCCCCCCCGTTCTTGGGCGTCTGGGTGAGGAGGCTACGGAACTTGGGCGAGGAGGGTGGTTGGTTACACAGGGACTGCAGCGGCGGTCTGTGCTCCTGCTGCCTTTCCTGCACCTCAACCATACGCCGGAGCATATCAGTTTGATCCTCTAGTAGCCTCAGCATTGCCTCCTGCCTCCTCTCATCATGCTGCCGCCACCTCTCCTCTTGATCCCGCCACCTCTCATCTTGCGCGTCTCTCCTGTCCTCACGTTCATTTTGTGCTTTCCTGGACTCTGACATTGTTTGCCTCCCGCACTGAAAGAGCCCAGCAGAATACGTGGAGGACTGCATGAGCTCAGGTAGCGTTGAAACATTTGCAGCTGCGGGAGGAAAAAAAGGGAGAGTTGGGTTGACCATTTAAAATGGGTTGGCCATTTAAAAGGAGGGACTAAGGTTTTCGGGTGAACATGCAGCACAAACCCAGCTAAACCCTCCCCCCCCCCATACCCAATTCTCTGGGATGATTGCTTCACCCCTCCCCCCACTGCGTGGCTAACAGCGGGGATGATTTCTTTTCAGCCACAGGCTCACAGCCCAGCAGGAACGGCCACCTCTGAATGTCCCCTTAATAAAATTCCCCTATTTCAACTAGGTGACCATGAATGCTCTCACTCTCCTGAGGATAAGAGAGAGATAAAGAACGGATGTTGCTTGACTGCATTCCAGTAGCTTTACTGGCCGTGAATGCATCCCAAATCTTCAGGGCAAATTAATCATTAAACACGCTTGCTTTTAAACCATGTATTATATTTACAAAGGTACACTCACCAGAGAGGTCTTCTCCACCTTCAAGGTCCGGGAGCCCGGGTTGGGAGAGTAATGTCTCCAGGGTGATAAACAGGTCCTGCCTGTCGGGGAGAACAGTTTCTCCGCTTGCCTGCTGTGCGCTATCTTCCTTGTCCCCAAAATCCTCATCCCTGTTGCTTGAGACTCTCTTGCAGGAGTCCACATACAGGGGTGGGGTAGTTGTAGGGGCACCCTTAGAATTGCATGCAGCTCATGATAGAAGCGGCATGTCTGGGGTCTCACCCGGAGCGGCCATTTGCCTTTGGTTTTTTGGTAGACTTGCTTGAGCTCGTTAAGTTTCACGCAGCACTGTTGTGGGTCCCTGTTATAGCCTCTGTCCTTCATGCCCTTGGAGATTTTTTTCAAATATTTTGGCATTTCGTCTTTTGGAACGGAGTTCTGATAGCACGGATTCATCTCCCTATACAGCAATCAGATCCAGTACCTCCCATTCGGTCCATGCTGGAGCTCTTTTGCGATTCTGGGACTCCATGGTCACCTCTGCTGATGAGCTCTGCATGGTCACCTGTGCTGATCAGCTTGCCATGCTGGCCAAACAGGAAATAAAATTCAAAAGTTCGCGGGGCTTTTCCTGTCTACCTGGACAGTGCATCTGAGTTGAGAGTGCTGTCAAGAGCGGTCACAATGGAGCACTCTGGGATAGCTCCCGGAGGCCAATACCGTCGAATTGCGTCCACACTACCCCCAAATTCGACCCGGCGATGTCGATTTCAGCGCTAATCCCTCGTCGGGGAGGAGTACAGAAATCGATTTTAAGACCCCTTTAAGTCGACAAAAATGGCTTCATCGTGTGGACGGGTGCAGGGTTAAATCAATCTAACGCTGCTAAATTCGACCTAAACTCGTAGTGTAGACCAGGGCCCAGATGCAGGACGTGATCCACGACAACATTTGTTGAGAGGAGACTGGAAGACCCTTCATCCTGTCTGCCATGGCCACAAACAGTTGAATGGACTTCCAGAACGGCTTTGTTCTTTCAGTATAAAAGGCTAACGCTCTGCAGACATCCAATGAGTGACGCCTCTGCTCCCTGCCGCTTGCATGCGGCTTAGGATAGAACACTGGAGGAAGATGTCCTGGTTGATGTGAAATTGGGAGACAACCTCCGGGAGGAATGGTGGATGTGGCCTGAGCTGAACCTTGTCCTTATAGAACACGGTGTAGGGGGGTTCTGATGTTAGGGCTTTGAGCTCAGACACCCTCCTGGCTGAGGTTATCGCTACCAGAAATGCCACCTTGTACGAGAGGTAGAGCAGGGAGCAAGTTGCCAGCGGTTTGAAGGGCAGCCCCATCAGTTTGGAAAGGACCAGATTAAGGTCCCAGCCTGGGACCGGTTGTAGTCCAGTATAAGTGGTATAGAAGCGAGCATCAGAGACGGACAGTGATGCGCCAACCAGATTGAAAATCTCTTCCACTTGGCCAGGTAGGTAGATAGCCCTGGTGGAGGGTTTCCTACTGCCAAGAGGACTTGCATAACCAGGTCCGAGCAGGAGAGCTCCATCGGATTCAGCCATGGAGCTTCCACGCTGTGAGGTGCAACAACCCGAGGTTCGGGTGCTGGAGACGGCCGTGATCCTGAGTTATCAAGTCCAGGAAGAGCGGCAGGTGATTGGGGCTTCCACGGACATTTCCAGGAGAGATGTGTACCAGTGTTGGGGGGGCCAGGCTGGAGCTATCAATATCACCGAAGCTTCTTCCCTCCGTATCTTGAGGAGCACCTTGTGAACGAGAGGGATGGGCAGGAACACGTATAGGAGACGGCCTCCCCACGGGATGAGGAACGCGTCCGTGATGGAGCCCGGGCTGTGATTCAGGAAGGAGCAAAACTGCTGGCACTTCCTGTTGTGTCGCGTGGTGAACAGGTCTATTCAGGGACAGCCCCACTGTTGGAAAATAGAGTTTGCGACATCCGGGTGTAGGGACTACTTGTGGCCGTGGAACGACCTACTGAGGTAGTCCGCGAACTCGTTCTGTACTCCAGGGAGGTACTGCAAGTGTATCGAATGCTCCACACAAAAGTCCCACAACCTGCCGCCTGCGCAGGAACGCGGCCACGACTGCCATGCACTTGGTAAATACTTGAGGCGCCACTGACAGACTGAACGGGAGGACTGTAAACTGGTAGTGGTTGTTGCTGACCACAAGCCTGAGGTACCTTCTGTGGGACAGTGTGATTGCTATATGAAAGTACGTGCCCTTCAAGTCGAGGGCGGCGTACCAGTCCCCTGGATCCAGGGAAGGCTAAAGTGACCATGTGGAACTTGAGTTTCTTCATGAACCCGTTGAGCTCTCACAGGTCTAGGATAGGCCTGAGCCCACCTCTGGCTTTCGGTATTAGGAAATACCAGGAATAGAAGCCCTTGCCCTTCAGCTCCTGAGGAACCTCTTCCACTGCCCCCAGCGATAGGAGCGAGTGCACCTCCTGTATGAGGAGTTGCTCGTGAGAAGGGTCCCTGAAGAGGGACGGGGAAGGGGGGGGTGTGGAAGTGTGGGAGGGCCAAGAATTGAAGTGTGTATCCTCTTTCTACCATGTGGAGAACCCATCGGTCCAATGTGATATGGGCCCACACAGGGTAGAAAGGGGATATAGTCGGGACGAGAAGGTAAGGTGGGTTGGATCCAGTTCATGCACTGGTACACCGCCCTCAAAAACGTGCACACCTTCAAAAGGCTTGTTTCTGGCTGAAGATGGCTTGGATTGGCCAGAGCCCTGGCCTGAGGATGGCTGCTGTCTTTTCCTGCCGCTCCTGTTCGTCCTCCGGGAACTGTCCTGCCAGTTCTGTGATTGGTAGATCAGTGACAGAGGTTGCGGTTTGAAGTGCTTCCGCTGGTTGGCAGGAGTGCAGTGGCTCAGTGACTTGACGGTGGCTCTCTAGTCCTTTAGGCTATGCAGTCTTTTAGCTGTCTTTTCGGAAAAGAGAGCCAAACCTTCAAAGGGGAGGTCCTGGATAGTCTGCTGGACTTCATACGGCAGACCGGAGACCTGTAGCCAGGAGCTCCTTCTCATGGCAACCCCCGTGGCCAAAACCCAAGTGGCCGCATCCGCCCAGTCCAGAGCGGCCTGCAGTGAGGCCCGGGAGATAAGCTTCCCCTCCTCCACCTAGGGTGATCAGATCACCCAGGTCAAATATTGGGACGCGGGCGGGGTGGGGCAGAGGGGAAAAAAAACGGCGGCAGAGCAAAAAAAAACAACAACACCGCCTCCCCCCCCCCCCCCACCACCACCATTCCTCCTCCCTCCGCAAGCGCTGGAGGGAGGCCCGGGAGACACAAGGGGAGCGCGGGGCCGGGGTGAGTGAGTCCGGCCTGGCCCCGAGCACAGGACTCGGTCGGTACCTGGAGGAAGATTAGTGGGGCGGCCCGCAGGGCCAGGCGGCGGCTGTTCTCCCCACCTGGGCAGCAGGACTCGGGAGCAGCCGCTGCTGCAGCTCCCACTGCCGCGGGGGGAGGAAGCGGCCAAGCACGTGGCGCTTTGCGACTGCGGCTCTGGTGCCCGCGAACCCCCCGAGCCCAGGCCTGCTGTGGGGACCCAGCGCGCAGGCTGCGCATGCCCAGCCCCTGGCCAGTCGCGTCTGGGCTGGCTGCCCAGGTGGTGCAATCCCACGGGCGGCCCCGGAGTGGGGGCAGCAGGCCCCAGCCCCCCCATCCCACTCGGGTCCCACAGGGGAACGAACGGGGCTGCCGATGCCGCCGCCCGTGGGATTGCACCAGCTGGGCAGCAGCCCAGACGCGACTGGCCAGGGGCTGGGCGCAGCGTGCGCGCTGGGTCCCCACAGCAGGCCCGGGGGGTTCGAGTTCGGGCCCGGGCGCCAGAGACGCAGCCGCCAAGCGCCACATGCTTGGCCGCTTCCTCCCCCCGCGGCAGTGGGAGCTGCAGCAGCGGCTGCTCCCGACTCCCGCTGCCCAGGTGGGGAGAACAGCCGCTGCCTGGCCCCGCGGGCCGCCTAGAGTGACCAGACAGCAAGTGTGAAAAATCGGGACGGGGGTGAGGGGTAATAGGATCCTATATAAGAAAAAGACCCAAAAATCAGGACTGTCCCTATAAAATCGGGACATCTGGTCACCCTAGGGCCGCCCCCCTACTCTCCCTCCAGTTACCGCCCTGCCCGAGTCCTGCCTGCACTCGGGGCCAGGCTGGATTCACACTCACCCCGGCCCCGCGCTCCCCTATGTCTCCCGAGCCTCCCTTCAGCGCTTGCGGAGGGAGGAGGAATGGCTTGCTTGGGGAAGAGGCGGGGATTTGGGGAGGGAGCCAATGGGGGATGGAGGGGGCGGAGTCGGGGCGGGGGGGGGGGGGGGGCTCGAGCCTTTCCGGGCTCCGGAGCCTTTGCTTGTTTGTCCAGTGTCCCGACCTAACATTGATCGGGACGCGGGACAAACAAGCAAATATCGGGACAGTCCCGATAAAATCGGGACGTCTGGTCACCCTACCTCCACCAGAGCTGAAACTTTGGTAGACAAGTCCTGCGGGAGCAGCTCCATAAACTTAGCCATCGCTCTGCACATAATATAGCACTACCTGCTATCAGTGCCCTGCTGGGTAGAAATACGGAGCTGCAAGTCGCCAGTTGAGTAGACCTTTCTCCCAAAGAGGTAGAGTCTTTTCGCCTCCCAATTCTTTGAGGAGGGTTCCTGGTAGCTCTGGTGCTCACGCTGATTAGCAGCGTCCACTACCAGGGAATCTGGTGGAGGGTGGGTTTATAAGTGCTCGTAGCCCCTGGATGGCACAAAATAGCATTTCTCATTGCGCTTAGCCGTAGAGGGAAATGAGGCTGGGGGTCTGCCACAAAGTCTTTGTGGTGTCAGAGATGGTTTTTATGAGGGGCAGGGCAACGAGAGCAGGCCCGGAGGGGGCGAGGATATCCACCATGGGATCGGCGTCCTCCACAACCTCCTCTGCCTGGATGCCCAGGCCCTGAGCAGCCCACTGCTGCAGCTGCTGCAGAACTCTGCTGTCCTCTAGGGCTGGGGCTACAGCAGTGCCCGCCACTGCCTCATCTGGCGAGGAAGAGGATGAAAACCCCGGAAGAATTGGCTGTTCCCTTCCCTCCATGCCCAGGGGGTCCCATGGCGCCTGGGGTTCCCGGGATGCTGAAGTTGACCCCGACAGTGCTGTCACTCTCGGTGCTGGGACTACAGAAGGAGAGTCGGTACCGACGTCAGGACCACCGGTACTTAGGGTGACCAGATGTCCCGATTTTATCGGGACTGTCCCGATATTTGCTTGTTTGTCCCGCGTCCCGACCAATGTTTGGTTGGGACACTGGACAAACAAGAAATTTTGCCCTCCCGGAGGGACTCTCGCCCCCCCCCACCTCGGCTCCACCCCTTCCTTCCCCCATTGGCTCCCTCCCCAAATCCCCGCCCTGGCCCCGCCTCTTCCCCAACCATGCGGCATTCCTCCTCCCTCCCAGGTTTGCAGCTGCATGGCAGCGCAAGCCGGGAAGGGGGGGGTGGCGGTGCCTGGAGCTGGTGAGTCAGCTCGGGCACCGGGTGGGCGGGCAAAGGGGGGCTGGCAAGGGAGGGAGGGAGACAGGAGGGCTCAGCTCGGAGCCCCCCGCCGTGCCAGAGGGCTCCTGCCCGGCCCCTGGGCCGCTGCACATGGGGGCCTGGGACCGGGAGCGCAGCGTGGAGGCTGCTCCAGCCCGGCAGCCCGCGGGGCAGCACGGTGGGTCTGGGCGGGGGCAACGTGGAGCGGGCAGGGGCCAGGTGGGCGGCGTGGGCCAAATCCCCGCTGCTGCCGGGGAGCCCCACGCCTCTCCCTCCCGCTCGTGGCTGCAGCTCCTTCCCGGTGGGACGCGCCTCCCACCCTGCCCAGGGCACATGCGGCGCGCGTCCCGCTGCCAGCAGGGAGCCCCGCGCCTCTCCCGCTCGGCTGCGCTCCAGCAGCTCCTTCCCAGTGGGAGGGAGACTAGGCGCGGGGGACGCGCGCCGCATGTACCCAGGGCGGGCCGGGGGGTGGGAGGCTCCGCGGGGAGGGGGCTAATGCCCCCGGCCCCTTTAAAACTTTTTTTTTTTTGGGCCCGCCCCCCCCCCGCGTCCTGATATTTTATATCTCTGATCTGGTCACCCTACCGGTACTGGAGCTGTCGGTGTCGACAATGTGAACGGTGGTGGCGGTACCGCAGAAGCTGACGTCGGTGCATTGGGTGGTGGTAACCCAGTAACGGGAGGTGCTGAAGCCACTCCTGTTACTCTTGGAGCCAGAGGTGGTATAAAGGTAGTCGAAGCTACTGATGCCACTCTAGACTGGGGCCCCTGACTTTGCCCTTGGCTTTGGTGGAAGGCCCAGGGTGTCCAGAAGGGCCACTGCATTGGGTGTTGCTATTGAGCGGGCCATGGTGCCGGGTAAGCATGACGATCCCACCGTAACCTCGATCTCCTGCTCCTACCTGAGCGCACGGAGTCCGACTCCGAGATCTCTGAGGAGGACCATGGAGGAGCTGCACTGTAAGGGACCAATAATTCGTGGAGTGGGCTAGGGAACCGACATGGCTCCCGCCCCTGGGCCATTGGTGCCGGGGAGAGGTCCGGGGATGGTTAGAGCTGTGACATCATCGCTGGCTTTCCCCTTGATGGTGCCTCGGAGGGGAAGACAGCGCCGTACGGTGCAATAAGTCCTGGGATGCCACGAATGCCTCAGGAGTCGATGGGAGCTGTAGCTGTTAGCTCCATGGGACCGGCGAACGGGGAGGGTCTGGACTCGACGCGACCCTAGCAGGCGAAGGGGCCGAGGTGGTGTGGCCCAAGTGGGGTCTCACAGTGGCCAGTTCCTTGGTCTTGGCCAGGGGACAGCGGCCCCTTTCCAGCCTCCTTTCTTTTGTGGCACGGGCGATTGTGAGCCCATGAGTGGAGCCATGGTGGTGTCAGGATTCTTAAGAAGAGTCTTTCCTCGGTTCCTGTGCCGACAGCGCTGGGGTGCTCCGCACCGAGGAGGTGGTGCTCAGCACAGGGTCCCTGATCTGGGGCTGGAGTGCAGCCTCCATAAGAAGGACTGTGAGACGCTGATCTCTGTCCTTCAAAGTCCTAGGGTGAAACCCACGACAGATCTTGCGCCCGTCTTTCTGGTGACTCTCCCCTAGGCACCTTAACATGAGGTGTGCGGGTCACTTTTAAGCATACGCTTGCCACAGGCCTCGCAAGTCTTAAAGCCGGGGACCATGGCATACCACGACTCCGGGCGCTTTGGGGGAGGTACTCCCCCCAAGAAAACCTAACACTAACTATATCTACACTAAAGTTACTACTAACTCATGAGAACTATGTACAACAGACACTGCTAACGGTGCTTGCCAAGGCAAGAGCTACGGGACGTTCCAGCTAACCGTCACAGCTAGTAAGAAAGAACTGAGGGGGTGGCAGGTCAGCAGAGCTCTATATTGAGCGCCATGAAGGCGCGACTCCAGGGGGCGCCCAGGCCAACCCAACGGATGCTGCTAGGGGAAAAATCTTCCGGCTGCTGTGCACGCACACACACACCTGACTGGAATTGACATGAACAAGCACACGAAGAAGAACCTTGGTTTAGCTTTCACACTGCAGGAGGTCTTGTTTTGAGGAAGATGGGGCTGGAGGGATATGAATACGGGGAATTCCTTCCCTTATGGCTTGACTGCTATTTGAAAAGGGGGAAAATGGAGCAGCATGTACTAGTACGAGCAGCACAACACATAACAACTTACACACAAAATATCTCCCCCAGCCCTTTATAGAGTTAAATAATCTAATAAAGAATTCTATGCGATGAGGAGTGGGGGCTCTGGGTTTGCACAAGCTCATTGGCTGGGTTTTGCAAAACCAAACCTGGGTTTAGTTGGGATCTGATTTCCATTTTTCCTAACTTCCTAAAATTTGGAGGTGGGAGGTATATGTTTTAGATAAATGCCTGGTTTTGGTCCATCTCTAATGCGGATCTAAGAAATAATATTTAAAAAACAAGCTACGTAACCATTTCTCCTGTAAAGTTTGAAGGAGCAAAGTTAAGGCAGGTGCTACCTCCAAAGGGTAAGAGGTCTACCGAGTGGAAGAGGAACTGAGATCAGAAGCTGGCCTGCTTTGCCCCAGAGGTCTGGAATATAGTACAAGCAATGGCTGCCCCTCTTATTTCCAAACCGCATATCTGGATCCTTGTCGAGATCTCATGAAGGAGCTCCTGGAGGTTTGGGGGAGGTAGAACCATGGTATGGAGGTAGCTTTCCTCCCATCAGACCCATGGGTGCATGCTCCCCTTTGCTCACAGAAGCAGAGAAGAGCATATGAGGCCCCAAGTAAGTACTTCAGCATTTGGCCTCATGAGTCTGAAGTTGAGTCCCATGTCTGGCCACCAGTGGCTAACTCAATATTGGTAAATAAACTTAAATCTATTTTGGAGCACTCTAGCAACATACCTGACAGAGCAAATTTATCCTCAGTGCAGCTGCACCGAAGCCAGAAGACTTACAGCTGGGAGGGATTTGGCTGTAGGTGTTTGTGAGGCTGTGAAGAACATTGGCACATGTTGAAAGGAGAAACAATTGGAAATTCAACCAATTAAAAGATGACGACAAAAGTAAGGGGGAAAGAGGGGTGGAGGAACAAAGTCTTGTGCCTTTGAATTGCAATTTCACTTTAAATGTTGAGTAAAATTGGTAAAGAAAAATGAAAAACAAGATTTATATTTTAATTCGGGCAAAACAGAACATTTTTCTATGCTGGTGCAGAACATTTCCGTGCTCTTTGAAACCAGCCTAACAGCAACATGTGTTGCTTGAGATAGTTAACAGTGCCACCAGCTGGCCAGTTCAGAGAATGCCAGTTGTTCATATCAATGAAAAGAAGGTAACATACATTTAAATGGCATCTTTCATCTCCAAGAGCTTTACAAAGTAAGGCCCTGATCGTGCAAACTCTTACCCACATAAGTAAGGGCTGTTCACATAAGAGCTGATAGGGTTGGTTCCTAAAGGCCTGATCCTGCAAGGAGCTGAGCTCCTTTAACTCCCATTGGTTTTAACGGGAGTTGAGTGATCAGAACGTGTGTGTGTGTGTGTGTGTGTGTGTATGCACATATGTAAAATCTCAGTAAGGCTGCTTGTGAAGGAAAGTACTCGTCAATGGGAAGAAGGGTGCCAGAATCAGGCTCAGTAACATTATTGAGAGTCACCACATGGTGCTATTACAGTGTTACATTCAGCAGAGCGTATATATGCAGTAACATATTTAAGCACACGCTTTCCGTGGGCTGCAGTGCACTTTCTTTGAGAAGCCGAACAGATCACCAGTGATGCCTGTTTGTTATTCACAGCCTCTCTGACTGAATCATTTGTTAGGGACACTACTGCTGACCGGCGATACCCAGCAAGTGCGTTACATGGTGCCAAAAACATTATTGTCACAAAGGTTTTACTGTGCCATACAAAGCAAAGCCAGTAAGAAAATAACATTTTGCATTCACTTTTTTTTCTGTAATTGGACCAAAGGATCACAAAACCTTTAGAACAGCATAAGGAAACCAGCTTTGCCTGATAGCAGCAACAATCCAAGCATTCTATAATAAAGAGCAGTAGTGGGAGGAAGAAAGGTGTCTCTTATAAAGACCACCTCAGATTCTGTCCGACTTGTGTGTCCTGGCAAAGGATATTGGTTAGATGGATACTGCTTGGTTGCAAACATGTGACTGTGCAACTAGTTCTAACTTAGAACTTAGAATTTTCTGTTTGAAGAAACATCATTAAAATGGGTTTCTTTGGAGTTGGGGCTGTTTACATTAAGGGTGTGTTCTGTTGAGTTTTTGCTGCAGACACCTCCCTCACCAAAGAAAGAAGTTTTATCATTAGACTTTATCTCTCGTTTACATGAATGAATTTTTTTGCTGACCCTTTGGCGGTTGCTTGAGACAATCCTCTCTCTCTCTCTCTCTCTCTCTGTATATATATATATATATATATATATATATATATATATATATATATATACACACACACACACACACACACACACACACACACACACACATACATAATGTGTGTGTCTACATATTTGTTAGGGATAGCTAGAGCCCCACCCACCCAAACTGTCTCAAGCAGCCACCAAACAACCAGCAGAAAAATCAGTGTTGTAAACAAGAGATAAGGTTTTGAAGCAAAAGTCAAACAAAACTGTACTGCAAACCCTGAGAATAATTTAAGATGGTGGTTTAAAATAAGGGCTTAAGATTGGTCTTTAGTGAAGGTTTAATTTTCCATCTTAAAAACTAGACATGGGCCCAAACAAACACCCCAGATGCATGTATTTCCTGAAGTTTGAAGAAGTTTGAATGCAGCTCAGTTCCATAACTAATATAAAAACCACTCTGAACTATAGAGGTACAGAAATCTGAAAACCAACAGTGACTTTGGATCTGCTTCAGAGAAGTGACATAAATACAGGCTGGCTGTAGATGTGATGCTGAAGAGATCATGGGCTTTTAGAGATCAGTACACTTCTGAGTTAAATCATTGGAACTTCAAGGGTTTGAGGTTGTCATTGAAGTTGTAGATGGTTGTGAAGAAGAGGAAGAGGCTTTATTCCTAGGGAAGTAGTATCTAAGGAGAAGTGTCAAGGAAATACTCTAAAATTTCAAACCAAATATGTAATAATGGCATCAACTTAAAGAGGGAAGGAGGTAGAATACTCACTGTACTCTACACCTTTGTTCTTAATTTTCTCTCTCTCTCACAGCATTGCTGAACATGGCATTATACAGCAGCTGCATTTTCCCCAAGAAGTGACAAAAATATAGTTTTAACACTTCTTACTTCTGCCAGCCCTGCAGAACTTACTCACCTATGGAAGACTCAGCTGAATTCTATTCTGCTTTGCACATCAAGACAGAGAGAAACTGAACAAACAGCATACACAATGAAAATCAAATTGGATTTGTAGGATTCTTTCCCAGTTTTAATAATCAAAAGTTGTCAGTAGCAACGTAGATAAGGACATTGGTTTAAAATATATTAATTTGAAATTGGTAAGTGTCCCTTTTCTTTTCACCTGGCCAATATTTTATAAAGTGAACTATCCTGGAGCTAGTGGTCCTTCCCCCCCAACTCCCTCAAAGACAATTCTTTAGTTGATGTTTACTGACTCGCTGATCGTTCCATCTTGCGTGATCTGTGATGGTACGACACATAATTGCATGCATTGGTGAGCTACTTCAGTGCAATGACAGCGTGGTAAGCAAAGCAGTACCTTTTACATTTTGATATAAAGTAAAGTTATATGGCCATAAAACCCTTAAAGTGACTTTTTTTCCACATAAGCTGTTCACTTTCTGTGTAAGTGCTATGCTATTTTGTTACATACGTGTATTCTCTCTCTCTCACACACACACACACCCCACACTGTGATGGGTGTTCACTCCACACCGCCCCTGAAGGGGCGAAGGTGGCTCAGAAGGGGCTAATTAACCTGGGAGGCTGTACCTGGGGGGAGACTTTGGCTTGACTGACAAGCATTTATTAAAGATGGAGTCCATCTGGGCAGGAGTAGGCAGGGGCTTGTATAAAGCCAGGAAGTAAGAGCAGAAGGCGGCTGCAGTCACTCTCCAGGCCTAGTGAGGAGAGGAAGAGGAAACCTGGGGAGCAAAAGCCTTGGGATCCGGACTCTGAGGGCAGGGGCTCACACAGAGGGGTGGTGGAGAAGGAAGCCTGCAGAGGGCAGAGTAGGAAGATGCCCAGGGAAACGGCAGCAAGAGCTGAGATGGTGCAGACTTGGCTGCTGACTGTAGAGTCCCTGGGCTGGAAACCGGAGTAGCGGATGGGTCTGGGTTCTCCTCCCAGCCACTGAGAAAGCAGCACAGTCATGGGAAAACAGCCTGGAATGGCACCTGGACAGCTGGTCTAGTGAGACTTGTTACCCCAGGAAACCTGTATAGTGACCAGGCCGGAGGGCCAAGCCATGAAGAGGAAGCACTGCAATTGCTAGAGAGCAGAGGGGACCACGGCACAAGCGACTGAAGGAAAGGGGCATCAGACCAGGCAGAGCTAGTCCCCAGATGCAGCCACAAAGGGGTGTCCCAGTGCTGAGTAAATCCTGTCTCTCTCTTACACACACACTTCTTTAGAATGTGCTTTTCCTAATCTGCTCATTGTGTTTGTGTCTGGGTCAGTTTGATAAATTGTTTCTATAACTTTAGTCACATCACTACAAACCTGGGATGTTACAAGAAGCCCAATGGCTGTCACCAGAGGACCAGCGTATAGTCCACACACACACACACACCTCATCATACAAACAAATATCATCATCTAGCATGCTTAGTATCCTCTATGTAATGTGTACTTAAATGAGAGTGAGATTTAGACATCTGTTCAACACAGGTTTGAGTTAGACTGTCCTAGTATGATATCCGTAGCCCACAGTGGATCTAGATCTTACAGTGAACATTTTGGTATTTGCAGATATGACAGGTCATTTTGATTTGAACAAAATAAAATAACCATACTTCAAAGGATACATAAACGTGGGGATTCCTCTCGTTGCCAAATATTTTCGGATGAGCCGCTCAGTACCATACCAGTTAAATCCCTTAGTTGCATGTCCAATACGTGGAAGATGGACGCTTGCTGGAAGAGAGAGCAGAAAAGCTCTTTAGGGCCTGAGGCATTAAAAAAAATAAATGGATGTGCCATTTAAGCTCCACTCAAAGGCAGAAGAAATGCCTGTGTCATAACGTTCTAGTTGTAGTGGGTAAATGTGTCCCCCCTTCTGTTTCAGAAGACAATCACAGAAGAGATGGAAGAGACCCATTAGAATTAGATCATCCCAATCCATGACCCTGCCAGAATCTTTAAGTGGAATTTCATGCACAGCTCTGGGGTACATCATTCTTCCCATTTCAGAGGCACACAGATGGACAGATGCACACTTACCATTCCTTTTCTTGGCTGCTAAATAGATCTTCTTTAAGCCGGCTTCCAAAGCGGACAGCTTAATGCCAGACAAGTTGTTGGACCGATCCCGGTGCTGTGCTACAATCAGGGCCAACTAGAAAGAAAAACATGGGATGTCTGTACACTGGCAGTCGTGGCGATGGCTGCTAGAAAATAACATTAAACATACACTTTATAGGCTGGAAAAAAGCTTTCCCTTGTCTTTGTTAACACTTATTTCAAGCCAGTCCTGCGCTGTATTAGGGTCACTGTTATTTTGTGTAACATGTAACATTCACTTCATGTTGTTTCAGTACTTCAGTAGAGAGAACATCAAAGGGGCTTCTTATAGTTACCAAGTCCTGGCCTTTATTTCTGGATTCTTTATCGTCAATGGGGAATAAGAGGGTTCTTCCCAATGCCACATCTGTCCAAAAACATAAGAAAACATTCAATCCCATGAAGAACAAGGGTGAGTCAATGCAATGCTAATTGTTATAGGCTTCTACACCATCCTTTCTAGTTCTCGACACTGTGCACCACACAGACATTTTCTTCAAAGGGGGGAGGTGAGAAAACGGAGAAAGAAAGTGATTAAAAGACATGAGGGGAAAGACAGACTGAGAGAATAAAATTCCAGTCTACAGTGAGGTCTAATCTGTTCTTCACTAGCTCCGTAATGGTTTAAGATCACTAGTGTGTATGTGCACATAGGAGAACAAGGGGTACTGGAGAGAGCTCATGGCCTGGCTAGACACACATTGAAGTTGCTCCAACCCACCTCCTCCTCTTAAAATCATTTTGACATTTGAACTGCAGGTTTAGCACTGCCTTGTAGAGAGAAGAAATACTGTGCCTAAAGAACAAGATCTTTTTCCCCAGGAAAAGATCAAAACAACTGAGTTCTATGAAGAATCTTCTCACTCCAGAGCAGAGGTCAGGGTCAAAATGTCTTCCTCTATTGTCACTTCCACACCACACATAGGAAGTGCCAGACTAAAAGGAGAGACCATCAGCTTCAAGCACTAAGATTATATTTTTCTCTTTTACCTTTCATCCTTCCTGCCAGCTCGTATATTTTCCTGGGCTGATCAGAACGAACCTCCAGAGCTGTAAATAATCCTCCCCTTCCCCACCGGCCAGAATCATCTAAAGCAAAATTACAAGTTAGATTATTTTTTTTTAATTGAGATCCGTGTCCAAAGAGATGAGCTTCCAAGTGTATCTGTGCTAATAATGCCTTCTGCAGGGAATAGACATGTTCTCACTGCACATCATAGGACTTATTAGAAACAGACATGGAAGATGAGATGAAACAAAATCCCTCAGTGTCCCAGCTCCCTCATTCTGTGCCGGAAACAGATCACATGATCCTAAGAGAGGATCCCTGCTCAGCACTTCAGGAAAGTAAACCTCCCACACGATCCTTGCCACGCCATCCCAGGGGAAATTCCTCCCCACCCCATGTGCAATCAGTCATCAAATCCTATTTGCAGCCTGGTAACCTGGTACTGCAGTCATCCATTACTTCCCCTCAGATGCTGCCTGCACCTCCAGAAGGCAGAGGAGGATTCCCCCCACCCCCTGTGTGTTTTTATTTTTAAACAGAGCGTGTTGGCCGAGTTTGAAATAAATGCCACAATCTAGCCAATCAGCCATCGCCTTGTGGCTTTAACACCCACAGAGGAGAAGCTCCAACAGGGGATTTTGTCTCAGGAGGCACAGTCCACTGCCCCACCCCCAAGCTACACGTAGCACAGGAGGAACGTGTCCTCCTTCCAGGTGCATGTGTCTGCCTCCCCCGCCCCTCCCGGGGTTGAGGTTAAATGTCCCCCTCGGAATTCACATAGGAGGCAGGATGGAATCCAGGGACTGCAACTGTTCCTAGCACGAGGCTCCCTCCCTCTCCTCCATCCAAGGCCCAGCAGGGCTGGCCCATAGCTTTTCCGAGTACAAAGGAGAATTAGAAAAATAACTTTGCTCGGAGTAAGAGATTAGTTCAGAGGAGCTGACTGCAAACCACACAGGTGGGGGAATCCTTGTTCTAGCCCCCACTGTCCCCTCCAGCAGGACATCATGTCAGAGACACTGCCTTAGCCTAACCATGACCTGGGGGCATGACAATAGCAGACCAGGAGAGCTGGAGCCCTGTACAAGTTAATTCCTTCATGGGCATCCCATGCAGCCAAGTGTTGTGGCAGCTTTGTCCCTAGACATACAGCACAACATACCGCGTAGTGCCAGGCAGTCCTTCTAGGACCATCGCCTCTTTGTGTTTTCACTTCCCAAAGGGCCTCAGCTCTTTCTGCACAAAGCAACATTGAAGCACCATGATTGTCCCCTATTCCCCAGCAGCTAAGACACTGAATGCCCAGATGCTGAGTTCAGCTAAAACACTCTCGCCCCATTGCTCCACTCTGCCGATGCCCTTGCCCAGCTAGACCAAGCAGATGCCCACTTTCTGTTGTCTACGGTGCAAACCGGACACTACTTTCTGCTGCTGTCCCACAGGGCCTGCCCCACCACTGCTCGGCCATCCGGGTGAGCTTACACACATCTTCCTCCATAGGCAACGGACCTTATTAGAGTTAACACACCCTGCAGAAATTCCGCACTTCAGCACAGATTTAGGGTGGGGGGAGGGTGGGGGTGTCTTTGCAGATTTCAATGTGTTCTGCAAAATGTCACCTTTTGATTAAGTTATATTTCCAGCTCATCTGGATGGGAAGTAAACCTTCTGAATGGGACTCCAGGCCGAATGGCCTCACTGAGTCTGCACACGCACAGGGCCAGGGTCTGCCCACTTACTGGGCCCACTGGATGGAGAGAGTTCACGCTTCACCTTCTGAAGAGAGGGGCTGCATGCTAGGGAGCATGCTACCCCCCCTATCCTTCCTTGTGGCATTCTAACTGCACCTGCACCATGCAGGCAGAACGCCTCCCGCCAGGGCCACTCCGCTGTTACTACTGCTCAGCCGTTGGGCTACAAGGCACAATTCAGCCCTATCCCAAGGAAGGCTTTTTGCTCTTGCCAGTCCTACCTATGCAATGGACGATGATCGCATCCTCCTCTTCGGCTCTGGGGTGGGTAACGTCACCCATCACATACTTGATGGAGTTCAGCTCTGGGTCTGTGTCATCTAACTCCACAACCAGCCTGTCCTCCCCCTCCTCAAAGGCATCCTCTGAGTCGCTCTCCTCTGAGGGCAGACAGGGGGATCTGTAGTGATTTGCCTCCCACCAGGCCATCCTGAAACGAACGAGGCAAAAGAAGAACAGGCCAAATGAAAACTGGGAAGCCAAACGTCTGCTGCGTTAAATCCTTGTCATGAATAGCTAGAGATGGGGTTTCGAGAGACAAAGCTCAGCTCCAGATCCAGAACCACAATTTCCCCCCCAAGTTCGGAAACCACACTGCCAGAGGGTGGCTGGTCCCTGGGAGTGCTCCCAGCTGGGCCAATGAAGGGTCTATGGCTGCACCTGAGGCTAAAAAGGGTCAGAGGAAGTGCCAGTGAGAGAGGAGAACTGGCTGAGACAGGGCTAGGAAGCAGCAGCAGGGCTGCCAGAGTCCCCTGGGAGGAAAGGCAGCGAGAAGAAGCCTGAGATGTAAAGAGGAGTTGGTTTTGTTTAAATTTGGACAATAAACCTGCCTCAGAGAGACTGTGGGTCTGGCAGTGGGTGCTTCAGAGGCTGTGGAGAAGCCCTGCCTTGATTCATGTAGGCACTTTGGTCAGCTCCTGATACAAGAGGAGAGTAAGGAATATCATTGGTGCAAAAGGAAACAAAAGAGGGCAAGCCCCTATCATTGACTGGCCCCACTTTGTAGGGGTGACCCGGAATTAATGGAGCAAGATTATGTGGCAGCTTGCTTTGCTTATGGAAGCTCTGCTGGTGCATGGAGGATGACAGCAGTGGCAGGAGTTCCCGTTCCAGTTTCCGCAGGCAGCCAGATGAGAGAGGCAGCAGGAGGTGCAACTGGAGCTACAGAAGTGACTAACCAGGTTCGAGGAGCAGCAGCAACTCTCCTAGAGATTCTGCAGGGAAGGGATTGGTGGGCGCAGGTACAAAGCAGGAAAGAGGGGTTTGAGGGCTGTGAGGGCCAACAGAGGGAATGTTCTGCCTATGGGCAAGTGCAGCATAAAAAAAAAAAAAAGCTACTGTCCTTATGTGAATTGTGCTTTTAAGACTGTCTTCAGCTGCGCAGAGCACAGAACAAACCCAGGAGACTCTGGGTGGAATCCTGCCTTGTTACTGCGGCTCAAAAAGGGGCCAGGACAGGAGGGTTCCCAGGGGTTGTGGGGGGCTGAGGCACATTAGAAGGTACTGCCCCACTAAAACGGAAACTGTGGGAAACCTGGATGCCAAAGATTTGGGTGCCCCAAGTGACGGTGTAATCAATGGGAGGTTTGCTAGGAGGCAGCCAGAAAGTTTCAGGTGTGGGGAAATGGGACATATCTCTGACACTCACTGGGAAGAGTGAACTTGAGAAGAATAGGGGAAGAGCTCTGCAGGGGGAGGGAAATAATTCCACAGGCAGAGGTGGGTACCGGGAAGCAGAAGCTCATGGTAGAGACAAAACACTGTATCAGGAACCCAGACAGGGCCTCAGAGGAAAAGTGAGAGAAGGGCACAGGCACAGAGGCTGCAGGAAAAAAATGGAATCACCACTTACAGCTACTAAAGCCACAGTTACAGCACTGAGAGGAGAGGACCGCTCTCCTGGGCAGAAAAGCGCTTGGTGGAGCTTGCTGCCTTGGAAGAGGCCCGACAGCAAGCCCAGAGAGAGAAGGAGTTGCTGAAAGACCAGCAAGAGCTGGAGTGCCAGACTGAGCTCCTGCAGGAGGAGCAAGTGGGATTTGAAACATAAATCCAGGGCATGCAAAAGGAACTCCAAGGGAGAGCTGAGTTACTCTTTAAAGTCACCCAACCGAAGGGAGAACCAGTGCAACTACAGACTGAAAAACTGACAGGCAGAGGTCGTAGAAGTGAGATGAGGCTCATGACAGCGTGCCTGGTGAAGATGTAAATTGTACGGCTAGTGTTAAAGACTGTGGGGACTTGGGAATACTGATGTGTATGAATCTGTATGGAAATGTTTGTATTTTTAGGGGTGAGAGCCATCCAGATGGGGCCTTACAGGCTGGTGGGGGGGAGAGGGGGAAGACGTGCCTGTGAAAGAGGCAGTTGTTTTCTGAAAAGTGGGGGAGGTGCTTCACAGGGTGACTAAAATCCAACTCCCCTGTGCCAGAGCCGGCGTTCTCAGCTGGGCCAATGAAGTGTCTATGGCTGCACTTGGGGCTATACAGGGTCAGGGGGAGTTCCAGTGAGAGAGGGCTCAGCAGCTGCTGGAAGCAGCAGGACTGCCCGAATCTCCTGGGAAGGGAGGCAGTGAGAAGCCTGAGATGCAAAGGGTGACGGGAGGAACTGGTTTTGCATATGTTTGGACAAAAAAACTGCCCAGAGAGACTGTGGCTGTCGCAGTAGATCCTTTAGAAGCTGGGGAGAAGCCCTGCCTTGTTTCAAATACTATTATGACAGGTGGGTTTGTAGTGTTAAGAAGGGGAAAGGAGCTTTGTGATAACCATTTATAGAAACATGAAGGATATGACTACAGAGGAAGGGGAAGAGTTGCCCAGGGTGGCACAAAGGGGTACAACTAGAACTAATGAGATGAAATTTAAACATAGGCTCAACCACAAAGTTCAAATCCAAATTCCATTGTACAGGTAAAGGGCCAAGTGTCAAATCTGGATCTGAATGTGAGCTGCCCAAAATCTGAGCAGGGTCAGCGATGGGGTTCTTGTTCATAGAAATGTAGGGCTGGAAGGGACTTTGAGGGGTCCTCTGCTCCATCCCCCTGTGCTGAGGCAGGACTAAGTAAACCTAGACCATCCCTGACAGGTGTTTGTCCAAAATGTTCTTAAAAACCTCCAGTGATGGGGATTCCACAACCTCTCTTTGAAGCCTGTTCCAGAGCTTAACTAAGCTTTTGCTCAAATAAATTTGTTAGTCTCTAAGGTGCCACAAGTACTCCTGCTCTTTTTATCCTTACAAAGTTTTTCCTAATATCTAACCTAAATCTCTCTTTCTGTAGATTAAGCCCATTACTTCTTGTCCTACCTTCACTGGACATGGAGAATAGCTGATCACCATCCTCTTAATAAAAACCCTTAACGTATGTGAAGACTTATCAGGTGCCTCCTCCGTCTTCTATTTTCAAGACTAAACATATCCTGTTTTTTTAACCTTTCCTCATAGGTCAGGTTTTCCTAAACATTTAATCATTTTTATTACTCTCGTCTGGACTCTCTCCAATTTGTCCACATCATTCCTGAAGTGTAGCACCCAGAATTGGACACACTACTCCAGCTGAGGCCTCACCAGTGCTGAGTAGAGTGGGACAATTAGCTTCTGTATCTGATATACAACACTCCTGTTAATACACCCCACAATATTAGCCTTTTTTGCAACTGCATATGAATGGACTAATATTCAATTTGTGATCCACTAGATCCTCCAGATCTTTTTCAACAGTACCACCACCTAGCCAGTTATTTCCCATTTTGTAGTTGTGCATTTGATTTTTTTTTTCTTCCTAAGTGTAGTACTTTACACTTGTCTTTACTGAATTTTATCCTGTTGATTTCAAACCAGTTCTTCAATTTGTCACGGTCATTTTGAATTCTAATCCTTTCCTCCAATGTGCTTGCAAACCCTTCCAGCTTGGTGTCTTCTTCAAATTTTATAAGCGTACTCTCCACTCCATTACCCAAGTCATTAATGTTCTGGACTCAGAACAGACTCCTGTGGGTCCCTGCTAGATACACCCTCCGAGTTTGACAGCAAGCCATAGATAACTACCCTTTGAGTACGGTCTTTCAATCAGTCCTAAACGTACCTTATAGTAATTTCATCTAGACAAAATTTCCCTAGTTTGCTTATAAGAATGTCATGTGGGACTGTATCAAACCCCTTACCATAATCTACAGATTCCCCTCATCCACTAGGCCAGTATCCCTCTCAAAGAAGGAAATAAAAGTTGGTTTGGAATGATTTGTTCTGGACAAATCCATGCTGGTTATTCCTTATAACCCTATTATCCTCTAAGACCTTACAATTGAGTTGTTTAATAATTCGTTTCGGTATCCTTCCAGGTACTGAAGTTAGGCTGAGTGGTCTTCGTCTTTCTCTTGCTCCCAATGTAGTTATAGAGCCTCTTATTATTGCCTTTTATGTCCCTTGCTAAGTGTAACTCATTTTGTACCTTAGTCTTTCTGATTTTGTCCCCATATGCTTGTGCTATTCTTTTGTACACATCCTTAGCAAACATGTTTCCACTTCGTGTAGGATTCAGGCCCATCTCTATGAAAGTTAGCAAAAATCGATGCTACCATTGTGTCAAAAGCCATTTCTACATCAACACCTCTACATCCTGCAATTTAAGCACACACTTGAAAAAATAATGTACAGCTGTGGCTCCTTTTAGACATGACCTGCAGCCAACGTCTCCCCCTCCACCCCTTCCCATGTCCCAAATGCCCCGTTATTGCAAGAGTAATCAGAATCTGCAGCTTCCTGACTTGTTTTTATCAGTCTGACATAGCCAGTTTCCCCACTAACTGTAACAGACACCACACTGCTTAGTAGCAGGCAAAGCACAATCCTACTTTTTCTTGTGTTCAGCTTCTGTTTGCTTCTGTTTCTTTTCTTCCATGAGCCGTGCTCTCTTTGCTGCTGCCTCCTGTCGTTTCCTCCTCCTGGCCTCCAGCTCTTCTGGGCTCAGTGCATGCTTCCTCCTGGTAGACACCTCCTGAAGACCCGTGACAAGTACCTGGAAAAGGAAGGCGACTTGCAAATAAACAGACATTTCTCATCTCCAATTCCTATCAGATCCCATCTTATCCAATGTCCCGTATCTGTTCCCTACAGTCTATTCCTCCAGGGCTTTGTCTGCATTGACTCACACTCCCCAACTCATTTCAAGTAGGCCACCAAACCATCAGCTAATGACAGTGACCTGTGCTGCTATGACCTGCATTTGAACCTCTTAATGCTCGTCTCTGATCCGTTCCCAATCCCCCTGAGTCATCCAATCCTCAGAGTCTACTGTTAATTTCAGCACATTTGTAATTGAGTCTTTAAGTTTTTCCTCCACAAACTGGAGATTAAAATCTGCCTCATTTTCAATGACTCATTGACTGCATCATATGAGTCATTTCTTTCATTTTACATTTGCTTTATTTCGGAGGGCTCTTCCTTCTTGATTGGTCTCTTCAAGGACTTTCTGAAGATCCAAAAGCTGGTCAAATGCTCTTCTGTCTTCTCTGCTCGGGTCTTTCGAATAATCTTTGCCTTCATAGAGGTACATATGATCTTAAAAAAAATTAAAACATATAAAGGTCTCCCAAAGGGCCAGTGGTATCTGCTAAAATTACAATAAGTAACAAGTAATAATTAAAGTTACAGTAAGTAAGTAATTTGAACTCACACCCTTTTTGTAACACCATTGCGCGTTCTAACAGGGATAGCTGTTGGGATAGTTTTGTGAGGAAAAACATAAGCATCTCATTGAGACAACTAATCCAAATTTCTGTCAAGGCATTAATCCTCACTTGCATGGCAAGTCTGAAGAATCAAGTGGAATTTGTTCGGTGCTATCCAATACAGATGGAATCCTGGCTCCTAAGGTCAGAAATTTCTTCAACAGCTACCACACATTGGGATCTGAGATACCACAGTTCTTCTCTCTGTCTGCAATAGGAAATACCACTGCGTGGTAACCATTGGCAAATGGTGACTTATTACCAGCCGCCACTGGATGGGACAGAAGGCCCATTTTATAGGATCCCATTTCTGTAATATTATGGAAGCCCCAGTCACAACTCCATAGTTAAGGATGAGTTCCATTTTGCACTTAAAGCAGAGATTATGGATCAAACACAGTGCATAGAGTGACACTACAAGGGGAAAATATGTGAAAAAAGGATCTTTAAAAGTCAGTGTAATCCAGTCTGGGACTGCACACACTAACATGTCTTAATCCTAATCGTATGGTTATTGCACGCCGTCGCCACAGGACAGAGTTAAGGTTAATTGGGTGCTCTAACTGTGCATTTCTTTCCCTAATGCTTGGATTTTTTAAAGTGTAACCTTACCTCTGAAATTCCAGGGTTTGTAACACTTGGTTTTGGGATAATTACAACATCCCTATGATGTTTTTTACCCTTAAGTTACTTATTTGTAACTCCATCTTAAAATATATGTTTTTCTGTGAATAAAGTCAATTATAATACAAACTTGACCCTTCCCTAGAGTCTTACATCCAAGGATATCAAAGCATTTCACAGACATTAATGAATTTAGCCTCGCAACCCCCTTAAAGGCAAATCAGTTATTATTATCCCCATTTTACAGATGGGGAAATTGAGGCACAAAAGGAGGAAGGGAGTGTTCAACAGTCAGAAATCAAATCTGTGGCAGAGCCAGGTATAAAACTCATTTCTCCTGATTTCAAGTCCCCTACTCTAACCACAAACCCATTTTTCTTCCTTCCAAAGTTACCCGAAAAGCACAGTATAACCCCTTGAAATCTCCTCTAATAGCATCCAGACTTGAGTGTGTTTTGTGTGCATTTAGGACCCTCGAACTTACTTTCTGTATCTTGCACTCCGCTTTCTTCTTCACTTGGTAGCACAACATCCATTACCCACATTCCTTCTTTTGTCTCTCCAAGGATATTTTCCAGCTCCACATCCTGGATGGTGCTCCCCTCTGAAGAGAGCAGCTTATCCAAACCAAACTTCAGGATTTCACTCAGCTTTAACGAACAAAAGGATGACGTTTAACATCACCATAATATTTCATGCTGCTCCTAGCCTACTGTGTCTCTAGGTTGAAATGAAAATAGTTTGTGGAGAGGGAAATCAGACACTTTATGTCACCCAGCAAAACACTCATGCTTTGACAGCTGTTATTCTCACTCTGCCCTTACCAGTCATGCACCACCTAATTAGACCCATATAACAAATCATGCTCAGCAATATCCATCTTGACAGCCATGGATCACTAGTAGCTGCACAGACGGCTACTCAGACTACATGCAGACTCAGGCAGACAGCTCTGCATTGGGTCACATTCAAGAGGTTTACTTCACAATCAGAAAGGCCAGAAACTTTTTTTTCTTTTTAGACGAATGCTTAAATGTCTGCAGAAATCAATGGGGTGAAAAGTGCCAGCATGGCATATCACCACACACAGGCTCAGTCCAATTTCTCAAACTGGAAGCCATCATTGCTCAGACAAGTTTGTGGGGAAGAGGGAAGGAGAGGGGCTGTGCCATAGTTTTTCACTGTTTCACTTTACATGGGGTTCACGTCCCCCTACATTTCACTTAGTTTGGAGTTTGACTAGGTGATCTCGTTGTCCCTTCTGGCCTTATACTCTACCAAATTCACATCCACTTTGGTCAATTTCACAGTCCTAGGATTTAAAAAATCATAAATTTCATGATTTCAGCGATTTAAATCTGAAATTTCACTGTGTTGTAACTGTAGGGGTCCTGACCCAAAAAGGAGTTGTGGGGGAGGAGGGGTCACAAGGATGCTGTAGGAGGGTTTGTGGTACTGCTACCCTTACTTTTGTGCTGCTGCTGGGTGGATCTGAAGGCAGCACCAAAGTAAGGGTGGCAATACTGCAACGCCCCTAAAATAACTTTGCGACCCCCCCGCAACTCCCTTTTGGATCAAGACCCCCAATTTGAGAAACCCTGGTCTCCCCCTGTGAAATCTGTATAGTATAGGGTAAAAGTACACAAAAGACCAGATTTCACAGGGGGAGACCAGATTTCAAGGTCTGTGATGCATTTTTCATGGCCATGAATTTGGTATGGCCCTAGCTATGGCTCTTAAGTCCCAAATCTCAAAGCAATACTCAGCTTTTGGTTCCTAATCACAAATCCCCCCTGGGATTCCAATTTGCCTAGAGCTCAGTGTAAATTTCGTCTGAAAGTTTTGCAAGCCTAGGACAAGTTGCGGGTTAGTAACAAAAATCTACCATAGCGCTGATGGTATAGTTCTGTCTGTGCGAGAGAAGGAGGCAAAACAAATGAACTCCTAGAAGCAACGATGCAATTTTCATGTAAATAGCTATTATAGTCAAAAACAAGGAAAGAAAACCCCTCAAAATTAGCATCTGATTGTCCCCAAATTTCAGTGGTGTTTAGATCTGGGATTTTGGCTTGCTCCATAAAAGAGAGGCATTCAGTTGCCATGTTCTTCTCCAATCTTCCCCAAAGACAATGGTGTTTGGATCAGGCCCATCTCGAATACACACACAGAATGGGGCCCTCTTACGTTTCTAAGGGATGATGCTGTTAAAGTCATGCTCAGTGATCATCTTACCTGCATGTCTGCTGCTTCCTGGCACTTGGGTACTCCGAGAGCAAACTGCCCCCCTTCGATAACGGTGTTTGTAAACTGGAGCTTCGACGCAGCTCGACGGTAGATTATTTCTTCTACAGTGTCCCGTCCAATCAAGCGGATAATTTTTACAGGCCTTGCAAAATTTAAGAGAGTCAATTTAATCATTTACATTGCATTAGAAGAGTTTCCCTGAATTAGGGACCAAATCCTGCAGTCAGTCCTGACCCAGCGAGGTGCCCAGTTGGCGAAGAGAAAGCACACGTAGAGCTGCAGAAAGTGATGCTGACCCGACCACCATGGCCAAAAGGGGAAGGGGACACTGCAGAGAGCAGCCAACCTCCCATTCTGATCCCCCTCCATAACTACAGAGTTCCAGATTCCGGAGACTTGGGGAGGCCAGAACTGCATGGGATCAAGGAAGGGAAGAGGTGGAACTATGCCGAGGACCCATGGCTCCTCTTCCTTTGCCCCCGCATTATCCGAACCGCTCCACTTAGGTCTCCTCTGCTGGCAGAACTTGGAGGTGGGGAGTGGGGATTAAGGGAAGCATTAGGGTGGCATTTAATGAGAGAGTGAGCAATCAAATGCAAAATGCACCACAAGAAACAGTTCTGTTCCTATTTCTCACTTGTTCTGGCCAATCCTGTGAGCTCTCGCTGTGGCTTGCAAGTCATTTTGTGGGTTAAAATCACTGTCAACAAAAATAACTGTATCCGCTGCAGTTAGATTCATGCCGACGCCACCTAAAAATGAGTTTTAAACAAAGGGGATGGTCAGTAACACACATTAGCAACATGAAATAAAGGGAGAAATGGTGTTTAGGCTACACAAAATAAAAATAAACCCAACTTTGCTCCATCTCTCAAACCAACACTGAATTGTTTATGAGGCTCAGAAAAGTTTGGTTAACCTTCTGAATTGCATTTTCTTGCACTTCTATGCTTCCAGCTTTCCACCAGGCCTCATAACAGACGTGTTGTCTAGTGCACTAAAAAGCAATCCAGATTCAGGTGTAATCAATCTAAAGGGGATTGTTTGCTGAGGCTGCTGGACACAGATGGTGCTCTCTAGATGGCAGCCCAACTAACACCACTGGGCTGCCTCGTGTCAATACAAAGGATCTCCCTAAGTTCTGGCAGAGACCAGTGTCTCTGCCACAGAAACTGGAAACGTGAAGTACAATAATACAAGCCCGAGGATGGTGGACAGTCTGGGTTCTTATCCAAACTAAAACGTCAGAGATTTGCCCATCACTAGTTTCTGAAGTGCTAGCTCTTATGGACTGAAAAGACAAGTTAAATCGGAATATATACTGCCACTAAAAAGGAGGTACATGCTGAGGAGCATTTGCCCCTATCCAGGAGACGCACCTTTCTTCCTAGTATCCCTACCCTCCCTGCAAACTCTGAAACAGCCATACCCCTGAAATTCTGTACCGGTATCTGAGGAGGGGTGAAGATGAACCCACCGTCTTCATGTTGGGCTAGATACAATCGTTGGTCTTCACTGACTACTGGGTCTGAACAACCTGTCTAGTGTTGACCAGGAGAGTCCGGGCATGGGGGAGGCAGAGTGAGAAAAGCTTACACGCACGGTGGGAGGGAGAGGAGAGCTGGGATAGAGGGTGGGTTTGGAGCTGGGCAGTGGGCATATGACGGATCCAATCAAGGAGGTGAGAGGGGGAGGAGATGAGAGGGTGGCCCCAGAATGCATTGTACAGCCTTTATGGTGGTGGGGATGGGAAGATTCCGATATTTTACTTAAACGAAGACTGTTACTGACACAAGTCCAGTATTTGCACAAATTAATGTCAGTGTCATTCCTAAGGCGAAGCTGCCACAGGGACAGGCATTATAAAGCATAAGAACGGCTATGCTGGGTCAGACCAGAGGTCCATCTAGCGCAATATCCGATCTTCTGATAGTGGCCAATGCCTGGTGCTTCAGAGGGAATGAACAGAACAGGCAATCCTCAAGTGATCCATCCCCTGTTGTCCAGTCCCAGCTTCTGGCAGGCAGAGCCTAGGGACACTCAAGAGCATGGGGTTGCGTCCCTGCCCATCTTAGCTAATAGCCATTGATGGACCTATCCTCCAGGAATTTATCTAATTCTTTTTTGAATAAAGTTATATTTTGGCCTTCACAACATCCCATGGCAATGAGTTCCACAGGTTGACTGTGGGTTGTGTGAGGAAGAATTTCATTTTGTTTATTTTAAACTTGCTGCCTATTAATTTCATTGGGTGACCCCTAGTTCTTGTGTTACGTGAAGGAGCAAGTAACACTTGCTTGTTCACTTTCTGCACACCATTCATAACTTTATAGACCTCTATCCTATTCCCTCTCAGTCGTCTCTTTTCCAAGCTGAACAGTCCATCTTTTAAATCACTCCTCCTATGAAAGCTGTTCCATACCTTGAATTATTTTTGTTGCCCTTCTCTTTTACTTTTCCATTTCTAATATGTCTCTTTTAAGATGGGGTGAACAGAACTGCACGCAGTGTTCAAGGTGTGGGCGTTTCATGGATTTAGATAGTGGCATTATGATATTTTCTGTCTTATTATCTATCCCTTTCTGAATGATTCCCAACATTTTTGACTGCCGCTGCACACTGAGTGGATGTTTTCAGAGAACTATCCACAATGACTCCAAGATCTCTTTCTTGGTTGGTAACAGCTAATTTAGACCCCATCATTTTGAGCTTAGTTTAAATAAGCCACTCAATGGGCTGCGCTGTAAATTGTGTGTTGGCCTCAGGATCCTGAACTTGGGTCTGAGCCTGAACATAAAAGAGTTGCTGATATTCAAACACATCATCTAAAACTATAATTAAAATAAATCTCCATACAGATTCTACCACTGACTAAATTGTTTTTAACTGAGGTTATTTAAAAGCTTTGTTTTCTTTCCCTTATGAAATCCTATTTGAATATTAAAACTGGGGTTCTCTAAAGAATTCAGACCTTCCCAAAGTCCGGTCAATCCCTGAAGACAGCAAAAGGCCAGGAGATTGTGGAATGGGTTGTTTATAGTTCTAGTTTTGGCTCTCCCACAGTTGCCTTACCTGCCCTGGTGCTCAGCAGGAAAATAAAAATGGGCTGCTGACCAAAATTCTTAATGGCCAGGTGCCTCTCTTCCCCTCTGACAGATCCATCCAGCCGCTCATAGCTGTAGCCTTTCCAAAGAGACAAAAACAGTATCTGGTCAAGAAACCACTATTCTGACCCTATCCCTCTCCAGGCTGGTTTCTCCTTTCCCAACCATCCTTTTCTGCCCCCTGCTCTACAAGCTGCTTTCCGTGGTTAGTCTTCCTCCACCAACACCCCACGCCTCAGATTCTCCAGGCTCTCCCCATTCTCCACAGACTCTCTTTGGCTTTCTCTCCTTCAGCTACATTCTCCTATTTTTGCTCCTTGCTAGTCTACTCTCACGGGGCAGGGGGGTTTGTAGCTTTGTTGCTCCCTCATGCTCCACCAGCACTACAGAAATGGAGGGCCAGATTCTGCCCCAGTTGATGTAAATCCAAGTAATTAGACTGACTGCAATGCAGTTCCTCCAGACTCACTGAGTGCAGGGGCTACCAGAACTGAATGTGCAGCAGAAATTCTTGTGTTTTAGTTTGCTGTATGCAAGCAGAGTAGAAAAATTCCGAGCCAAAGCAGAAGAGCGTTGGTACAATGGCCTGTTTTAGGTCAGGCCACTTTGGCAACTGGCCTCGCATTATGGGCCAAAGCATACAGTCCTTTCTCATTGACTTCAATGCCAGCTTTTCTGAGTCAGGACTACAGGATTTGGCCTCATGTTCGGCTTTAGACTACGTTATTAGTTGTCTATGGCAATAAACACTAAATAAAAGCCTCTCTCATGAGAAATAATTGGCATAAAGCCTCATGGATTGAAATGAAAGAAAATATCTCATGTCTCAAGAACACGTCTGGTAACTGCCAGAAATGATGGGATCCTGCCTACCCTTGCACTTACACGATTTCCAAGGGGACATATTGCTAACAACAGTTTTCAGCAATAAGTTCATTTTCTGGTGTAGGCTACTTGGCCTGATTTTTATTTAATTCACAGAGATGTAAATCGGGAATACATCTATTGGTTTCACTGGAGTTTATAGCTCTGCAGCTAAGATCAGAACATATGGAAGAGTCCTGAAGCACAGGGCTCTTTGGAGCCAGCACCATTACAGGATGACTTTTGCATCATGGCACAATGTAAAGCAAATAACATTGTATCACCATGAAATGTCAGGGCATTATAAACCAAGTTCAGGCCCTTGGGTAATTAGCTGTAACTCCACTGAAATTAATAGTGTTGCACTCACTGACACAAGGACTGAATATATCCTATGACCACTAAACCTGCATTCATGTAGTTTAAGGTATTAGAAAGCAGATTCTTACCCTAATCATATAGCAAAGAGGATAGGGGAGTGAGAGAGAGGGTTTGGCCTTCGCTTGTCTTTCATTCAAGGATTTCAAAGCTCTCTGATCTCATTGAACCTCATAACATCTTTATTATCCTACTTTCACAGATGGCAATACTGAGGCAGAGAGAACTGAAGAGACTTGCCCAACGTCACACAAGCAGTCAGAAACAGCAAGAAAACTCCTTCTGCCTACTAGAAATAAGTCCCCAGTATTATGGTCCCTTCTCTGTCATGCAAGGATCAGTCAGGTACAGCATCACTGTAGCTGACAAAAGACAAATATGACAAGACAGCTGCTCCAAGAGTACAAGTATTTCACCTCTATAGTCCATGTAGTCTTGCAGAATATCCAGCATCCGAGTCATCTGAGAAAACAGCAAGACCCGATGACCACTGCAGAAATAAAGTGAAATCCTAAGTTCAATGTACCTTTTGTAGCGTTTCACAGAGAGATAGATAAGGTTAGCTTAGTTTAATATACAGGAGTATATTTAATCGAAACATTGTACAATTTCAGTTTCCTCAAATATAAAATGACTTGCCAAGATCATAGATTTCAGAGGTGTAGCCGTGTTAGTCTGTACCAGCAAAAACAATGAGAAGTTCTTGTGGCACCTTAGAGACAAATGCCCAAATAAACTTGTTAGTCTCCAAGATCACAGAGTGAGTTAGTGGCAGAGCTGGAGTTAGAGCTCAGGTCTCCTGACTTCCAGACCTGTGCTGTATGCCTTATACTGTGACAGGGAGGGATAGCTCAGTGGTTTGAGCATTGGCCTGCTAAAACCAGGGTTGTGAGTTCAATCCTTGAGGGGGTCACTTAGGGATCTGGGGCAAAAATCAGTACTTGGTCCTGCTAGTGAAGGCAGGGGGCTGGACTCGATGACCGGTCCCTTCCAGTTCTAGGAGATAGGATATATTTATTTATTTATTTATAACACTGTTCAAGCCAGCTGATACTGACTAGCATCATTTTTTAGGTGCAGCAGACCCAGGGGTCCTGAGAGTTTTTGTGGCACAGGACCCAGGGACAAACACGCATACACACACATGCATGTACACACACACACGCGTACACAGTCTCTGTCCCCAACACTGCTGTACAGCAGAGAAGCAAAATCATCCCAGCTACTTTAAAAGTTTCATTTTTGCTTTAAAATGTCTGCTTAAGGACTTCCTGAGGAACCCGTCCGAGGGGAGCTGCATGCTAGTTAAGGTTCTCTTGTTTGGTATCACTCTGCATCATGGAGGAGGAGCTGTTCCACATCCTGCACCAAAAGTTGATCTGAAGTGTGTCCTGGTTTGGTTAGCTCTCTCCCGGGAGATGGTCCGAGTATCTAAGAGTTCAATTCCAGATTCTGAAACCATCAAAGTTAAGTTCCAGAATCTGGGTCCAGATCTCAAATCCCCCATCTTTGGTGTGTGAGTGTGTGTGTGTGTTCCAGGCTTTGATTTGTCCCAATCCTTAGGTTTGTTTGTTTTTTCTCCACGTATGACTATTTTTCATTTTGACTGCATATTTGTGTTTCCTCGGCCCAGAGGAACTGAAGCACAGCATGAAAGTCTGTTCTCTTGGAATCTGTGGCCAAACCAGAAGCATCAGACATCATGTAAGACAACTGGTTCTTCCAGGATTTCCAGCCCAAATTTGGAAGGCAGAAGAGGTTTGAATAAATACAGAGAAGCAGCCAGTATTCTGGGCTCTTTAAAAGGAAGCTTCAAACCTTTTAAGGTTCCTGGGTCATCCCTAATGTAGCTGCAACATTGTAATTACTCCTGTAGAGCTGTCAGTCATTCAGCATCAGTTAACTGGACTACTACACTGTTCGTTTCTTGGTGTATGTGGGTAAAAGTTATGGATAAATTAGTTTGCTTTTCCCAGCCAGGCTTATCTAGACCCCCACAAGTAAAGCTCAGTGACACCACATACCCGGCATACAAGAAAGAAAGGAGTTTGTCTAACAAGCACAGCTTCCCACTGGCTTCTATGAGGTGGTCTCCAATTTCAAAGGGCTCTGGTTCGACACCTGGAAGGGAAGAAAGTCTCAGAAGCAGTACTACTAGTAGACCAACGATAGCGAGAGCCTCCAGGGTCATCCCAAGTTACCCCAGTGTCATGTATGGTAATTCATAATTTTCACAGCTGTGGCTAAACAGAACTAGGTAATAACCTGGGTTCCGGATTCGAAACTGACAGTGCTTTATCTAGTAGGAACACTATAGTAATGATTCCATGCCAACAAACTAGTGTGAATGCATTGCTTAGGCTGAGAAATCAAGCACTCAAGAGAAAACAAGTGCAGTTAAGGCTGAAAGCTCAGCCTTGACATAGGCTTATCCTTGAAACAGAGTCCCCTTTATATATCACTATTAGTCAGTTAATATGGATTGGAATTTATCATACAACTTTACATACAGTCTTCAGGCTTGACTCAATTTTTAAATGTCAATGAAATCTACAAAACAAGCCATGTTTGAAGAAAATTGGCTCATATCCTATGATGATTTTTGGTTACTTTCAAACAGAGAAGAGTTCTTTCTCACCACTGAACAGGTATGGATGGGCTACACACTTTCGAAGCTGAATTAAGACATTCTGAAGTTTAACCTTCCTTCCTGCTTCATTTTCAAATGCATCTGAAACACAAAAATGAAACGACAAACCCATTCAACAAGAACTCTGGGGATACACTGTAAATATAGTGCCTGGAATTATCTGGACACCGAGCATAGCTCTACAGGGTTTATAACAGAGAAGGGAAATCTCACAGTGGTACACTTTACTGTTCGAATTTAGGTTCCAAATTTAACACACTTCCTCTTTATGCATCGTCTGAGTTTTCTCGCATATTTTCTTGGTCAAATATTTACCCACTTTGGCAGAGGAAACACTGAAAAGTGATACCTTGTTGGAAATTTTTCCCTGAGACCCTAGTTAGAGAGCGACAGTCCCTGCCACTTCACACAGCTCAGGGATTTAACATTTTCCAAATTAACAAATCCAGTTACTTGGTATAACGTATGCGGGTACTGGAGGAAAAGCTGGCGGCAGCGTCGAGATCTGCTCAGCCACCACCTGTGTTCTCTGGCGCTGCCAACCTTACTTCCCAGCTCTGCTCGGAGTCTGTGAAGGGCCAGTGAGACAGGCTGGTCGGAGGAGGGGCAATAGGCAAGGCTCTGAGAGGTTGAGCTGTCCATAAGAAGCTTAGTGCTGCTGCCTCGACTCTCGACAGCAGAATCATAGGGAGACTATGAGAATGAGGGCCAGAAGAGTGAGTGGGCCTGTAGGGAGAAGTGATGCTCAGCAGGGCTTTGGGGAGGCTGTGCAGAGGTTACAAGAGGATGTGTAGGAGGAGGCTGAGAGTGGAAGGGGAAGAAGATTGTGCATGTCTGTTGCCGGGGTGGCCTTGGGCACGCACATTCCCTCTGCACTCCGCATCAGCATTTGCTCCCTTGGCACTGTGGCCTCAGCTCTCTGGTGCACTGAGCAGTAGCACCAGATGAGCAGAGTCTCTGCAAGGTCATTAGTATAAGCAAGGGCTCTCCAGTGCTACATAATAGACATGTAGACATGTGCATGCTGGTAGTTTGTAGATATAAGGACCCAGGGACTAGGACCCAGGTCTGCAGAGCCTGGGACAGCTGATATTCCCACAGTGCCACTGGGAGGCCATACAGAGGCATAGCCATGGAGCACTATGGAGAGTAGGCACCGCAGGAAGTGCTGCCCAAGAGACCTAGAGTGATGGTGCCCTGCGGCCCTCTGATTGTTCCAGCACCCTATTTAACCCCAGGGTTGCCCCGGGAAGTTGTCTGGGCAACCACATGGACTTTGCCCTGCTGAAATGCCAGACTTTGTTTGATCTCCTGGTCTCCAGTCTTTGACTCCAGCCTGACTCTGACCCAGATTCCCGCCTCTCGATTCTAACCTGGTACCGCCTCTGATCTCTGGCCTCCGACTCCAGCCTGACTCTGACCCTGACTCTTGCTTATGGAACCTGGCTCTTGAGATCCCTCCATCTCCGGCGTGGCGATTACCGCCCCTGGTGGGCAGACCTCATCCCAGCTGTAACCGCTAGGCCAGACCTCTTACGCCTTGGTCCCTTACACTATAATGTAGCATTCACACAGGAAAGAGTACGAGGTCAGAATAAGGAATGAACAGCTGAGTGTAATTCAGCAGAAATGGTGTGTTCATTTTGATTGGTTATACATTAGACATACAAGGGAGTTTGGTATGAAGGTGAAGAATCTACGAGGGTGTTTGGGTGGGTGTTAACACATGTGACTGAAGGATGGTTTAACTGGTGATACTAAAGATATTTCTGAAGATCTTTAATTGCATTTTAATTAGAGGTTGGCCCAAACTGGAATCCTGAGATTGACTTGCTTCCACACTTTGGGAAAGTGCAGATCCAAATGCCAGTGGACCAAACCAAAAGCCCCAAATCAAACAGCCATGAACCCTAGGAAAGTTTGCATCAGGCTCTAAATTTTGAGGCTCAGACTGATCCCCAATTTTAATAATACTTGCTTATCAAATGATCATTCAGAATACTGAACTCAGCACAATCATTCAGAGCATGTTCTGAATGCTAATGCATCTCCTATTTCCCCACAAGAGTGCATGGATTTACAAAAGGGAACTAATTTTGCTTTTAAATAAACTGATTAGGTCCAACCCCCCACATGCCCTACTTACCTAGATCTTTCATCAAAATAGCCTTGTAGTATTTTCTCTGCAGGGCTGACATCCCATGATACAGAACCACTTCCACCTTCTTAGGCAGCTCTGCTGCGACCTCAGCCTTCACCCTCCTAAGCAAGAAGGGCTGCAGAAGACTGTGCAATTCTTTGGCTGTTTGGAAAAAAATGCTGCAGTAAGTGAATTAAGTGTAAAGGAATGTCTTCAGCACATGTTTTTTTTTATACAAACATTAATAAAACCTCACACCATCTTGTGAGATGTAAGTATTTCCCCCTATTTTATAGAAGGGGAAACTGAAGCAAACTTGGCTGCCTAAAGGTAGGTACCTAAACACATATGAAGGCACCTACATGCTGATGTAGGCGACATTTTTTCATAGCTAATCAGTTTCAGAGAAAGCAAACCCCAAACTCCCAACAACCAATCCCCTGCTCTAACCAGCTGACAGCACTGTCCCTCAAGTATGTTTTATGACTCATTACTTGCCTGACTTGCTCTCCTTTTCAATCCCATGGTAACACTGAACAAACTCTTCCACTTGCTCTTTAGGAAAGAGGTCAGGCTCAATAAAACTGAGTAGGGAGTACAGCTCCTGGAGATTGTTCTGAACAGGAGTACCGGTGAGGAGGAGACTGAAGCCCACTGAAAACTGAAATAAGCAAAGGCAAAGTAAAGGGAACTGCAACATGCAATTGGAATGAAAAGTCACTTGCCACACAAATCCCTTCACTACTCTCTCACACAACCAAAATCTGACAGTTAGCAGAGAGGCACCTGTAGAACTCCACAACTTCAGTGGAAACCAGCAAACTCAAGATCTGGAGTAATAAACAAACTTACAGGGCCTGACTCTCCTCTCAAACACTCTGGTGTAAATCAGGTGCAACTCCTCTGAAGTTAATGGAGTTACACCAGAGCACAAAACATGTACGAGCAAGGGAAGAATGAAGTCCAACGATGGTGCCATTAAAATCTTGATCTCTGCCGCACGATATGCGCAAACCATGTGCACTGTGTTAAATAACTAGAGCTGGTTGGAAAATTTCTACAAAAATCAAAACACCAAAATGAAATTACACAAAATCCACACTCTGCTCTCCTGTTTTCAGGCCAGCTCTAATAATGTTGATATTTATCTGCACTGTGCTATTTGCAGCATTCCCTGTACTTAGACTGGGGAACACGGCTACCACTATGGCAAGTTTAATACTACATTAAATTCCCACCAAGTTCAAAAATGGGACCTAGGTGAGCAGAATGAAAGTGGGACTGGGGTTGGAGTTATCTTTTAGCATTAACAACGACCATTCTGGAACTAGAAATAAAACAACTCAGAAATAATAGAAAATATTTCCTGGGCATATTCTGCCCTTGAATGTGCTCCTACTAGGGCAGATTTGGATCTGGGACACCTGGGTAAGTCGAGAACAACTCCACTGATTTCAATGAAGAGAAGTGACTTAACCAAGTCACATAGGAAGACCACAGAAATAAACCGGAGGAGTCATGACTCATGGCCCCCTGCACTCACCACTGGACAAGACTTCCAAATTCACAGCTACCTCACTTTGTTGTTTTTAATAATTTATATCAGAAATACAGACTCCCGATGCAGATTGTCACCCGGTTGTGATTTAGCGCCACGTCATTTACAGCTTCTTTACATTAATCCTTTTCTCACATTCCTCAAACTTCTGAAGCCCAAACGTGAGCCAGAATGTGAGACAAGTTCCAGACTAAGGAGTCCCTGTCCAACATAGGGCCATATCCATCTGCCACTGAAGACAATGGGAGCCTATCTACTGCCTTTGAGAGGAACTGGATCAGGCCCACAGATGAACAAATGTGATGAGGGATAGTGATGACATAAATAATGAACTTGTATCCTTTAAAGGGGAGAAAAGTCCTTTAATTGCTAAAAGGCTGTTGGGCTCTTTTTTACCTCTGAAAGGGTCTTGTGCAGCAGTGAATTCTGGTTTTTCAGTCTCTGGGCTTCATCCACAACCAGAGCAGCCCAGTTAAAACTGTAAAATAAATTAATAGAAAATATTGTTTTCATTTAAAATTCAAATAATTCTCGCCAATGTGAAAAGGTCAATATCAGCTGTGTCTCTCTACATCTGTACTGGAGATGGCCCTCAACCAAGACCCAGGATCTAAAATCCCCTGAATATCGAGGGGGGAAATCAGAGCTTCACCTAACGTTTGCCACTTGTGTGCGTTTCTTGGTGTCATAGATGCCTTGTAGCAATCTATATTTCAAGTTGTAAAACCTTTTTCATTCTCCCCTCTCATTTTCCATCACTCATAACTCTCTGCAACAGTCATCTTTCAAGCCTGAAACTTCCCAGGGCTGTGTGTCTGCCCAAAGACTAACTTTTGGGGATAAAATGAGGGTGGGGACATGGGGAAACAGTTCAGCTGCTTTTGACAGAGTAAAAAAAAAAATTACACTTGTTTCCATTATAAACAAATATTCCTGTGAGCTATTTTTGAACAGCTGGGGTAGAAGTCGGCCATTTCGCAGGGAAACAGACCTGACTGAGAAATACGTCACAGCCTTGTTATGGAGGAAGGTGGCTTTCCACTTGGCCAAGTGAGCCATTGAAAATCACAAGCTGAGGATATACAGTATATCATTTGTTTTGCTAAGCTTGTAAAGCACACTCCTAAGGCAGGGTGCACTGCATTCCTACCCACCTCTGTAAAGTGCTCTGAGATCTACAGATGAAAATGTGTAAAGTATTATTATTATTAGCCATATTTTTCAGATGGAACAGTTCAGGCTCAAAGAATTTGAGTGACATTTCTTGGAGGCACTGAGGCCTCGTGGGTTAAGCACTGGCCTCAGAACCAAGAGACTGGTCCTGAGGCTGACGTTTATGTGATAACAGGCAAATCACTTAACCCCCCTGACATTCTTTACTCTACATACTGCGCTGATGGTGTAAATTACACAAAACTATAGGGAATTAAGCAGAACGTAATTTGGAACTAAGAGGACTGAATGCATTCTCCGTGGTTTTATTTTTTTACAATATACACAAAATGTTTCACAGTGTGTTAATTACCAGCTCAAGACATGGATTCTACCATGATGTGTTGATCAAACCCTGTATCTTGTCTCTAGCAGTGGCTAATACTTGGTGCTTCAGAGGAGCCCCATCGTACACCTGACTAGTTGTGAATTGAGGCTGAAGGGATGAGGTGAGGCAGTGGTTTTTTGACTCCTACTGAGTCCCTGAAGCATTCATCAGATTGGATTGCCTCCAGAATTCATAACGAAGTGTTTGTATTATAAGGCATCAGCATTATTGTTATAAGATATCCAAATCCCTTCCCAGTACAAGTACAGCCTTATGTAAAATCTTCTGTGATCATGACAGAAATATCTGCCACTGATTGGTTATACTAATAAAATACAGATCTCACCAGAAAGTGAGATAACTACTCAAAGAGCAATGTTGGACTGGCAATGTGATGTGATACAGTTTAGTTATGATCCTCTCATGTGTCCACCATATGATAATACAATTCACTTTCGTCAAAGTTTGTACCTATAATCTAAACCAGCAGTTCATGCGGCCCAATTAGCACACAGCTGCAGCCCAGCTGTGTGCTAAAGATTGCCTAGCCTGCACAGCAGGGTCTGGGGTCAGGGCTGCCGCCCCGGCCCCACACAGTAGGGTCCAGGGTCCCTGCTGCCCACCCCGGCACCTGGGGCTCCGCTCCTGGCTCCACTCTGTGGAGGGGTCTCTAGGCTGGGGACACTAGGCATAGAGGGCTGGAGGGGGGCTGGAGGGGAACTGTAGTTCTCAACCTGCGACCCAGGTAACACATTGTGGGCCACATATGCGGCCCACAATGATAAATAAGTTCAGAACCACTGATCTAAACCAATGAAGCCACTTTTACCAGAATGTTACACTATGTACTATCTTCTATTGGTGCTATTGCTTACTCCCTGGGAGATAACCTGGGAGCAAAAATCCACTCACTCCTTTTACGCCAGTTATGTGTGACCAGTGCACAACATTTCCTATTTCATCTGCTTGAAAATTGTTCTTTGAGAGGCTGGGTGGGGGGGATTTGCTCATGTACAATGTGCCTGAACGTGAAAAGATCCTTCACTAAAAGTTGCTAGAAGAAAAATTCTAATAATCAAAGAAGAGTGTCAATGGCTCATGTGGAACAACAGACATGTGACCTCATATCAATGTGCCTAGACAAACTGTTGACAGACCTATTGTATAAACCCTAATAAAATAAAAATAAACTCACAATTTTAGAAATGCTCCATCTTTCAGGCAAATCTGTAATCAAACAAAATCAGTGTTACACACAATGCCTTACAGTTATATAGCACCTCTGAACAGGAGATATCCTGAAGTTATTTACTAATATAACAAACTGATATATAAACAGTTCACAGACAAGGATCACTTCACCAACCCTTGAACTACAGCTGCTTCTTGAGTGGAATATGGCAGCTACTTAACAGCACATAACAAGACTACACAACAGAATAGGAGAGAAAGTGAAAGAAAATTGAAACTTCGGGAAGAATTTAGAGGATGGAACGTAATTAATGGAGTTGCGATTTGGCCTAGACACCCAAACTGCTCTTATGGAAAGAGCCCTGGGATCTATAATGACCACAAGTTGCCAGGACCTTAGTTTTAGGTCTCATTGGACATACAATACAAAACACAAGCAGAAAAGCTCAACCAAGAAATATTAAAAGAGACTCTCAAGCTGGGGAAAATGTTCAGCTCTCTCAGCCAAGTCTTTTCACCTCTGTCATGCTTTCTCACGTAATGTTTCTTCCCACATTTGAGAACTAGTGACGTTATCTATGTCCCCTCCATGTCCCATTTACCCTCTTCATTGACCCTGCATTAAAATAAATGATAATGATGAATTTGTGGCATCATAACTACTTGCTAACGTCACAAGCACAAATGCTGTCTACCTTCAAAAAGGAGGAGAAGCTGGGCTGTGTCAAGAAGAAAGCCTTTATTAAAAGCACAGACCTCATCACTGGCAACAGCAAGCAAAGAGAAATACTAGTCAAGTGAATTTATGCATGGCTAGGTAGGACTTTCTCAAGCTTCCTCCAATGTGAAAGTCCCCCTCCCTTTAGTGCCCTCAGGATAAGTATTCTCATAGCACAGACAGGATCAAGGAGGAGTGAGAGTGGAAAGGCAGGCAGGGTCAGAGGGGACAGCATGGGACAAACAGATACGATCTAAGGGGGAAGAGAAAGTGAGAGACCCCAAAACAGGGGAAGGAAAGGGGCAGAAGCAATGAAGGAAGGTCAGAGAAATCAGATGGAGGAAGCTAATGGGGAGCTAAGAGGGAGACCTTTTACCACTACTAGATTGATGTAGATGTGTTTGTTTATTTTTAAAAATGGATTGAATGAATGGTGCTAAATCACTCCCGTGAGGAGCGATTTATAATGGAGAAGATTTTTATTTTCCCCTCAAGAATAATTAAGCAACAGAACACTGTTTTAATAATTGCAGGAGAGGCCAAAGCAGCGACTAAGGGCCCAATCCTGTTCCGGCTGGCTCCAATCCTGCTCCCATTGGCACCAGTAAGAGCAAGACTGGGTCCTAATCATGGGCTCTGTTCAGCACTCCTTATTCAGCTCAGACTCCTATTACCTTCAATGGGAGTTTCACTGGAGAAAGGCCTGGGAACGGGTTTCTATCTGAGTAAGGAATGTGGAATAGGATCCTACAGCAACCATTGAATGGGATGAAGGGGAGGGTAAATACAAGCAGAAACCTCCACTAAATGCGATTGTTCAGAGGCTCCGGATAGAAATGAAGCTGTGTCCCGCACACAAGTAATGCTCTTGCCTGCTGACAAGTACCTCATATGTAGTTAACAGCACGTGGAAATGAGAATGCGCTTTCAGGTCCCATTGCAGCTTGGCCCTTTCCTCCTTGTCTCCTGCATATGCCACATAGGAAAGACCTGGAGCAAATCTGTTTTAATTATAAAAAAACAAAGTAGTGAACTAGGCCAGGCTTTCATGTAAATAAAGGATGTAGTCTGTTTTGAACCCAGACTATCAAACAGTGTATAAACCAGAGAAAGGCCAAAACTGCAAACTCAGATCCAAACACCTTGAGGTTTTGGAGGATGGGGTTTGGATTCAAGTCTCTGACTCTAAATCTACCCAGATGGGTTTGGAGCCAGGCTGGATCCTATTTTGTGGTTCTGATTGGAGGAGTCCAAAAATCTTATGAGAATGGCTACTCTCTCACGGCTAATGATGCTCAAGATGGGAAACCTTGTGATAGCTACCAGTCTCATGGGATTTCCACCATACTGAGCTGAAAAATCTGATAAAAAGGCAGCAAGATTTTGGTTTTGCCAAACCTGAGCCTCAGCCATGATTCAGCCTCCAACCTGCACCTCGAGATCAAACCTAGTGCTAAGATCCAAAAGTCCCCCCATTCCATCTGCAACGTAGAGCTCCTTTAAAGCAATAAGTTCCCATGGGTGTCAGCAGGAGGCTGGCTCTATCCCCAGATTACCTGCAGAGAACAATCCTGCAATGCACCCCCGCCCCCCACCCCATATCCCACTGAAGTCAAGTTCATAGCACCCAGTCCATAGCTCTTTACTTTCACTGAAGTCAATGGGAATTTTTCCCTCAGCAAGTAGTTCGGGGATGAGCCCAAAACTCCCCTATCCAGAAGATCCAGTGGTACCCAGCTCTGCACAGGGCACCACTATCCCCATAGTCCTTGTAAACTGGAGAGAGAAGGAGGTAAGAAATACTGTGAAAGCAGAGTTAGGGGAGTCATGATAATGGAATTCTCTCTGACTTCCCACCAAAACCGTTTGCTTAGCTCCCCTCTCGGGCAGATCGTCACTACTTGTCTATATTATTAATTTAAGCGCATTGATCCATATTTCCCCAGCCGTCCCCTAGGTAAAGAAATTCTGTCTAAACTGCATCTATTCACTCTCCTGAGAAATCGTTAAGCTCCTGCAAACCCTCTGAAGTCCTCTCCTCCCCTTCTGATCCTAATCCTCTGACCCTCCCTCAGGGTCAGACCTTGGGCCCTGCACATTCAGTACATCAAATGCACATGAAAAGTCTGTGTTATGTGAGCAGTGGTAAGGGTGTTTGTCATGCCCAATTTGTGCATCCATAGAAGTGCATGCTTTTGTGTGCAGACTTAATAGTTTGGGCCTTATCCTTCACTCAAGAAAAACTCTCATCACCTTCAATGAGGTTCTGCCTAAGGGATGTTAAGCATGGAGATTACAGCCCAAAACAATAAGAGCAGGAAAGTGCACACTGGAGTTGGGCCATAGATCACCCATCATCATCATCATCATTGGTAACGTTTATATAGGGGACAATCCAATGCATAATAGTGGTGTAAGGAATAGGATCTGCTCATTGTGAAGGGTGCTGTTTTGTGCCATAGGTTTCACAGACTGATAAATTCTAAAGCCAGAAAGGACGACTACAATAATCTAGGCTGACTTGCATAATGCAGGCTGTAGGGCTTCTCTGAAATAATTCCTGTTTGAACTAGAGCATATTTTTTTAGAAAGAGACAGCGTGGATAAACATCAATAATTTTGAAAAAAAAACATGGATTTTTTTACTTAAATACATTTTTTAAAGAATAAACCTATTTAAAGTTAAATTTGAAATTATGGCAATATATGTTAAGGTCCAAACTTACTATGATCTACTAAAATCATTTAAATTACATAAAAAATATTAAGTAGTACATATTCGCTCCTGAAGTTTTAAGTCAAACCCCTGAAATGGCAGAAGTCACTGGCTAAGCACCTGGAACCAGAAATTGTTGAAGTGCTTTTGACAGCTGTAGTCTCTTCTGTAAGTACAGAGAGAATATTTTCTTCATTTCAGTTTATGCAATTAATTTATTTCAATGACTAGTTCATTTAAAGTTAAAAAACTGATTGGGAGTTGAAAAAGCAGGAAAGCTGGTTTTCATCTTCCAATCTATGAATCAAAATGAGGTGTGAGAGGGTGAGACCTACTAGTTCAAAAATCTTGAAGAATATGGAGACCAGAAAGAATCACTTAAATTCCCTAACTACTGATTATTATTATTTGTATAACTGTAGCACTTAGCCACAGCCGGTGAATAATATTTCCTTTTTTTAATAATCAGTATTAATTGCAAAATGTGTTTTGATACATTTATTTTTTTCCTTATGTATCCAGCACATTTAAGGTATTTTTATCTAGCTAATTAAAACAAATAAACTATGCTGTTTTTGTAGATTTTTAATTGAATTCCAATTTCCATCCATACAGAGCTTGACACAAATCACAAGAAAGAAATTAATTAGCATCTAGTAAATAAGAACTGTATCATTCACCATGTTCTCACATAATAAAAATGTAAATATTAAGAATCTGAATAAATATATGGTAAACCATATAATTGCTTAAATAAATGTGTATAGATATAAGGTATCCTCCTAGTTAGCAAAAAGGAGTACCAAATATAGTACAGAAACAATATTTAGTTGAAAGTCAATATATTTTAATGTTTGCCAACCGGTGGGAATGAAGCTCTCTTTAGGGAAATAAGTAAAAAGAACAAACACAAAACAAGAATAAAATAGTTGATTTAAATCAAGGTTCCCTGCTTGCTGATTTAAATCATGATTAAAATCAGAGTTTTAAATTGCTTTTCTTTAAGAAAAACATCCAGTCATCCAACTTGGAAGTTTCAATGGCTGCATTTCCATAAAAACAAAACAAAACAAAAACCCCACACGTGGGTGACTGAGCATATTTTAAGAGGACCTTTGCAACTATGGTTGCCAGCCTCCAGGATTGTCCTGGAGAATCCAGGAATTAAAAATTATGTCATGTGGTGAAACCTCCAGGAACACATCCAACCAAAATTGGCAACCCTATCTGCAAATAACAGAAATAAGATGATGATATAATTGCTGAGGCTTACCTCTCCAGCTCCTCCTTCCAGTTGCTCAACACAGATAGAGGACAAAGAATCAGAAATGGCCTTTTGTTTAACTTTCCAGTCAAATAAACAAGCAGAGCAATAGTCTAGAACACACATGGACAGACAAAGAGGAGATTATTTTCCAATAACTAGAAATAGACTCAAACCATAGCCCTGTATCTAAACACACCCACAGCCTCCCAGCTGGCCCCTGCAGGTTCTCTACAGCAAAACAGGACCATAAATAAATAAATAAATAATCCAAAATCTAAAGAACTCCAGACTATTAGGTCTGAACGCCGCAACTCAGACCCAATAATCCCCTCCCACAAGAATCTTCTCTCTCACAAGGACAGAAGAGTATCTACTCTATGTCAATGTTTAAAACAATTCACTTGTTATTTAAGATGCACGGAATATTGTCAGATGAAAATGCACGTCAGACTCATTCTCCAAAACTTGCAAGACTTATTTTGAAAAAAGTTGTCACAAAAAATCAATATGAAAAATCTAAAAGTTTTATCCATCTCTGACCCTAGAACTGAACTTCATAAAACAATCTACCCAGACTTGCATCAAAGTGACATCACCATTATACTGACAGTATGTTGTTTTTACTACTTAACAGGGGTGTCTCATGTATGGCCACCATTACATTTATCCACAATGTTCAACGCAATGTCTCCTGACAGAAGATCATTTTGCCTTAAAATAAAAATAAAATAAATAAAGTCCTTACTGAGTGTTACTCAGGCAAAACCTTTACTGAGGTCAAAGGGAGTTTTGCCTGAGTAACCACTAAAGCAGGGGTCCCCAACGCGGTGCCGGGGGACCTACTGGCCGCCAGAAAAGCAGCCGCCAAAATGCCGCCGAGAAGCAGCAACGTCAAGAAGTGCTGCCGCCGAAATGCTGCTGAATTTCGGCGGCATTTCGGCGGCGACGCCTCTTGATGACGCTGCTTCACGGCGGCATTTCGACGGCGACACCTCTTGACGTTGCCGCTTCACGAATTTCAGCGGCGACGCCTCTTGACGTTGCCGCTTCACAGCGGCATTTAGGCGGCTGCTTGTCCGGCAGCTACAGTCCTCGGAGGCTAGTCGTCCGGGCGCCCGCCCCACGGAAAAGGTTGGGGACCATTGCACTAAAGGAATCAAGACTTAGGCTTTAATCCTTGCAATATGCACTTCAGAATTTGATCCTTAGTATTTTTCTCCCTCTTGTAGGAATGACTGGGAAAACAGAAATTTTGGCCAAGTTGTTTTTCTACATAGTAATGAAAAAATGCACCTGACAAGTCTTTCCGAGACCCATCTCGTCACCCAGGATGCAGCCGTGCTGAATGTCGTAGCACTGTACTAGCCACTTTACTCCTTCCATTTGGTAGGAACGGAGTTGGATACCTAGAAATAAAAGTAAATATTGTGTAAAGCTACATCCTACTGTAATGCAATTTACATGGCATTACATCCAGAGACTGTACAGAATATGCCTGCCAGCCTGCCCGTCTGCCAACCCAGAGCACATAGCATTGGTACTTCACCGGTGGCACTGGCTGCAAATACGTTTTCAGGTGGAGTTTAAGGCACTGGTTTTCACTAATAAATCCCTAAATGATTTGGGACCTGCCTGCTTGGTAGATCATCAAACTCCTGCAACTGAGATCAGTGGAGGAGATGCCTGAACTGGTGCATCTCCTCAAATTAAACAGGAGGGAAATTCTTGAGTCGAATTTTCCATGATGGGTTCTCAACTTTGGAACTTACACCCCCTGCACCCCGGTCTGCCAGGGTGCAGCTTTGTTAACCTACGACAAAGCTCATCTTTTCTCGCTGGTGTTTGGGGATGGAATTATTGGCAACAAATTGAGGAATAGGGTAGTCTAGTACAGTAGTTCTCAACCAGGGGCCCAGGGGCCCCTAGGGGGCCTCGAGCAGGTTTCAGGGGGGCCTCCGAGTAGGGCCAGCATTAGACTTGCTGGGACCCAAGGCAGAAACCTGAATCCCCACTGCATGGGGCTGAAGCCCAGGTTCCTAAGCCCTTCCACCCGGGGCTGAAGCCTGAGCTATGTAGCTTCATGGGGGCCCCTGTGGCATGGGGCCCCAGGCAATTGCCCTGCTTGCTACCCCCTAAGGCTGACTGGCTTTTATATGCAGAAAACCAGTTATTATGGCACCGGTGGGCATGGAGTTTTTATAGCATGTTGGGGGTGGGGTTGAGAACCTCTGGTCTAGTAAGTTTACTATTACTGATGCTTTGTTATTGTGAGTTTTATGCATTGTAAAAAGCACCTGGAGCTTTCTGTATGGATACTTCTTGCTAGATGAGTTGTAACCAAAATAGAAATAAATAAATCCCCACACTCCCAGATTTCTTTAGCATCCTCCTCTGTAGTCATAAATTGTGCTACATGTAGCTCTGTTCATACTCACTGAAGACATTAATATTACAGACTCTTGATAAGGTGATTGTATTGAACTGTCTTTCTGCCTGCCTAAATTGGGGGTGGAGGATGATTTTGTGGTTAAAGCACAGGACTGGGGGGAGGGGGGGAAGAAGAGCTGGGCTCCATTCTAAACTCTGCCAGAAACTCCACACATAACATAGGCCAAAGTCACTTAGAACACAATTTTCAGGAACGTCAACTGATTTGTTACCCAGCTTGAGACATCTAGGCCAAGATTTTCAAAAGTGGGCGCCTAAAGTCAGGCCATGTACACCTCTCCCCCGATATAACGCGACCCGATATAACACGAATTCGGATATAACGCGGTAAAGCAGTGCTCCAGAGGGGCGGGGCTGTGCACTCCAGTGCATCAAAGCAAGTTCAATATAATGCAGTTTCACCTATAACGTGGTAAGATTTTTTGGCTCCCGAGGACAGTGTTATATCAAGATAGAGGTGTATTTAAGTGCCTAAATGTGGATTTTGGCGCCTCTGTGGAAATCAAATATATAGTCAGACACTTTAAAATGCAGCCTCATTTTCAACACAGGCCATTTATTTAGGCGCTCAAATATGGATTTAAGTGTCTAACGTCAGGCTCCCACTCTTGAAAGTCTTCGTCTCAGCATTTACTATGGTGTGGTAATCATTTCTAAACAAGCTATTTGCCGGATTTTCTATATTTAAAACAGGGTAGGGCACAGTAAAGGCAAGTATTGTATTGTAGCCACCACTGCAAAGCAATGTATGTTTATCTTCACAACATAAAAACAAAAATTAAAGACTCCTGTATTCTTTTCTTCAATACCTTGGCTTCGATACTGTGACCCACACCTTAATTCCTTGCTATAAAGCGTGAAACCTCTCCCACTGTCTCCATGAAAGACCCAGAGAGTGGATTGAAATATAGCTCCCAACTCTGATGTAGAGTGTGCAAACAAGCCGACTGGAGAATTGCTCTGCAGTGGATTATAATAAATAATACTTTCCCTTCACTAGCACCTGCCATCAAAGGAGCAGAAAGCACCTTACACCTGTTGAACAAGCTTCCGAGCCTACTTTGAGGTAGGTGAGAATTATCCTCATTTCACAGACAAGGAAACCTAGGCACCAATAAATGAAGGGACTTGTTCACAGGAAGTGTTGTAGAAGAGTCAGGAGTGGAGTCCAGGAACTTCCAACGCCTGAGCTCTAACTAGAAAGTCAAGAAGCAGATTGATGAACTACAACCTGGGAGGGTTAGAGATGTAGCAAGTGGGTTAGGGAACCATTCTCTACAGTAGGGAACAGAGAATAGGAGCAAATATAAAGTCTCATACCCAAGCCAGCCTCCCTCCAGAAAGTCTCTATATTATTGTAAGACTTTAGTATAAGTGTTAACTGATTGCAGTTGATTGGGACCAAGAAAAAAATAAACATAGCATTGTGGCAGATTTTTTTTTTTTTTCCAGGGAGAGTGACAGACACTGGAATGTTAAATGTGGATTTATTTCATTTCTGCAATTTCCTAACATTACAATAATCTTCATTTTGGAAATGCTGATGGTAGAAAAATAGTTCTTGCTTTCTAGGATATTGTTTTAGAAGACAAAACCATGTGACTGTTATTTTTAGAGCCTATCACCCTGCCAAAATGAAGGAGCGTCCCCCTTTTTAAATTTACTATGTAACATTTCAAACTTTTTTTTGTGTACAGCTACCTTCTCCAAGCTCCAGAGAGCTGGACAGTTTCTGTGGGAAAAGATAAAAAAGAGGTTTATTTGATTTAAAAAAAAAAATCTTAACCATAAAAATGGGTAGAGTAAACCGAATTCTAGTTTACACCAGTGTAATCCCAGAATAACTCCACAGAACCAAATTCTGCTCTTAATTACAGCACTGCCTGACTAGGTTAGCTAGAGAACTGCATTAACTCTAGTGGAGTTTATTTACTGACAGCAGACCCTGCCCCAGGTCTAAGCCACCTCTCACTGCTGTAGGGAGAAGAACTGCCTGCAGTCTCACCCCAGTTCACACACCATGTGCCCAGGGCACTGACACCCTCGAGATCAGCAAACCCTTCACTTACTTTACCCTACAAACAAGTAACTTCTTCTGACAGCTCAAGCCATCCCCACTAACCTGTCAGACCCCATTGGTGCAAGTCCTTCTCTTTAACGCCTGCCCCGCCCGTCCTTGCTGTGGGTTTATTGCACAGGGCCTGGAAGAAGTGAGACATCGCGATCTACAAATACTCCTCCCTTAGGGTGCTACCCCATTAGCTGCCAGCAGCAGTTACAGGAAACCCCCTCTGACCTAGCAGAATTGTCCCGGAAGGAGGCAAGTCAGAGTAATTATGTCATTGGCTGATTGAAGCACAGTCTTTATGCAGATCCTCCCTGCAGTCTTGGATTGGCTGGTTTCACAAGACGACTTCCCTCATTGGGTAGACACAGCTCACAGCTGTTGATTGGATGAATGGCTGGACTGCTGTAGCATTTTTCTTGGCACAGCGCCTGGGATGCTATTTCCATGCAATCTAGCTTTGCAGGTGTGCAAAACCACAGGTGCTGGAACTCGGGGTGTTACTGCACCCCCTGGCTTGAAGTGGTTTCCATCATACAGGGTTTTACAGTTTGGTTCAGACGGCTCTCACCACCTTTGTGCAAAACCGCGTAAGAGCTTCAACTCAAGGTGTTTAGGAGGGGAATTCGCAAAGCCACAGGGTTCTGTACTTTCTCACCCACTCCTGGCTTCTTGTCTGATGTCTGAAATAAAGAGATGAAAACTCGCTTTATAACACACTGCATTTCCCTAGCACTTTCCATCAGAGCATCCCGAAACTTATCAACTAGTAACCGTCATTAAAAAAGTCACAGGAAAAAATGTTTAAAACATTAATCTTTGTGACAACTGTATTTACTCTTATTTTTTTCTGTTTTTATAGCTTTTTTTTTCTCTCCCTCGTTACTATGGGAAAAACACATAATGGAGAAAAGTGATTGGGCCATGAGCCTGCTAACAGCTGTGCACCTACTTAACTTTATACATGTGAATTGTTCCATTGAGATCAATTGGTCTTCAAACCATAATGGTAATCAGGTGATTAATCGAAGGATTAGGGCTATGCAAAGTTTTGCACACAAGTATATCGTAAAAAAGTTGGGGCATTATTGACTATACAGGGGAAACAGTGACATCGACTGTGCACTAAGTGCTGCCTGTGAAATTGGGGGATTTTTTTTCTCATTTACCCCTACAAAGTGCGTTCACTTCCCCTGCAACCCGCGAGTGCAATCCATCACCGCGCGTCCCCTTCAACCTACTATGAGCAACGTCACGCTGCATTTTCCCCGTCCCTGGGCAATATACACCCAACCCTCCTGTGGTCACGCCCCCTTCAACCGCCTATGTGCAACCTTGCTGCGGACACTTCCCTCTTATATCCCCTGTGTGCAACCCTCACCCCCGCTGCATTTCCTTAGCTATTCCGTGTGCACCCCTCTGTACAACCCGCCCTTTGCATTTCCTCACCCCTTCCCTGTGCACGCGCACTGTGCAACCTCCCAGCTGCAGACCCCTTCCCTCCCTCCCTCCCTCCCCCTACAATCCCCCCGCCCAGTGTTACGCCCCCACTGCATTCGCTCCCCCTTCAGCCCCTTCCCCCCGCGCAACTCCTCCCGCTTGGCTCTTCATCCCCTCCCTGCGCTGCAAAGCCCCCTGCACAGCACGTCTCCTCCTCCTCCCGTGCACACGCCTTGCGTCGCCTCCCCCTGCCTCGTCCTGCCCCCGGGCGCTGCGCTGAGCCGCCCGCTGCCCCTGGAGGCTGCTCCGGATCATCATGGCGCCGCTGCTGCTCTCGCTGGCGGTCGCGCTCCTGCTCTTGTATCTGGGCTTCGTGCGGCGCAGCACCGGGACCCCCCGCACCGCCTTCCACCGCCGAGAGCCGGGCCGGGCCGGGGACAGCGGTCACCAGCCCCCGCGGGACGCAGTGAGTATCGGGCCGGGCCGTGGGCTGCTCCCCGGCATGGGAGTGGGGTCGAGTAAAGGGGGCTTTGCCTCCCGTCTCGGCGGTGGGGTTGGGGTGTCACCCCCGGGGGCGATGGGACGGGGAGGCTCCATCCACCCATCCCCGCCCTGCGCCAACCTCCCCGCCCGCAGCACTTCTCTCTCTCTGTCTCTCCCCAGTGGGGTCCCCCGCTGTCCGGCTTCCCGCTGCGCCTCTTTGTCCATGTGGCTAACACGGTGAGTACCTGCCCTGCGCCGGGAGCCCCAGCCCAAGAGGTGCAGCGGGGAGCCCGCCCCAGTAATAATGGGATTTGGCACCTATGTCATTTGCCAGCTGCTTTACAGCTGTTATTGCTGACAGTTTCCCCTTCTCCAGGGAGGCAGATCTGAATTAACCCCATTTGATAAAGAGAGGGGAGGAGTCCAAGTAAAGAGACGTTAAAGCTTTGTCTTCATGAGGGTGAAGACAATTTTTTAAACCTTTATTAAGCTAACCTCCGTCAAAATCCTAGTGAGGCCAAGGCAGCTGTAGAACTACAGTGTCGGGCAGGTCAACACATAAAATACTGCAGCGGATGGCTGTAGGTCTGGAGTGAAGATGCTCCTACGCAGGATGGGAGAAAGCTCTTCCCTCAATGTAGTTAATCCATCTCCCCCAGTGGTAGCTATGGTGGCAGGAAAAGCTCTCCAGTTGACATAGTGCTATCTTTAGGGGGGGGAGGGTTAGGCCAGTATAAATATGTTGCTCCGGGGTGTGGCTTTTTCACACCCCTGAACAATATAGTTATACCAATATAGGTCTCCTAGCGTAGGCCAGACGTTAGTTTAGACATGCTAAAAATACATCTTTTTTGCCTCTTGTAGACACAGCCTAAATGTTTAGTTCTTAGTTTGTGATAGATTTGGGATTAGAAATCAATAAATTCTTAACTTCCAGTGCTGTGCTCAGACCACTTAACACCACTTCTCTAATGCCACGGCTAGAGGGGATAAAGGATGCTGTTGGCATGAAACTCATTGGAATTAAATACAGTCATAGAAATGTACACCTGACAGGGACCTCAAGTGGACTTCAGGTCCAGCCTCCTGCACTGAAGCAGGACTAATTAAACCTAGACCATCCCTGACAGGTGTTTGTCCAACCTGTTCTTAAAAACCTCCAATGATGTGGATTCCACAACCTCCCTTGGAAGCCTGTTCCAGTCCTTAACTACAGTATCCTTACAGTTAGAAAGCTTTTCCTAATATCTGACCTACATTTCCATTACTGAAGATTAAGCCAATTACTTCTTGTCCTATTTTCAGTGGACACAATAATTGATCTCCGTCCTCTTTATGACAGCCCTTAACATATTTGAAGATTATCGGGTCCCCCTCAGTTTTCTTTTCTCAAGACTTAACATGCCTAGTTTTTTTGTTGTTGTTGTTGTTGTTTTTTTAAACCTTTCCTCATAGGTCAGGTTTTTTAAAGCTTTTATTACTTTTGTTGCTTTCCTCTATACTGTCTCCAATTAATCCTCATCTTTCCTAAAGTGTGGTGCCCAGAATTGGAAACGTTACTCCAGCTGAGGCCTCCATGTAGAACAGGACAGTTACCTTCTGTGTCTAATATACAACATTCCTTAATGCACCCCAGAATGATATTAGTCCTTTTTGCAACTTCATCACATTGTTGACTCATACTCAGTTTGTCATCCATTCTAACCCACAGATTTTTTTCAAGCACTGTTACCATCTAGCCCCCTTTTGTTGTGCATTTGATTTTTCCTTCTTTAGTCTTTTGTATTTATCTTCATTGAATTTTATCTTGTTGATTTCAGACCAATTCTCCAATTTGTCAAGGTTGTTTCTAACCCTGTCCTCCAAAGTGCTAGCAACCCCACCCACCTTGGTGTCCTCTGCAGATTTTATAAACATACTCTCCATTCCATTATCCAAATCATTAATGAAAATATTAAATGGTACTGGGACTGATAACAATTGATAACTACTCTTTTGAGTAAAATCTTCCAACCAGTTGTGCACCCACTTTATAGTAACTTAATCTAGACAATGTTTCCCCAGTTTGCTTATAAGAATGTGATGTGGGATTGTATCAAAAGCCTCACTAAAATGAAGATATATCACATCTACTGGGTCCCCATATCCACTTGGCCAGTAACCCTTTCAAAGAAGGAAATTAAATTGCTTTGGCATGATTTGTTTTGACAAATTGATGCTAGTTATTCCTTATAACCCTGTTATCCTCTAAGTGCTTACAAACTAACTGTTTAATAATTTATTCCAATATCTTCACAGCTATTGAAGTTAGGCTTACCAGTCTATAATTCCCTGCGTCCTTTGTGTTCCCCTTTCTTAAAGATAGGTACTGTATTTAACCTTCTCCAGTTTTCAGGGACCTCACCTGTCCTCTTTGAGTTCTCAAAGATAATTGCTAACAGTTTCATGATTGCTTCAGCTAGTTCAGTAAGTACCCTAGGATGATTTTCATCAGACCTTGCTGATTTGAATACATCAAACTTACCTAAATCCTTTCTCTAAGTTACCAACAACATGGCTAAACCATTAAAACTGTAAGAGTGTTGTAAATATCATTTATGATTTGCATTACAGTACATCTAGAAGCCCTAGTCTGGGATCAGTCCTCCATTGATTTTGGTGCTGTGCTCTCTCTCTCTCAAAAGATGGTCGATGCCCCCAAAGCATTTAATAATTTACTTTCTGCATTTGACAGTTGCACTTTGATTTTCATGTCCTATTGTTGATTGATTATATAGCACCAGCCGTCTGTGAAATGCCTAGCAAAAAAATTGGGTTTCCAGCACTGCAGGGAAAATTTTATTTATTTGTTTGTTAGTTTTCATTGGAATAAGAATAAAAATCGCCTTGTGGGAAAGCCATTCCTTAAATTTGTGTAAACTCTTGCATGTCACTTCTTTTTAAAACAACTTCTACATTTTAGTCCCAAAGTTAGTCAGTGGGAGGACACAGAGGTGTGTTTTACAATTTAAAAATCCAGTATTTTCCCCTCACTATTCATAATTGCTGCTTGGAAGAAGAAAACGGGGATCTCTGTTGAGTGGGCCCAAATCCAGCTAGCTTCACTCACACAAGTAATCATGTTGAAGCCAGGGGGGCTATTCGCATGAGTAAAGTAATCAGGATTTGTCCATTTCTGCAGCTCATGCACTGTGATTCTTTGGAGATCGCACAGACCTAGGCTCCTGTAACAAGAATGGCCAGTTTAACGGGTTGACTGTCTGAGAAGTACTCTGATCAAGCTTTACCAGCGCAGATGCTGGTAGGTAAACAAAGCAGTGAACAGTACCAATTTGCACTGGGAAGTTGACCAGTCTAGTTACCTAAGGTTTGTCAGTGAAAACATTTTGGAATAAAACAAACTTCACCCCTTTAAAATGGTCATTTCCCTGTTCTGAGCAGGTTTAGAGGACATGGTTATTTAAAACACCGGTGGCTGATCTGTACTACTACAATGCTGGGGTGCTTTTAAAAAAAAAAAAAGAGAGAGAAAAAAGCTCAGTGTGGAGACAGGCATTCTCTGAGGCCCCATGACAGGTAAATATTTGTTTACAATACGTTCTGAACTCCTTGGGGAAATCCTGCAGCTGAGGCCAAGTATAAAAACCCTTTCCACATGGAAAAAATCATGACATTCCAGCTGCTTATGACTTTACTGTCAGCAGATGACAGAGAATCCACCATCCAAACAGTGAAATCTTGCCTCACCAGTTTCCTGAGAATTTTTAAGCTCTTCTTGGTTCATTGATTTATTCCTACCTGCCTGGCTGCTCCTGATCTCTTCTCTGATCCTGGCACAACCATGCGATTTGTGCACAGCAGTGTGCTGATAGGGATAAGTGACTGACCCTCAGTTTAAGGTGATCTTGATATGTGACCAGACAGAACACACATTTGCTTCAGCTCCAGAATAGGTTTTTGTAAAATGTTTTACCTTTACAACATATTGGGGTAGCAGCTTTCTTCTTAAAGCTATGTACAAAGAGCTATTGCCAGAGCTACATAAATTACATCTCCCTTCCCCGCACGTTTAATTGTGTGGCTTGTTCCTGAGCTTGACAACTGCAGGGAAGGGGAACTAGCTACAGGGAATTTTTCTTAATGGAGCTGTCTTTATGGCTAAAGCACAGGATGGGGAGCCAGGATTCTCTTCCCAGTTCTGCCACTGACTTGCTGTGTGCCCTTGGGCTAGTCACATTGCCTCTCTGTGCTTTAGTTTCCCCATATGTGAAATGGAAATATTTCCAAACCTCACAGGGGTGTCTTAGGGGTTTAATCTTTGTTTACATTTGTAAAACATGTTGATATCTCAGAAATAAGGAGCTATTATAAATACAAATTAATAATTTAGTCTATTGATCTTTTCTACCTTTTTACCTAAATGCAGGAATAAGAGACGCCTGCAGAAAATTTCAGCATATTTTTCCCTACCCTGAATTCTGTCAATAATTAATTTTTAAGCACAATCTTGTACTGTTAAATCAGGGCAGAACATGACTGATCTCTGGAATCGTTAATATTGCCACATTAGCAAAGGCATAAAGATAGAGTTTGAATGCCTTCGTTCCCAGTGTGGAACATTTACATTTCTAATGCTTTACTGAGATGACTAGGTTGAGGAAGGGGAGCAGGTTCACTGGTGTATCAGGGCAACAGAGTATTAATGGCATTGTGAAAGCTCCTTGCAATGGATTAAATAAGATAGAAACTTCATAACTCTTTTATTCAGAGTTTGTGTTTTGCAGAAAGCTACAAGGATTGTGGATGGAACTTACAGATTTCTTGTGGCTGACTTGACTTTTTTGTTTCCAGTCTGTGAGCACGTGGCTTTTGGGATTGTCTCTCTCTGAAGGATGGGTATTGATGTATTTTGGCTAGTGAATGGAAGGAACATATATCAGGAATGTTCAGGATTCTGTAAACGTGGACCAAATCTATGGTTTGACAGTTTCCCTTTAAGGATTGCATGAATGGAATTCTCATATCTTTGGTTTGTATTATAATTTCCTTATAGTATAGAGCTCCCCACAGCTAGCGCTCCCAGTTGCGCAAGAGAGGAGCTAAGGTAAAATTAGCTGTCAACTAATTCTACCTGTTTTTCATCCTCTGTTCTCTTCTCTTCTAGGCTTTTGGGCAGTTTTGTGTAATGCCGCTTTTACTGAGGTAAGAGTATGTTCCATATCTGCACTCTGAGCACTACAAATCTGGGGTATCTGCAATGACCTCTTTAAAGGGGGAGTCTGTGTAATTTGGGATTTTCCTAGGGCCCTGAAGAGAGTGGGCAGAACTATTGAGCAGAGGCCCTGGTGTTTGCTGGCGTTTTTCTTTAATTTTTTTCTAATTTGATGACATTCAGATTTTCTATCAGGGAAGATTTAACCCTTTCTTTTCACAGCCAACCTTGTGCTTGGAAACTTCCTTTGGGTTGCCTCTCTGCCATCTTATATGTTCTTACTAAAGAGCAATCTCCTCTTTCTCAAAGTTCAGGGGCATACCGATCCGACGTTTTTGTTCACCTGTAGTAGGGGCAGGAGAGCAATAAGGGGCTGTGAAAGATTTCCAGGGTACAACCTGAAACCGTGGGACTGCTGTGCCCCCTTAACTCTCCAGCCTGGGCTGTCTCTCATGATGCTTTGCCAGTGACAAGCAGCAAACCCCTCCAGATGCTGCGATCACAGTTGACAGCATACAGGCACACACCCAGCTAAATTGCATGTATGCGCTCTCAGCCACTCATGAACTATACAGAGGGAGACACGAGAATTGTACCTTCTTACGCTGCTCAAGAGCTTCTCTTGAACAATGCAAGCTCGTTAATTAGTTTGACACTTCATCAAAGGAAATGGACATGCACCAATCTTTGTAATCTGAGCAGATTCCCTAAGCATTCCAGATAAACTCACTGGTTAAGATTAAACATTAAAATAAGTTTATTGACTACAGAAAGATATCATTTATAATCACTTAAAATCTAACTATCTCTGACCTTTATGCCTATGCAAGAGATAAATGTAAACACATTCTAAATACTAAACTTTATCAGTCTTAGTAAGATTTGAATCGAACAGCTTTTCTCACCCCACTGGATGTTGCTGGCAGGTCATAGTTCCTAATACACAGGCTGAATTCTCTTCTCAGCCTGGGACCAATCTCTCCAGTTCAAAGTCTTTTCTTCCAAACATTCTTGTTGTCTTCAAAGTAGGTGGGGAAGGAGAAGGGTCTCATGAGGCCGCTGCCCTTGTTATACTCTCAGTTCATGTCCCTGGGAAAATACTAGCCCAAACATGTCTTAGTGGACCTTGCTGAGTCAGAGTTGAGCAATCACCATTGTGTAGTGCTTGCGCAACTGTCTCTTATTAAATTGTAAATCTCCTGCTGGTCAATGGGTGGTGATGGTCATTTAACACCTGCCTAGGTGTGGGTCACCTCCTTTGGTGCCACTGGAGAACAAACAGTGGGTGACTCCCAGACTCACAACATATTTCAATAACAACCATATAGCAAAGTCTTAGAACTCCGTATGCAATGATGATATACATATTTTGACAGAATAATGAGTTTCAGCAGATCATGACCTTTCCTATACATGCTTTTTTATGAAATATCATAACCATTTACAAATGATGAATATGGAGGTTACAGGGTGCTACTTTGAGGTACAATGCGTCACGGGTCACATGAGAGTCAGAGCCAAATTGAGAATTCTCTTTGAAGTGTTCAGATCAAAGGTTTTGGTTTAGTTTATTCCAGACCTCCCAGTTGCCTTTTCAGCGTATGCAGTCATGAACATGCCCTTAATTGTGTGCACTTTGATCTGAAGAGGCACTAATAATTCAAGCTCGCAATGCAGCCCACAAGTATTGCTTATAATTTGGTGGGCAATATCTTGCAGATCCCAATACATTTTAAAGTTCTTCCCTGTAGTGCTAAGAACACTTGAAAAATGCCTGGTTTTAGGTAGGATCTACAGTGCGTTCTATAGCTACTGAATACCTCCAAAAGAAATGCAAATTAACAAGGACAGAAACTGTCACGCTCTTGTACAGTGGATCACTCCTTAAAATCAGGACCCTCATAGATATTGCTCATAGACTTTAAGGTCAGAAGGGACGATTATGATCTTCTAGTCTGACCTCCTGCACAACGCAGGCCACAGAATTTCACCCCCCACTCCTGTAGCAAACCCCTGACCTATGTCTGAGCTACTGAAGTCCTCAATTTGTGGTTTAAAGACTTCAAGCTGCAGAGAATCCTCCAGCAAGTGGCCCGTGCCCCATGCTGCAGAGGAAGGCAAAAAACCCCCAGGGCCTCTGCAATCTGCCCTGGAGGAAAATTCCTTCCTAACCCCAAATATGGCTATCAGCTAAACCCTTAGCATGTGGGCAAGACTCACCAGCCAGACACCCAGGAAAGAATTCTCTGTAGTAACTCAGATCCCACCCTATCTAGTGTCCCATCACAGGCCATTGGGCATATTTACTGCTAATAGTCAAAGATAAATTAATTGCCAAAATTAGGCTATCCCTTCATACCATTCCTTCCATAAACTTATCAAGCTTAATCTTGACACCAGATATGTCTTTTGCCTCCACTGCTCCCCTTGGAAGGCTATTCCAGAACTTCACTCCTCTGATGGTTAGAAACCTTCATCTAATTTCAAGTCTAAACTTCCTGATGGCCAGTTTATATCCACAAAAATAACAGGAGTACTTGTGGCACCTTAGAGACTAACAAATTTATAAGAGCATAAGGTGCCACAAGTACTCCTGTTATTTTTGCGGATACAGACTAACACGGCTGCTACTCTGAAACCAGTTTATATCCATTTGTTCTTGTGTCCACATTGGTACTGAACTTAAATAATTCCTCTCCCTCCCTGATATATTTATAGAGAGCAATCATATCTCCCCATGGCCTTCTTTTGGTTAGGCTAAACATGATCACTCGAACCAATGTTGTCCCCTACAACCATTTCTTCTATGAGGTCCTCACTACTCACCAAAACCAAATCTAAAATGGCATCCCCTCTTGTTGGTTTAGTAACTACTTGGTGAAGGAATCCATCAGCTATCGCATCCAGGAAAATCTGAGCCCTATTATTATTACTAGCATTTGTCCTCCAGTCTATATCTGGGAAGTTAGTCTCCCATGATCACACAATTTCCATTAGTATTTACTTCATTAAAAACATTAAAGAGGTCTCTATCCATATCCAAATTGGATCCCAGCAGTCTGTAGCACACCCCAAACACTATCCCAGGGAGGCTCTAGTAGTTTTCTTCCCCAATGTGATTTTTGCCCAGACAGACTCTGTCTTATCCATTCCATCACTTCTTATATCTTTACAGTCTACCTCATCATCGATATACAATGCTACTCCACCACCTTTGCCTTTATTTCTGCCTTTCCTAAACAGCACATAGCCTTCAATACCTGTACTCCAGTCATGACTTCTGTTCCACCATGTTTCTGGTTTCAATAGCTCTAGTTCCTCCATTTTGTTACCTAGATTCCTCGCATTAATGTACAAACATCTTAATTTTTGCTGTTTGGCATCTCTCACATTCTTTACCCAATTAGGCACAGACATTCTACCGCCAGTATCATCTATTAGAATGGTATCTACACTACCCTTCCTCCTTATGTCCATTCTCCTACCCACGGCTGTATCCTTTCTTACTTCATTTTCTTCCCTCTCAGTGTTAAAATCCGGCGTGGAGATTACCTGGACATCTCCCAACCATCTCCCCCAAATTCCTAGTTTAAAGCTCTCTTAATAGGTTGTGCCAGCCTCCATCCTAGAAGTCTATTTCCCTCCCTACTCAGGTGAAGTCCATCCCAAGAGAACAGTTGTCTGTCTATGAATGCTTCCCAATGGCCATACATCCCAAAGCCCTCCTTATAGCACCACTGCCTGAGCCATCTGTTGATCATCATAATCTTGTCACACCTTTGTTGCCCTTCTCTAGGAACAGGCAGAATTCCACTGAAGATCACCTGAGCCTCGATTTCCTTAAGCGTCTTCTCCAGTCTGGCATGGTCTCCCTTGATACATTCCAGCGAGAATTTAGCCGTATCATTTGTTCCCACATGAAGGACAATCAGTGGATTCTTTCCCACTCCCGTTAGGATCCTCTTCAGCCTCAGGTCCACATCCCGTATCTTAGCACCCGGCAGACAGCACACCCTTCTGTTCTCTGGATCAGCTCTAGTTACAGCCCTGTCTATCCTTCTCAGTAAGGAGTCCTCAATCATGTAGACCTGCCCTTTCCTGGTGATGGTGCGATTCTCCAGTCCATCCCCTGTTCCCTCTGGCTGCAAGTCCTCTCGATTCCTATTGTCCCTTGCAATCCTCCGCAACCTATCCCGTATCCTCCTGGGGCTCATATTTGGTGTTATCTCCATTGACTCTTTCCTTCTTCCTATAGGACTAACTGCTCTTCTCTTCTTCCTTGCCCTCTCACCTTCAGCGACTGCCTGCTGTGCCCCTTCTTCATTTTCCAACTCTGCAAACCTGTTCCTGAGCTCTCTTTCTCCTTCACTAGCCCGTCTTTTCCTCTGCCTGGTTCTCTTAGTCACATGTTTCCACTTTCCTCACCCAGCAGTCTCCCCTCAGAGTTCTTTGGTCCTGCTTCCATCTGCAAGTCTGAGCTTTTCCCTTCAGCCTCCTCATGCCTTTGCTCCATCATCTGCTCGAACCCCCTTCTAAACTCAACCAGAGTTTCCACCTGCATCTCCAATCCTCAGATCATTTCTTCCATCAGCTCTATCAGGCAGCACTTCATGCAGACAAAACTCTTTTCAGGTACCCCCTCCAGGATCATGTACATGCCGCAGCTTCCACATCCAGTCATCTTCATTGTGTCTTCCACTGCTTGGGTCACTACCACTGCTGCCTCTGTATCTGTCATAGCCTTCTCACCTAAGTCCTGTTAGTTCAGGAAACACAAACCAAACCAAAACACCACCACCCACAACAACACAAACCCCCAATGAGCACCAAAACACTGCCAGACTCCCCACACTCCCTTCACTAGCCTGGCTCTCTTAGTCTTTCCCTCAAGCTCCCCTTGAGAACTCACACTCAAACTCCCCTGTTTACAGCTATGTTTGCTGGTTCCTGTGCCGCTGCAGCTCCTAATTTGCCTCCTGATTCCCAGTCCTCACACCTTCCCTGTGGCATCTACAGTACTTGATTGCACGAAAGTCACATTAGGATGGTGTTATGACGAAAATAAACTTTCTTTTATAGGATTAGTGCAATTGCTTGAATATGAGTACATGTCCTCGTTTTGTATCTGTGCTGCTTATTTTCTCTCTGGGAGTGCAGGGCTTTCTAGGACCAAATCTCTGCCTGCAGTTCTCCATGTTCTAATAATCTGTCCAGGTCACTCTGCAGTTTGGGTCTGCTCTCCTTGCATGTTTTGCTCCCACTCCAATTTCAGTGTCACCTGCGGATTTAATCCTTATTTGAATTCACATCACAGAAGTACCTAACAAAGGAGGACATGGAATGTTTGGGCTTAGCTGGTGGGGGAAAAAAAAGCCTCTTCGTATCCTAAAAAAGGAATCCTGTACTAGACTATAGATAGCAGGAAGTATCATTGCTTGGAGCTTGACTGATGCTTTGGCATTTTTGAGACAGGAGCAGCTTCACAGACTATCAGGATTCTTGAGTGAGAGACTCTATTTCTAGAGTTAGACAACTTTGATTAACAAAGAAGTAAACAAAGCAGAGCCAGGATGATAAGATCCCCACTTCCCGCTTGTTTCTTATCTGCCAAATGAAAAAGTACAAAATGCATAGGACAAGGGGCTTTGATAAATTCTAAAGAAGTATAATATAAAGAACCTTCTTAACCTGGTAGTGATCTATCTTCAGCTATATGCGGTTACCTTTTCTTTGCCTTGCAGAGGCTTTGGTTTTGATTGTAGTTCCTCTTGTTCTGTTTATTCCCAGGCATAAAAAATGGAGCACCAATTTGCAGAAGGGCTCCCTACATCTGCCAGATCGCTAAAATGTCTTGAGTTTTAGCCACACATCTCCTTTTGATGCTGATCTTGATACAGATCTCATTTTCACTACTGTGTATTATCAACATGGGAAATGGGGAATCCTGATGCTTGAGGATGTAGGCCATGGTATATACACTTCTACCCTGATATAACATGAATTTGGATATAATGCGGTAAAGCAGCGCTCCAGAGGGGGCGGGGCTGCGCACTCCAGCGGATCAAAGCAAGTTCAATATAACGCAGTTTCACCTAAACGCAGTAAGATTTTTTGGCTCCCGAGGAGCGTTATATCGGGGTAGAGGTGTATATTAAAAAATTACATCACTTAAAGTTGCTTGTACTTTTTTTTTTTTTTTTTTTTTTTTTAAACCCTCATTTTTTGTCTTGGGAATGAAATCCTGGCTTGACTGAACACCACTCCCATTGACTTTAATGGGGCCAGGATTTTTCCTTGTGTTACAATTTGGGTGTCTGCAGGTTGACGGATAAGGACTTCACATATTTTAGGAAGTAGGAGGAATTGCAAAACAAACAGACTGGGGTAGCTGGGATCCCAGCATTTGGAAATAAGCTGTAAAAGAGGAAGAGAGTTGTATAGAACTACAGAATATCTGGTGTACACCATGTGGACATCACAAGATGGTGCGAGAGCATGGCTGTCTGCAACCCATTTGATGACAAAATGGCTGAGTGGTCATTCATGACTTGTTCTTCGGCTTTAACCTGCCTTTGCCAAATTGTCATGAATATTTACAGGCACAAAATCTGTCTCAGTCTTAGTACAGTGATCACTGGAAGGAAAAATATTTTATTCAATCTAGAAGGAAAAATTTTACTCTTCTCAGGTGAGCAGAACTTTGCAATGCTAGTTAAAGCTGATGTCTCCTTTGACTACTTTCGTTGATGTCTCCAGCTGCAGGAAGGCGTAGCTATTGAAGACCTGCTTTGTCATCACACTGTATTCCACTACGAGTGCAGAAGCAGGCTCTGATCACTGGGGATGTTCATTTCTAAGTGACATTGGTTTCTTCCTGGGACTCTCCTTCTCAATAATAAGAGAATTGTGTGGGCATCGATCCATGGTGGTGTGCTGTCCTCTGTAGAGTATACGTAAAAGATCTGCTCTAGGAATTATTTTGGGGAAGTTTTTATGGCCTGTGTTATACAGGAGGTCAGATCAGTGGTCCCTTCTGGCCTTGGAATGTACAAAAAATAATGAATAACCTAGTAATCCTTCTGCTCTACCTCTGCAGAGGAACATGGTGACAGAGAGAGAAAATTGTTTTCTAGTACTTCTGCAAAACAGTGCACATTGTTCAAAAGAACTCTCCAGAAGCATTTTCCTCTTAACAAAATGTTTGTGAATTAAAACATTAGGATCGGGCTTACAAACTCAAGCAGTGACTCTCCGTCTCTCTTCCAGGATGAATAACTTCACTCTCATGCACTATCTTGATATCCATGAAGACCCCACATTTATTCCAGAGGTTGCTGCTGAGGGAAGAAAGGAAAAGCCTGAGACTAAAAACACATTGGAGGTTCTCAAGCAGTTGATGGAGACCAGGTCAGCATGATGTGCAAGGAGTAGGGGGTTTGTATGTGTGTGTATTAATGCAGTACTGGGTCATTATGTCATTGTCAGTAGTCTGGACAAAATCAGGTTTCCCAAAACAAAGTGACATTCTGTATGTCTTAAACAGTGGCCCAAGTTTATAAGGATTTCTCACGCACACGCACACGCACACACACACACACCCCTCTCCTCCCCCCCCCCCCCCCCCCGGATGCTTTCTGAATTCTAATGTGCAGCATCCTTTCCTTTCTCTTCCTTTGCAGTTTGTGTCCTTACTCAATATCTCCCCATGCTATCTCTGCACCTTCTGATACCGAAAGCTCCCCTTACTTCATTAACCCTTGTCTAGACTGTGGGGAAAATCTGTTTTGAATTAAGATGCATTTGAATTATGTACTGTTTGTGCTAGGTACTTAAATGTTTTTACACCAGTTATAGCAACTTAGTGCTTAAGTGCCTATACACAAATGCAAGAAGCCTGGGAAACAAGCAGGGAGAACTGGAAGTCCTGGCACAGTCAAGGAACTATGATGTGATTGGAAAAACAGAGACTTGGTGGGATAACTCACATGACTGGAGTACTGTCATGGATGGATATAAACTGTTCAGGAAGGACAGGCAGGGGAAAAGGTTGGGGAGTTGCATTGTATGTAAGAGAGCAGTATGATTGCTCAGAGCTCCGGTATGAAACTGCAGAAAAACCTGAGTCTCTGGATTAAGTTTAGAAGTGTGAGCAACAAGGGTGATGTCGTGGTGGGAGTCTGCTATAGACCACCAGACCAGGGGGATGAGGTGGACGAGGCTTTCTTCCGGCAACTAACAGAAGTTACTAGATCGCAGGTCCTGGTTCTCGTGGGAGACTTCAATCACCCTGATATCTGCTGGGAGAGCAATACAGCAGTGCACAGACAATCCAGGAAGTTTTTGGAAAGTGTAGGGGACAATTTCCTGGTGCAAGTGCTGGAGGAACCAACTAGGGGCAGAGCTCTTCTTGACCTGCTGCTCACAAATAGGGAAGAATTAGTAAGGGAAGCAAAAGTGGATGGGAACCTGGGAGGCAGTGACCATGAGATGGTCAAGTTCAGGATCCTGACACAAGGAAGAAAGGAGAGGAGCAGAATATGGACGCTGGACTTCAGAAAAGCAGACTTTGACTCCCTCAGGGAACTGATGGGCAGGATCCCCTGGGAGAATAATGTGAGGGGAAAAGGAGTCCAGGAGACCCGGCTGTATTTTAAAGAATCCTTATTGAGGTTGCAGGAACAAACCATCCCGATGTGTAGAACGAATAGTAAATATGGCAGGCAACCAGCTTGACTTAACAGTGAAATCCTTGCTGATCTTAAACACAAAAAAGAAGCTTACAAGAAGTGGAAGCTTGGACAAATGACCAGGGAGGAGTATAAAAATATCACTCAGGCATGCAGGAGTGAAATCAGGAAGGCCAAATCACACTTGGAGTTGCAGCTAGCAAGAGATGTTAAGAGTAACAAGAAGGGTTTCTTCAGGTATGTTAGCAACAAGAAGAAAGTCAAGGAAAGTGTGGGCACCTTACTGAATGAGGGAGGCAACCTAGTGACAGAGGATGTGGAGAAAGCTAATGTACTCAATGCTTTTTTTGCCTCTGTCTTCACGAACAAGGTCAGCTCCCAGACTGCTGCACTGGGCAGCACAGTATGGGGAGGAGGTGACCAGCCCTCTGTGGAGAAAGTGGTGGTTCAGGACTATTTAGAAAAGCTGGATGAGCACAAGTCCATGGGGCCGGATGCGCTGCATCCGAGGGTGCTAAAGGAGTTGGCGGATGTGATTGCAGAGCCATTGGCCATTATCTTTGAAAACTCATGGCGATCAGGGGAGGTCCCGGATGACTGGAAAAAGGCTAATGTAGTTCCCATCTTTTAAAAAAGGGAAGGAGGAGGATCTGGGGAACTACAGGCCAGTCAGCCTCACCTCAGTCCCTGGAAAAATCATGGAGCAGGTCCTCAAGGAATCAATTCTGGAGCACTTAGAGGAGAGGAAAGTGATCCGGAACAGTCAGCATGGATTCACCAAGGGCAAGTCATGCCTGACTAACCTAATTGCCTTCTACGACAAGATAACTGGCTCTGTGGATGAGGGGAAAGCAGTGGATGTGTTATTACTTGACTTTAGCAAAGCTTTTGATACGGTCTCCCACAGTATTCTTACCAGCAAGTTAAAGAAGTATGGGCTGGATGAATGGACTATAAGGTGGATAGAAAGTTGGATAGATCGTCGAGCTCAACGGGTAGTGATCAATGGCTCCATGTCTAATTGGCAGCCGGTATCAAGCGGAGTGCCCCAAGGGTCGGTCCTGGGGCGAGTTTTGTTCAATATCTTCATTAATGATCTGGAGGATGGTGTGGACTGCACCCTCAGCGAGTTTGCAGATGACACTAAACTGGGAGGAGTGGTAGATACGCTGGAGGGTAGGGATAGGATACAGAGGGATCGGGACAAATTAGAGCATTGGGCCAAAAGAAATCTGATGAGGTTAAACAAGGGCAAGTGCAGAGTACTGCACTTAGGACAGAAGAATCCCATGCACTGCTACAGACTAGGGACTGAATGGCTAGGAAGCAGTTCTGCAGAAAAGGACCTAGGGGTTACAATGGACGAGAAGCTGGATATGAGTCAACAGTGTGCCCTTGTTGCCAAGAAGGCTAACGGCATTTTGGGCTGTATAAGTAGGGGCATTGCCAGCAGATCGAGGGACATGATCATTCCCCTCTATTCAACAATGGTGAGGCCTCATCTGGAGTACTGTGTCCCGTTTTGGGCCCCACACTACAAGAAGGATGTGGAAAAATTGGAAAGAGTCCCACGGAGGGCAACAAAAATGATTAGGGGTCTGGAGCACATGACTTATGAGACGAGGCTGGGGGAACTGGGATTGTTTAGTCTGCAGAAGAGAAGAATGAGCGGGGATTTGATAGCTGCTTTCAACTACCTAAAAGGGGGTTCCAAAGAAGATGGATCTAGACTGTTCTCAGTGGTACCAGATGACAGAACAAGGAGTAATGGTCTCAGGTTGCAGTGGGGGAGGTTTAGGTTGGCTATTAGGAAAAACTTTTTCTCTAGGAGGGTGGTGAAGCATTGGAATGGGTTACCTAGGGAGGTGGTGGAATCTCCTTCCTTAGAGGTTTTTAAGGTCAGGCTTGACAAAGCCCTGGCTGGGATGATTTAGTTGGGAATTGGTCCTGCTTTGAGCAGGGGGTTGGGGTACATGACCTCCTGAGGTCCCTTCCAACCCTGATAGTCTATGATTCTGTGAACTTTAAAAACATGTTAGCTGCTCATAGTCAATCCTAGGCTCTACCCTGGGCTGCTGCCCTATCCCCCACCGAGTATGTTAGCTGTGTTGACTATGACCAGTGAAACATGTTTTTGAAACTGGTCAACATTAGGTTCTGATACTTTTTTTTTTTTTTTTTTTTTTTTAACAGCACGTAGTTCAAAGTTACTAGCTAACATGTTTAAAGGCAAGGCCTTAATCACCCACGTACTTAGGAAAGTTTTATGTTTGCTTAGAACATACACAGGTCAAATGCAGATTTGTCTGTCTTACCAATTAACCTGTTTTAACTGATTTCTACATGTCTGTCTCGATATTCTAACATATTCCACACCAGAAAATACAGAAAGCTATAGATTAGATTCTTGTTAGGCTTATTGACATGTTGAATTATTCTTTGTGATGTGTTTTGAGTGCAAGCTTTTTGGGGAAGGAACATGGGTTTTGTATAGTCTCTAATGTGCCTAGCATACTGTTTGTGCTATGCAAGTAATAGCTTTTCTGTGGCAAGTTATTCCTTAAACCTTCTTACAAACTCTGGATTTCAGTTGCTGGTAGTTCTAATGTGTGTCTGTCAGTGTATTTAGGTTTTGTATTTAAAAAGACTTGAGGCAAAATATTCAAATGTACCTAAATGATTTGAAACCCTTAATTCCATGACTCAGACTCCTTAGGCACTTTTGAATATTGTATCATTCTATAGTGAGGGATTTCTTAACAGCTAAAGACCTCAGCTGGGATTTCCAAAGGGGCCCAAAGCAGTTAGTTGAATTTCAGTTGGATTTTGGCAAAGAAGGTTTTCTGGTTGTTACACTGGAATCTGAAGTACTAGGTGAAGCTTTCCTAGTCAGCACCTCATCACACCCTTGTTGGCATTGTGAGTCTCAAGGAAGGTTCTTTGGCGGCTGACCGTCACTTTTTTTATTTCTCTCTTTGCAGGTCTCATCGAGCCAACACTGGATTCAGTTTCAAAGGGATCCAGGACTATCTGAACTGCTACCGGTAGGTGAGATTAAATGATTGGTGGAAAGACCTACAATATTAGGGCATCTTGTCTTCCCTTTTCCCCTCGGTCGCTTGATGTGGTTCCCTGTATCTAACGGATCTGTGTTAGGAATTTCTCCCCCAAAATTTGGACTACTACATGTACCTCCTCTTAACTTCATCCCGTCACTTCTAGTCCTTCACTCTAATCTGCTGAATAAATCCTCTTCCTAATTGGTTTTTACACTTTTCCAGTAATTGCAGACTCTCGCAAAGTGCTGCTAGGTGGGGGAGCTACGTCCGAGTCCCTAGCTCTTGGGCTTATCCATAGTCTTCTCAGTGAAATAGGAAAGCAGGGGAAGATTCCTTGTCACTTGTTGTTGTTGAGTGGGTGGATGGAAGGTCACCACAATGCAGAGCCTTTGAGGATCCTGAAGAACCTCCACTGAGTCTCCCTGCTGCTTGCCCTCCCAGTTTGACACCGTTCCACCCAGGGAGTGTGAACAGACCAGAGGTCACTGGAACAAAAAGGTCAAAACAATTCTAGGAAGCAGTGACCAGAGATTGGGAGAGGATTTTGTTCAGGCCAAACTTCTAGGAGCTGTATGCCTCAGGCCCATCTCTCATGCTAAGACAAATTATGCCGTCAGAACAAACGGAAAGGTGGGGCCCACCCCAAGGCTAGTGGGGGGCGGGGTGTTTGTGCTGTGCATGCATGCCCTAACCTCATGCAACCTCTCTGTGCATCTCAAGTGTACACATCAACCTGGTATCTAGGAGCTAGAATTACTGGAAGTGTTACTGCAACCTAGCGTATGTTGACTTTCTGAAGGCTCATTTTGGGGGGTTGATTATGAAGGCGATGTTGTGAGGCTGTTTGCAGCCCTCACCGTCAGTGGGAGACCTGCACAAAAAGTTGACTTCCGCGTTGTGCTCTGAGTTCAGCCCGCTCTCTGGCCAAAGCGAGTTTCACAGCCTTGGACCCTTTGCCAAGAAAATGCAATAGTTCTGCCCGTAGCTCTGTCATCTACAACACTCCGGCTGATCTTGGTGTTCCCAGGCTTCAGACTGGGTTTCCAGCTCCTATCTTGCTCTCTGGGGCTGGGAGTGCTGTGGAGACAAGCTCTCATGGGGAAGGAAGCATTTCATGTTGCTCAGTAGCACTAGCTGTCTAGGGAGTGTCACTGATCCGCTCCTGATTGATTGATTCCTATCAAGTTCTCAGCTCAAAGGGTGATGGTATGACACCTTCCTGCCAGAGGATGGTTTCCTTCAGAACTGTGCCTGGGAAGCAGAGAACCATCCCAGGAATCACAGGCACTGACTCTGTGAGTGCTCCAAAAAAAAAAAGTGGGTGCTCAGCACCCACCGGCAGCCCTGTGGATCAGCTCCTTCCCCTCTCCCACAGCACCTCCCGCCTGCCGGTGGCCCCACCAATCAGCTCCTGTACCTCCCTCCCAGTGCCTCTTGCCCGCTGCAATCAGCTGTTTGGAGGGGGCGGAACAGGGTAGGAAGAAGTAGGGCGGGATGGGGGATTGGCGGAAGGGGTGAAGTGGCAGTGGGGCCTGGGGCAGAGTGGGGGTCGAGCACCACCCGGGAACACAGAAAGTCAGCACCTGTGGTGGGAATTGTAACAGGATCCCAATCTCTAAACTCTCCTCCTCTGTTTTATAGGACTGGGGAGTTGACACCCTTCCAGGTTGCTAAGAATATTATCTCCTCGCTGGAGGACTGTGAGAAATCCAACCCCCCTCTCCGAGCAATCGTGCAGTGGGACCGGGCGCAGATACAGAAGGTATGTGTGCCTTTGGTGGGAGTAGGCTTCCTTCTCCCTAGAGTGATAGCAGCCAGTGATCACCTGAATGGGCACACTTTCCCTGCAGAAGAGGATATGAGCGACTAAGAGGCTCTTGCTCTGATCTGCTGCATAGATGTTCTCAGATCCTGGGATATGATTGCTGGAATGAAGTGTGCATATTTCACCCTTCTCCCCTGTTTTCCTCATTCCCTCCCCTCTCAGAGGGCCATAAATGACTCGATTTCACTTACTCCTGAGGGAGACTAATATTACAGGAGTTGCAGTTCCTACTGAATGTTGCTTAAACCAGGATGTGTTTCTCTGTGGTGTCCATACTATTCTCCCCACCCTGTGGCTCCTTTTGCTCCATGACCTCCGGACCTAGACATCATCGATCAGTAGCTTCTCTCCTCTCGCCCATGGTAAAAGGGCTCGGGCCCATCATGGGGAGATCTCTCTGGGTTGTATTTAGTTTGCAATATTGATCATGTATGTCTTCTCAGACCTATTCCATTGTCCAGCTAAGATAAAATCTTTCTCTCTTTCCAGATGGCTGAAGCCTCCACTACTCGTTACAGGAATAAATGCCCCCTTTCTCTTCTGGATGGAATCCCAGTCTGCTTGAAAGAAGAGATTAAAGTTGTGAGTTCCCTTCATGGTTGGAGTGTTGCATGGCCAGTTCAGGGTGTGTGAGATTATAAGCACTTGTTGTGTATCCTCCAGCTGAGGGACACTCAAAGGCACTTAAAAGCAGCTCATTTTAAAATATATAAAAGGAAATGTGTTACACAGGTTAATCACATATTTTTTTTTTTTTTTTTTTAAAGTAACTCACTGCTGCAGGTTGTGGTTAAGGCAAACATCTCGGTAAGATATTTGAAAAAAGGTGTAGACATTTATAGGAATAAGAGTAGAATCTGCAGTTACAGTAGCTAGACTAAACCAGTAAAACCAACCCTGAAATATGAGCATATAAAAAGCATATTCCATATCTGGTATTCGAATCGTAACTTCTAACAGCATTTAACCCATGAAACCCAGGAGGGGGCTGGAAGAGGAAAAGAGATACTTCTTATTCTGACAAAGCAGAAAGTCAGTAAACTTAGTCATAGAGTTGGAGGATGGGATATCCAAAAGTTCTCAGCGTTGGCCAGACTCTGGCAATTGGAGTCTTACCATTGACGTCGGGGGAGTGGAATTCGGACTCGAGTTCGTTGGAAAATGCTAGTTCACTGAAGCAAAATGTTTTGCCAGAAAACAAGTATGTTTCCATTGGAAATATTAACTGTTTGATTTTTAGGTTTTCTGATTCCAAGTAGCCTCCAGAGAGAACCGCAGCACAAGGAAGGCAGTACCCCGCCTGAGCAGTGAGGCTAAAAGCAGCCATTGTACTTGCCCAGCTCTAATTTCACCACAATGCCTTGAGCATCTGGGCCAGATGGGCACTGATTCCTCAGAGAATCCTGTTCTGCTGTTGTGGAGAAGAAGTTGCTGGATCTGACGTGTTCAGTACACCTAATGCACTCTTCTGTTTCTTACTAAGGTGCCTTATCACTTCCGAGCGGGAACAGCATACCTTGGGACAGAGCCAGAGACTGAAGATGCTACAGTGACTAGGAAGCTGCGGGAGGCTGGAGCAATCATTATCGGGGTCTCAAACATGCATGAACTAGGGACTGGAACCACTGGCTGTAACCCCAACAGGTAAACAAGTCACATACGCCCCGCTCCCCCCCCTTTTTGTCATTCAGGTAAATTTAAAAAACCCTCAGTCATGAAACTCAGCTGTTGAACATTCTCACATCTCACCTGCACAGTGGCAAGGAGAGCATCTTAGCCATGTGAAGGTTTGAGTGTCTGAGGGGTGGGGGTCTAAATCGAGGCACAGGATGCCTAGAGAGTAGCACAGTGCCTGGGGGACAGGTGGGTGAACTACGGCCCGCAGGACCGTCCTGCCCGGCCCCTGAGCTCCTGGCCCGGAAGGTTAGCCCCCGGACCCTCCCCCACTGTTCCCCCTCCCCTGCAGCCTCAGCTCGCTCCGCCGCCAGTGCAACACTCTGGGCGGCGGGGCTGCGAGCTCCTGGGGCAGCGCAGCTGCAGAGCCCAGCCTGACCCGGTCTCTGTGCTGTGCGGCGCGGCTGTAGCGCCACCAGCCACCGGTGCTCCAGGCAGCGCGGTAAGGGGGCAGGGAGCGGGGGGGGTTGGGTAAAGGGCAGGGGAGTTTGGAGTGGTGGTCAGGAGGCGGGGGTGTGGATAGGGGGTGGGGCGGTCAGAGGGTGGGGAACAGGGGGGTTGAATGGGGGCATGGGTCCGGGGGGGGCAGTCAGGAAGGAGGGGGGCGGTTGGATGGGGCGGCGAGGGCAGTCGGGGCAGGGGTTCTGGGGGCGGTCAGGGGACAGGGAGCGGGGGGGGTGGATGGGACAGGAGTCCCGGGGGTGGGCCGTCAGGGGGCAAGAAGTGTGTGTGGGGGCAGATAGGGGGTGGGGGACGGGCCATGCCCCCCTCCCCTAACCGGCCCTTCATACAATTTCCAAAACACGATGCGGCCCTCAGGCCAAAAAGTTTGCCCGCCCCTGCTTGCAGGGGGGAAAGTTAGGTTATTTCTGAGACATTATTTTGGTTCCTCCCCTGCCCTAAGGTGTGTCCAACCTTTTGAAAAGTCTACACTCTCATTTTATCTCCTTCAGATTCCATGGCACTGCTAGGAACCCATACAACCCCCAGCATTTCACTGGTGGCAGCTCCAGTGGATCGGCCGCTGCTGTGGCGGCAGGTGAGATGAACTGAACCCACCCAGGGGAAAAGGCCACTTCAGAATTTGCTGAAGATTTTGCAGAATTTGCAGAATTTGGGGAAGATTCTGGGGTGTGGCAGAAGTTTTGTGGGTGGGTGGAAAGAGACCAGCGATAGATGCACCCGGGGTGTTTTGGGAGCAGGGCAGAGAACAGAAGATGACCGAGTCCGAGGGGAGGGGCCTGGGATCATGAATAAGCCAGCTGGAGTAAATAGGCTTTCCATGCAGTGTTTTGTCTGGTGTAAAAGCTGGTTGTGGTTGGGCCTCTGTAAGGGGATTTGGAAGTCCGTGGGTATTGCCCTTTGTAGAGATGGGCGCTTCTGATGTAGCATATGCCAGCTCTTTCCTGTTAAAGATGCTGGGAAAATGGTGTGGGAAGGGCTGTATACAGTCTTTATGGTCCCATGCAAATACACATTTCTCTGTAGGTCTTTGCCCATTGGCTCTTGGCACTGACGGAGGCGGCTCTGTGAGGATTCCTGCTTCTTTCTGTGGCGTCGTGGGGCTGAAAGGTATTGCCCCTTTACCTGGCTGGGGATCCTGCATTTCCTGGGGGCTGGTGGACCCCACACAAAGGCCAATACCCTCCTGAGCATGAAACTGTTCCCCAGCCCTCTGCGGGGTTGGGATTATAGTGCCCGTTCAGCGTGTGGCTGTAACTAACTGTGACAAGGATTCGACTTGTGAGATCTGTTGTATTTGATTTGTGACTTTAAATTGTTGTTAGGGGACTTAGAGCTTGTGTGTCAATGCATCTTACGGATTTTAATTAAAATGAAAATAATCATTTGCAGCCAAACATGGAGACATTTACTGGGTTAGTTGGTACGTCCCTGACTCCAGATGACAATTGGGTCATTCTGTACTCCAGCCCCTCTTGTCGTCTAGCCCCGGCACAGCGACTTGCCCTGGCTGCAGGAGCAGGGATAAGTAGATGTCATTCTGAGCTGGAGAGTGGGGATTTGTTTTTTTGGAGGGGGAGGGGTTAGAAAGGAAGGAAGCCACAGCATGAGCCCCACTAGCTCTGGGTTCAGGGTCCAGAGGCATCTCTGACATGACATTGCTGCTAAGGGTTTGGAATGCACTCCATGAAAGTGGTCTCCCTCCAGCAAGTGTTGAATTTGCCCCTTCTTTCCTGTATTCCGCCAGGGAGGAGAGGACTAAGGGGGCAGAGAATCACCCAGTTGTAAATCCATGTTACCTCTGTTGGAGATCTTCTGCAAATCCCCAGGATTGATTTACAGCCTGTAAATAAATCTTCCCCAACCTAGGAATTCTGTAGTTTTGAATAAGGCGGTCACCCCAGCCCTGTATCTCAGGTTAGGGCGCCAGTTACCACTGGATTAGTAAACCCAAGTGAACTTGTAGACCTTTCTCGGGGGGCATGTGTAGTAGCTTATGGCCGACCTTCTCAGAAGTGGGGAGGGAATACTGCTAGTAGGAAGGCAGTGTTATTGGCCTCAATCCTACTGACCCCTATGCACATACTTAAAGTTAAGCACATGCATGAGTAGTCCTGTTGACCTCAGTGGGACTGCGTATGTGCTCAAATTTAAGCATGTGCTTCTTTGCAGAAGGACTTGGTTCCTAGTGTAAAGGTGGGGGTTAGTCACTTCTGCTCTGTAAAGGCTCCCCAAGGATCTAGAGCTTGGTTTCCAAAATGTTAGTCCTACTTCCCCCTGAGCACATTTGCTACTGGTGCCTCCCCTAAAGTAAATTCTTCCCTAAGTTTTTAAATTGGACTGGAGGCCAGACTTAGGAAAGCAGCCCTGCCATGGGCCCTCTGGGAGTGGCGGGATGGAACTTCATACTGTAGGTTTCTTCCATCTCTTGAATGTCTGTGCTGTAATCAATGCTAGCTTCTAGCTGAACCAAATCCTAAGCCAAAGATGCTCTTATTTCCCCCTCTCCCCACTCCTTGCCTTCTTTAGAATCTCCTCTCTAAAGGGTTCTGAACCTGATTGGCTTGATGAAGAGACCCAGTCTAGAGCCACTAGCTGTGTGGGATTGATGCCGTCTCACTCCAGGCACACAAGAGGATGAGGATTGAGGGTATTTAGCCTCATCCCCTTGTAGGTTAATACTAGAGATGGGCCTGAACCAAAACCCAGATCCCAAACAAGGATCTTTAGGAAGACTGGGTCTGCCGAGCACTGCTCTGTCTCCACTTAATACAGTTTGTTCCTCCATCTGATCTCTGTCTCTGTGTCTTGCTTGAAGGTACATTTGGGCTCATCAGTGGTCACGGCTGCCTTCCACTCTCCTACTCCACCGCCAGCCTTGGTAAGAGGGTTCTCGCGCCGCCGCTGTGACTTTCCTGTGCTTGCACATGTGTGAAGAGACACAGCGGTTGTAAGCCCCTGCGTGAGAGTGCGTGTCACTGGGAGTGGGTGTGTCCTGCTCACTCCTTGTCATGTTTGTAACCATTTCATTTAATCTGGACAGGCCCCATTTGTACGTCAGTGACAGATGCAGCCATTGCATACAGCATCCTAGCTGAGCCAGATCCACGGTACCCATATGGTGAGTGAGCCTCTGTCTCTCCATTATCCCCCCTCTCCCTGCCTGCCTCCCCTTGGTTACCCCATGCTAATGACTTGTTTGATATCTCGCTGTGGGTAGGTCCCTGCCTGACGGGGATCTTTTTGTTTGTCCCTTGCAGGACTACAGCAGCCAAAACCATCCCTATCTGAAATCCTCACTCCTGACCTCAAGGGCTTAAAATTGGGAGTGAACTGGACTTTTTTTAAGGTGCCTGTTGTCTCTTCTCTTCTTTATGGTGCACTGTCAGCTGTCAGTTCCTTCAATTCAGCCGTCCCCTCCTCTAGCCTGCCAGCTGAGGATTGATTGCAGAGGTCTTTCTCCTCGCTGCCCTTAGCACTACAACCTGGTCGGAAACTTCACAACGAAAATCTTTTTTGAGGGAAATTTTCCAGAAGAAAACCTTGATTAGGATGAAACTTTGCTGAAGCAGCATTTTGCACTGCAGCATTTTGTTTATTTTAAACAGTTTAGCTTAAAATACCATGGCAGAAATGGAAATATCAACATTAGGAAAGGAAGTATTTCGGTTTGCGTTGACCGCTTCTGAATTGACATTTTGTGAGAACGCTTCATTCTGTGAAAAACTTCAGTATTTCAACTTTTCACCCCAATTTGGGACAAAAACAAGTCTTGAAATATCAGGATTTCTCACAGGACGGAAATTCCGTTTTCCAGCCAGCTCTACCCTGTGCCCACTGCCTGTCTCTTGAAGACTGGGCTGGGGTTGCATTCCTTCCACCCAAGCCGACAGACGGGGGCTGTATGCTACTGGGCTTGATGCTGCAAGGGAGGGTTCATGTGCTGTGTTTGCTGTGCCATGGCTCTATTTCCCCCCCCCTCCAGAGCAGCAAAGGCAGGGCTGTGTGGTCTTGGAGCTGGGGCCCTAAAAATAGCCATGGTGTGGGATGTGTTGGATTTACGCCCAAGACTGTGTTTCAAGGAGGAGAGGAGCGTGTAGCCTTAATTTGGTGCTCAGGATGGTGGGGAGGCTGGTGTTGGGTTCAGCCTGGGGGAAGAGGGGATGACAATTGATAAAGGCCTTCAGTTAATTAATTTATTTTTCTGTCTTGTCTTTCAGGCTTGTGATGCAGAAATTTTGGCAGTCTGCCAAAAAGGTAGAGCAAGAGTTTCTCCATTTCTGATAGCTGCTCCCCCATGGCCCCATAAAAAGCTGCGGTAAAGGCTGGAAAGGCTCCAGCTGGTGGCCGCCTGCAGCCTTGTTAGTTTGGAGGAGAAGTGTGTTGAGTCTATTGGGGGCAGCTGACCAGAACTCCAACTGTATTTTGTTCTCTTGGCTCTCACCTGAGTGGTGCTTTCATTTGCGTAGCTCATGTTTGAGTTCTGGAATTGTAACCTTGGCTAACCTAGCTCCCGCTGGCTGGCTGCGTGACCACAGTGGCCATGGTGCCCTGAATAACCCTGATCTTGCTGGAGTTTTAAAGCTAAGTAGGTTCGGGCTTGTTTAGTTCAAATGGAAGCCTTGCCCACTCCCCCACCTTTGAATCTGGCTTTCTAGGCTTGTTGTTCCTTTGCTGTTGGATAACCCAGCCTGTGCGCCATCATATTTACAATATAAACTTACAAACTTGTCTTCGGAAAGCCTTTCTAGGTTTGCCTTGTCTGCTAGCCTAGTGTTAGTGCTCTGTTGGGTGGGAGATGTGGGCATGAGTCCTGCTCCCGTCAACCCACTATTTGGGGCTTCCTTGACTACAGCCAGATCAGCTGTGCTGCAGGGATACTGTCTTGGGGGGAGAGGGGTAGTCTTGTCAGAACTTGTCAATTAAGCAAGGATGGACCTTGTCAGTACTAGGAGGAGAGACCCATCTCCTCCAGAGTTTTTGTTGTTGTTCTGAGTGCATTTATCCTGTCTCTTCCCAACTCCTATTACTACTGTATATATAAATATTATTGCAGTGTCTCCCTGTGAATTTTTAATTGATTTCCCCCTTGCAGTCCTCAGGGCCCCCCTCTGCCTCACAATCAGCATTCAGCACTTGGATGCCAAGATGACAAACTCCTTAAAAATACCAGAGAGTTTTTGCTTAATTAAATGCAACATCAAGGTGGAGTTTTAGCTACCCAGAAATCAGGAAATTCAGAGCTATGTTTCCCACTGCAGTTTTAAGCCTGCTCCCTTTTGTGTAGCCTCGTGATGTCTTTCGCTGTCAGACATTGGGGGCAGATTGTGAGTGTATTAATTAAAATGCACACTGTGATGTGGTCTGAATGCATGAAGGACTCAAACTCCACCTATGCTACTACAGGTTGGAAAGCTGGTCAGATGTTATTTTAAATAATATTCACCAATTCATATTTGAATATGTGCACGCCAGTGAGGTGGGTAAGTTGCCTTATTCTCATTTTACAGATGGCAAAATCGAGGCTCAGATGGGTTGAGTGAATTGTCATGGTCCTGTAGCAAGTCTGCGGCAGTCAGGGACAGAGTTCATGAGTCCAGACTCCTCATTCCATTTCTGTAACCGATAGACATGCAACCACTTGGTGCCCCCCAATCCGCAGCATCGTGTTGATTTTGTCTTTGACTTCCATTTCATATTGTGCATTCTGAATGTTCGTTGGATGAGAGCCTCAGACTATAATTGATAACATTGATAGCGACCTCACACTAGTCTAGCATTGTTCATCCCAGCAGATCTGGAAGCACTTTGCAAAGTCAGGGAAGCATTATTATGCCCTTTTTACAGACTGGGTAACTGAGCTGCAAGCGACTTACCCACGATGTAGTAAGCCAGTGGCAGAGTTGAGAGCAGACCCGTGAGTACTCACCCCTGAGTCTGCTCTGTCATATGGGTAGCTGTGATCTAGTGGACAAAAGCCCTGCAGTTTTTTCTATAACTAGATGCGGCCAGGTGTGTTATTGCCCATGCGCTGTGTGATCATACGAGCAAAGAGCCTGTTGTCATGTGGTTGTGGGAACGCCTGCCTTTTGTAAGATTAAATCTCAGCCATCTCATTGTAGCCTTCTGAACACAAGGAACGCACTATTCCTTTTGCTCCTCCTGCTTCGTGCTCAGCTGTAGAGCACCTGCAGGCTTTAGGTGCCTCTGTGGTGGACGTGCCCCTGCCGGAGATGGAGGAGGTGCGGGTGGCGCATGTGATCTGCATTCTCAGCGAGATGAGGGATTTCCTGCAGCCCGACTTCAACACCCACTTCCAGCAAATGGTAAGTGGCAGATGCATGGATTGTTCGCATCAGCCTTGTGTCAAGCCATCTGTGTCAGTCACTGCTACACATGAGTGGATAGGCTCATGGTGTATGGGATCTGGGGCTTTCTCAGACTTTGCCCCGCACGGGAGTGCGCAGCCCTCACCCAAAGTTCCTTTGTGTTTCAGAATCTGGAGACGCGGCTCAACCTTGCTCTGGCTTCCCAGTTCACAGCCCTGGATTATATTAAGGTGAGGAGCGTGCTGTGGAAGAGGGGGAGGAAGCAGGCAAAGAAGAAGGCTTCTCCCAGCCTGGCGAGGTTGTGGGGAGGAGACAGCCCGCTTGGAAGCTCTCTGCACCCGGGTAGAGAGCCATGGAGAGATGTTACCCAGCAGTGCTGCTCTCTGCCTAAGAACCGATGCAAGCTTGGAGGGGCCCAGATGGGGAGGAGTCATTTGGTCTCATGCTCTTGCATTGAGTCTGATCAGTGAGTCTGTGGTGGTGCTGGCTCTTTATCAGGGAAGGAGGCTGTGACCCTCAGTGACAGGGGGATAGGCACCGCTAGAGGACTCTACGTTCTGTAAATTGATGCCTTGGTACATCCCACCTTTGCACTGATACCATCTCCTTCTCTTTGCAGGCAAATCGGCAGAGGACTCGGAGCATGAGCTTTTTGCGAGAGATCTTCACCAGCGTGAACTGTATCCTCACCCCAGGTATCTGCTCTGTGGGCTGAGCATGGGATTTACTGTGGCTTGGAGTGAGACTCTTGGCATAAATGTGCACATATGTATGATGCACTTGGCTTCCAGGGTTAATGTTTAATCCATTTGAACTTGCAAAATTATACCTTTTATAACTGCTGTGAGTCAAACGTCCTTACTTTGCTCTGCCCCAGCTCTAAGGAAATGTGACTTTAAAATTGCTCCTCTGTGTTCCCCAGGCCTGTTCCCTGTATGTTTCACAGTCAGAACTGCTCATTTTGCTGACTAAAATAGGAATTGTAACACTCCTGTTAACTGAGCTGTGCTGGCTCTGCAGGGCTAAAAGGGAGGGAGTGGGAATCTATTCTCTGCTGTGCATCATCAAGAAACTCCTTTTCTAGTTGCAAAGTTGTTCTTCCTGATGATGATGCACAAACCAAAAAGAACTTGGCTTGACTCCAGGGAGGAGTTAGAGCAAACGGGTGCCTTAAAGGAGGCATAAGGGGGCTGAATTGCCCCTGCAGGAGATGGTGATTGTTTGCCTGTTTCTCTCCTGCAGCCACCGCTTGCACTGCCCCAAGAATCCAGGACTCTGACCTCTTGACGGGGAACAACGACGTTCTAACAACACTTCAGAGCATGAGGTGAGAACTGTGCGGCAGTAAAATGTGTTTATGGTCAGGCTGTATGGAGAACCCTGGGGATGCTCACAGCTGTTCTGTCCCAGCCTCTGCCACCTGATCACTGGCTGTCGAGCAAGAGAGATCACAGCTGGTCCAGTTTCTGCCTCTCTACGTAGAAATGACTTCACTACAGTCCAACAGTGAGAGTGCAGGTGACTTTTCCCCACTCTCTTGCAGATACATGCAGCTTGGAAACTTCACAGGCATCCCGGGTCTGGTGGTGCCAGTCGGGTACACTGCCACTGGGCTTCCCATCAGCTTTCAGGTAAACACTTACCCCCTTGCTAATGCTAGTAGGAGAACTGCCCAGACCACACTGCTCTGCGGGTAGAAGGGTGTCTAGTGCTGGGTCTCCATAGCCAGCTTATGAAGTGGGTGGAATTTGGTGCTAAAAAGTGTAAGCTTCTGCTCTTCCTTGTCCACAGAGCTAATACAGAACTATGTTTTCTGGGTCATCAGGAGAATGTGAGTCCAGGGGCCAGCGGAAAACACTGGATCCCCTTCACTACCCCCATGTCCTCCTCAATTGTTCTCTTGGGGTCTGTCCCTCTTCCATTCCTGTTGCTTCCTCTCCCTTTGCTCTCTTGTTCCCACCTTCGTTGCTCCCTTTACTTGGCTCTAGCGCAGTGGGGTGCCCCAACTTATCCTGTCGTGACCCCCTCTTACCAGTAATGGATCTGTCCACGCTCCCCTCCATTACTGCACAGTCCGCTCAGCAGAGGAGCTTGGGCTGAAGGCAGGGATGGGGGAGGAACTGGGACTAGAGGTGGAGCTGGCCTGGGGACAGAGAGAGAATAAGGCCAGAGCTGCGGCTGGGGCCAGAGCTGCGGCTGGGTGGCGCTCCTTCACCACCACCTTGGAGGCTGGCCTGGGCCCCACCACGTGGCCCCCAAACGTTCCTCTCACCCAAGAGTTTGGGGACGACTGTTCTAGCACCTTCCCCACTGAAAGGAGCGACAGGTGTCTGGGGGATATATAGGGGTGCCCTTCTAAAACTTGACAAGGAAGGATGGTCCACTGATTAGGGCTCTAGCCTAGGGCTTGGGAGACCAGGGTTTAATTCCCCGCTGTGCCACAGACTTCCCGTGTGACCTTGGCAAGGTCCCTTAACCTCTCGATACCTCATGTCCCCATCTGTGGTGATGGTGTTAATAGCGCCACCCTAGCTCCCAGGGGTGTCAGGAGGATAAATACATTACAGAATGTGAGGTGCTCAAGTACTACAGTGATGGGGGCCGCATAAGTACCTTTGATAGATGGATTTGTGGCCATGCTCCCAAGAGACCTGCTGTGGATTCTATTTCTGTCGTCTTGGGTGGAGAGAGGGGGAAAAGACGGGGACAGGAGGGAGCAGAGATGGTTGTGTGCAAACAGAAACCTTTAGTCTCGGCATGAAGCTGTACAGGGTATGCCTCCCCATTCCACACGGTAGGGATTTGCCTCAGCAGAGCCGGGAGCAGCTCTGCATATTATTTACAGCACACGCCTGTTCCTCTCAATGGCCTGGGGGACGTCCAAAACTTGCAGGTAACCAGGTGTTGGGAGAAGCAGAAATGCTGTTAACTAACATAGGGCTAGCTGGAAGACACCCTGCACACTCAGGTAAGTAGGGATTTTGGGATCAAGGGAATTTGGATAACTGGAGTTATGCTGTGCTATTATTTGTACTGGAGTAGCACCTCGGCGCCCCTATCAGGAACCAGGACCCCATTGTGCGGGGCGCTGTACAAACACCGAACAGAAAGATGGTCCCTGCCCCAGAGAGCTGACTGTCATGCACTGGAACGCTCCTGAAAGCAGTGGGAACAGTGTCCCTTGGCATTAGCATGGGGGTCTGTAGACAGATCATCTGGCATCTTTCCAACTCATGCTGCTCAAAACAAGAAACTCATAGACTTTAAGGTCAGAAGGGACCATTATGATCATCTAGTCTGACCTCCTGCATGATGCAGGCCACAAAAGCTGACCCACCCACTCCTGGAATAATTCTCTCCCTTGACTCAGCTGTTGAAGTCCCCAAATTATGATTTAAAGACTTCAAGTCGCAGAGAATCCTCCAGCAAGCGACCCCTGCCCCATGCTGCGGAGGAAGGCGAAAAACCTCCAGGGCCTCTGCCAATCTACCCTGGAGGAAAATTCCTTCCTGACCCCAAATATGGCGATCAGCTGAACCCCGAGCATGTGGGCAAGATTCTCCAGCCAGACCCTCCGGAAAATGTTCTCTGTAGTAACTTTTAATATCCCATCATTGACCATTGTTACTAATTACCAGCAATGGCACGTTATTGACCTATTGACTAAAATCACGTTATCCCATCAAACCATCCCCTCCATAAACTTATCAAGCCTAATCTTAAAGCCAGAGAGGTCTTTCGCCCCCACTGTTTCCCTCGGAAGGCTGTTCCAGAACTTCACCCCTCTGATGGTTAGAAACCTTCGTCTAATTTCAAGCCTAAACTTCCCGACAGCCAGTTTATATCCATTTGTTCTCGTGTCCACATTAGTACTGAGCTGAAATAATTCCTCTCCCTCCCTGGTATTTATCCCTCTGATATATTTAAAGAGAGCAATCATATCCCCCCTCAGCCTCCTTTTGATTAGGGTAAACAAACCGAGCTCCTCGAGTCTCCTTTCATATGACAGGTTTTCCATTCCTCGGATCATCCTAGTGGCCCTTCTCTGTACCCGTTCCAGTTTGAGTTCATCCATTTTAAACATGGGAGACCAGAACTGCACACAGTACTCCAAATGAGGTCTCACCAGTGCCTTGTATAACGGAACCAGCACCTCCTTATCCCTACTAGAAATACCTCGCCTAATGCAGCCCAAGACCGCATTAGCTTTTTTCACGGCCACGTCACATTGCCGACTCATAGTCATCCTGCGATCAACCAGGACTTGAAGTCTTTAAATCATGATTTGGGGACTTCAGCAGCTGAGTCAAGGGAGAGAATTATTCCAGGAGTGGGTGGGTCAGCTTTTGTGGCCTGCATCATGCGGGAGGTCAGACTAGATGATCATAATGGTTCCTTCTGACCTTAAAGTCTATGAGTCTATGAGGACTCTGAGGTCCTTCTCCTCTTCCGTTACTTCCAACCAATGCGTCCCCAGCTTATAACTAAAACTGCTGGAGGCTTCAGCCTCATCGCAGTCAATGGTAGCCCGTTGCTTTGGCTGGCTGGATGTCTGTGACTACAGCTCCTCTTTCCCCACCTCCTGAGCCATCCATGTAAAAGGTCCTCAGGGGCTTCAGAGCCTCACACACGTGGGGGTGTGGGAATTCCTGCATCCCGAGGGAGGCCAAAAGCATGGGGGCAGCTAGGAAGACTACATGGTGCACAGAAACTGGGGCTAGGGAAGGGACAGTCTTTGGGAGGGAGCTGGATGGGGCCCTGTAATTTTTACCTCCAGTAGACCTCTGCAGCATGGAGGGCCAGCCCGGCAGCCACAAGCCTACTTTGCTCCAGGAACCACCCAGTTTCGTAGGAAGCCAGTCATCCCCCAGGAGAGGGCAGCGGTCCCTGTCTGTTCCAGCCTGTCCCTCCAGAAAGCTCTCCCACCTTGCTGGATTTCAATGCCCCTGTTTTGCTCCCCACGTGTCCCTGGTGGGGGTAGCCTTTCAGTGTTGGGCCCTGTGATTCCCAGGTGCCATCCAGCTGGGTGCTAGCTAGATTCCAGAGGGTGGCTTCAGCAGGATCCTGACCCCATTGCTGAGAGGGTTACAAGATCATTCATTGTGTCTCTGCTATTCCTGCTGGCGAAGCCGTCCCTCGGAGCTTTCTTACCAAGAGGTGCCCTAAAGCCCTGCGGGTGACGGTGACTGTCTTTTCCACTTGCAGGTCATGGCAAAGTGGTGGGATGAGGCGGTTCTTTTCCGGGTTGGCCTGAAGCTGGAGGAATTCCGTGACACGACCAGGAAGCCAGCCATTTATTACGACATCCTCGCATGACGGGAGTCCCAGAAAGGAGATGCTGTGATTTTTCTGGTCTGATCCGACTGAGCGTTACTGGGGAACGGAGTTACTGCTTTTAACATTGATCTCAGCGAGGGGTGGTGGCAGCAGCCGGGCTGTTTACATAGTGGAATAGTAGAGTTTGTTCTAGGATGATATTTGTTCCCATCCAGGGTCAATGCTGCCCTCAGGTGCAGGGGCTGTAAGAGGATACCAGTCTACGTATGGATGTGGGGCTAATGGATGGGTGCAGAAACACATTTATTTTTGTAGTTAGGTTCGGTTCGAGGTGTTACATGGATAGGACCAAACAGGAATGCTCTCAGGACGACCTCCTATACGTGGGCTGCACTAGTAAAAATCAGCTATGGGTGTACAGTTCCCCCAGCCTTCCATGGGAGGTGGGAGAACATCCCTGGCCAATGCAGCCTTGAGTAAATCCTTTTGCCCTAGTTACACTATAGAAAAGGGGAATGAAACACTGCACTTTCCTGGGTGTTGTGTTTTCTGTTTTGTTTGGGCAGGGGCGGCAGTATCCCTGCTGCAGCAGGAGAGTTTTTTCCACTCAGGATAATTTAAATGACCTGACTGCTCCTGGAGCCAAGTAGGTGGTGCATATAAAATGTCGTCACAGGACCAGTTTCTCTTGGAGTGTATGTGATAATAGAGAAACTAAACTCTGCAGGAACATAGGAAAATGAAGTCTTTTAAAGCTGCTTTTAGATTTCTCCTGCTTCCCTGTCTCTGCTGGCAGCATAACTTGGCATTTATTGTTAGTGTGGGTTTTCCCTGGGAAATGTTATGAACTGAGCCCTTCGTAGAGCCTGAGGGTGGGATGCACAGAACTGCAGAAGACCAACGAGCATGTTTAACTGCAGCACAGCAGTAGATAAGAGAAGGGATATAACGACCCAGCCCTTATGACCTAACAGCCAGCACCTCCTGCTAACACATTTGCTAGAGGAGCTGTCTAAGCACTGAAAGGGGAACTAAACTGTGGACCAAGGAGAGGGCAGCTGTCCCTGTCTAGGAGGGATTTTTACTAATCCACCCTCTCATATGTCCAAAAAGCACACAAAGTGAACCCTGTTTACCACAGCCAGTCACTGTTCTTGTTTCCATGAAGGAGCTAGGCCCTAAGGCCAGGCCCAGCTAAAGATCACAGCCTCGAGGAAAACCTCCTACCTTTAAGCTCTCATAGGCACCTACCTCTACCCCCTGGGATTGCTTGAGGCTTCTGCCTGCTCTTTCCTGCACTAGTGCATTCAGCTTAGTCACTTTATCAGAGCAAGAAAAGGCCTAGCACTAAACCTGAGTAGGTGGTAGGGCTTCCAGGTGAGAGACTAAAGAGATGAGGCTCCTTACGTATCCTCTTCAGTAACACACCTAACACAGATGCACTTAACAGGGAAACTTCTCGATTCATTCACTATATTCTTCCTGCTACACCCTCACTTCCAGAAGGTTTTAAATATAGAGTTGTTGCAGAAGCTGCTGCTGGGCCAGTGTAGGACAAGACCCATGCCCCCATTTCCCTGATTAGGAAAGGTGGAGCTTTCACTGCAGGAAAAAAGGGAAGTTTTTTTTTTTTTTTTTTAAACCCCTCTCAATCCATTTTCATTTTCTAAATGGACCTGACCTTACCCTGAGGATGGTTTCATGACATTCAAATGGAAAAGCACCACACTGGACCCTACTGTCTCATCTACCTTCAGTTCCTGCTGGGAAACATCAGCAGCCACTGCTAATTGCTAGCATCGTTGGCAGTTAGAGATAGTGAAACTGTTGGGTCTCTCTGAATGTTTTTCAGTTCCTCTTTGCTTAGCTAGGTTGTTACAGTAATGAGAACTAGGCTCTGGTATCTTCCTGAGAAGAGCAACTGCCATATCACTGATAAACAAATACTTTTCCAACTGTAACCTTAATTCTAGTTTGGCACACTTCTGTGGAGGGGCTACAAGTGTATGTGTATTGCCTAAAGGCACTGGGAGACTTTACCAGAATGTCCTGCATTGGGATGGTTATGGATGATGTATTTTCACTCAAATAAACAAGTTCTCTCTTTCTCTGCTAAGTCTGCTCTTTGTAGGTGACTGAGGGTCTCTATTTGCAGTGGTGACCTCAAAAGGTTGCTGTGAAGAGGGCCAGGGGGTGCTGGAAACAGATTTGCTCTGATTCAAATTTATGTAAAGTATGTCCTGATATGCCTTTAGAAGGTTCCCATCACTGGGGTGTTATAAGCTGTCGGTGGGGTGGGGGGGAACCTAAACTGCTTCAAGTCCACTCCAGTACCATTGGAGTTCAAGACCTGGTTTGAGTTTGGCCCATTCTCTAAACCAGGGGAACTCCTCTTCTGCTCTGAAGAGAAGAATCAAACCCCTCCAGGTGGAAGGGCTCACATCCCCTTAGCCTCTGGAAGAAAATCAATGGGCAGGGTGTCTCCCAGCGAGCCCTATGTTAGTTAACAGCATTTCTGAGTGAGGGCTAGATCCACAAACTGATTTAGATGCTTAACTGCCACTTTAGGTACATAAAATCCAAAATGTAGATCCTCAAAACCCTCACTCAGCTACCTCCTAATCTTGTAGGTGGCCAGATTCCCCTGGCATCTAAAAATCTGTGGCTGAGCATGTGCACAGCTTCCTCAAGCCAGGCCCCAGAGCCCCAGGAAGATCCTCAAACCAGGCATTACCCCACTTGGCTTGATTGCGGGGCCTGAAATGGTAGGTGGTCAGGAACAGGGTCTTGAACTTGGGCCTCCCGTGTCCTAGAGGAGTGCTCTAACGTACTGATAGGCTTGGGAGGATTAGACTTTTATTGGTAAATGTCGATTTCACCAACACACACACACAGACTGATGGAAAAAATACTTCCAGTAATAACTAATTTATAGATAGGCAAAGTAAGAAAAATCTCTTGACTTTAGGAGTTTGATTGAAGGCTATTTACTCTATTTTGATAGGTGGTGTTGACAATTTGTGTGAACAGCTAAAGCTTCAACTTTCTGAATCAACAGCAACTCTTATTAAATAATTGTCTGACACCCCCCTAATTTTGCACAACTCTGAAAATGTAAATAGATAAAAATGCTTAAAAACAAATATTGTTATTATCCAGTGAAATTGTAAAAAGAAAAATCCAATGCTGCCAAGCCTACTTGCTAAGCACTAGAGTCACTCATTCTCTGGCCTTAGTGACCATTCCATTATTTGTACAAAGTGGTAGGGAGCGTGACAAGAGATCTACAGCATAATATCCCAGAACTCAGGGGTCAGAGCACTTATGAGAGATGCGAGTTCAAATCCCTGCTCCCCATCAGGCACAGGGAGATCCTGAACCTGGGTCTCCCGCATCCCAGCTGAGTGCTCTTACCCCAGGGCTAATACGGTACCACTATCACTGTTTTTTGTGATGAGCCAGACACCTAACTAAAGGAGAAGGGTCATGATGAGAGGGAGGTGCTTCCCTCCAAACTAGAACTAGATGCTCATGTCCCTTTGTGAAGGCTCCCGTTTCAGCTTGCTGCCTCTCATGAATCCCATTCTTGGGTACCTAACGCAGGGCTGTGGAGTCTACTAGGCAGGCACCCGAGCACCTGTTAGGTAGTGCAATGCTGAATCTAAGTTCCTTTGTGGATTTAGCCCTGGCACTGACCTGCTAGAGCAGCAAAATGCTTTTCCTCTCTGTCACCAGAGGGACATGCATGTCCCAGAGCAGCATGTGTCTGGGCACAAGGCTCTTGGTACTAAGCAGTCAGAGGAAATCCTCTGGAAATCCCCTAGTTTTAGTTCCCTTTGTTGATTAGTCTCCACCATTGGGTTTGTTCACACTCCCACGGTAGGAGACAAGTTCTCTACCTGGTAACAGACTCCTCCTGCCCTCTCCCCCTGCTCCCCAAGAGAGGGCTTAAGAGACAGTGGCAGTGCGATTGTGTGAGCAAAGCAGACACAGTGACCACACGCACAAGCCTGTTGCTTCACATAACTGTATGTATGGATATAGATATACGGTATATACACACTGATTTTATAGATATATATATATAAAATAACACCTTGTTTATAAAGCGACATTTAATTGCCACTTGCCCCCTTCCCACCCCACAAAACAATAGTATACAAAATATAAAATATCTTAAATATTTATAAACAGCGCAAGAAAAAAATAGAACTGTACGAAAATAGTTTTTCTGAGGTTCCCTCCCTCCCCCCCCCCACCCCTTGGTGCGTTTGGCAGGTTAATGTGCCTTGAGTCCGTAGCTGTTGAGGGGGTAAGAGTAGGCCCTGCCCAATACTATCCGGTCCCGAAGGAGCTTAAATAAGACGTAGTAGTTGCAGAAGAGGATGAGGGCCATGGAGAGGGTGTGGTTCCACTTCTCCGAGCGCAGCAGGGAGTACAGCTGGTAGCAGACGACGCTGCCTTCGATGAGGATAAGCAGGTTGAGCAGCCGTAATGGACGGTGAAAGAGGAACTGCAGGGGGGGGAAAAATCTGCATATTTGTGGTTTGCTCTGGTAAAGAAGCTGACAGAGTATTTTTGTAGCGGTTGTAGGGCCTGGGGCATTGGGGTAAATACTCTGTAATGTCCAGATCAGCTGCTAGCCAAGAAAAATGCTCTCGCAATGTGGATTCCCTGCTTTGTAATGCGTTACTGTGCTGGAGAATGGCTAATGGCATATGCTGCTGCTGTGGACTTGAAAGTGCTTTCAAGTTAGCTGAGCGCTGTGAGTAGAAAGCCCCTCTGCCCAGAACCAGCAGAAGGAGATTACCCAGGGCTGAAATCCCTTCCCCTTCCAACCCTGACTGACAGGAGAGTTCGCTCTCTGTGGCTCATTCAATCGTTGGCCTTTTTGCTGTGACTGCCAACAAGAGTGCCCATTTGGGACACAGCCACTTCACCCCTAGGAGCTGAACTGAGATTCACCCGTGTGTTAAACACGGGCCCCAAACAGGTGCATGTTAACCTAGGTGCACACTGCAACAGACAATACTGGCTCCATCTCTCCCTCCCACTCTGCTGAACTGCCAGGCCCTCAAAGTACCAGAGCAACTTTGAATTTCAATTCTTTTGCCATTTTCGGCTGTCAGGGCAGCAGCAGCTGGCACCAGGCCACATCTAGAATTAAACGTTTGCAAAACTACAGGGGGCACATATGTTTAAAACAAAACTACTTGAACCGAGAGAAAAGAAAATAAAGGGGACCTATAATTAGGAAAGAAAGCCAGGCCTTCTGGGGACTCAAACTAAAAGCAGTCCAACCACCTTAAATCTTATTCTTTGCTAGTCACTAACCTGCAGTTGTTTCAGTAAGAGGTTTAGCACCAAGAGTGCAACAAATCTATAAAGTATGTGTTTATGGCAGAAGTGGAGCTCTGTATCTAGTGCCAGTTTGCAGTGCACACTAGAAAACTTTAGAGGGCCCCGAGGGAAAGAGCAGGAAATTAAGAAAAGGGTGGGACCAGGCCCTGGCTTTGCTGGATTAAAGAATCCAGTTTATTCCTTCTGCCTGACTTTCAATTCAGACTCATCTCAACCTGCGCTGCTGCAGCGGTGCTCAACCCCGCCTCCCACTCCCAGAATAACACATCAGGAGAAGAGATACTTGCATAAAAGCGGGCGTGGGAGACGTCTGAAGGCACTGCTACATTGTAAGGCCCTACTGCCTTGTACAGGCATCGACTGTGTCGCACCAGCACGCCCTGTGGCCAGATCGTACTTTCTGACCAGCTGAGGAGAAAAAGAAAGAGACCTGCCATTAGCCTAAAGGAGGCAGCGGGTGGGGGGGGGGGGGGAGGAGGAGGAGAGGTGAGTGTGTGTTGCCTAGATCAGCTCAAGAGCTCATGTCTCATGAGAGAATTTCAGTGCACCTGCCAAAAGCAGGGATGTATCATTATTCCTATCAGGGAAACAGAGACATGGAGTGGTGACAAGATCACAGAGGGAGTCTAATATGAAGTCAGGAATAAGACCAAGCAGAGCCCCATTAATAAGGATAAGATGTCACGGAGGTCATGGATTCTGTGACTTCCAGAGACCTCCATGACATTTTCCACCTCAGCCCCGGGGCAGCAGGGCCGGAGCTCCCAGCCTTTAGGGGACCCCCACCAGCTCCCAGTCACCGGTCCCACAGCTCCAAGCCGTCACAGGCAGCGAGGGGACCCTGGATCCCCGAGCGAGCGGGTGCTGGACCTCCCCACAGCAGGTCTTGGGCTCTCATCCTCCTCCCCAGAATTCAGTCATCCCCTGTCAGCCCTCCCCCCACATTATTTTTACTAAAAGTCAGACAGGTCATGGGCTTCCATGGATGTACTGCCCACAACCTGTCTGTGACTTTTTCTAAAACGTGACAAAATCTTAACCTTACCCATTACCACAAGGCCCAAATGGCTCCCACCACAAGAACCAAGAGCACTCTGTATTAGTGTCAGTGGGGCTGTTCGGAAAACATCCCACCACCCGGTGTGAACTAACTGCTCCAGGTGGTGGCAAGCGCGTGAGAGAGTCTCCCAAGGGAACAAGAGCCAGCGCTGCTAGGACACTGCCATGAGGAAGCTGACAGTGCTCAGGGGTGGGCAGTGCTGGCCCTGGCAGCACGGACAGAGCAGAACAGCCATGACCTTTCCATCTAATACTAGGAGGAACGGAGAAGCTTCCTCACTGTAAACCCAGCAGGCAAAGAACAGCCACATCTTAGAATGCCCTTGTTTAATGGGGAGAGCGCACTGACCCCTCCCAGCCTGCACTTACATGTGCTGTGGGGCATTGCTGTATGAGCCGTGTTCTAGCTTCTGCCACTTGCCCAGGTGGGCGGCCGATCTGTGCAGCAGGTCGCAGTACTTGGGGGGCAGCAGCTGCGTGGTGAGCATAACGAAGGCGTTGATCCACACCATGATGAGGTGCTCGCAGGACCAGCGCATGTCGTAGTATTGGGTGCTCTGCAAGAGACCGGATGGGAAGTTAGCACCACTGGCATGTCCCAGCAGAGAGCACAGGGGGGTGCTGTGTGCAACCAGCAGACCAGCTCCAGACTTCACAGGCATGCACTGCCAGGCCAGTGAGTTCGGAGGGTTACCACCTAGGAGACACCTCAGAGTTCCTTCTCCTGGGCCTAGAGGAGAATGGGCAGGGGATGATGCAGCCTGTGATGTACCTGTGCATCTCCTCTCCCAGCAGCTGATACCAGAAGGGTAGCTGAGCCATGGAGTGTACATGGACCAGGGTCGCGCCATGGACTGTGAAGCCCTTTCCCTTCATTGCAGCAGATTAATGATCAGACAATCTTAACAAGCTCCTGTCACACAACAATGGACAACAGAAACTGGGTTGGCTGTGGAAGTCTCTGATTTCTTAGTTAATAGACACTGAACCTGGCACAATTTAGAGAACCAAAACACAGCCCCGGCACCAACACCTCAGGTCTTTGGCTCAGGTCCAGACTTCCCTGCTGGCCCTGTTCTACGACAGGCCGAACCAAACCCCAGATCCGAACACGCACACCCCAACCTTTGGCAAAACTTGGGAGGTGAACATGGCAGCTGGTGCCCACTTGTGGCATGACCACAGTTATCTGTCGGTCTGGGGAAGAATGGGGGTTAGTAAACGGGGAGGGGACCACGGGTGCATCACATGTATGGCAATACCTATCCGCCAACCAGGAGCGGTACTAGTGCATTCCAGATGCAGCCACACTCCACCATCCAGGCTGCCAAAGGGGAGACAGAGAAAAGGGGATTAACCAGTAATCTGGCACGTCAACGATTTCGTGCAAAACTGAGGTGGCAGCAGCGACGGGGGGAAATAGGGGAGAGAGCGCCGGAGCTGGACAACAGCTACCTTCACGAAGCACAGCGGCAGGAAGGCCACGTAGTAGGCACTGAAGAGGGAGTTGAAGAGAACCTCCTTGATCCTGCGGTTGAAGTCCGCTTTCAGGCACTCCACCTCATTGCGGATGAGGTCCGGGGAGAGGGGGCAACTGTGGGTTGGGATGGCCGTAGGGTTATTGAACTGTTCTTTCAGGGACTCCCGCAGGAGTGAGAGGAAGTCTTTGGGTTTGACCAGGCTGCCAACGCCTGAGGTCCCGTCATCCACCATCTGATCCTGCACCAGGTAGCTGCAGTCCGTTGGGAGGGGCTGCGCTCTGCTGTCTTGGTGGAAGCAGCACAGGGGAACGTAGACACCGAACCTGTGGGAAAGGAGGGTGAGACGGCTGCTGTCCACACGTGAGACCAAATGCCATCACTGAGCAGACACAAGCATGCTCCAGGGAGAAACCCCATGGAAGCCAGTGCTGTCTGGTACTCAGAGCCCAATGGTCTCCTCCCTTCAACTTGTAAGGTACGGAGCCTCTGCGTGGCACAGAGTTCTCTCTAAAATTCTTGGCTAGGAGACCTGTGAGCCCACCCACAGGCTTCAGAGGTTCAATAAACCCACTTACTACTAACAGTACATCCACCACTTCTCTCTATGGCTCCAGGGCTAATGGCTCCCCTCTCCTTCAGACCCCTCCCTCCCCCACTCCTACTCAATTGGGGCTCAGAAGCCAGGAGCTCCTCTATCCACACACCCCTCCAACGTGGGTCACAGGTCAGCAGCTCTTCTCCATGCAACATTCCTAACATGGCTGCGGCCACGCATCGCCCACCTCCACCAGGGCTCATGGCCCCATCCTTTCCCCAAGATAAGGGCAATACTCACGGGTAGCCCAAGAAGAGGAGGTTGAGCACAGAATGGCTGCGGAAGAGATTGACCAGAGTCCAGCAGAGCACCCAACCGCACAGCGTGAGCAGCACCAGGCGCGCCATAATCAGTGCCAGGTAGTGAATCACTGACGTTGCGCCCACCTGAGAGGCCTGCATATTCAAAACCCAGAAAAAAGAATTACCTAGTGCCATGGTATGACTATGTGGCAGGCACTTGAGGGGAAGAAAGAGGGTCAGCAGGATTCCAGCAGGAGGTGGAGTGACTGCTGCCCTCTTCCTCAGGAACAGAGATCTCCTCACATCACTGATGGTATGGGGTGTTGGGAGGTAGCTCTTATATCTCATTCTTTGGGACAATCCAAAATATTAGTGACTATTTAGAGCTCAGCCTGAACCCACTTTAAGTGACAGGCCAGCACGTTCCTGCAGCCCGCAGTTTCCCACAGCTCCCATTGGCCAGGAACGGCGAACCACGGCCACTGGGCGCTGCAGGGGGCCGTGCCTGCTGACGGTCAACGTAAACAAAATGTCTCGTGGCCCGCCAGCGGATTACCTTGATGGGCTACGTGCTGAAGGTTTACGACCCCTGTGCTACGTTATTCCTAGAATAGGGCCTTTTAAAGTTGAACCGCAAAGTAGGAAACAAGTATTTTGTTAGCCCTTTATTGCTCCATGATGATGAGACACATGTTGAGTTTTGAACATTCTCTCCCCCAACTCCAGCAAATTTACAGGCTGCAGTCTTGCAAGGAGAAGATAAGGTTGCAATAAGGGAATTATTTGTGGTCTCCAAAGAAGTCAGGGCAGATTATATTAAGAAAAATTTCTTAGGAGTCAGCAATTGAGCAGGCAATATAAGAGATGCCTCAGCAAGGGGTTTCAAGGCCCCATCATCATAGAAATCCAAGAACGGTCTAGGGGAGGTATTACTGAGGACGATATTCTAAGTGGAAATGATAGAACTCAGAGACGGAGAAGAGCTTTTGAGGTCCCACTTAATCCAGTCACCTGCTGAGCAGGGCAGGATTGCTCCCTAGTATACGTTCTCCAGTGCTCTGTCTGTCCCAGCTTTAACTATCCCAGTGGCTAGAGCTTCCAGCACTTGTCTTTTCACTTGCAAAACTGTTGGCGGCCCAAGTGATCTTTCCTAGCCCAAACTTGGACCACTTCTGCCCTCAAATACACAGACACAATTCTCAGTGAAATCAAAGAATGTTGTGCTCCTGGGAGGCCTATGAAAAGCAACCAGAGCTGAAGAAGAGCAGGTCTACCAGCTACGCACGCTTCCTATTTCACTAACTTCTCAGCCTTTATTTTATACCCGACTCAGAGTTAGCCATGACCTTGAACTCCCTCGAATCTCTGACATTTCCCTTGTTTGGAAATCTCCTATTTTCCCCTCTAGAACATCATCAGAATTTAGCCTTGGTTGAACAACCTATTCTCTCCTTCACTGCCTCCTGACTCAACTATTGCAATCCCCTTCGCTGCTCCTCCCAAATGCCTGCAGCCAGATGACTCCCACAGAGGAAGTGAGACCATTTCACCTCCTCCCAGTTCTCAAAGAGAGAACAAAAAGGCCAGGATGCTCCTGAATGCTACAGGGCAGGTGGGAGCCAGGGAGCAGAGCACAGCCCAGAAGTAAAGGGGGAGTTCCATGGGCACCATCGAAGCAGCGTGCTCAGCCCTTCACACCCGTAGTGTTCCTCCCCACACATGAATTCACTCAGCTCACTAAAGACCTCTCTACGACCAGTATCTAGATGTGGTAGAGGAAGCAACTGCAGACTGTTACCTCGGAGATGAGGGCCCACACCAGCCTCCGTGCCAGCATCACCGTGATGAACACCGCCAGGTGGTAATCAATGAGGTGAAAATTCTAAAGGAGGAAAAGGAAAAGGTTTACACCAGGAGAAGGCACCAGTGAAACCTACCTGGCGGGGGTAGGGCTGCTCGGCTGGCTGGAGGGGGAGAACTAAGAGCTCTGATGAGCAAGCACCAAGTCTGCCAGTTGTGGGGGAAGAGAAGCTAACAAATTCATTACACTGAAGTCCCCTGGGGAGTGAGGAAGCAAGACATTCACTATACACAGGTCCTGCCTCCCTTAACAACTATAGCTTAGAAAGGAAACCCTGAGCCAAAGATAGATCTATAGTCAGTAGCATCTTGAGGAGAACTGCGCACAAATTCTCTTGGAAAGGTAAGATTACCAACCAGAAACAGGGTTTCCAAAATGCCGTTCCCAGAATTCTGCAAGGCAGCCTGCCTTGTTCTTTAGGCAGCAATATGGGCTGTGGAGACTACAAAGTTCCAGCAGGCAATACTCCAGCTTGATTTGAGAACTGTCATCTCCACAGGCCACAGCTCTGTATTAAAGTTAACAGCAGCTGCAGTAGTATCAAATTAGATACAGCTTTTGGGCTGCTTGGAAACTGCCAATACAGTTGTTCAATGGGCTAAGCCTGGGTGCCACTGAACTTGGTGTCTGGTACCTGGAAGTTCCTTGAGTGAATGAGAACGTTTGGCTTCTGATAGGGGCAGAGATGACATAACTAAGGTAGATTTCACAGAGAAGGTCTAAGACAAAACATTCTTTTTTCACAGAGAAGAGTGATCAGGCCTGTACTGTAGCTGAATTTCAAACAAACAGCGAAATAATTTCATTGCCAATAATGTTTATACTGAGAATACTGAGAAGTCAAATCAAAATCTCATGCTTCAAAGAAGGATTACCACCCACCCCGTGTGGAGTATTGCTTAACTGACTAGGTGCATTCTGAGGAGGTTTGTCCTCCTTGGAAGCCTCAGGTATAAGCTACTACCCAAAGGCAGGATGCTCACCTTGCTGGGCCAACCCAGTCTGACTCAATAGGGCAATGTTGGTGCTTAAGGCCTACATTAAACTTGGGAGAGCTGAAGTCAGTGGAGATCCACAGCTGTTGTATATCAGTGTATCCGTCTCCTGTATCTATTCCTAACTCTGCTGCTGATTTGCTCTGTGACTCTCATGGAAATTCCAGCTATCTTCTTCAAGTGGTTTCTGTTGGTCTCAGTTGGTTTTGACTACAGGAGTAGCCACCCTACGAGCTAGGAGTCTAACAGACCCTTTGCTCCATTCCAAAACCAAGGTGCAAACTAGAACTGGTAAATATCAGATCAACATTTTCATCTACAATTTCCGCTAAGGGACCTTGCAGGTCAATCAAAGGACTAAGTCCCTTCACCTCTATAACCCTACCGGATTGGCGGATTGTGGGGCTTATTTCGCTCACTTATGTCAAATGCTCGGCGATCTCTGGATTGAAGAAGCCACAAGAAGCTGTGTAATGGGGAGACACAGGCTCTCTGCGGATAGGTGTGACACTCTGTACCTCGGGGGAACACCCTGCACCCCCATGTTCATCCTTATAATATAATTGTGTGGTATCCAATGCAAAGTTTGTTATGTCGGGTGTCTTCAGAAGGCTCATGATGCACTGAGCATTGTTGTTGTAGTAATGTCATAGGTTGTAATTTCATGTATATAGTTATAAGGCTGAAAATGTGTCCTCATGACTTAAAACAAGCCCAGGCAAAAACTCTCCAGGAGCAAAGGGGCAGTTCACACCTCATCAGGCCATGTATGGGACAAACCCAGCCCAGCCTGACAGAAACAAAGGACACTGGCCTAGGCAGCAACAAAAGATCTGTTGGACTCTTGAGTGGAGTCACTCCCCTTCCCTTGGTCAGTTTGGAACTGCGATGAGGTAATGCTCACCTGACTCGGGGGGGGGAGGGGGCACAAAGCCAAGAGGGAAGAAACAACACGATAAAAGGGAGAGACGTTTGCCATGCTCTCTCTCTTCCACCCCCATCTGCAGACACCACCACCAAGCGACTGAAGTGCTGATCAAAGGGGAGAGCCTGGCTGAAGGGCAACCAGCCAGCCTGTGGTGAAAAGCATCTAAATTTGTAAGGGCACTGAAAGTGTTAAAATCAGCTTAGAAGGTGTTTTGCTTTTATTTCATATGACCAAATCTAACTTCTTGTGCTTTGACTTATAATCACTTAAAATCTATCTTTTGTAGTTAATAAGTTTGTTTGTTTATTCTACCTGAAGCAGTGCTTTTGGTTTGAAGCATGCCAGAGACTCCCCTTGGGATAACAAGCCTGCTACATATGAATTGCTTTGTTAAATTGATGAACTCATATAAGCTTGCAGCGTCCAGCAGGCATAACTGGACAATGCAATACGGAGGTTCCTAGGGTTGTGTCTGGGACCGGAGATATTGGCTAGTGTCATTCGGTTGCACAATCCAAGCAGCGGCTGGCCAAAAGTGCTCACTCATGTAGCTGGGAGCAGCTTACATGCTAGGTAGGGGTTGGCAACCTTTCAGAAGTGGTGTGCCGAGTCTTCATTTATTCACTCTAATTTAAGGTTTTGCGTGCCAGTCATACATTTTAACGTTTTTAGAAGGTCTCTTTCTATAAGTCTATAATACATAACTAAACTATTGTTGTATGTAAAGTAAATAAGGTTTTTAAAATGTTTAAGAAGCTTCATTTAAAATTAAATTAAAATGCAGAGCCCCCCGGACTGGTGGCCAGGACCCAGGCAGTGTGAGTGCCACTGAAAATCAGCTCGCGTGCCGCCTTCGGCACGCATGCCATAGGTTGCCTACCCCTGTGCTAGAGGCTGTGCGTGAACAACCAGGCAGTGGGGGTTCTCACAGCAGAGCAGGGTAAGGCTGGCTCCCAGAGTCAAGGATTGGAGTGACCTAGCAGATCACCAGTCCAGAGAACACCAGGGAACGTCACAATGGGGAACTCACCAGAGAGGTGCAGGAGGCAGGGTGATTGTAGGGATACCACCAGACAGTCTTGTAGATATTGATGTACTGAATAAAGAGGGCCACTAGCAGGTAGATGAAGAAGAGGAATTCAAAGAGAAGGCTCCCGTCCAGTGGCAGGTCAGGGATCCGGCAGTGACGCACAGGCTCTGGGGTGATCAGGGCCGTTATGGGAGGAGCTGAGAGGCTGATCGCACTACCATTCCTGAAACAGACAGACACCATTAATTGTACGGTCAGCATCCTGTGCTGCCTCAAGCTGCCTCCCTAAGGTTTCAGGGTCATTACTGAATGCTGTGGGGGCATGGGATTAAGGAAAGCAGAACCCTGCTGACCAGAGTTTGCATCATTCACACATCTAGCACAGGGCAAGTAGATGCTCCCTACTCATCTTAACACAGTCGACACCCTTCCCTGGCCTCTTCCATAGATGCCTCTCAATTTCTCCAGGAGGTCAGAATTATTATAACCATTTCACAGAGGAGGACTAAGGCATAAAGAAGAGAAGTTACTTCCCAACCTCATACCCTAGTGGCAGCGCATCTCCCCTTACACACATTTCTGTTCTAGCTTTCCTCCCAACCCGCAGCAGAGGGGGAATCACGCCTATGCTCGGACACATTACAGTGATTCCCCAGTAGCACTGCAGAGAACAGAGCGGAACGGGCTAGGATTGCACAGTTCTAGGATTCACGGCCCCCAATCTTGCTGCTGGGGAAACAGATGAGAATTGTGCCTTCCTAGTCTCTATCACTCTGTCCTTTCCAGTGACACAGGAGGAATGCTATGCTTGTGAAAGGGCCACAATTCTCCCATTGGGACAGATATTAAAATGTAAAACAAAGAGGAAATGGGTCAGTCAGTGGCACAGCAGGGAGACAATCTAGGAATTCCCTTCTAACCACCAGACCACACTCCTTCGGAGAGCCAAGAATAGAATGCAGGAGTCCTGGGTCCCAGCTTGTGCTCTAACCACTAGAGCTACTCCCTCCCAGTGCCACTGAAAAGAACTCAAGGTTCTGGTCTGCCAATCTGCTGCTTCAGCCATTAGGTAAGACTGCTTCACAGAGCTTAGAACAGAACACAGGCTTCCTGGTTTCCAGGCTTTTGCTCTAACCACTAGAAAACACTTCCTCACTGTATCATAGTGTGTCTTGCTGGCCATACTGTTTTGTCCTCACCTGTTTCTCAGACCAGTGCCGTTGCCACAGCTCCCGCCAACCAAAGTCTGGAGAGAAGGCAAAGCTGAACGGCTTAGCTGCTGCCGACTGGGTCCCCTCCTTCCACCGGGCATGACCAGGAACCGATCCACTTCCAGTGCCTCCAGCAGGCTCTGCCCTGAGACCCAGACAACAACCCCAAAGCCTTCCCAGCTCTGCAGGGGAGAAAGGGGGGGGGAGGGGGAACAGTGGTATTAATTAAGCTGTAAACGTCCAGTGATCCACCTCACAGTTGAGACCAGGTCAACCCATCCACATTTATCTGTACAGAAACTTCTGGCGTGACACCTGGGACTCCTACCAATACTCTGGGGCCAATGACCCTTTAAAACAATCTTAGGTCCCTTGTCTGCCTGAATAAATAGGATGGAACAGTGCTTACAGGTAAACATTAAGACATATTAGAACTATGCCTTTAAGAAGTGATTGTGTAAATGAACTGCCAATGAACAGTATAACCTTCTGTTGGCTGAGAAGCTGGACAGATGATCTCTAGTCACTAAGCAAAGAAGAAGTATGTGCTCTAGTGTAACAGCAAGAATGAAATGAACCTCTCTTTGCTTCAATGTAAGAAACTGTGAAAGATGTGCTGCTCTCCATAATTTTCTAAAACAATTTACAGTTGGAAAACAGTTTTTGAAGTTGTTGGATAATGAGGCTCTGTGTACACTGGACTTCAAACAGTGTCAGCTATTGACTAGTCTACAGCTAGTGTTAGCAAAACAGCATCTCACTCTACACTGGCAAAGAAAACCATATTACTGCATTGCTAGCAAGAGTCATGTTTAAACATGGTTCTAACTAAAATGGTTTGATTTCCAGAACAGACAGGATCCTAAGGTAGAAGATATATGTGTGTGTGTATATATCTCAAGTGTATTGTAAGGTAGGAAACAAAAGTTCAATGGTATTAACCCCAGAGAGATGTGAATGTCTTACAATCACTCTCCACCCTTTATAAAAGCAAGCTTTTTAATGCATGTGAACTTATTAATTTCTTTAAACTGAAAACTAGCATGTGTTTACTTTTTTTTTTTTTTTTAAATCAATCCATAGAGACTGTGCAGCTCAGATTTATAGTACAAAGCTGGATCTTCTGGCGCAGCAGTCACCAATTCCATGATTATTGTTTTAAAAATATATCTATGACTTATCCTTACAGGATTTTAGTGGGATTTGATGGTTAACAGATAGACAAAATGTGAGTGACAGCTGTAAATTGGAGCCTCAGTCCTGCAAGTCACTGCACGTTGGCCAACTTTCCAGGATCATGATCTCGAAGGTGAAACCCAGACTAAAAGCACACTGACCTGTTTGTAAGTTTCCAAAAAAGTGTACCTTCCAATAAGTTAGAGCAAGAACTGAGCCTGAATCAAAGCCCTGCATCCGAACACCCCAAACTTCTAGGAAAATTTGGATCTGGCTTTAAAATTTGCAGATGGCTCCTATCTCTAATTATAAGCCAATTATCACCTCCTTTAAAATCCTAAGTAGTCATAGCTGGCAGAGATGCCAAGAAGTATGTTGAGCAAGTCATATCACTGCCATCATGGACATAGCTTACTGAAGAGCCATTCCACCCTAAACATGTCCTCAAAGAACTTCCATTTTGTACTAAAATGTCTTATGCATACTCTCCAGCTGAAGGCCAATTTTCATAAAGTTTCAACAAGATCGGTTGAGCTGTTTTTGAGATGACTATTTTGCATGTGCCTCTGTAAAGGTGGCCTGCAAAAATGGGGAGGGGGGGAGAGAATGGACTAAAGACCTCCCCCCTATTTTAACCTGTTTATGTTTGTAAAGTAGAGTTTCAAGTTTTGTCTAGAGTGGAAGAAATTTTAAGGTAAAATACAAGCAGAAAAGAAACCACAGGCTTTTTAAAAAAATCTATTGTAATGAAGGAAAAGAGGGTACAAGTTGAACTGTAAAAAAAGTCCTTTGAAGTCACCTTAAAAAGAAAATGATGTTGTCTTTTCTTAAGTCACTAATGATTATTAGACCTCAAACTTGCCATGGACTAAGCTCTCAGTGGAGCATTTGTGCTTAGAATCATAGAATATCAGGGTTGGAAGGGACCTCAGGAGGTCATCTAGTCCAACCCCCCTGCTCAAAGCAGGACCAATCCCCAGACAGATTTTTGCCCCAGATCCCTAAACGGCCCCTCAAGGATTGAACTCACAACCCTGGGTTTAGCAGGCCAATGCTCAAACCACAGAGCTATCCCTCCCCCCTGCTTATGACAGGTTAGGTAAGGCAAATCACTAATTAAAGGAGTTCTGTGCAATTGACGTATTGGCCATGTAGGGGACTTCCCACTGGCCACTTTCAGTCATGAGCATCTGTACAATAACAAACCAGCATATATCCTACAGAAGGGGCAATATATACTGTAGAACTCACTTGAAGCTTCCTGAGACTTCTTATAAACTATGAGAGAGGGAAGGATGGAAGACTCTAAAACATTAAAGGAATAACTTTAAAAGGCATTTTAAGCAAAACGAGATTATTTTATAAACTGGGAAAACTATTAATCTAATTGTCCCTAAAGGAATGCTTTATGGGGCATAATATCCAGGGGCCAGTAATTTAACTATAGGCATTAAAGGGGCACTTACAAAAATTCTTTCCCTGTGTTATCCATTGCACATTCAATAATTCATGCAAAGAATTTAACAAATCTAATTTGTGTCTAGCAATTTATGGAGTTTGTTTACTTATCAGCTTGCACACTGAAAGCAGAGTGGCCACTTTCACCTTCTGGTTTTAGGCCTTAGCACAGATGCTGGAGGGTTTCCATTGTTAAATAAGAGTGTATATAAAAACCCTTTTCAATTAAATTAAAAACATATTCTACTCACAATAGGTTTTTTAAAATCTGCCTTTCTTATCCCTATACACACATACAGGGCTAAACTCTGATCTCTGTTATTCAAGATTTATGTGGATATAACTCTATTGACTTCAGTGGAGTCAGTCTCAAAGTACCCTGGTGTAAATAAGAGCAAAACTTGCACACCACTCACTTGTTTAATAAACACAAATGGGCCAGATTCACCCCTGATTTAACTCTGGGGAAGTCAATGCAGCTACATCAGGAATGAATTTGGACTGAAAACTACATTTTGGGCCTTAAAGCCAGTGTTCCTTTAAGAAAAACATAATATTTAAGATTTTTAATTATTTCATTTAAGGTATGGTTCAACTCTGAAAAGCGACTGCGTAACAGTGCCCATAATCTCTTATTCCAACACACCTGACCCCTACGTGTATCAAGCTGCTCATTTGAGACAAAAATAAGTATGTTCTTCTCTTTACTCGTTACCTCTGCAGTGCCAGCACAACTACTGGAGAGTGAGCTGGAGTCTATTCTGGCTTGTGCACCACCAGCAGAATTGTTTCTCAGAATTGTTCCAAATGCACAGCCAAAACCTTCTATCAATTGTAGCTCTGAAACCCAAGGCAAAATGGGGTTGCACTGAAGGCAGTATTTGTTATTCACAGGCTTTGTTGCTGGTGATGATGTGCAAGCTGAAAAGCACCCAGCTTAGCTCTCAGATCCTAGTTTGAGTTTGCAGGGCTGGCAGCTGGAAAAAAAAATACCTTTTACTTGTAAACAGAGTAATTTGATCTGGAGTCATCAAGAGACAAATATAACATCCCAAGATGCCATTTTCACAGTCACTTTTCAGAGTAGAACTGCATTTTAAAAAGCACAACTAAATAAAAAAGTTGTCTAATATGCTTATGTACTCTCTCAAATAAGAATATTGAGAATTTTTAATTATCTTGTAATGTTGCTTCAAAAACAATTACTAAAAAGAATGGCTTTGGGATTGTCTAGACCTCATTCCTGAAATCCATGCACTCCCTACAGCCACAGGTTTAAACCCTAGTAGGAGTCAAACCAACTCTTTGTCCTTCCAAGGTAGATACATTGAATATCGTGCAGTTTATGCTAGCTGGTGAGAAGGGAGACCGGAACTTGAAGTTCTGAAAAGATGTGAAGATCCCCTGATTTCTGTTGTTGCTGTGCTCTGACTGGCCACCTTCTACCCCACAGGTGGCTGCATGTCAGGGATGCTTCATGTATATAGTCTCAGTCATAAGAAGTGAACAAAAATGGCAGATATCAGCCCTCTCTGTTGAGACTGTTAGGTACCTGGATTTGACACCATATTGTCCTGCACAGGCCACCTGTTATCCTCCTGCACCATGATCACATGCACAGAAAATGTATCCTTCCTCTAAGCCCCTAAATAGACATTCCTGTCTTCATCCCATCTCCTTGTGCGCATGTGTACATTACAGTACATACACAACTCACAGGTGAGTGTGATTCTCCACTTGCATGCCCCTGCTTTCTGGCTAAGCAGAGACAACGACCAGGGTGCTGCCATGCCTATGAAACTGTGCATTGCCGACCTGATGCCCCTTCGCCCTGCCTCCCACAGGAAAGCACAAGAAGCTGTCCCAGTGGAATCACTAAGAAGAGTGTTACCAGCAGTAACCATAAAAGGAGCTATCAGCAACAGCTGACAGAACGCTATCAGCATTTCCAGTACCCGGATGCTAGTCACCAGAACTAGAACCGCTGCCAGTGTCCAAATCCATTAGTGCTGGAAGGTGGGGGAAGGGAGGTAAGCAGCAAGGAAAAGGAATGAGCAGAGAGAAGACTGGAGACAACTGAGGAAGGAAGAGGAGAAAGACCAGGGGGACTTCTGATGTCCCTGTGACAGTTCCCTCGCTTGGGGTAACTACATGATGTGGCAGGTCCCCTCATTTATTCCTATGGCATAGCACATCTTATAACCACACCAGGACCAGTGCACTCTAGGACCCTCCCAGTACCTACCCCATATTGTCTTGCCCTGCTTCTGGGAGCAGGGGCTTCTGTGTAATTTCCAAACATGGGGCACTGCATTCACAGGGTTGGGGTTCAGAGGACAGGCTGAACAAGTGCCGTTGCAATTCTCGTGGCAAGAGACCTTTTAAGACTACATCAGTTCAGCCAAGTCTGAATGACAGACTTCATCCCAGGTGCTGCAACTGAATGGTACAGCCACCACCTGCAGAACACTTGGGACAGCTGCTGCAAGTGGACACGAGCAGCTGTACAGATGAGAGAAGCTCAGTGTATTCAAACCAATGGTTTGTTTGCCCTATGCAAACCAGGCATTCCAGACAGAGCCACAAAGGTAGCTTCCTACCCAGAGGAAGGCTAGAGGAGAGCAGGACAAAATCCTCTGGCTTTTGGGAGTATAACAAATAAAAGTCGAGGTATGACTTTTACTGTAAAAATATACAATCCTTCCATTCCTTTCTCTCTCTTCTTTTTCCTCCCCTATTTAATTTTTTCCCCCCCAAAATCAAACAAATAATGCTAAGAACCTTGGCTATAGCTGCCCTAATCAACTCCTTTCCCCGATCAATCTAATCCCAGACTTCCATTCATCTAACAAGCTTAATCCCATGCCTAAAGGATCAATGAAGTTACATTACATACACCTTGAAAGAAAAAAAAAATGCTTTTCTCTCTTCAACAAACTTCTGCAGCATGCCCTGACATTAGGGCCAATTTGTGACTTGTTTTAAACCCTCTGCACACCCTCTGAAACCAGAGAATCTTTGTCCCCATTTTACAGATGGAGAAGTTTAGACAGAGAGAAGGCAGGTGACATGCCCAGCATAACGTAGAGCTAGGAACAGAAGGTAAGAGTCCTGACTCCCAGTCCCGTGCTCTAACCATTAATAACACTGCTTGCTTTGTCACATTGCTGTAGCTAAAACTGAGATGGTACTTGTACTACAGCATCGTACTAGCATCACACGAGCTAAAACGGAGGTTGTACTTACATTTTTCCAAACCCATTTTCATGCAGAAATAACTGACAGGTTGTCAGACTGCAAACTAAATATTTGGCTTGCACAGCCCCCACCAATAAACACAACTTTTCAACACCCACTGGTAATAAATGAACACACCTGCCACCTGGAAGCAGAACCCTGTACCCCTCCCCCATTCAGGGAGACATAACCGGTTAGCAGACCTCTGAAGTCAGCACATTTTCCATGTTCCCGCGCTGCATGGAACACTCGGAAGCAACAGATAAAGAGAGTATTAAACCACCAGAGAGAGAGAAAAATTATAAAGCATAGTCAAGATCTGACTCTAGAGCCACTGATCCAGCAAATTCAGAGTTAAGGCTTCAAATCTGTTCCAAGATCCAGGGCCAGGGGACTCATCATCAGTACTATTGGATTCATTTTTAATCAGTGACTGAGAATTCCTTTCTCCTTCAGAATTTAAATTCAGAAGTAACAAGCCGACTAATGCAGGGTTCCACCATAAAGCACAATATTGGCAAATGGAAAGGAGCCATCAGTGTGAGACCCAAAACTGGGAAAAGTGCAGAAATTAATAATGAAAGACAGACAAAGCCTCATTTGCTGTATATATATACACACAGTACCACTGAAATGCATCCATCTCTGAGGAGGAAAACGGCCGGCAAGAAGGGCACTGGTGTGGAAAGTATTGGTCAAAGACAATGGGACAAACACCTGCTCTTTAAAACTTCCATGGCACTCAATGTCCATGCAGGAGACAGGAGCTTGGGTGTGAAAGTCTCACCTGAAAAAAACACCCACAGCAAAGTGCATGGGGCTCAATTTAGCTACATTTTTGGGGCATACTCACTGCAAGTTTGGGACACATCTATACACACCTCATTTTTATACCCCTCAGCCATTCCCTCAGACCGCCTTAATGGAGGGGTGTGAAGAAGAGACTTTCAGAGGTGGGGATGGGACCTGGCCATCTTTAAGGTACAGGGGAAAATGTGCGTGGGAGGAGGCAGTCAGCCACTCTTACTGAACCCTTCCCTTAACAGAAAAACAAAGCAAAACTTTAAAAGCAGTAAGAGAAAATACTTCAGCACCATATAATTATCCCGTGGCACTCACTGCTGCAGGATGCTGTTGAAGCAAACAGCTTAGTAAAATTGTAATGAAGGATTAAATAATTGTATGAATGAGGACATTTGTAGTTATGCTAGCAAGGATGGAAAAAATTACAGGAGCCATCAGTCTTCATGCCTCAGGGCGTAAACTGATCAACAGCCAACTGTCAGGAAGAAATTTCTCACCAAGAGTATAGGGTTACACAATTACCCAGCGGCACAGTGGGTTCTTCAGCCTCCTTTGTAATATGACAGTAGTATCTGTCAAAGGCAGGATACTGGACTACAGACAGCATTGGTTTGTTCTGGTAAGACAAGGAGAAAGAACTGCAGAGCTGGTCTGTTCTAGAACAAGAGTTCTGACTAGTTGGATCATTGGTCTATTTTGGTCTTACTATTCCTATGTTTCTCAATCATAAAGGGAAGGGGACAGCAGTGCTCAAGTCTCATCCAGCATGTGAGATTTAAAATAAAGAAGCTGGCAAGAATTACCAAACTAAGAACGTTACCCAAAAGCCACTTGGCTTTGTCATCCGAGAGCTGGAAACAGTTTAAGCTTGATACCCAAAATAGCATTTCTATACATAATAATGACACAGTTATAAGGTCTGATATCTCACATCCTACCAGGGCTAGAAACAAAAGCCTTATACACTAATAGGAATGAGTAACTCCCTGTTCATCTCACTGGTATAAAACAACTGCTTCTATACCTGATGAGTTATGAGATCTTAGACCTCAAATGTGCCACTGGTCCAGGGTTGAATATCACCCACCCTAGGCCTCAAGGTAGAATAATTTTGGAGGAAGTTAAAAAAAACAAAACAGTTTTATAAATGGCATTTCTGAAGCAGCTCAGAAGTTGGACTGTTAGAATAAATCCCAGGGAAGATGGATTAGCAGGCAGAGTGCACATGAGACAATTTATTGCCACTGTATGTGTATATAAACACACAATTCTTGAATTGCTAAATTCTGTGGAATGAAGACAAGCAACTGTACATACATACAGTACCACTGAAACGCAGCCACCATTGAAGAGCAGACATGCAGCCCTCTAGTTGACAGCCCACTGCATGACAATGCAGAGGGAAATTTCAGCTAGGAGCACTGAGGATTTAAATATTGTGAGTTATGTGAGTGGAGGGGAAAAAATGTTATTTTTAAAGCCACTTGTATGACAAAAAAAGATTCTGACCTAGGATCCTGTGTGCTAATTTCAGCCAGTGGCAATTTTTTTATGGTCAAGTTAACTACTGAAAAAATCAGGGTTTACTACAAACTCTGAGAAGCCCCATATATTCTCACCCAGCCTCTCACACAAAAGACACATGGCCTAGTGGCCCACATACAGGACTGGGAGCCAGGAACTTCCGATGTTCTAGCTCTTCCACTGACTTGCTGTGACACCTTGACCAAATCACTTCACCTCTCTGGGCCTGAATTTCCTCATCTGTAAAACAGGGATTATTCTTTGCCTTGCAGGGGGGTAGTTAATGTTTGTACAGCACTATATACAGTAAAAGCTGTGTTATCTGGCCCTGTACCAACCGGAAAGCTCCATAAACCAGCATTTCTAATCTTCACAGAAAGTCTGGTTTATAGTCCGGTTGGTGGGGGCCAGCAGGCTCCCTACCTGGCTCCCTGGAAGCAGCGACATGTCCCTGCTGCTCCTAGGCAGAGGAATGGCCACGAGGGGTTTGGCATGCGGAAGGGGGTGTGGGGCTGTGGCGCGGGCTCTGGGAGGGAATTTGGGTGCGGGAGGGGGCTTGGGGAAGGGAGTTGAGGCGTGGGATGGGTTTTGGGGTGCCAGATCTGGGGGGCGCTCACCTTGGGCGGCTTCCCGCAAGCGACAACCTGTCCCGGCTGCTCCTAGGCGGAGGTGCAGCAGGCGGCTCTGCGCGCTGCCTCCACCCACAGGCAGCCCCTGCAGCTTCCATTGGCCGCAGTTCCCAGCCAATGGGAGCTGCAGAGCCAGCGCTCAGGGCGGGGTGGGGGCAGCGCACAGAGCCACCTGCCATGCCTCCACCAAGGAACAGCAGGGACAGATTGCCGCTTGTGGGGAGCCGCCCGAGGTGAACCAGAGCCCCCCCAGATCAGCACCCTGAAACCCGTCCCCAATCCCCGGCCCCGAGCCCCCTCCCGCATCCAAACTCCTTCCCTGTTAGTTAACTGACATTCTTCACTTACTGGTACTCCCCATTCCCCAACATACTGGGTAAAAAAGCTTTTACTGTAACTGCTAATTGTTTTTACAAGATTTTCTTAAACAAAAGCAGCATTTCTCCTGTCCGTGCCTGTTTACCAACTACAATTTTTAATATAAAAGGTAATTCAATCAGTACAACACATATTACAAAGCAGAAATCACTAGGATTTTTACCAATCAGAAAGATGGAGATTTTCAAAGCTGTTTCAAATTCTAGTGTGTGCATCTGTGTTTGATGTTAAATTTACCTGTAATATATCTAAAAAATCAGAATTTACCTTGCAGCAACTTTGAATGTCCCTGCTTTCTTGTGCAATGAAATGAGAGATGAATTGCCCGAGTCCTATTCCATGTCATTAGGCTAGAATTCATGCTGGAGAGTATCAATGCAATGGCAACTTCTAGCGACTGTCCATTTACACTTATGGAGACAGTGAAATTGTGACAGGTATTTTTAAAAGCTGTTCTGAACATTTAATTTGTGTATGGGAGCCTGTATATACACAGTCACACATGCCATTGCTCAGATATACATTGCTTATACACCGCTACCTTGATATAACACGACCCGATATAACACGAATTCGGATATAACGCGGTAAAGCAGTGCTCCGGGGGGGCGGGGCTGCACACTCCGGCGGATCAAAGCAAGTTCAATATAACGTGGTTTCACCTATAACACGGTAAGATTTTTTGGCTCCCGAGGACAGCGTTATATCGAGGTAGAGGTGTGTGTATGTATATGTATTATATATATATTTTCTGTGGGATCTAGATAGCAAATATTTAACTACGAAAGACACGATAACTAATCATCTTGTCCTGGGAGGTTATGAATGCCTCCGGCCAGGTGCAAGTGCCTTCAACTCTCATTGACTTTGGTGGAAGCAAGCATTCAGGACCCTACAAAAGCATATGGGAGGGGGAAGGGGGGAATCTCATCCAAGAAAAATACAACAGGCCAAGCTGACTCATTCTCAGTGTAACTCCACTGAAGTGGTTAGTTATACCCAGGGACTGATTTGGCCTACTGAGTTTACCTGCATGCTCCTTTAAAGACATTCCCAGACCATGAGATCCATTGACACTTTTGTTTTAAATCAACAATTCTGAACCTGCCCCCCACAGGTACACGGGTTATGCAGCAGTAGCATGTACTGTACCAGTCAGCCAGCCTGCCTGGCTTTTACAAGCCAGGTTGCATAATGCATACTGTCTACTTCTCACCAGAAGTCTCTGCTTCCGCTTGCAAAATGTTCAGTCCAAAAAGTCAAGCAGGGCTGGAAATGACTTAGTAGAATGCACATGCCCCACTAAAGATGTCAGGAAACCTTTCACGCGGCATTGTGATGTCTAATGAATGATTTAGCCAAGTCAAATGATTGAAGATTCACCTATTTAAAAAAATGCACCTGTTAAAAAGTTTCACACTGTAAAATGGTTGGGGGAGGAGGGGGAAGGAATATGCTCCCCCACCCCAAGAGGGGAGCATAGAGCAACAGATCTGGTGGTGGGGAATATTGTTCAGAAAAGCCAGTGCTGGGGGTTGAGTAAGTTCTCCAAGGAGACTAATCGGGGGGAAGGCTGCTCAACGTGGCATCATCACCCCCCCCCCCTTCGCCTGTGGGAGCTCTCTGAGCAAGTCAGAACCATGGAGGTCAGCATGAAATTGTACCAGTTCCCCAATCATGCTCTGGAAGCCCTACGCCCAGAAGGCCACGGTACCTGTGCTTCGTGAAGAGCTAGAAGAAAGTAGGGAGAGATACAGAGACGTGTGGGGACACAGGCTCACCACACACATGGCCCATGAGGGAGCTCCCAAAAGTTGTGGAGATGGGTTGGGTTTGAGGGGCTCAAACTTCTGCTGTAACTGAGAGCAGAATTTGATCCCTGTCTTGTCTGTCTCTGTTAAGCACTAAACAGTTTATAGTGCTATGTAAACAACAACACTCAGCTTACTAAAAGTAAAAGAAGTTTAGAGTACTAGGAACAGAGTTTTCTAATCACTTTTTAAAAAATATAATGGTATCCCCTTTAAAAAAAATATTAACCTCTACTTGACTGGGGGTGATGGGGCATATTATTTAATCTTTATAGATATTACAGTAGGGCCCCAAATGTGCTAGACACTTTACAAAAATATAAGTGGTGCTGAATCTGCTATAACATAAGGCAGCTCTCAATGGGTTGCTCTGCAGCCCAGAGTACACAGCATTCCAGCTATCCTTCAAGCCGCCCCTTCCTCCCTCCCACCCTATGCGTGGGGCTGTGCAGGAAGGGGGACCCAGAGCTACTGTCCAGAGGTATTTCTCTGGAGACAGCTAAGTTGGCTTTGCAGCCTCTTTGTCACAGAACAGAACAGGGCAGCAGGACTTAGGCCTGTGAAAAGAAATATATTCAAGTACAATGGAAAAAAAAAACCATTACTGCAGAATTAAGGTTGCAAGATCAGGGAATAAAAAGTCAGATTCCAAGCATTCAAATAGTTCCTGCAACCTTAACTCAGCCCTCCCATATATTAATAGTCTGCACTAATTCCATAACATTAAGGTTCACATTTAACAAGGGAAAGAGGGAGTGGGCTGGGAATTGCCAAAATTTTAAAATTTGGGTTCTTGCACCTTAATCTGCATTTAGGGACTTGAGTAAAAGTGGCTTGATTTCCAGAAGAGCTGAGCTCCCCCAGCTTCTCATAGTATCTGCTCCTTTGAATACCAGGCTACATTTATTTCGGTCCCTTAGTGTGCATTTAGATGCCTAAACTCAGTTTAGGCCATAAATACACAACAGTAATGCTGGCTGATTTAATACTGCCAGAGCGATCTTAGTTTTCAGATTGTCCTGATTTCTGGGCATAGAACGTGGGACCACAAGGTACTTAGGTGCTTATGTCTGGGGGTTGGGTGCCCACATCCTAATTTTGGCTATACTGTGATCCACAAAACTGCTGAACACTGCATAAACTCACTCAGCATCTAAGTTTTTCAGCGCAACATTTCCCTCAGTATCTACGTTACTGCCTGCCTCTGGGCATGCACACTGCTGCCTCCTTCAAGGTGTCCGGACACCTGTCTCCCACCTGAGCCCCAGAGCAATTCACAAATCAGGGGAAGACAAGCATTTGGCCAACTAAGTTAGATGGGGGCGCAATCCGGGAGGAGGCGGCGGCAGCAGCAAACCACCTTATAACTTTTAGTCCATCACTACAGCACTTGCCTAGGGATATGGTAGACCCAGGTACAATTCTCCCCTCTCTGTCAGCAGGGGAGAAGAGATGGGGAAACTCATCTTCAAATCCTAAGAGAGTGCTCTAACCACTGGGATCCGAGATAGTCTGATCTGAGGCTCCCTCAATCTCTCCAGTTGAAGCTGCTGTACTCTGGAAAAATAATGAAAGAATAAGTGGAGCAGGGACACTGGAGCCAGAGTCTCCCACCGTGGTGCCCTAACCACTGGTCTAAAGACTCATTCCCATTTTCTCTCTGTCTAGTCCAATGACTATTTAAGTATTTATCCACAGTGGAACAGTCATTGGGCCAGAGAGAGCATGCATGGGAATGACTCTGGAGTCCAGTGTTTAGGGCAAGTTTGAAGATTCAAAGTTCAGCTGTTTTGAGTTTTACACACCCACACAAAAATGGTTTGTTTTTACCTTCTCCTAAATCCAAAACACTGGATGGGATTTTACTCAAACTTTATTAAAAAACAAACAAAAAATCTTCCAAGAATTTCAGCCCAAAAGGTAAAAAATTCCCACAAAAAACACAGGAGTAAGAAAACAATGCATTAGACTAATTTATACCAGTATACCAATGTCATTACTCCAGTGCAAACATTTCCCTCCTAACGCCCGGTTCAGGCTAGAAAGCTGATCAACTGACCAGTCAATTGACTTATTATTTGACCACCATCAAATATTCCAGCAAGAATGTCCTGATGTAGGCCCAACGTATCTTTTTGATTGCCATCTGTTAGCAAGCCTACTTAAAAGTCTTGATCACTTACTTTACTACATGCTAATCCCACCTGTTGGGGGAAAAGGGCAAACTAATTAAAAATTGAGCCTCTTGATTGGCTAGAATCTTCTAGAACCAATATTGTATGTATCTCTATCCTTATGTGTAAACAGACCATCAATGTACATGGCAATTTACAACGCACATGAAATAAAACAGAGTCCCTGCCCCAAGAGATTACAATCTAAACTGACTAGACAATCATACAGAAATTAACTCAGAAGGGACTGGGGAAGAGAGAAGAGGGTTCATGGTCATTAAACCTTTTCCCCCAGCACAAAGAGAAAGAAGCACAGCCATTAAGCTACTTGAATGCCTATTGCCTACCTAGAAAAAGTGGATTTAAAAATGACTTTTTCTTTTATAGTTGTTCTGTGTTTGTTTTATTTAATTACAATTTTTTCTTTTGTAACTGTTCAATCTTGAGTAACGTTCACATTTAAATGCTAACCAAACATTGCTAAAAAAGGTAATAATAATTATTCCTTCATTTTTTATAACTTCATTTCATTGTGTTTTGCATTTTTCTGAGTTAAAACAACTCAGTTAAGTAACTTGGTTTTTGCAATTACACATAAGTATCTATCTAAGGCTAAGCCTATTTGAGACCATAAAGTCTTACTTGTTTTTGGTACTGTTGTTACTATTTTAATAAATTAGTGCTATAAAATATGTCTATATCTGACATTATTTGACAATATTTGACCAGTCAATTGGCAAATTATTTTTGGACCGGTCAAATGCCCAACCCTGGTCCTATCTACACTGAAACTACTTTGCAACCTTAGCTACAGCAAGATCCTATCAGTATCAGTAGAAAAGTGATAGCTTGCAAATGCTATTCATCTAAAGAACTCAAGATGCTTCACAAGAACTAATTTACTCTCACAAAACCCCTGCTCAAGTAGGAAGGTAAATATTATCCCCTTTTTACAGATGGGAAAACTGAGACACAGAGAAGGTAAGGCCCAAATTTGAAAAATTATCAATTTTGGGTGCTCAACTTAAGACAATTTGGACCTTGTTTTCAAAAGCACTGGGGCAACGCCTGCTGAAGTCAGTGAGAACTATGGTGGCTCAGCCTTTCTGAAAAAATTAGGCCCCACGGCTAGCATCCATGAAGGGACTTAGGCATTGCAACACTGAGTGTCATGGTGCCTAACTTTTAAGCACCAAGAAAATCACAGGAACAACACTCAGATCCACAAAGCCAAGCTAAGCACCCAGGCTCACTACACAGTGAATGTGGAGAGACACGCACCACACAATGGGATCCACAAAAACCAGGACACTAGGTGCTGAGCTGCCTAAACTACCTAATTGGAGATGCTGATTATAGGGGGGTGTGGTAAGCCTGCCCCTCTCTGAGATAGGCACCTCCCAGATGGATGCCCTAACCACTGGACTGCAGAGTCATTCTCCCCTCTCCCTCTGGCTGGGAGAGTCAGTCATTGGCCCAGACAGTGAGAGAATGGCTCTGCAGTCCAGTGGTTAGAGCACCCATGTGGGAGATGGAAGACCCCGTGTCTCCAATCACTCTTTCATTATTTATCTGCAGTGGAACAGCTTCAAAAGGAGAGACTGAGGGAGCCCCACACCAGAATATCCCAGAGCACCTCTCCTGAGATGATGAGACCCCTGTTCAAATCCTGTCGCCCCCTCTAGCAGAGAGGTGGGAATTGAACCTGAGTCTCCCACATCCTAGGCAAGTGCTCTAAGCCAGTGGTCCCCAACGCGGTGCCCGCGGGCGCCATGGTGCCTGCTGGGGCATCTATGTGCACCCGCCTGCTGACAAGGGAGCGTCCCGCCGCCAAGGGGCGCAGCCACCGGACAAGCAGCCGCTGAGAAGCGGCAATGCCAAGAAGCGTCGCCACCGAAATGCCGCCGAGAAGCAGCGTCATCAAGAGGCGTCACTACCGAAATGCCACCGAGAAGCAGCGGAATTTCGGCGGCGACACTTCTTGACGTTGCCCGCCACACTGAAAGGTTGGGGACCACTGCTCTAAGCACTGGGCTAAAAGTTAGGAGGAGGACGGCAGTGCCACCACCTCCTTCTCCAGACTGTTTTTAAATAGGCCCCAATCCATCAGGTGGCCTCTGAGCATGCCTGCTAGATTGGGCCCCACAGGCAACTTAGGCAGCTGAATGCCTGTATTCTCCTGTATGAGAGGGGTAGTCGTGTTAGTCTGGATCTGTAAAAAGTGACAAAGAGTCCTGTAGCACCTTATAGATTAACAGATGTATTGGAGCATAAGCTTTCGTGGGTAAATACCCACTTCGTCAGAGGCATGCTTTCACCCATGAAAGCTTATGCTCCAATACGTCTGTTAGTCTATAAGGTGCTACAGGACTCTGTCGTTGTATTCTCCTGGTCTATGAAACAGGTCTATGTTTAGGCAGGAGATAGGTGCCTGGACACCTAGAGAGAGGCACCAATGCACATGCCCAGAGACAGAAACATAGGCTCCTAGGGAACTTTTTCCCAGAAAACTTAGGCACCGAGCAAGTTTAGGCACCTAAGAGTTTATCAGCAGTTTTGTAGACTTAGGCACGTAAGTACTTTGTGGATCCCTCCCAAAGTGCCTCAAATTAGGCACCCAATGTTGCTAGCCACTACTAAAAAGGTCTACCCAGTTGGTTTTCATAAGCGTACAGACTGAGTCAGTGTCAAAGCAAAGAATAAAAACCAGCAGTGCTGACTCCTAGTCCCCAGCTCTCGTCAGTGGGCAGCACTTCCATCCTATATGCTGGTTTGGGCTGCAAAATGAAAATTGACAGCTGCTTGAGAACAAGACACAGAGCAGAAATGTCCACATCTTAGAGAATCCCAATATGATCAGGGCCTACAGGTACTGGGTAAAATCCTGGGTTCAAAAAAGTCAATGGCAAAACCCCATTGACGTCAGTAGGGTCAGGATTTTACCCGTTGGGTATTGATAGGGCCAGATAGTATGGTGCTTTGTGTGAAGGTCTGTTTTAGAGTAACACTTAAAGAAACTTCCTAGAGTGGGGAGTAAGAGGCACCAACAAAGAAACTCGAATGGACATAAACATCAAGAATTTTAGGGGGACCAGAATGGGAATCAAGAGGCTTGGCTTCTATTTCCTGTTCCGCCACTGACACTCCGTGTGATCTTGGACCCGCCCTTTCCCGTCTCTGTACATCCATTTCCCTATCCAAAAATTCCTGATGGCAGTAGGTACACAGTCCTCTGGGTTGGCAACTAAGATGAGGTCTTCTCTCTTAGGCTTTGTCTTCACTACCCGCCGATCCGGCGGGTAGCAATCGGTTTATCGGGGATCGGCTTACCGCGTCTAGTGAAGACGCGGTAAAATCGATCCCTGATCGCTCTGCCGTCGACTCCGGAAATCCACCTCGGCAGGAGGCGGCAGCGGAGTCGGCGGCAGCGCGGCAGCGGTCGACTTTCCCGCGTCCTCACCGCTAGGTAAGCCGACCTAAAATACGCAACTTCAGCTACGGTATTCACGTAGCTGAAGTTGCGTATCTTAGGTCGGACCCCCGCTGTAGTGTAGACCTAGCCTCAGAACTTCACAATCCACCACTTTGGAGTACAGACATCTCATTCATTCATGTATAGTCATCACAAATGGGAGCGATATGAGGGGCCTGCTGTTCACATCCAAAAATCATGCACAAGAGCTATCATACACTGAAAACAAAGCTATCCTTGTTTCGGTTGAATATTCATTGTTAAAGCGACCCCAGAATAGTTAGCATGCAGCCTCATATAATAAGCAGAGTCGTCATCTTAACTGCCACTCCACATAATGGAGGATAATCAATACATGGCTTTCTTAGAGGAGTAGAGGGAAGTGCATTGCACACTTCCCACCTTCAGGAGAATGGGGTCTTATCACAAGTTTTATGAGCTTAGATTAATTATGTTTCAACATTTATGATATGTGGCTCTGACCAGTTCTATATATCCCATGTCCTACTCAATCTATCATATTTTCCTTGATCATTTAAAATGCTGGGCAGTGTTCTAAAAAACACCAACCCCAAACATGAGCCCAAATGAACATTGTCATTTGGTGTTTAAAATCCAAACACTAACTGTGCAAACAGCACATCTCATCTATTTTCCAAGCACCCCCCTATCATTGGGGTGTCTAAAATCCAGAGCTGGAGCTCAATTTTGCAATTTAAGCCTATCTCCAGAAGAGCTGCTGGAAATAAAGTTTAAAAAAATCTCATCAGCCCTGCTGCAACTGTGTGTTTCAAGGTTTCTTTTAGACAATGAGTACTTGGGCCAGAAAGAGGGGCAACATTGGACTTACTGGTCCCCCTCAGAAGTAGCAGCCTTTCCTCTGGGGCAGTAATTCTTCCCACACACCCTGCAGCCCAGAGGCATCTAAAGAGTAACTCCCTGGGATAAGCGTGCAGGATCTTCACACATTCCCAGTTTGGGTTTGTAGAAACTCTCCCAGAGCCACAAGCACCCCATTAACGGGGAGGAAAGCCCCACGCAGAAGCCCTAGAGATGCACTAAAACCAATCCTCCCCTCCCCCAACTCTCAGTTTAATGCATTTCAAACTCCCAGCAATTCGTGATTAAAGGAACAAAAGTTGCCTTGACAGAGCCATGGCGGAAAAGGGGGCGGGAAAAGGGAGCCAGGGCCTGAGGCTGGGGGTGAGAGAAATGGGGCTCACAGTGTATTGGGGGGAGGGCCCCAGGGGCTGGAGAAGGAGCAGTAGCCGGTACTCACACATCGAAGTGCGGATGGAGGAGGTAGTGGTGCAGCTCAGACATCAGCCAGGAGGAGGGTCCCCTTCACACAGCAGCAACAAAGAGCCACACTCCAGCCCCCTCCCCCAACACCAGCAGCTGCTGCTGTAGAGCCCGGGGTCCCTCCCCAGCCCTGGCAGCAGCAGGCACCGTGTTACCCGGGTGGCACGGGCGGGCAGCCTGGCTCCGGCTCCCCACCCCGCGGGGAGACTCGCCTAGCACCTACCCACCCTGCCACCACCCACCAGGGCCAAACGGGCGGGTGCAGCCACCTGCCCAGCAGGGCCAAGCTGCAGGGGCTTGGGGTTCAGCAGCTCCCCGGGAGGCAATGGGGAGGGGGCGGGAGAACCTAGCCCAGCCCCCCCACACTCCTCCTCTCGCCACCTTTCCCCGCGCTCGCCTGCTCCCTTTCCCCCCTCAGCTGCGGCGGCGGCTGCTGCTCCCCAGGAGAGACGTGGCAGTGAGGGCTGATGCTCTCATCACAGGGCGACAGCAGCGGCAGCAGCAGCCAGCCCAGGAAGGGAAAGGGGGGTGGCGGCCAGGGAGAGGAGCCATGTTGGTAGTGGCAAAGCTTGCTGTGGGGCGGCGCCCTCCCCTCCCCCTTATGATACCCTCCCTTAGGCACGCAGGACTCGCCTTTGGTGCCTGCTCTGCACCCCCCACACTAGGGGGATCTGGAAAGCTACAGCAGGAGCTCAGCTCTCACTTGGGGAGAGGCAGTTTCCCAGCTCCCCTCCTTGTGAAGAGCCTCCCAAAGGCAGCTGATCTCTAGGAACTGAAAGCTGGACACTGATTTTTTAGACAAACAAACTTTGTGTTCGTCAATCGCTGCCCTGGCCCTCTACAGCCAGCCAGCCAGCCACCCACCCAGGTCTGGCTTTCAGGATCTACGAAAACCTGCCAGGATTGCCAAGGCCAAGCACTCAGATCAAGCACCAGGCACCGTAATGCCTTCTGAGATTGGCTTATAAAATATGAGATTTAAAAACAATAATCCATGCTGAGTTCTTTTTCTTTGCCTGCTGGTTTTGGAGCCTTCAGGGTGTGTTCAGTTCACGTTTTTCAAGCTTCTCTCTGCAACCATGAAGGTTAGAAACTTGTTTTTAAATGAAAGCTGCGATTCTTGTGTGATTCTGTGACTCCAGAAGTTGGAGCTTTAAAAAATACACCAATTATCCTGACAATTGCAATACCGTTGTGAGAGTTGGCAACATTAAAACCATGCCACGGGTCCCTCAATTTTTAGGAGGAGGCCAGATAATTTCATGTCCGGAGGCTGGGATAGTGCTGTCCAAGCTGCTGCTGGCTAGTGTGGACTCACTCTCACCTGGCTGCTTGCACTTAGGCCCCTCCCACAGACTTAGAGGAGGAGCACTGGACGCAGTGCTTCGGACAACAAATGAGAAAACAGGGACAGGCGTGAGGGTCACAGGGTCAAAAACAGGGAACCAGAGGGGGACACTGAGCAGAGAATCCGGGACAGCGCCCACTGCTCCTCGAAGGTGTCCAGGGAGCCAGTGGACGCGGCCCAGAAGAACTCTACCTGGAGACATAAACTAAGGGAGGAGCAGAAATAGGCCCCACAGTCGCAGAGCACCTCCCCATCCAGCATCCTCCTCCTGGTATGGTGGACGGCCATCTTGGCCAGCGCTAGATGGATGTTGATAAGGAGGTCTCACCTGGGGTCACGGATGGGGTGTGCGGAAATGAGGAGGTGTCGGGAAAAGTGCAGCCAGAACCTAAGGAGAAGATTCTGGAGGAACCGGAAAAGGGGCTGCAACCTGCCACTCTCGATGTAAATGTACACCCGAGTCTCCCTCACGCCACAGAAGGGGCAGGTGTCAGGGAGGGGAATGAACTGCACCAGGTACATGCCCGTGCTCATGGCTCCACGAAGGAGCCACCAACTAATATCCCCGGCAGGCCAGGGAACCAGGGTGTAATGCAGACGGGCCCACCGGGGTCTGCTTGCAGTTGAGCAAACTCCTCTGCTGAGTTGTCAGAGTGCCCTCTGGGCATAAATTGGAGCAGCACAATAACATAAGCAGTAATGTGGTTTAATGGCCTAGGTAGGCAACTAAGAGAAAGGGAGTCTGGAGTGCTAATCCCAGCTCTGGCACTGAGAGTACATCTATATAAGAAATGCTACAGCTGCACTACTTTAGTCCCTCCCCTGCCTTCCCCAACACTAGGGGGACCTGGAAAGCTACAGCAGGAGCTCAGTTGTCACTTGGGAAGAGGCAGTTTCCCAGCCCTCCTCCTTGTGAAGAGCCTCCCAAAGGCACCTCCTCCATCTGCACTTCGATGTATGTGTACCGGCTACTGCTCCTAAAGTTATTGACTGGGTACATGTCATCTCAGGACGAAATGCAGAGACAAAATGTCTCGATACATTAAATGACTGCTTCTTGGAGTAGCAGGTGCAGGAACCCACAAGGGGAGAGGCAATTCTCGATTTAGTCTTGAGTGGAGCGCAGGATCTGCTCCAAGAGGTAACTATAACAGGACCGCTTGGAAATAGTGACTATAATATAGTAACATTTAATATTTCTGTGATGGGAAGAACACCTCAGCAGCCCAAAACTGTGGCATTTAATTTCAGAAAGGGGAACTATGCAAAAATGAGGAAGCTAGTTAGACAGAAATTAAAAGGTACAGTGACTAGAGTGAAATCCCTGCAAGCTGCATGGACACTTTTCAAAGACACCATAATAAAGGCCCAATTTATACCCCAAATTAAAAAACACAGTAAAAGAACTAAAAAAGAGCCACCGTGGCTTAACAACCATGTAAAAGAAGCAGTGAGAGATAAAAAGGCATCTTTTAAAAAGTGGAAGTCAAATCCCAGTGAGGTAAATAGAAAGGAGCATAAACACTGCCAAATTAAGTGTAAAAATGTAATAAGAAAAGCCAAAAAGGAGTTTGAAGAACAGCTAGCCAAAAACTCAAAAGGTAATAACAAAATGTTTTTTAAGTACATCAGAAGCAGGAAGCCTGTTAAACAACCAGTGGGGCCCCTGGACAATCAAGATGAAAAAGGAGCACTTAAAGATGATAAAGTCATTGCAGAGAAACTAAACGAATTCTTTGCTTCAGTCTTCACGGCTGAGGATGTTAGGGAGATTCCCAAACCTGAGCCGTCCTTTGTAGGGCACAAATCTGAGGAATTGTCACAGATTGAAGTGTCATTAGAGGAGGTTTTGGAATTAATTGATAAACTTAACAGTAACAAGTCACCGGGACCAGATGGCATTCACCCAAGAGTTCTGAAAGAACTCAAATGTGAAATTGTGGAACTATTAACTATGGTTTATAACCTGTCCTTTAAATCAGCTTCTGAACCCAATGACTGGAAGATAGCTAATGTAACGTCAATATTTAAAAAGGGCTCTAGAGATGATCCCGGCAATTACAGACCGGTAAGTCTAACATCAGTACCAGGCAAATTAGTTGAAACAATAGTAAAGAATAAAATTGTCAGACACATCAAAGAACATCAATTGTTGGGCAAAAGTCAACATGGTTTCTGTAAAGGGAATCATGTCTTACTAATCTATTAGAGTTCTTTGAAGGGGTCAACAAACATGTGGACAAGGGGGATCCAGTGGACATAATGTACTTAGATTTCCAGAAAGCCTTTGACAAGGTCCCTCACCAAAGGCTCTTACATAAATTAAGTTGTCATGGGATAAGAGGGAAGATCCTTTCATGGATTGAGAACTGGTTAAAAGACAGGGAACAAAGGGTAGGAATAAATGGTAAATTTTCAGAATGGAGAGGGGTAACTAGTGGTGTTCCCCAAGGGTCAGTCCTAGGACCAATCCTATTCAACTTATTCATAAATTATCTGGAGAAAGGGGTAAACAGTGAGGTGGCAAAGTTTGCAGACGATACTAAACTGCTCAAGATAGTTAAGACCAAAGCAGACTGTGACGAACTTCAAAAAGATCTCACAAAACTAAGTGATTGGGCAACAAAATAGCAACTGAAATTTAATGTGGATAAATTTAAAGTAATGCACATTGGAAAAAATAACCCCAACTATACATACAGTATGATGGGGGCTAATTTAGCTACAAATCAGGAAAGAGATCTTGGAGTCATCGTGGATAGTTCTCTGAAGACGTCCACGCAGTGTGCAGCGGCAGTCAAAAAAGCAAACAGGATGTTAGGAATCATTAAAAAAGGGAAAGAGAATAAGACGGAGAATATATTATTGCCCTTATATAAATCCATGGTACGCCCACATCTTGAATACTGCGTACAGATGTGGTCTCCTCATCTCAAAAAAGATATACTGGCATTAGAAAAGGTTCAGAGAAGAGCAACTAAAATTATTAGGGGTTTGGAACAGGTCCCATATAAGGAGAGATTAAAGAGGCTAGGACTTTTCAGCTTGGAAAAGAGGAGACTAAGGGGGGATATGATAGAGGTATAGTGGTGTGGAGAAAGTGAATAAGGAAAAGCTATTTACTTGTTCCCATAATATAAAAACTAGGGGCCACCAAATGAAATTAATGGACAGCAGGTTTAAAACAAATAAAAGGAAGTTCTTCACACAGCACACGGTCAACCTGTGGAACACCTTGCCTGAGAAGGTTGTGAAGGCTAGGACTATAACAGAGTTTAAAAGAGAACCAGATAAATTCATGGAGGTTAAGTCCATTAATGGCTATTAGCCAGGATGGGTAAGGAATGGTGTCCCTAGCCTCTGTTTGTCAGAGGGTGGAGATGGATGGCAGGAGAGAGATCACTTGATCATTACCTGTTAGGTTCACTCCCTCTGGGGCACCTGGCATTGGCCACTGTCGGCAGACAGGATACTGGGCTGGATGGACCTTTGGTCTGACCCAGTATGGCCATTTTTATGTTCTTATGTTTTTATGTAGTACAGAGTAGATATTCACTACAGCAATGAAGGGGTTCTTCCATCACTGTAGTAAATCCACCTCTCTGAGAGAGGGGTCAAAGAAAGAATGCTTCCATCAACCTAGCAGTATCTATACCAGGGCCTAGGTCATCTTAATTACATCGCACAGGGTGTGAAAGTTTTCACAGCCCTGAGCGATATAATTAAACCAACCTAGCTTTGTAGTGCAGACCAGCCCTGAATCCCTCTGTGCATTTTGGCCCTGGCAGGTTTGCACATGCTGGACAGAGAATGGGAAGGACAGAGGGTTATGTACATGCTTGCTGGGAGAGTTATCACCTTCTGAGGCATGAATGGCAAAAGAGGAAGCGGGATCAGGCTTGTGCTTGCCTCACAACAGTTACAAATAAACCACAAAATTTTTCACTGAGAGTCAATTTCAGCTCTCATGTGAGTGGAAGCAACTCCAGTGGTGCCACTCCCACCAACCTTTCTGCTGTCTACACATTTAACTCCCTCCTTTCCTCCTTTGCTTCAGCCAAACTGCATGGCTTACCACCTCCTCCCCCTCCCCACATGTCCTTTTCCCACTCTCTTTCCCATTCCCTTGCCCATACCTTAAATCCCTTCTTCGGTTATGCCCTCTAGGCTTTTCCCCTTTTCATTCCTGAATATACCCATCTTTCAAGAGGCTTTTCTGTCCGGGTCTTCCTCCCTTGCACCTAGGAAGTACTAACACAAATAATAAAATAAAATGTAAAATGAAAGAAACCATGGAACTCTCAAGACATGTGTTGAATGTGGCTGCTCATTTATTAGCCTTTTTACTTAATCCCATTCATCTCCTCCACACTGACTTGATTGTGTGGTCTTAAAGGCAGATATCTCTACATATTCTTTAAAGCACCTAGCACACTTTTGCTGCTGTAAAATAATGTATAATAAAACTTGGAACCAAGTTGTTTTGCATTATGAAATGCCAAAAAAATAGGGAGTTGCTTATTTAAAAAGTAAAAAAAAAAGTTTGCTCTATAACTCAAAAATGACAACAGAAAATTCAGCTGCAATCTGTCTGCTCTCTGCAGGAGGCAATGAAGATCCCACTGATGGAGAAGAAGTGGCAAATTATGATAGGGAAGCAATTTATACCCACTTTGCCCAGGGGTAAATGACAGCACAATGGGCAAAACAATGGAGAATCATGCTCATTCAAGGTAAGTCTACACTGCAATAAAATACTCACAGCACCCCCATGTCAGCTGACTCAGACTCCTGTGGGTCAGGCTGTGGGACTGTAAAACTGTAGTGTAGACAATCAGGCTCAGGCTGGAGTCTGGGTTCTGGGACCCCTAGATGGGAGGGTCAGCTGTGGGTGTTTTGCTGCAGTGTAGCCATACGCTGAGAAACTTCTCAATGAAGAGGTAATAACCAGTTTAGCCACAGGGTGGCAGCAAATAATTAACTGTTGACTATCATAATCTACTGAATTAATAAAATGCCTTGGGAAGCATAGGTTGACTTTGTGGGCCAGTTAGTACATGCTGTCCCAAATCAGAGGGATGCCGTTGCAAAAAAGAATCCCTCTGGGTGATCAGCTCTCATAGCAAAATAAAGGAGCAAGCATCTTTGCCATATCAAAAGGTTTTGTCATAAGACATATGAATGAGATAGGGGGAACTAAACTGATGTAATCTAGAAAAGAGAAGATTTAGGGACATAATCACAGGCTATAACTACCTTCATGGTAACATAAAGGTGTGTGGTTCCAGATGAAGCAGAACAGGAGCAATACCCTGACACTAAGAAAGAAACGTTGAGGTTAACTATCCTATAGTTTGCATTCTAACCCCTGGTTTTCACATGCACCAAAACCTTTCACTCTTTGGGCTGACATTTAGCTGGCCTAGTGTCTGCTTGCTGGTAATTTTTTCCCCATTAAGTTTGCATACAACCTCTCACTTGTTATTTTTTAATTTGACCCTCCCACCCACCTTGTCCCACTGAAACATAATTCAAACCACACCTTTTAAAGACAGGGTTACTTTACAGTAGAATTCATCCCTTCTCCCCCGTTCTCTTCCTCTTGCTGTGTCCCAGCACCAGTAGATGAAACAAGGCAGCATCACCACATAGCCTCCTATGTCCTGATTATACATCCATTGTCACAACACCTATCACCATCAAATAAGCCTCATAATGTCCCTCCTTCATCCTCAGCACCACGGACTCAGCAGAAATCGGACTCATTGCTGGACTGGGAGCTGGTAATCAATAATTAATAAAGAAGCTGGCAGAGTTTAAGGATTAGCACATTTGACAATGATATTTCTTCCATGTTTAGGAGCTGTTCTTTTGTCTGTGGTATAAGACTCCCCATAGCCAACCACTCTCACCTGCTAAGTGACATGGGGCTCACACAGTTTCTAGTTCCTGAGGAGCATGGTGCCCTGAACTTTTTTAGGGAACTTTATTCTTGTCACCCTGCGAGGAGTGAGGATCCTAGAGCCCAGGCTCCAGCCTGAGACTGAACGTCTACACTTCAGTTAAACAGCCCTGGAGTCCAAGCCCCCTCAAGCCCAAATCAGCTGGAACAGGCCAGTCACAGGTGTTTAATTGCAATGTAGACATACCCTAATACTTGAACTCAGGGAGCCTGTCCTTGCAGGATCCATAAATTCCCACAGTGGAAGGGCAGCATTTATTCCAGCTGGATGGATCCAATTTGCATGCTCCATGGATCTCTCAACAACCATGTCCCAGAGTCCTGGCACCAGATTCCCTTTCATGTGCATCACTTGGAAATAGTTCTGTTTGGCAGATGGGTTTGTTAAGGGCTTTACTTTATGAATTTGCCACAGTGGCCCCTGTCATAACCTGGACAGTTCCTGGTGAGTGACCCATGCCTGACCCACTCTGCACCTCTCCCCCTCTATCCTTGCTTTACCCTTATAGACCTGGCCTGGAGCTGAGCTGGACTGTGGTCTCACTGGCCCCCACTTTGCCCAGGTCTGTCCCTGTGCCTGACCCTGTGGTCTCCTTCCTCCTTCTCTGCCAGCACCTCAAGGTCTTGTGGACTGGTTCCTCTCTGCCAGTTTGGTAGCCTCTTGGAGGGATTCACACCAAATCCTTCATGACACCTCTCAGGAGAGCTCAAAAGGTTGTGTGTCCCTCATTTCCCCATGGTGTTGGCCTCTACCATGCTCAAATCATGGGGAAAAAATAGGGGGACCCAGGGTTGCCAGGCATCTGTTTTTTGACCAAAATGCCTGGTCAAAAAGGGACCCTGGCAGCCCAGATCAGCACTGCTGACTGGGCCATTAAAAGTCCGGTTGGTGGCGCAGTGGGGCTAAGGCAGGCTCCATACCTGCCCTGGCTCTGCACAGCTCCCTAGAAGCTACTGGCATGTCCCTGCGGCCCCTAGGTGCAGGTGCGATCAGGGAAGCTCCATATGCTGCCCCCAGCGCCGGCTCCGCAGCTCCCATTGGCTGGGAACTGCTGCCAATGGGAACTGCGGGGGCGGACCCTGCAGGTACAGGCAGTGTGCACTGCGCAGAGCCGCCTGGCTGCGCCTCTGCCTAGGGGCCAGACATGCCGGCCACTTCCAGCAGCAGCACAGAGCCTGGGCAGGCAGGGAGCCTGCCTTAGCTCCGCTGCACCGCCAACCGGGAGCCACCTGAGGTAAGCACCGCCTGGCCGGAACCGCACCCCGAACCCCCTGCTCCAGGTTGGAACCCCCTCCCGCACCCTAGCTCCTTCCCAGACCCTGCACCCCGAACCCCCGCCCCAGGTTGGAACCCTCTCCCACACCCAAACTCCCTCCCAGAGCCAACATCCGACACTCCCTCCCACACCCCAACCCCCTATCCCAGCCCTGAGCCCCCACCCGCACTCCAAATCTCTTGGCCCCAGCCCGGAGCCCCCGCCTACACCCCAAATCCCTCATCTCCAGCCCCACCCCAGAGCTGCACCCCCAGCCAGAGCCCTCATCCCCTCCTGCACCCTAAACCCCTGCCCAAGACCAGAGCCCCCTCCCGCACCCTGAGCCCCTCATTTCTGGACCCACCCCAGAGACCACACCCCCAGCTGGAGCCCTCACCCCTTCCTGTACCCCTACCACAGCCCAGTGAAAGTGAGTGAGGATCAGGGAGAGTGAGCGACAGAGGGAGGGGGGCTGGAATGAGTGGGGGCGGGGCCTCAGAGAAGGGGCATGGCAGGGGGTTGGGCAAGGGTGTTTGGTTTTGTACTATTAGAAAGTTGGCATCCCTAGGGGGGCCATGAATATCAGGTGACTTGCTTTGATTTGAAATGGTAGCGAGAAGGCAGGGGTCATAAGACAAAAGTGAGGTAGCCCCTAAAAGTAGTAAGGGGGCCCAGCCACCAGTATTCAAGCACTAGGCCTGCCTCAGCTCCACCCATTTATTAAAACATTTCCCCCTTTGTGCCCTTAGTTTCACCAGCCTCTTCTGGGAGCAGCCATTGGCTGGCGAATACCATCTCATCTCTGGCTGCAGACTCTGTGGCTTTAGTCTCTGAAGCAGTGACTCTGTGTTGCCCAGTAATGATAACTATATATAAAAACACCTCACACTAGAATATTTCCCAACAAATTTTATTGCACCAAATCCTCAGTATAAAATCCAAAATGGGGCCAATTATTCTGCAAAATTTGGAGTCTTCAGGCGACTAAACTGTTCTTAGCCACAGTCAGAAAGCAAGCAGGGTCGAGGTGCTGCCAGTGCTCGAGGCCTCTGCAATGAGAGGAAGCTGTTGTGTGATCCTAGAAGATGAACCTGCTCAATGCTGCAGATGAAGGCAAAATCCCTCCAAAGTCTGCACCAACCTGACTTGGAGAAAAATTCCTCCCTGACCCCAAATTTGGTGGTCAGTTTAACTCTGAGCATGCAGCTAAGCATCTAAGCTCATAGGATTTACTCTTCCTTCCTCAGACCATTGCTGTACCTAGGCTGATGTCCTGCCTTCAGCTCTGGCCAAGATTTGATGCTCTGAAGGGCGTACATACCACCTCCCTGATTTCATCTGGTCAATTCTAGCCAATTGTGAATTAGTGGGATTCCTTCCTGATCTCTGCTAGAGAACAGCTGAAGCCTGACACTTGATTAACATAAGAACGGCCATACTGGGTCAGATCAAAGGTCCATCTAGCCCAGTATCCTGTCTTCCGATGGCCAATGCCAGGTTCCCCAGGGGGAATGAACAAAACAGGTAATCATCAAGTGATCCTTTCCCTCTTGCTCATTCTCAGCTTCTGGCAAACAGAGGCTAGGGACACCATCCCTGCCCATCCTGGCTAAGAGTCATTGATGGACCTATCCTCCATTAATTTATCTAGTTCTTTTTTGAACCCTGTTATAATCTTGGCCTTCACAATATCCTCTGGCAAGGAGTTCCACAGGATGACTTTGCGTTGTGTGAAGAATTACTTCCTTTTGTTTGTTTTAAACCTGCTGCCTATTAATTTCATTTGGTGACCCCTAGTTCTTGTGTTATGAGAAGGAGTAAATAACACTTCCTTATTTACTTTCTCCACACCAGTCATGATTTTATAGACCTCTATCATATCCCTCCTTAGTCATCTCTTTTCCAAGCTGAAAAGTCCCAGTTTTATTAATCTCTCCTCATACAGAAGCCGTTCCATACCCCTAATCATTTTTGTTGCCCTTTTCTGAACCTTTTCCAATTCCAATATTTCTTTTTTGAAATCGGGCAACCACATCTGCATGCAGTATTCAAGATGTGAGTGTACCATGAATTTATATAGAGGCAATATGATATTTTCTGTCTTATTATCTATCCCTTTTTTAATGATGCCCAATATTCTGTTCGCTTTTTTGACTGCCGCTGCACATTAAGTGGATGTTTTCAGAGAACTATCCATAATGACTCCAAGATCTCTTTCTTGAGTGGTAACAGCTAATTTAGACCCCATCATTTTATATGTGTAGTTGGGATTATGTTTTGCAATGTGCATTACTTTGTACTTAGTACATTCTCCTTATTATCTTAGCAAAATAGTTACAAATGTAAATAAGGTGGAAGCAAAAAAGAGGTTTGGAAGTGAGGAATGCTGGGAGGTGTTTATCTCCTTTCCATGGCGCGGAAGCGAGGGATATGGGACAGGGTTATGGTTATATTTCCATCTGTTGCGCTGTACATATCTTTACAACCCACAGACAAGTCTCGCCCTTGCCCCAACGGGTTTACAGATTAAAGAAGACATGATAAACAACACACACACACACTGTCAGCGTCTCTGCCAGCTGTGGCTGCAGGGCAGACTTTTGGAGCTGCCCTGAGAGTCCCATGAATTTTATTGGTGGGCTCCATTCTCCTGCTGTAGCACTCTCTCTCTTTCTCTGTATGTATAGGTTCAAGATTCTTATGTACCGTGAGACCTATGGAAAAAGTTTCTTTATTATAGCAAAAATATTGACATTTGCTGAGCCTTCTCCTATCCCAGCCTGACCTCACAATGACAGGGGCATGAGAGAGAGTAAATTATGGAAATGTGGTGTCATTCCCAGTGTGACACCCCAGTGTTACCACTGTTACCAACTCGTAAAACTAGGACTGCAGCTAGCCAATGAGTATGCATTGCTGCATTGCGACTGATATTTCTCCCCAGTACTTCATTGGCATCTGTCTATTCCCTTACCAAACTCCCATCCGACTTGAGTCCCTGTTCATCTGTGTCCCACCTAGAGTCTTCAAAGGATTGAATTTCCTAGACTCAAAACACTAATGGGGCAAAAACCAAACAAACCCTCAGATCATTTTATTATTTACAATAAAATATTCAAGTATTTAACGAAGATGCTTTGCAATTATTAAAAAAGGGCAAATGGATCAGGACCAGAAGAGCAATGCATCAAGAGACAAATGAAAAGACAAGACAAGAAAGGAGACAGATAGGAAACAGACTTTGTGAAAAGAAGATAAAAATAGAAATAATAGGGAAAGGAGAGAAAATGTTTAATAACTTTGTATGGGGACTAGCTCACATCCTCTAGTGCCTCCCGCTTGTCATTTGTGCTAAAACCTTATCTCACCTGTTCTTTAATCTCTGCACTGATGGTACCTCCCCTTGCTAGCTTAATACAGTAATCAATTGCATTTAATGCTAGTACATTTCCCTTAATGTCTCGGTTCAATGTTTCCCTCCCTGGCTTTGGGCCATTGCTCCTTATTCTATCCCCTTCTAAGGCTGTGAATAATTCTTATTCTCTCATTACGCTGTTCTATAATAGATTTATTGATGCTCATCATGTTTCCTCATCCCTTGGGTCTCCCCCCTCCAACCCATTAAATAGATTTAGTACTTTTAGGGCCTGCTTCAGAGGCCATTGAAGTTAATGGAAAGATTCCCATTGACTTAACTGGGTTTTGGATGAAGCCCTTAGTCATTACCCACATTTTCTCTCAGGCTGCCTAATTTCAGCCTGTATTGAAGTGTGCAGGTAGAGAGGGACTTGAACCAATTTTTTGAATCCTATCAACTGCAAACTTTGGGGAGGTTTGGAATCTGAACCAGGAGATCAGAATTTCAAAGCTAGCTGCCCCCCATCCCTAGTGAAGATCAAACCAAAACCCAGGATATAAACACTCCAAGACACTGGGGCGTGTGAAATCTGGTTCTGAACTTAGCACCTCAGCCCCATCTCTGGTGTTTATAATGGGCACATTATTCAGTGAGTGCTCAGGGAGACCTGGGAACCTCTTTCTTTCCCTCATACTCACAGGCAGAGGGAGTGAACGCAGGCCAACTAGGGAATTGTCCCCACTAACCCCTGCTAAGTACAGTCCAGAGATCCATTGCACTTCCCTATTGGGAGATCAGCTGCTTTGCTGACGATCCCCATGACTCTGCTCTGTTGTTACCACTGTATCAACTTGGGATGGGTCTGAACCAAACCCCTAGACCCCAGCACCCCCAAATCTTTGGGAGAAGAGGTTGAAATCCAGATCAGGATCTGAATCCTTTCACTTGGGCCCAGCTCTGACACCAACAGAGCCTGGCTGGGAAAGCCCTGGCAGAGCTGGGGAAACTGACACTGAGGTGGCAGGGACTGGTTCTGACAGAACATACTGGAGAGATGAGGTCATTAGCATTGACACCCCCTTAATGGGCTCACCTGCTCTGAAGTGCTCCTGACCAATGAGATTACTGCATTTCAACTGATCTCACTGGGCAGGGGTCCAGTGCCTGGTGCAAAGCTGTGTAGCTCAGATTCCAGTAGGGGGCTCCAAGGCTGGAGGAGCACTTCAAGGATGGCCCACACACATCTATGAACAGCTTGGCAGACACAGCAGAGCATTGAGGAGCACTTTCCAAAGGGCCCTTCATTACTGAGCACACGTTCATCTAAGGGGAACTTACAGGGATACTCCTAAAATGTAGATGCAGAGTGGCCATTCCACCCTGCTCACTAGTGGCCAACAACCCACAATAGAAAATTGAGACTCCTCAGCCTTACAGACAGGATTCAATATAATTTGTCTAAGGGCACGTCTACATTTGCAAAGTTACAGCACCGGCAGTTACAGCGCCACTCAGAAGTGCCGAAGGAAAACTGCTGTTGTGTGTTCTCACTGACAGCCACCTGTGCAATAGCATGTTCACACTTGCAGCACTATTCAAAGCAGTGCACTCTGGGCAGCTATCCCACAGAGCACCTCTTTCTCTTTTGCCGCTAAGACTTGTGGGAAGGCGGAAGGGGTTGCGGGGCATCCTGGGTCCTGTCCCAATGCCCCGTGATGCATTGCTTCGCATCTCAGCAATCCCTGTGCTTCTGTCCGCATTTGGCGCCATCTTTCAACAGTTTGTGTACTGTGCACCCTGCCCTGCCTCTTTCTGGCTGCGGGAATGGATCACAAGCTGTTGACAAGAATACTGTTCACACTGACCAACACGTCACAAGTGGCAGTGGAGTTATTCCTTAAAGTACAAAAGCAAGGGGAGTGTGACATTGATCTTGCCACATGTAGTAGCTATGACACGAGAATACTTGTGGCATTCACGGAGGTGCTGACCACTATGGAACGCCGCTTTTGGGCTCAGAAAACAAGCACTGAGTGGTGGGATCACATCGTGATGCACGTCAGGGATGACGAGCAGTGGCTGCAGAAGTTTCGCATGAGGAAAGCCACATTCATGGGACTGTGTGATGAGCTCGCACCAGACCTGCGGCGCAAGGACACAAGAATGAGAGCTGCCCTGTCACTGGAGAAGCGCGTGGAGATTGCACTGTGGAAGCTGGCTACTTTAGACTGCTACCAATCGGTCGCTAACCAGTTTGGAGTGGGAAAGTTGACCATTGGACTCATGTTGATGCAAGTGTGCAGGGCCATTAATCGCATCCTGCTCCAAAAGACCGTGACTCTGGGCAACGTGCGTGAGATTGTGGATGGATTTGCACAAATGGGCTTCTCTAACTGTGGAGGAGTGATAGATGGCACGCATATTCCAATTCTAGCACCAGAGCACCTAACCACTGAGTACATTAATCGCAAGGGGTATTTCTCAATGGTTCTCCAGGCACTTGTGGATCACCATTGGCGTTTCCCAGACATTAACGCAGGCTTATCCGGAAAGGTGCATGATGCACAAATCTTTCAGAACACTGGCCTGTTCAGGAAGCTGGAAGGAGGGACTTTCTTCCTGGACCAGAAGACCACCGTAGCGGTAGTCGAAATGCCCATTTTGATCCTGGGAGACCCCGCATACCCCTAAATGTTGTGGCTCATGAAGCCATACACAGGGCAACTTGACAGCAGCAAGGAGCGGTTCAACAACAGGCTGAGCAAGTGCAGAATGACTCTGGAGTGTGCATTTGGCCGTTTAAAAGCCCGCTGGCGATGCCTGTATGGGAAGCTGGACATGGCCAATGACAATATTCCTATGCTTATTGCTGCGTGCTGTATGCTCCATAATATTTGTGAAGGGAAGGGTGAAAGCTTCACTCAGGGCTGGACCACAGAGGCTCAGCATCTGGAGGCTGTTTGAACAGCCGGAGACCAGGGCTATTAGAGGGGCAAAGCATGGGGCCATAAGGATCAGGGATGCTTTGAGGCAGCAATTTGAAGCTGAAAGCCACTAATATTTGTTGCTATGCTCGGGATTGCAGTGCTTGTAATGCTAGGAGGTAATTGGTGCACATGATGCAAGAAGGGGTCTTAACATAACTGTATGTTGCTTTGCAGTGCTTTTTTGCTTTCACTTAATAGAATAAAGATTGCTTCCAAACAAACAATTATTTTATTGAAAAACAACAACCAGAGGAGAGAGTCAAACGAAAAAAATTCATCATCAGGGAGGGGGAACTGGAAGGAATGGGGGCAATGGAAGGTCTCAAGAGGAGGAGTGGTCCCAGGACAGCAATAGATTTGTGTATGTCCAGGGATCAGACCCAACCTTCTCCTTTGGAGTACGATGCAGCGGGTGCTGTACTTCAGCAGGGCCAAATTCAGAGGGATGGGTGTTGAGTGGAGTGGGTACTGGGAGTCCACACTGCTGGACTGTGAGGAGGGAGGAGTGGGATGCTGCAGGTAGAGAGTGGAGCCCGGAGGTTGATAAGAGTATGTTGGCACTGTGTATGTGAGGGGCGCATCGGAAAGAGTTTTGCAACAGCGGCTGCAGGGGAGGGCGGGCGTGGAGCTGCTTGGTTTGAAGAGCTAGTATCGCCTGGAGTGTGTCCACTTGGCGCTCCATAACTGTTAAGAGCCACTCCGTGGCTTCTTACTGGTGTGCCGTCTCGCTGTCCCGCCACTCCTTCAATTCCTTTTTCTTGGTGGCGGAGTGCATCATAACCTCATGCATAAAGTCCTTAGTTCTTCTTGGACGCTTTCTAATTCTTCGCAACCGTTCTGCTGCCAATAAGGGAGGCTGGCCTCCCAAGGTCATCTCTGTGAAGTTTAAATGCAACATTTTACAGAAGCAATATTGTTTGCAACATAGACAACTCTGTTTCAGTGCTTTAAAAGACTGCCAGTACCCACATACCTGACACTAACTGGCTGATCCCAGGCAAGCACACATAAGCCACAAGACCCCCAAAATGGTGAGTAACCACAGGGGCAGGGTAAACCACTCATCCCAGACCCTGCTGTACACTGGGCACATGGCCCCTGGGCACTTGGGGAGAGCCAGCACGGGGGAGGGGGAGCTGATAATTATTCCTGTCCCCACACTTTCCACAGGAGGTGACCATTTTGGAAGATATCTCGCTGCTGAGGGTGAGCAGGGAATCAAGGGAGGGTCTTCTCCAAGCCTGCAGCTTTCGCCGTGGCCCCTATGTGGCTAACCTGTGTGCAGTGATGGTTTCCCCCCTGACGGCACAGTGGCGTGGGAAAGTTACCGTTAATGGGGCAAGAAACAAAGCAGCTCTGCTGAGGAATCTGCAGGAGTGGATTGCCCAGTATCTCCATGAGAGTTTCCTGGAGATCTCTGAGGGAGATTCACGTGACGTGTGGGAGTGTATCAACTGCCTGTTCCGCCGCTCAAACTAGGCATGAGGTGGGAGACAAGCCTGCTTTCTGCAACCTTCCTGCCTGCAACAACTCACTTCAGCAATTCCCAAAATCAGATCCACTTACCAGGGGCCTCCTCTCCTGTTTGCGCTTCGCCAATATCCGTCTGCTGAGACTGCCTAGGCTCCTCCAGGGTAGAAAAGAGCTCCTGACTGCATGCATCTCTGGCCTCCGAGTCATCCTCTGCCTCTGGGTCCCCCTCCCCCTCTTCGTCCAAGATTGCCTCCTCCTGGCTCAGGCCACTCTCAACTGGCAACGAAGCCAACGAAGTATCCACAGGGGACTCCGCAGTGGAGGTGGGGTCACCACCAAGTATCGCGTCCAGCTCTTTGTAGAATTGGCAGCTCATGGGCGCAGCAGCGGAGCGGCAGTTTGCCTCCCGCGCCTTTTAGTAGGCGTTTTGTAGCTCCTTCAATTTGACCCTGCACTGAAATGTGTCCCGGTCATGGCCCTTTTCTATCATGCATCTAGAAATCCGTCCATAGGTATCATAATTCCTACAGCTGGAGCGCAGCTGTGACTGCACTGCCTCCTCTCCCCAAATACAGATGAGGTCCAGCAGCTCGGCATTGCTCCAAGCAGGGGAACACCTGGTGCATGGAGCAGGCATGGCCACCTGGAAAGATGCACTGAGACCACTGCACGCATCACCTAGCAAACAGGAAGGGGACTTTCAAATCTGCAAAGGAATGCATGGGGTGGGGCTGATGGTTGGTCACCTGAGGGCAGGGCAGTAGAGTTCAAACCGATGGCCAGAGAGGTGAGAACAGGCATTGTGGGACACCTCCCGGAGGCCAGTCACAGCGCTGTAATCACCATGGTGTCTACACTGGCACCACAGCGCTGTAGCCCCGGTGCAGAAAGCTCTACGCCTCTCATCCGGGTGGTTTTTTTAGAGTGCTGCATCTGCGCAGTTTCTGCGCACTAAGTGGCTTGGCAGTGTGTACACCTCGGGAGTTACAGCGCTCAAAGCTGCTTTACTGCGCAAAAACTTGCCAGTGTAGACGGGGCCTACGTCCATCTCTCCTCTCATTTCCTCCTAATTCCCATTTCACTCCCCTACCTGCTTCCCAGTGCTTTCATCTGCTTTTTCCTTCTGCCATGCTTTGTGCCTTTGTTCCATTCTGCCCCTTAAAAGCCTGAAGCAGTTCCCTTGTTCCTTTCTACCAACTACCTCTTGCTTCAAATCTCCTTAAAATCCATCAGTTCGATCAATCTCTCCTTCGCTTCATCAAATATCCCTTCACCCTCTCACTCCTGAACTGCTATCCCACCACTTATGATTGTTTGCTTCATATCCCTTAGGATGCACGATCTGTCGGCAGCTACAAGGGCCAGGCGCTTATTTTAGGGGATTCTCTAGTTTCTTAAGTTTTTGGCTCAGGTCCCCATCCAGAAATCTGAGAATCTATAACTACTCTGAGCACCTTTGCTAGGCCAATCAGTACACACTTGCAAGCACAGAGGTTTAAACAAACAAAGTTTATTGGAGACAGGGTGGGGTGGGGGGAAGAAAAGGGAAAGGCCAGGTTGAACTGGGACAAATATTTATAATTTAACATCTTTTCCACCATCATTTACTTCAGGGTGCATAAGTCACAGTCCCAAACAATTGGATCCTGAATGGCTGATGCAGTTTGCTCTGCCTGCCACTCTCTGGGTCTCCAACTTCCTCACTCACAGTTTTCAGAGTAGCAGCCGTGTTAGTCTGTATCCGCAAAAATAACAGGAGTACTTGTGGCACCTTAGAGACTAACAAATTTATTAGAGCATAAGCTTTCGTGGGCTACAACCCACTTCTTCGGATGTTTGCCATTCCAAGAGTCCAGAAATATCAGGGTCCCTGTTTCAAAGGGAGCTCTCTGGGGGCTCTACCAACTGTCTTGCTATGTTGATCAGCTAGGACATGGTGGCCTCAGAGTCACTAGGCTGACGTAGAGTGTTGCTATGAATTCCTCTATCACAACTGTAGGTCATGCAATACTTACTCTACTGCTATCCAGTTGGAAGCTATAGTTTGTAGTGAATCCATACAACTGCTGCTTCGCTCTGCCTGCTGCTTAGATAACCAGAACTTCCACTGGCCAGATGATTGAAATCTCTGGTGAGCTCTTCCCAATGCTTAATTTGTAATTGCCAGGGCTCAAGCAATTTCCCCCCACTTTCATAGCTGACGTGGCAAGCCCAGGGGTGCTGGGGCTATGAACTGCCAAGCCCATAGGTGCCAGGGCTCAGCTCTGGCACAAATTAAGCACTGGCTTTGCTCACATAAAGCAATTACAACTCTTAGTTCAGCTCTCTTAAATACAAGGGCGATCAATAATCTTAAGAACCCATCAGAATCCCTGCCATCCAGAGAAGTATTCTGCACAACAAAGCAGAAATTTTCACTCTCTCATTCCTTGTTCTTTGGGGTTGTTCTTTGGGGTTGTTCAGGGCCTCTTATCCCATCTTGACAAACATGAGTTGTCATCAGAATGACCCCATACCCAGTCATTGTCCAGGCTTTGCCCAGTGGGTTCCCAACAGTGTAATCTTAAAAAAATAGGGTTCCAAGTACAAAACTTAGTCAAGTTATACCCCAGTGTCTCCAAACTACCTGCAGTTAATAAATATATGCAGTTAATATGTAAATGAGATGCTGCTCCTCTCAGTCAATTCCCCTTGCTGTCCAGTAGATGACAGCAGAGAACATAGTTGATATTTAAATGAGGTACTGCTTCATTCAGTCAACGCCCCTTGCTCTTCAGCGGATGCCATCAGAGAACTCACTCAATTACCTCCCTTCTCTTGTAGGCTTCAGGGCTTACTCTAGGATTTGGTCCATTGATTTAAATTGCAGTTTGCTTGAATAAGAGCAGAGTGAAAAACTGAGGATGTAGCCCAATGATAATGTTATGGTGAAAAGTGTTAATGTTATGTGTGTGCATGAGTGTATATGAGCATGTTATGAGTCACTGATGTATAAATACTCAGGATGAAACTCACTACACCCAGACAATGGTTAAGGGGATTTTGCATGTAAAGCACACTTTGTCTGGGTACTCAAACACCAGGATTAACTTTCCAGACCCTATGGTCCTACGTGAGCAGCAAGGGGCTAAGGGGTTTACCAGGTGAAAAACCCAGGGATTGAGGAACAGGGAACATCATCGGTGTTTAAACTGTGAGATTCCAGAAGAGTCCAAGACCGAGGCTCAAGAGGAACTTAGCTGAAGTTTGTGCAAGAAAAAAAGTTTCTTGTGGGGAATTTGTGACCAACACTGTTCAAGGAAACTGGACTCACATACATGTTGTACATAAGCAAAAACACAGTCAGAAAATACCTGACTGCATCACTGATTTATCCTCCAATGTGAAACTAACTGGCAAGGCCCCTAATCCTCCTACCTCTTAGCAAAGAGGCAACCCTAATATAAAAGTTTACTAATGCAGTGGCTCTCAACCTCTCCAGACTACTGTACCCTTTCAGGAGTCTGGTTTGTCTTGTGTACCCCCAAATTTCACCTCACTTAAAAACTACTTGCTTACAAACTCAGACAAAATTACAGATGTGTCACAGCACGCCATTACTGAAAAATGGCTTATTTTCTCATTTTTACCATATGTAACGGTGCAGGACTCACCCTGTGGCACCTCCTACTGGTCGTCTCAGGGAATTAGCTCTTTCCCAGCCCTGACGCCCTCTGCAGGCCAATGTCCCGCTTGTCGCTGGCCCCGTGTCCCTCCCAGACCCTGGTGCCCCTTATCTTTGGGATGCTGCCCCCTGGCTATACCCCTGCAGTCTCAGTGTCTCCCCACCCAGGGGAAACCCCAACCCTCTATCCCCACCTTGCCTCAGTCTGGGCTATTGCCAGTCATCACCAAGCCCCCACTCCCTGGGGCAGACTACAGCGTAAAAGCCACTCATCAGAGGCAAGGGGGTTCGGACCTACTGCCTTCCTCTGCCTCCCAGTACCTCTATGGGCCTTGGACTCTCACCAGCCCTGCTTCACTTCCAGTACCCTTTCTGCAGGCAGCCAGTCCTTGCTCTCTCCCAGCCCGGAGAGAAACTTCTTGGGCCTCTGGCTCACAGCCTTTTATACAGGCCAGTTGTGGCCTGATTGGGGCGTGGCCCAGCTGCAGCCGCTTCCCCAAATCAGCCCAGCTTAGCAGCTCTCAGCCACAACCTTCTCCTAGGGCTGACTTTAACCCCTTTTCCGCTGGAGTGGGGGAGCCACCCCACTACACCATATAATTATAAAATTAATTTGAATATAAATATTGTTCTTACATTTCAGTGTACAATATATAGAGCAGTATAAACAAGTCATGGTCTGTATGAAATTTTAGTTTGTACTGACTTTGCTAGTGCTTTTTATGTAGCCTGTTGTAAAACTAGGCAAATATCTAGATGAGTTGATGTACTCCCTGGATGACTTCTGTGTACCCCCAGGGGTACACATACCCCGGTTGAGAACCTTTGTACTAATATGACACACACTCTGATTTAAAAATGTTATTAAAGCTAATGTTAAAAAATTATATAGTGCACAGGTTAAGAAAAGAGTGTATGTACATCTGGGTATAGTGTATAGATTACCCACAAATACAAGGTTTGTTTTTAAAGTCATAAGATACATATAGTACATAATCAGCAATAACCCAAATGTAGGTGAATAAATTTAAGAATACAATTTAGGTATTAGCACACAAGTATTCGGGTACATCACTCATGAAAAGTTATAGAGAGTTGGTTGTGGAAAGCAAATATAGCAGTGAGTGAGGATTGTCCCTCAGTAATTGAGAAGATAGGGTAGGCTGTCCATTTAGAAAATACAATCCATGAGGAAAGTATTTCAGTTACTTTCCCCCACTGTGCTTCTCATCTGCACTCCAGCTCATCCCTCCTGATATTGCCGATGTCGGGTAATGTATTCTATGTAGATGTCCCTCTACCACCTGATGGCATCCGACACCATGAGTTGCTGCATCAGCCGAGCGTAGCGCTGACTGACTCGGCATTCTCTCAACACTCACTCGTTACTGGGGTCCCATGTGCCCAGGGCTCTGACAATCAACACGTGTCTGAACCAGGTAAAAGGTTTCGGCCAGAGAAGTATATTTCTCTACCTTTCGAGCTTGGGCATCACGGAAGGCTGGGTCCTGTTCTCGAAGGGCACTGTGATGATCTTCTTCTGGTCCTCGTTAGTGGTGACGATGTTCAGTCGCAGTTGGCTGTCGGTTCCGGGGATGGCGGAGTTCACGGCCACCTTCCCATGGGCGGCAGGATGGCTCTGACTAGGCAATCTTGGATGGTGTTATGTTGGAGCTGCCAGGCTCTGGAATGGGGCTTGCAGCAACACAGGATGTGGGGTAGAGTCTCATTGGCATAGCTGCACTTCCCGCATCGCTTGTCCCAATTCCCATGGCAGATGGCTCCGTTCAGCGGAACGCAGTTGAGTTGGGCCCTGTGGATGAACCTTCAGTCAGCAAATCGGGTGAAGCTTCCCCCAGGGAGGAAGTGGTTGCTGGCGTCCTACTTGCATGTCACCTTGAATGCCTTGCCCTGATCTGGCTTCCGTTTCAGGTTTTCCACAAATTAGCAGTGGATGGCATGCGTCAGGGTCCTCTCCAGCATGGTTCTAGCTTTCGGAGTGAGGATTGCGTGCTCTGCATTCTTCACCTGTAGCACCAGGACTTCCAGCTCCTGATGTTCCTCGCACCACGTCCAGCGGCAGCTGATACATTTCTCCAGTCGTCACGTAGCGTTGTGGGCATGAGTCCAGAGTGAAGCAAAGTCTCCCCCATCTCTTCCAAATTCACCTTCCAGCAAGCTGCTCAGGTAGGTGGCAACATTTTGATTGGAGGGGGTCCTTGCGATTCGCTTCTTGATGGCATCCCATATAGCACTTTCTGCGATGTTCCTCACCATGGTGGCGGGGCATGTCAGAAGGCGGAATGCATAAGTGATCACTGCAACGTCGCACAGATCACCCATACGAGGGACATTGACGCTGCCCTGCCTGTGCAAGATGTACACCAGTTCATTGCTGGCTCTCTGGGAAAGAAACATCCACTTCTTCACTAGCTGTCTGATGGTGTTGTCTGCCTCATTCAGAGGTACCTTCGCCACAGCAGATCCCCGCAAGACGAATGAGATATGGGGGATCAGGAAGGTGCTCAAGGTGTTGATCTTCTGCCATGGTGCCAGTAGGGAGGAGTCGATCCTGGCCACATCTCATAGGATCTCCGCGATGGTATCCTCAGGTGTCTGCTGGATGTGGAAACCTGTGGATGTGCCGAGATGTTGGTATGCTTGCCCATCCTCGAGGAAGATCCTGGGTTCACCCTGGATCTGAAAAGGCGTCGCCTGGACTGAGTCCCTTCTACTACCATCAATATGCAGGGATGCACACTTCCTAGCATTGAAGTGGAGTCCCATCCAGTTGGCATCCTGGATGGTGATGTCGAGCATTTGTTGAAGACTCTCAGGGCTGTCTGCGATCAGGACCAGATCATCTGCGTAGGCCAGGATATTCATGCTGTTGCCATACAGGTCGAAACCGCTGATCAAAAATTCCAATGTTTCTGTAAGGTCAGAAAGTGGTATATAAGAACCAAAGTTGCTTCATCAGTGTCTTTTCCTTGAATAAGAAATGTGCCATTGTGAATTTATGCCCCCGAGGGAAGATTTTTATGATGCACAAAGGAAGTTGAAGGTGATCATATTTTTTTTGTCCAATCTAATTGCTTCCTACTATGGAAAATAACTGAGTTCACCAACCCAATGCAATGACATAACTCCATGTGCTATGTACTATATGTCCCTCTGCAGAATGGAAGTTTTTTTTAAAGTTGCATTCCCTTGAAATGGTTATTACTAAGTTTATAGACAATGGTGTGATGGCTGAAATCAGTGGTTCTTATTGTTGGAGCATGTGTTCCTTGATCTTGTCCAAACACTAGCTACTGTTAATTATGATTTTACTGTTTGAAAAACTTGACTCACTGGAATGGTTGGAAAAAGACATAGGTGCTAGCTTGCATTCACATGTAACAATTCACCCATGGAGATGGGCCTAGACTGCAATATGCAGGTTGAGACCAGGATCTAAATTTCCTCAAAGTTTGGAATCCAAGGTTCTTGTTCAGATCCAAACTTCTAATTCTTGTCATACACTATCACAGGGGGGCTTAGTATGGATGGAGAAAGTCTAATCCTGGACAGACTGATTTTTAAGGTGAGAAAAGATGCAATTGGATTTTGTCTAGTATGGATCAGCTGATCTAGGTCCCATGCTCAGAAGGAGACTAGGTTATTTACTTGTTCCCATAATATAAGAACTAGGGGCCACCAAATGAAATTAATGGGCAGCAGGTTTAAAACAAATAAAAGGAAGTTCTTCTTCACACAGTGCACAGTCAACCTGTGGAACTCCTTGCCTGAGGAGGTTGTGAAGGCTAGGACTATAACAGGGTTTAAAAGAGAACTAGATAAATTCATGTAGGTTAAGTCCATGAATGGCTCTTCGCCAGGATAGGTAAGGAATGGTGTCCCTAGCCTCTGTTTGTCAGAGGGTGGAGATAGATGGCAGGAGAGAGATCACTTGATCATTACCTGTTAGGTTCACTCCCTCTGGGACACCTGGCATTGGTCACTGTTGGTAGATAGGATACTGGGCTGGATGGACCTTTGGTCTGACCCAGTATGGCCATTCTTATGTAGGTCATACTGTACTATGTTTTCATCTTGCCTGAACCAATCCTTGTGGGTCTTTGTGTGTTTACTCAGTTCCTACAGAATTCAATGAGAATTTTGTCCAAATAAGAAGTTCAGAATTTGGATCAGAGAAAATGAACTTGTTTAAAGGGATATTGGCAAGTAGCACAGGCTCCCAAATATATGGTCTTGGGGGGGAGGGAGAATGGGTAAGTGGAAGGGTTTACAAAAGTGGAAGCATATGCAAGTGCATTTACAAGTTTAAAAATATAAATGAAACCAGCTTTTTGGAATGTGAATTATTCCTCTGCAGTTTTGGGAACCCAAACATGGCAGTACTGTGCAAGAGAACCAGAAAGAACTAGTTTGACTGACCAGGCTGGGAAAGATGCAAAAAGTAGGCGTCATAATTAACAGTGGTAAACCTGAATTTGATTTTGAAAATTCTTCAACCTTAAAATGTTAAAAAGTGTTATCCGTACCAGAAGTTGGAAATACTGGTTTGTTTGTTTGTTTTTAAATCTGTCAGTTAATCCATTCGTACACACACAGAACTTGTTTGTTTATTCTTTACTACCCTATGGTTCCAGAAACAAAAGATCTTTCCTTGATTTTGATTAAAACTAAAGCAGCAAACAGTCATCTCTCTTTAGCAAACACTGATGTTTGGGAAGCAAGTGTCTTAGTTCTATGATTTTTTACTTTTTCAAAACATCTGCCAAATAACACTAATTTCATTTCACTTAAAAATTTTAAACACCTTAAAGGCTCTCATTTTGAGGGCAGTGTTCTAAAAGATATTTTATAACTTTTAATTAGTAAACAAAATGTACTGTACACTCAGTGCAAAATCACTGTTGAGGTCCGCAGCACTCAGAACTCTGCCAGAGGCATAGCTAATATGGTAAATATTCTCCACATGTGCTGGAAACATAGAAACATGCATAATATCTGGGACTGCAGTCAAGAAAAACAGAAGCCTTATGCATTCAGACACTGACCACACCTGTATTGCTTCAATTTATACCTCTGAGTTATTAAATGTTTCTAAAGCAAATAAAATGAGGATAACCAGCCAAGATAACAATATTGAGACGTGAATCACAGTACAATGAATCAGAATAGTTGTCAAGTATAGCTAATTCAGTAAGGGGCAAAAGAATTATATAAATTGCAGAACATAATGGATTCCTCTGAGGTGGTGTGGAAATGTAAACCCCAGTGCTACCATGGGCCACCCAATGGGACTACTCACATGAGTAAAGTTAAACACATGTATACATCTTCGCAAGATTGGAGCCTTAATTAGCTATGATCAGAAAATGATGATCATTTTAATAAACTATTTTTTGGTTGAATTGGCAGCAGTGATGCAATGGTGGTAACTTGGAGGCAGTTTATTTCATAATGACATGCTTTAGGGGGCACCAAGACGAGGACAAGGAAGACGAGGCCTCCCAGCCAGCTCCATTACAATCTCCCTAATGGTGGCCCCTGGGGAGCTCAGCCCCGCATCGCAGGTACCCCAGCAGCCAGGAGCAACCCTGCCACGGGGCCGGTGCGGATGGTGCGGGGTGGGCGGGACAGGGGCCTTGACACCTTCCGGGGGCCACTGGCGGGAGTTCACCCAGCCCCGCAGACCGGTGCGGGGCGGGTGCCTCTGAGGGGCCGGGCGGGGGAAGGGCCTGAGGGAGAGGCGGGCGCGCGCGGAACAGGGGTTCCAGCCCCACGAGGCAAGGGTGGGGGAAGGGAGCGCAGGGCCGCGGGGCCTCACCCGGGGCGGTTGGGGGGAGGGGTCGCTCTATTCCTCCGCCGGGGTCTCTGTGGTGGGAGGCGGCCGCTCTGCCTTCGTCTCTATGGTCGGCGGCAAGGGATGTGGGTTGGTACCGACACCGCGGCGGAGGCAGGTGAGGAAGAGCCCGGCGCGCGCCCACCCCCGGGGCTCTGAGGCGGGGGCGGCAGTGGGGTCACCGCCCCGTGGCCCGGCTCCTAGGCGCGACCAGTCGCCAGCCCTTCCCGCGAGCGAAACAACGGGGCCAAGGGCAGAAAGGGGGCGGGGCGCCAGTAATACCGGCCCCGCCCCCCGGCAATGCCTCCCCCCCAGGCCGCCCGTTACACGAGCGAAGCACGTACAAGCCGCCGGAGCCGGGACCGAAGCTCCAGCGCTCGGCCCGTTGCCTGCAGCGCTCACTCGCCCGAGCGGCTGCGGTAACTGGCGAGCGCTCCGCAGCAGCGGCACCAGCCGCACGCGTGGGGCCCCAGAGCCGCCTGCCCGCGCTGGGGGCTGCGGTTTCCCCGTAAAGCCTGTTTGCGTCGCTCTGAACGTCTAGCGTGGAAACGGAGAGGTACATCTGGGCACCTGGTTTGGAGTCGTGTGGGGCTGGGGGCCCCAGGTGCGTGTTTGTGTACTGGGCTCAGCCCCAGCTGTGAATGGCGGTGGCTTTGCCTGTCTGTCTCCTCAGGAGTTTGGGGTGTGTTAAGCAAAGTTGAAGTGGGTGGGCTGTCAGTCTCACTTCAGAAAAGAGAAGGGGTGTGTATTTATAGGATGCTGTCAACTCAAATTTGGCCCAGAGTTTAGACTCTATGAAAATTAAGTTCCTGCAAAACCCAAGAATAGTATAAATCACTGATACTCAAACCTCAGTAGTTCAGGAGCCAAATTAGCCATCAGCATTACCCAAAAGAGCCACAGTAGTGTGACTTTATTGTTTCATTTACTGTAGTATTATTCATATTTAAATACAAGGGAAATCTTTATATATAAAATTATTCTCACAGTAGATGAGTTAATAACTTAGTGCAAGTTGATAACATAATTGGTTAATAACATAATAAAAGCATCCTGATTGGTTAATAATTAAATCACATAGTGTTTTAATATCATGTTCTGTAAAGAGCGCCAGGAGACACATTAAAGAGCCATTTGTGGCTCCTGAGCCATAGTCTGAATATCACTGGTATAAATGTTTCTATGAATTAAAGAAATAATTCCCATGGAGACAAATAAGCAATCCACTGCAATATATGTATAAGGACAACTCGTATATTGCAGCAATGGGAAAAGGAAATCAACTATAAACAAAAGAGAAACAGCCTTCATTGATATTTCCTTGTCTCAGGAGAAATGCAAAAAGTAAAGCAACAACCTAAACAATGACAAGTAACTGTACCCTTTAAAATTATTCTACTATTATCAAAATAGTAGGGAGATTTGCTTAATAATTATTATTTGAATGTTCAGCATATTCAAAGCACTTTACTAGCATTGGCCCTCATACTGTGGTTGGGTGAGTCTAGGTTGACCCTTGAGTCTTCAGGGAGTCCCACTGAATTCAACCATAGCATTAACTAACACATTAATTGGACCCTGATCCAGCAAACACTTAAGAAAGTACATAACTTTCTTCCTGTGTAGTGTCATAGACTCACTAGTTAAATGGTAAAATTACATATGTGCTTAAGTGTTTGCAGGATTGGGGCCTAAGACTGTAACCTCTTTGGAGTAGTGGCCCTGATCTCTAAGGCCTCTGAGGACTACTGTAATGCAATATGGGGTGGCGCTTAATATTAGATTTGTTAACTTTTAACACTCATTGCCATGAAAAAATCTTTGTTAATGTAAATTTGCAGTGCCTTGTGCTCCTTGTACCATTCCAGAATGTGAGAGTTTAATTTCCAAAACTCCAATATTGGAAAACCAGGAAATGTAGAGTTAAGGTCCCCTTGTATCTTCCTTAAAAGATTAGCATTAGGGTTTAGGATTAGCACAGACTATGCTAATCAAACTGAATACAGATAATCTCACCCTCAGAGATGCTTCAGTAAGCTTTTTCTCAGACTGGACACCTTCCAGGCCTGGGCACAATTCTTTCCCCTGGTACAGCTCTTGTTCCAGCTCAGATGATAGCTAGGGGATTCTTCATGATGGCTTCTCTCCCTCTCTGTTCTCTTCCACCCCTTTATATATCTTTTGCATAAGGCGGGAACCCTTTGTCCCTCTGGGTTTCCACTCCCCCCCCCCCACTGGAAAAGCACCAGGTTAAAGATGGATTCCAGTTCAGGTGACATGATCACATGTCACTTCAAGACTTCATTACTCACTTGCCAGCACACACATATACAGGGAGACTCACAGGTAAGCAGCCATCTGCAGACAATGGGAGTCATCAAGATTCCAAACCATCATTAATGGCCCACACTTTACATAATTACAATAGGCCCTCAGAGTTACATTTTATATTTCTAGTTTTAGATACAAGAGTGGTACATTTCTACAAATAGGATGATCACACTCAGTAGATTATGAGCTTTGTAATGATACCTTACAAGAGACCTTTTGCACAAAGCATATCCCATTTGCATTATAGTCACTTATTATCAAATTTTTTATAAAACTATCCCAGTTACATTATATTCACTTATTATCATGTTTTTATACAACCATGTAGACTGCACAACGTCACAGAGAGATTAAGAAGACTGGGACTTTTCCAACTGGAAAAGAGACGACTAATGGGATATGATAGAGTTCTATAAAATCGCGACTGGTGTTGAGTAAGTGAATAAGGAAGTGTTATTTACCCCTTCACATAACACAAAAGCAGGGGTCACCCAATGAAATTAATAGGAAGCAGGTTTAAAACAAAGAAAAGGAAGTACTTCAGACAACACACAGTCAGCCTGTGGAATGCATTGCCAGGGGATGTTGTGAAGGCCAAAAGTGTAGCTGGGTTCAAAAAAGAATTAGATAAGTTCATGGAGGATAGTTCCATTGATTACTATTAGCCACAATGGTTAGGGGGACAACCCCAAGCTCTGGGTGTCCCTAAGCCTCTGACTGCCAGATGCTGGGACTGAATGAAAGGGGACGGATCACTCAATAATTGTCCTGTTCTGTTCATTCCTTCTGACACATCTGGCACTGACCACTGTCGAAAGACAGGATACTTGGCTAGATGGACCCTTGGTTTGACCCATTAGGGCCATTCTTATGGGTTGCTGACTGGGGAAATGGCTTGAGAGCCTTGGTTGCCCAGGCCCTTTCAGAAAGAAGAAGGATTGGTACTTTTCCCTTCTCTATTTTTCTCTTTGGTTTCCTGAAGGCTTAGGACTGACTTTCATGGGTTGTGGAAGTGTACAGACTGTTTGGACTACTTTCGCTCCCCCAGTAAGGGGCCAGACATCCTGAACAACACCGCTGGAGGGCTCTGACCAAGAATCTGATGCAGTAGCAGTATCCACCCTCTCCCCAAGGAAGATGCTAGAGAGGTATAGCTTATTACAGTGACCTATGGGGAAAAGTTAAAAAAACTGGTCTTTAGTCTTGAGAAAAGAAGATTGAGGGGTGACCTGCTAAATCTTTAAATAGTAAGGGTTGTTATAAAGAAGATGGTAATCAATTGTACTCCATGTCTATGGAAGGTAGGACAAGAATTAATGGGCTTAATCTGCAGTTAGGGAGATTTAGGTTAGACATTAGGAAAATCATTTTAACTCTAGGGATAGTTAAGCTCTTTACTAGGTTTCCAAGGGAGGTTGTGGAATCTACATCACTGGAGGTTTTTAAAGATAGGTTGAACAAACACCTGCCAGGGACAGCCTAGGTTAACTTGGTCCTTCCTCAGCACAGGGGGATGGACTAGATGATCTGTTAAGGTCCCTTCCAACCCTACCTTTCTATGATAAAAAGAAAAAACACAATACAAATATCAGAGATCCAGGAAATGTAGAGTTAATTCTCACAAAACACAGCCATACAACCTTGACTTTGACATCTTTGATGTCTGCCTGAGGTGTCCCTTAGGGAGGTCCCAGTACATTACTCCTTCCTAAGTGTTTGTTTAGTGTGCTCTCTTCCAACCAGAAACAAGTACGCTTTAGATCAGTGGTGATGCCCAGAGCATCTTGGTGTGTGTGAATAGGATTCCTGATTTGGAGTTAGGATAGGCTCAGATAAAATGGCAGATATTTTTAGGGATGAGTAAGGTACTGGGGTCCCAGTTTCATTTGGCATTCCTACGGGGCAGAGTTAAAGTTGTGTGGAGACACCTGTCTTGATTTGTTTTCTATGCTGCTCCTTATACATCAAATATTTTCTCAGTCTTGGAGCGACAAACCTTTCCTCATTGAAATCCCTCTTAAATCCCTTCTTCACAAAAACTGAGATTTTAAAAATATATAAGACTTCCAAATTGTTTCCCTGTGTGTCTTCTGTCGACCTTCTAGTTTATCAACTCATTGCGGCCGTGATTGCTGTTATTTCAGTTTCTTGTATGCTGAACACAAAGGGACTTATCATATAATAAATAATGACAAGGAGTGCAACCAGCACAACTGTTTATACTCTGGACACAAATGGGATTTTTCACTACATGTGATGTTCTAACCAGGCCCCATAAATGCACATTCGTCTTTTTCTTTTAACTCATAAATTCCCTCTTTAAGGGATTCTGGTTGTGTTCTATACGCTGACTTAAACGAAGCCAATCTGCTGTTGCCTGGAAATGTATTGCCTATTGTCATCTTTCTAAAATACTATCAGTTCAACAGAAACCTCAGCCACCTTTTGCCATGTCCAGCCCTACCTATCTCCTCCAACATCCTGCTGCAGGAAGGTCACTAGTGCTACTATTAAACTAAAATTTAAGAAAAATAGTCAGAGGAGAGCAGAAGATCATTGAAGCTAGATCAGACTGTGACTGCTTCTTCCAGAAACTGACAGAGATAAGTGTGTTAGCAGCCAGTTCCTAGGCTTGGTGAGTGGTGGTTGAGCATCTGTGTTACTTACACTCTCCAGACTACTAAATGCACAGTAATTCTAGAACCATGGCTGGAAGTTCTCTGCCTTACTGAGGGCTGGTCTGTACTTAAGGCAGCTTATGTCAGCGTCTACACTACCACCTTCCTCCCACCTATGTAAGTTCTCTACTACACTGAAATATTAACTCCACCTCCAGGAGAGGCGTAAGGCTTATGTCAGTATAGTTAAGGTCACGCCATGTCTGTGTAGACACTGCATCCCTTACATCTGTCTTATTGATTTCATGGCAGGACCCATGAAATTGACAAGAAAACCCCTGCTTCCCTGGAGAGCTGGGTGGCTTCGGACCCTGCTCCCGGCTGGGCGCTGAAGCCTGGGCAGCCTCCCAGTCTTGTCAATTTCAGGGCTCCCTGATGCATGAAATTGACAAGGCTGCCTGGCTCCCAGCAGGTGGGGGAAGAGTAGCCCTGGGTGGGGCTCTCGGCAGGGAACGGGGAGCAGAGGTGGTCTGTTGGGAGCCTGTGGGGCAGCCAGGCTCCTGGCAGGTAATGGCCAGTGGAGCTGAGAGAGCAGCTCTAAGCTGCCCACACTATCCCTCTGAGGTCAGTGGAAGTGCTCCTGGTGAGGATGTGCATCACCGACCCAAGGAGGGTAGTATGGACATGCACCACTGCAGTAATTATTGTGATGGCTGGTAAGTTCACATAATATAGGTCAAGTTAGGTTTGTAGTGTAGACATACCTTAAGTTTAGGGGCGACTGTTCGTGGGCTCTACCTGCCCAGGACCATCCAAACAGTAAACAATTGTATTAGCAGAAAGAAAACGTACTAGCAAAGTTTTGAAAGGCCTACAGAAATGGAAATGAGCTGAGCATATTGTACATGAAGTCTGGTCTGTTACTATTTGCCACGAGAGTGTGCATATTCCATGTTTTTCCATGCGTCTTTCCCCCCATCCCAACAGTAGACCCTTGTCTAGCTGCTGATCATACTCAGTTGTTAACCTAGTGGTGAAGATGACAGCAACAGAGTGATGTTGAGTCAGTTTCACTGTGCTGGGTCACCAAAAAGGCATTCTGAGGCAAATCCCATCCCTCTAATGCCACCTTCCAGTGGTAACAGACTCTCTTATGGCTGAAGTGGTGTGGAGAGACAGGGGCACAACTTCATGTGGGCGTGCAGTATGGAGGCAGTTTTGGGACGGCTACTGAGGATCTACAAACATATAAGTCCACTAGCCAAGCCCCCTCCCCATAAATGTGGGAGAATGCCTATAGCCTTGTTCTGACTGTGGTAGCATCCACTTCCATAGCCAGGTAGCTGAGGGGAAACACTCCAACATGTTTGGACCTTGATAATGCACAATGTGGTTACACAGGCTGTGCACTGAATCCAGAATTTGGACATTTCTGTAGGAGTAGTGTAGGTGGTGGGTGTAACGGGTTGCCCCTGGGGTGCCACCTGGAACTGGGGGTACCACTGAGCCCTCTGACCCACCAGCCTGGGCTCCTTCTCACACTGTGCTGCTGTGACATGCTGCGACAAGCTGCAAAGCCCTCCAAGCTTGCACTTTCACCAGCATTCACACAGGTAGGGAGACACCCAGCTGCAGTTACATGCTGGCTCTAACCACCAGCCTAGGACTCCAGAGCAGTACCATCCTGCCCTGGTCAAATCTGGCCAGTATATGGGTTTAATACCTGGTCCACCTCTCCCTCAATGTGAAGACCATGCACACTTGTAACCAAGCTGAGATTTTCCCCAGACACCTTAGTCAAACGCACACTGGTTTGGATTAAAACATAAAATAAGTTTATTAACTACAAAAGAATAGATTAAGTGATTATAAGTGATAGCAAACAGATTACCTAGTAAATAAACAAAACTGCAAACTGAGCTTAACATACTAGATAGGTAGGATATGAATTAGCAAATTCTCACCCTGAGTGATAAACAGGCTGGCAGATTCTTAAGGCACAAGCTGCCTTTGCTTTGCAGCTTGGGTTTTCCAGGTTTTCATAGACAGGCTAGAAACCCCTTTAGCCTGGGACTATCACTTTCCCCAGTTCAGTCTTTGTTCCTCAGGTGTTTACAGGTGTGTTGAGGTACCATCATGATGACATTTCCCCCTTTTTATATCTTCTTCCCACTTGCTGGAAAGCTCTTTTGCTGTGACCTGGGTTAAACAGTTCCCACTGTGTAGTGCTATCTCTGAGAGGCTTCTGTTGTACACAGTTCCTGGGGTAATCCTTGTGCTTGTGTGCATTTCCTCAATAAGCCATTAACATTGTTTGGTCTTTTTACTGTTGTACCTGAAAGGCTGCTTGTGGGTGTTTACAACCTCACAACATGTTTCAGTAACACATACATAGCCAAACTTCATAATTTCACATACGACAATAGCACATACAATCCAATGTGATATTAATGTCTAGCAGATCAAGACTTTTAGAATGATACCTCACAAGGCATAGTTTGAGCAAAACATATTCTAATTACAGGCAGTCCTCGACTTTGACGTTCAATTTTTGACAAACGTCACTTATGTTTCTGAATTGACACCCTGATTCAACTTACGACATTGGTTTCGACTTTACGATGCTCGGTCCTGCAGTGGAGTGGATTGTGGTTCTGAGTTAAGACGTTTCAACTTACAAATGCAATTTTCAGGAACCAATTGTGTCGTAAGTCCAAGGACTGCCTATATATGATAGTGGTGAATAAGGAGGTGCCTGGATGTCACAGTGGGTTCTTGAGGGGAAAAAAAGGTGGGGGTGGAGGAAGAATTATCCTTTGGCTCATTGGCATAGCGCTGAACTACTATTTCAGGTGGGAAGAGGCATCCTTTGAACTCTCGCCTGTTAGGCTCATTAGATCAAATAGGAGGCAGGCTTCCAACTCCACCGTGTGGTCTCCTGGTAGGGAGCTTTAATAGAGGTGAGTGAGAGGGCATGATCACCTGTGCTCGATGCCTACAGAAACTTCCACTGATCACCTCCTTACAGAGAGAAGAACCTCTACATCTCTGACTATGGAGTGGCTGGGGGATTATTTTCACAGTCTACAAACCAAATGTTGCTGTTTTCAGTCTTAGGACTTTTGGTTCTTACCCTACTCAGAGCAGGATTTTCCATCCAGTTGTATAACTATCTGGCATTTTTATCTTTAAAACTGAAAGGGAAAAAAAGGCCAGACGCTTAATCACCATAGTATAGACTTCCCTGTTAGTGATCAAAGAACTCTAGTGGGTAGATGCTAACTCCTCTTTGCAGGAGTCAGGAATTTGCTCTGTCATCCTTTGCCAAACATTTCCCATCCTTTGTTCTGTAGTGTGCTGCTTGGCTGCTGCCCTCCAACCCAGAGAGCTGTATTTCAATAGAATTGCGTTAATACAGTTTGTGGCGTGTGTTGGGATGAAAAGCATTGCATAAATGTAAATTTATCTCTAAAGTTTTAGGCAGCATTATTTCTAATACTTTGCCCTCTTATAACAATATTCTTCTTAGGATATCAAAGTACTTCACAAATATGAATAAAGTCTCTCAATCCCCCTCTGTATTAAGTAAATGTTATTAACCCCTGTGACCAGGGTCCTAGTGGAGTCAGCTGTGGTCACTCAATTAGGGTGAACTGCAAAGAATGGGGCAGACAATCCCCATAAAGCTGGTGGATATTTCAATACCTAGATTTACCAAGCCAGCGTAAAACAGCTTCTTTATTATGTCACTGGTTACTCAGAAGTCCAAACAACACAGTTCCCTTAAAATGATCCAGCCTCAGGCCTCCATCCAGGTACTCACGTCAAATATGATGAAAAATTCTGTAAATCTTATTTCATCATATAAAAGAAAAGGTTCTAACAATCCCAAAGGATCGGACACGTTACCTCCCAGGTTATTGAATATTCCAGCTCTTACCCAAATACATGCTACAGCCAATTCTTATTAACTAAACTCAAATTTATTAAAAAACAAAAGAGAGAGAGAGAGTATGGTTAAAAGATCACTATACATACAAACATGAGTTCAATTCATTTAGGTGCAGATTCATAGCAGAGATGGTGAGCTTTGTGATTGCAAAGAGTTCCTTTAGAATTCAGTTCATAGGTCATAGTCCAATGTCCAAATCTCATATTCAGGGCGTACCAGCATAACTGGGACCTCAGTCTTGCGACTCAAACTTCCCCTGAAGAAGCCTAAGCAGATCTGAGATGACAGAATCAGGACCCAAGGATCTTTTATACAATTTCATGTCTTTTGACAGTTGGAATTCCTCAGGGAACAAAAGGTAATGAGGATGACTTTGAAGGAGGTCCATCACCGGTACTTAGCTATACGAATTAACATAAGGCCATTTGCTTGTTCCTCCACCATTCACAGTACATTTCAAAGAGAGATGAATACTGAGATATCCCGTGTTTACAATTCATTTAAATGATAGGATCTTCTTTTGACCTCTGAATTATCAGAATACAGCATAGACAGGGACTGTTGATTACATTGTGGACCCTACTCGTACATATGTAAATACACAAAACCACAAACATTATCTCCTCACATGTCTTCTGTGGGTTATTTATTTTGCAGGATGTTTAACCCTTTCTAGCCATGTGTCACACCCCCAACGTGAGACTGGTGTGGAAGGGCGAAATTAGAGCTCCTGGATACATCTTAATGACCTTCCAACGTTGATACGAGCTGTGTTTATATTGAATTCTTTGTAAGGCCAAATTATTGATGCATGCTTTGGCCCCAGCCAAAAACTTAGTCCATACTTTGTGAAACACTTTAGTGCAGGGGTTCTCAAACTAGGGGTCGGGACCCCTAAGGGTGTTGCGAGGTAATTACATGGGGGGTCATGAGCTGTCAGCCTCCACCCCAACCCCGCTTTGCCTCCAGCATTTATAATGGTGTTAAGTATATTTAAAAGTGTTTTTAGTTTATAAGGGGGGGTCGCATTCAGAGGCTTGCTGTGTGAAAGGGATCACCATAAAAAAGTTTGAGAACCACTGCTTTAGTGATTCCAGGGTTTGGTGCATGTGTTGACTTAACATAGCCATTAATGTGCTTCAGAGAGCACATACAACACCGCACAGCCTTCAGGGCTGAATGCCAGAGTACCTCAGTTTCCCTTTGTGCACAGCAGTTCCAGCTTGTAGTGGTTTTTCTGCTGTGGAAAGTTTTAGAAATATGTCTATGCATTAGCTGTGACGCCTCAACCTTATTAGGCTTTAACACAAAGTGTGTTGTCATGTAATGAGACAGTATAACCATGAAGGCTTTTACAACATAATGAGTTCTTATGTATCACTCCCAACTTGTTCAAGGGTTTTTCCAGAAAAACCATGTACATTTTTACAGTTCTTGGTATCAGCAACAAAAGTTACAATCATTAGCAATAATATCAGGTTTATCACAAGTGTACATTTATAATCATTTTTGTCATGCCAAGTCTTTGATAATTAGGATGACTTTGAAGGAGGTCCATTAACATACGGCCCTTTGCTTGTTCCTCCACCATTCACAGTACATTTCAAAGAGAGATGAATACTGAGATATCCCATGTTTCAGAGTAGCAGCCGTGTTAGTCTGTATCCGCAAAAATAACAGGAGTACTTGTGGCACCTTAGAGACTAACAAATTTATTAGAGCATAAGCTTTCGTGGGCTACAACCCACTTCTTCGGATGCATATAGAGTGAAACATATATTGAGGAGATATATATACACACATACAGAGAGCATGAACAGGTGGGAGTTGTCTTACCAAGTCTGAGAGGCCAATTAAGTAAGAGAAAAAAAACTTTTGAAGTGATAATCAAGATAGCCCAGTACAGACAGTTTGATAAGAAGCAAGTGTGAGAATACTTACAAGGGGAGATAGATTCAATGTTTGTAATGGCTCCTTACAAGGGGAGATAGATCTCCCCTTGTAAGTATTCTCACACTTGCTTCTTATCAAACTGTCTGTACTGGGCTATCTTGATTATCACTTCAAAAGTTTTTTTTCTCTTACTTAATTGACCTCTCAGACTTGGTAAGACAACTCCCACCTGTTCATGCTCTCTGTATGTGTGTATATATATCTCCTCAATATATGTTCCATTCTATATGCATCCGAAGAAGTGGGTTGTAGCCCACGAAAGCTTATGCTCTAATAAATTTGTTAGTCTCTGAGATATCCCATGTTTACAATTCATTTAAATGACAGGATCTTCTTTTGACCTCTGAATTATCAGAATACAGCATAGACAGGGACTGTTGATTACATTGTGGACCCTACTCATACATATGTAAATACACAAAAACACAAACATTATCTTCCCCATATGTCTTCTATGGTTTATTTATTTTGCAGGATGTTTAACCCTTTCTAGCCATGCGTCACAACTCTGTTTTACAGATGGGAAAAACTGTAACAAACAGAATTAAGCCAACATTTTCAGAAGTAACCTCTCATTTGGAGTGCCTTGATTTTTTGGATGCCCTAGTTGAAACACCTGAGGTCTGATTTTTTTCAGAGCTGCTGAGTAACACACAGCTCCCATTGCCTTTAACTGGGGCTGTGGGGGCTCAACAACTCTGAAAACTAGACTCAAAGCATCTCATCCTAAAACCAAGGAGCCCAAAGCTCACTCTTCAAAATTTCGGTCTGACTTGTCCACGGTCACATACAGAGTCAGTGGCAGAGCTGAGAATAGAAGCCAGTTGTCATGACTGGGGCATGGGCAGTCTGACCTAGTGGTTGCACCAGGAGTTGGGTTGGGTCAGATGCCAGGAGGTCAGTCGGAGACAGGGCAGACCAAGAGTCAGGTGTCAGGAGGCAGGCAGGGTCAGGTTACCAGGAGACTGGGGTTAGGTGTCAGGTTACAGACTGCAATCAAATAGTGAGGCCAAGGATGAACGAGGGTCAGAAGCTGTAGTCTAGGATCTGTTGCTAGCAGGGTCTGAAGCAGAAGTAGGGAGGTTGCTCAGACAGCTCCCCATCATCGCGTCCTGGTTTTATATACTGGTATCAGCCCACCCGGTGGCTATCAGGGGCTGCCAGTCAGGTCCTTCAGGGGCAGTACTTCCTGCCGAGCCTAGTTTTGTGGGGTCCTCCCAAGGACACCTAGCCTAAGCCTCTAGTGGTGATGTGGAGGCATCAGTGGCCCAGAACCCCCATGGTCCTAGGTTCTAGCCTTGCGGATTCTTACACCAGGAGGCTTGGGTATAAACCCTGTATGCTTGTCTACATGAACATTAAGGGCAGCTCTACACTTAAAGCTGCTGTAGTGCTTTAGTGAAGATGGTACTGCGCACATGGGAGAGCTTCTCCTATTGGCATAGTTAATCCACCTCCACGAGAGGTGATAACTACGTCAACGGGAGAATCTCTCCTGTTGATGTAGCACAGTCCACCCCAGGGGTTAGGTTAGTATCACTGTGTTGCTCAGGGATGTGGATTTTTCACACCCCTGAGCAATGTAGTTATACTGATGTAAGTTTGAAGTGTAGACCTGGCCTTCGTTTGCAGCAAGCTGGATGTGACTCTACCCCATACTAACCAGCTGTGGCCTAACTGTCCATGAGGACACTGCTGACATGCATTAACAGTTTGTTAGTGAGCTTTGATCTAGTCCTCTTTGAAATGGGACTAAGTCAGAGCTCACTAGCAAACTATTAAAGCATGTCAGCAGGATCCACACAGATAGTTAGTGCATGGCTGGCTAGTGTGGGGTAGATTCACACCCTAGCTTGCTGCAAACTAATTGTTCATGTAGACAAGCCCTATATCTCACTGAATCTGCCAGGGCTGTTGGGGTGCACTTGAAGAGAAGTATGTAGCACAAAACTCCGTCCTTGATGACACGCCACTGACTGACTTTGACTAGCTGATACTGAGAGCATGTCTACACTGGCAGAATTACAGCGCCGGGAGTTACAGTGCCGCTCAGAGAGTGCTGAAGAGAAACCGCTGTTGTGTGTTCACACTGTCAGCTGCCTATGCAATAGCGTGTTCACACTTGCGGCACTTGCAGCGGTATTTGGAGCGGTGTACTCTGGGCAGCTGTCCCACAGAGCACCTCTTTCTTTTCTGCCGCTAAGAGTTATGGGAAGCTGGAGAGGGTCGCGGGGCACCCTGGATCCTGTCCCAGTGCCTGTGATGCATTGCTTTGCATCCCAGCAATCCCTGTGCTTCCGTCCACATTTGGCGCCATCTTTCAACGGTTTCTGTATTGTGCGCCCTGCTTCTTCAGGCTGCAGGAATGGATCCCGAACTGGTGACCAGTATGCAGCTTGTTCTGACCAACACGTCATGAGTGGCAGTGGAGTTATTCCTTAAAGTACAAAGGCAAGAGGAGTGTGACATTGATCTCGCCACGCGTAGTAGCTATGACATGAGATTGCTTGTGGCATTCACGGAGGTGCTGACCAGAGTGGAACACTGCTTTTGGGCTTGGGAAACAAGCACTGAGTGGTAGGATCATATCGTGATGCATGTCTGAGATGACGAGCAGTGGCTGCAGAACTTTCGGATGAGGAAAGCAACATTCATGGGACTGTGTGATGAGCTTGCCCCAGCCCTGTGACACAAGGACATGAGAATGAGAGCTGCCCTGCCGTTGGAGAAGCGCGTGGCGATTGCACTGTGGAAGCTGGCTACTCCAGATTGCTACCGATCGGTTGCTAACCAATTCGGAGTGGGAAAGTCGACCGTTGGACTCGTGTTGATGGAAGTCTGCAGGGGCATTAATCGCATCCTGCTCCGAAAGACCGTGACTCTGGGCAACGTGCGTGACATTGTGGATGGCTTTGCACAAATGGGCTTCCCTAACTGCGGAGGGGCAATAGATGGCACACATATTCCAATTCTGGCACCAGACCATCTAACCACCGAGTACATTAATCGCAAGGGGTATTTCTCAATGGTTCTTCAGGCACTTGTGGATCACCATGGGCGTTTCCCAGACATTAACGCAGGCTGATCCGGAAAGGTGCATGATGCACGAATCTTTCAGAACACTGGCCTGTTCAGGAAGCTGGAAGGAGGGACTTTCTTCCTGGACCAGAAGACCACCGTAGGGGAAGTTGAAATGCCCATTTTGATCCTGGGAGACCCTGCCTACCCCTTAATGCCGTGGCCCATGAAGCCATACACGGGGCAACTTGATAGCAGCAAGGAGTAGTTCAACAACAGGCTGAGCAAGTGCAGAATGACTCTGGAGTGTGCTTTTGGCCGTTTAAAAGCCTGCTGGCGCTGCCTCTATGGGAAGCTGGACCTGGCTGATGACAGTATTCCTATGCTTATAGCTGCGTGCTGTACACTCCATAATATTTGTGAAGGGAAGGGTGAAAGCTTCACTCAGGGCTGGATCGCAGAGGCTCAGCACCTGGAGGCTGAGTTTAAACAGCCAGAGACCAGGGACGCAGCGTGGTGCCATAAGGATCAGGGATGCCTTGCGGCAGCAATTTGAAGCTGAAAGCCACTAATGTTTGTTGCTATGCTCAGGAGTGCAGTGCTTGAAATGCTAGGAGGTGATTGGTGCAGACGATGCAATATGTGGGTTTAACATAATTGTATGTTGCTTTGCAGGGCTCTTTTTGCTTTCAATTAATAGAATAAAGATTGGTTTCAAACCAACACAATTCTTTTATAAAAGAAAAACAACCAGAGGAGAGAGTCAAACCAAAAAAAAACATCAGTGGGGATGGGGGAAGGGAAGGTCCCAGGAGGAGGGGTCCTGGGATGGCTAAAGATTTGTCCAGGGATCATATCCAGCCTTCTCCTTTGGAGTACAATTCAGTGGGTGCTGTGTTTCAGCAGGGCCAAACTGCAGAGGGACGGGTGTTGAGTGCAGTGGTTAGTGGGAGTCCGCAGTGCTGGACTGTGAGGGGGGAGGAGTGGAATGTCACGAGTACAGACTGGAGCCAGGAGGTTGATAAGAGTGTGTTAGCAGGGTCTGGGGGGAGCATGAGAAAGAGTTTTGCGACAGCGGCTGCAGGGGAAGGCGGGTGTGGAGCTGCTTGGTTTGCAGAGCTAGTATCTCCTGGAGTGTGTCTGCTTGGCGCTCCATAACCTTTAAGAGCTGCTCCGTGGCTTCATTCTGGTGTGCCGTGTTCTCCTTTCAGTCCCTCTTCTCGCTGTCCTGCCACTCCTTCAATTCCTTTTTCTCGGCAGCGAAGTGCATCATAACCTCACGCAGAAAGTCCTTCTTAGTTCTTCTTGGCCGCTTTCTAACTCTGTGCAGCCGTTCAGCTGCCAATAACAAAGGGGGAGGCTGGACTCCCGAGGTCATCTCTCTGAAGTTTAAACGCAACATTTTACGGAAGCAGTATTGTTTGCAGCACAGACAACGCTGATTCAGTGATTTAAAACACAGCCAGTACTCGCACACCTGTCACTAACTGGCTGACCCCAGGCAAGCACACATGAGCCACAAGACCCCCAAAATGGTGAGTAACCGCAGGGGCAGGGTAAATCACTCTTCCCAGACCCTGCTGTTACTGGGCACGTGGCTCTTGGGAAGAGCCAGCCCTTTGGGGGGGCCTGATAATCATTCCTGTCCCCACACTTTCCACAGGATGTGATCATTATGGAAGATATCTCGCTGCTGAGGGTGAGTAGGGAATCAAGGGAGGGTCTTCTCCAAGCCTGTGGCTTACGCCCTGGCCCCTATATGGCTCGGCTGTGTGCAGCAATGGTCCCCTTTCCCCTCCCCCCGGTGATGGCACAGTGGCGCGGGAAAGTTACCATTAATAGGGCAATAAACAAAGCAGCTCTGCCCAGTATCTCCACGAGATATTCCTGGAGATCTTTGAGGGAGATTCCCGTGAAGTGAGGGAGTCTTATCAACAGCCTGTTCCGCCGCTCAGACTAGGCACGCGGTGGGAGACAAGCCTGCTTTCTGCAACCCTCCTTCCCCCAACCAACTCGCTTCAGCGACTCCCAAAATCAAATCAACTTACCAGGGGCCTGCTTTCCTGTTTGCACTTCACCAATATCCGACAGCAGTGACTGGCTAGCCTCCTCCATGGTAGAAAAGAGCTGGCTGTATGCATCTCTGACCTCCGAGTCATTCTCTGCCTCTGGGTCCCCCCCTTCCACATCCTTGTCCAAGCTTTCCTCCTCCTGGCTCAGTCCACTTTCGACTCGCACGTGAGCCACCAAAGTATCACCGAGTATTGCGTCCAACTCTTTGTAGAACCGGCAGCTTGTGGGTGCAGCACCGGAGCGGCAGTTTGCCTCCCGCGCCTTGTGGTAGGTGTTCCGCAGCTCCTTCACTTTGACTCTGCACTGCAGTGTGTCCCGGTGATGTCCCTTTTCTGTCAGGCATCGTGAAATCTGTCTGTAGGTCTCACAATTCCTATGGCTGGAGCACAGCTGGGACTGTACAGTCTCTTCTCCCCAAATGCTGATGAGGTCCAGCGGCTCGGCATTGCTCCAAGCGGGGGATCACCTGGTGCATGGAGCAGGCATGGCCACCTGGAAAGATGCACTGAGACCACTGCACACATCACTGAGCAAACGAAGGGGACTTTCAAAATTCAAAAGGAATGTATTGGGTGGGGCTGACCGTTGGTCACCTGAGGGCAGGGCAGTAGAGTTCAAACCGATGACCAGAGAGGTGAGAACAGGCATTGTGGGACATCTCCCAGAGGCCAATCACAGCGCTGTAATTGAACACTGCGTCTACACTTGCACTGTAGCCCTGGCGCAGAAATCTGTACACCTCTTGTTGGGGTGGTTTTTTTACAGCGCGATAACTGTGCAGTTTCTGCGCACTAAGTGGCTTGGCAGTGTGTACACCTTGGGAGTTACAGTGCAGAAAACTGCTTTACTGCGCAGAAACTTGCCAGTGTAGACAGGGCCTGAGATAGGTGTAAGAAGTGCATGTCTTAGGACATAGTGACAAAGTGATGGAGAGGTCTGTGGGTGTGGCTGGGGAGGAGGGCTTGGAAGATGGTGCTAGGCAAATTAACCTAGGTAAGGATGATAGAAGCTGTACTTGAAGAATCTCCATAAGGACAGAGGCTATGGGGGCTCAGGTGAAAATCTTCTTTGTGTTTACGAGGCTCTTAATCCTTCATAATCCAGACTTCTTATTGTTATTTTTGTTCATTATTTGTATTATGGTAGCATCTTTGGCAAGCTGTCCTCCTAGATCTGTCTGAATGCCTCCAGGATAGACTGCTGTTTGCTTTGGAAGATAGAGAGAAGCTCTCTGCACACTCAGAAAGGGGGCGGGGGAAGGGAAGAGGAGCATGTAGGAAGGGATGAGGGAGTGGCCTGTGGGGTGGAAAAAAGCTGAAAGTGTTGACTTAATATTTTTTCCCTGCCGTGTTGAGCTGACTCTTTCCTGGCATGTGCGAGGCAACAAAGGTCTCTTTGTGGTGTGGGGTTTCAAGGCTGAGAAGTGTCTGCCATTCACACAGAAATCTCCATAACTCTGCACAGAGTGACTCCTCTACAGGAAAGCAGTAAGTAGATCTAATGTGCTTGCTTCCTCTTGGTTTGAAAAGATGAAGCGGGGGGGGAGATTGGTTTGGCGGGGGTTGGTGGAAGCTTAATAGCCGTTGAATTCAGTGTTCCATTTCTGGATGCAAACTGAAAAGTTGGTTGAAAAGATTTTCTTTTGGAAAAGGTGGAGAGGAAATTTAAGCGTAGTGCGTAAGGAAGTGTCCTAAAGCAGTGACAAGAATTAGAGTTAGCTTAATGGAAAGCTAAAACATGTATTGACCTGAAAAACCTGTGAGAAGGGGCTGGAATAAGCATTTACAGAACTCAGGAGCTGGGACTGTCCTGCATGATAAGCAGATACCATAAGTCAGTATTTCTACTGAGTTGCCGGTAAACAGATCACCTCCTTGGAAGCTGTGGGCCAGAATGTTATTTTGTCTGTCCGTGCTGCCCTCGGCAATAACCTTGTTTCAAGTTTGGGGGTCCAGTTTGAGTACAGATGTTGAATCGTAAACTTCAAAATTCTGATCTGATAAACACCGTCCCAAGAACTCTTCGATACTTCGGTCCCTGCTACAGCATGTGTGGACCCAAATGTGTTTTTCAGTATGGGTTGAATTTTATCCCTTCTTCTGCAGGTATGGAGGGCCCTCTTTCAGTGGAACTGGTGTATTTCCACTGAGCGGGGTGTATTCGGCATTCCCTGTACAGCATGGAGCCCATTTTCATGGATCTGTCAGCATGCTGTCATGCAAGACATGAAGCAGGCAGTGGTTGTTAGGCTGGGGCTAGATTGTGCAGAAATGATCAGGGTCAGAGAATTTGCCACTGTACGGATCCCCGAGTTGCTCTGCTGCTGCTCCCCAGCCAGATTGCTACGTAGGATTCTTCCCCCTCTCCAAGGCTTAGCTGAACTACTTGGACTGGAATATGGGGAGAGATCTTTTCTCTGCAGGAGCTGTTACCAGCTCAGCCCCTTACTTTCGGGTATGCTCATTGTCAAAGTTAGACTCAGGACTCATATTTTGTCAGACCACTCTGTTTTATAGCACAGCGCTCTGCTAATAACACCCAGATAATATGAGCCCCCATGCAAGATTCAAACAGTCTTGTTTATACAGATAAAAGGGTGCGAACTAAACAAAGGGACAGAGAGAGCAAAATTGTAAAATTTGCCTGGGGCACAATATGCATATCCTGCTTCCTTATTAACTCTTATCGATCTAAGGCTAGGTTTCAGAGTAGCAGCCGTGTTAGTCTGTATCCGCAAAAAGAACAGGAGTACTTGTGGCACCTTAGAGACTAAGGTGACTAGATTAGTCTCTAAGGTGCCACAAGTACTCCTGTTCTTTTTGCGATCTAAGGCTAATGCTTCACCAATTGCCCTTAAATGGAGCAATTCATTAACAGTTAATGTCTGCTTTCCTGATACCTGGATTGCAGCATTTCTCATTTCTACTTAAAGGTACATACAGCATTCTTTAATTCATTCTATTTCTTTAATATAATTCATTTCACTTTCACATCATTTATTCAGGTTACTCTTCGGTGGGGGTGGGGGTTCTGTAATTCCATCAATGTACTGCTTGTGTCACGTGTGTTTTCATATGAAGCTCTACTTCTCCCTTATGCAAGTCCCCTCCCAATGGAACCATCCTGCAGGACCTATGTTCTCTAGGGCTTGGTTCCTCCAGCCCCAGAACTGGATGAACTCTCTCTCTCTCTCTCTCTCTCTCTCTCTCTCTCTCTCTCTCTCTCTCTCTCAGCGGACCGGGTCAATCAGCACTATTATATGTCCCTGGACTCAATGGGCTGGATCAAGCAGCACTTGCAAGCTGCCACCCTTATGTGTCCCAGATTCAGCACGTCCCTATCCCCACTCTCACATCACAATTGTACTGGTAGTAACCTACTTGATGAGCAAACACCACAGTATTTTGGGCGCTGCAGGGATCTTTAGCTTAGGTAAAAGAAGCGTTGCTATAGAGTAAATGGGGGAAGCTAAAAACACAAAAGAGTAAAGTTCAGCAAGAGAGAGAGAAGCAACCAACTTAACCATAAAAGTTATTTATTGAATAATAGTGATAACTACACAAGGAGGGCTAAACCAACATAACATACATTATTAAAGGTTAATACCTAAGGTAGAAAGGAAAACAGAGAAAGAGAAAGAAGGGGATCTCACCCATTCCATGAGGGTGAACTGGTCGGGGTTCCCAGGTGATGGTGGTAGCTCAGGGTCCTGAGTGCTGGAGACAGGCAAAACCCCCAGCACAATCAGTCAGGAGAAGATGGAGTCTCAGTGGAACTGATTCATAGTTTGGAGCTAAGCATCAGAACACTTACTTGAACATAGGTAGGGGTTTTTGTAGAGAAACAACAATGGTTCAAGGGAGAACACTAGATTTGTTTATGGGTAAACTGATGACTCAAGGGTTTTCTTTAGGCTAGACAATAGGAGCTGATCACTCTTGGCTATGGGTGGTGTTTTCTTCCAGGGAGCTCACAATGCAACTAGGCTGCTTCAGTATTTTGGATATCAATCAAGGATTCATTACTAGAATTGGTCTGATAACTGCTGAGCTGGGTGTGGGCAGGCGTAGGTTCATTAACTTCTGGAGCAGAGATTCCCATGATGCAGTGCTTCCCTGCTTTTCTGGTCCCAGAGTTCAGTGCGGTTCTCTGTTCTTCATTCTGTATGCTAATCCCTGTCTCATCTTTCATGCAGATGAGGCTAGGGGAGTTGTCTCTGCTCTCCATTCTGTATGGAAATAGAGATGTCTTAATTTTGTCACTCTTGTCAGGACGGGTCTAGGTGTGTCTCCCAACGCCCTTCAGTGCTCTCTGCAAGCCTTTTCTCTGATTGGTCTTGGTTCAAGGAGAGACCTGCGGGGGGAGGGGGGGTGTCCCTCATGAGTCAGACAGGCCAGACACTGCGCCCTGGTTCTCCAAAAACACAGAGTTGACTGGTATCAGAGCCCCTTGTGGATACACTAACTCAGTGTGTGAGTATGCAAATGTCACTGATATGTGTTGTACCTGGAGGATGGGCAAATTAATTTGTTTGGTTTGGCAGGGTTGGTTGCAGTTTTATATAGAGATGTGGTTTGCAATACATATCCTGGTATTTGTCTGTCTTGAAAAGTAGGGTCTGATGTCTGACACATATTGTTCTCAAAAATCTGATAGCACTGTTGGTAAAGCCATTGACTTTGGTGTTCTGGCTAAATTCAAATTTGGATAATTATGTTTTACCTCCTTGTATTTTCCCATGGAGTTTCAGTTGGGTATAATGGTGTTCTTCGCTTCCTGTCCTAAACTGCAGTATGTTTTTGCTGTGTACTGGTAAACATTCTACCACAGTTGTGATTACACTTCATCGGCGGGGGGAAGTGATTCCTTTTTATATAGTTTGTGAAGTTATTGTACAAAATAAATAAAATTTTAAGTCTGTGCATGTTTCTTAATTATCTCTGCCCACAGTATTCAGGTTTATCTATTGTGAGAGGAGTTTATCTAACTGCAAAGTCAACAGTAATAGCTTGGTATCCATATTTATAAGGAATAATTGGCCTGTATTAAAATACATAGATGCACGCAGAACCATATTTGCAGGGCCTTGGAGGTACGAGTTCTTGCTGTAAAGTTTATATGATAGTACGCTAGCTGACCAGGGCTGGATTAACCTTGTGTGGGCCCCAGTGCCAAACATATTTGTGGGCCCCCTTGTAGTCGTGGGCTTCGAGTGTGGGCCTGGTGTTTCAGTGCCATTGGTGCTGCTCTGGTCAAGTGTAGTACCTGGTACTGAATCTCAGAGACACTTTTCATTTTGATCACACACCTCTGCATGACTATATGCATTGCCATACACAGTTCCCTCAGCCCCCAGTTTTTCTCATTGAGCTGTACACCCATGTGGGTTTACCAAGGTCCATAGTGAGCAGAACTTTCATAGTGATAAGGGGAAACTTCCCACAGATTTATCTCCTTCCTCATTCAGCCTTCTATAGCCATGTCTCCAGTACCACCCTATGTCACCAGTCACTGTATGTGGTTCTGGTCTCAGCTCAATAAAGTTCCACAGCTAGCAGATACCTGATCAATTCTGACAAATGCCTTCTTCAGCACCCATCCTGATCCTGCCACATACATACATACATACATACATACATACAATATAACAAATATATATAAAAACACATCTCATTACATTTCTTATACATCGCATTACACATTTTTGGATTGGATTGGTTACTTTGCAGGAACCAATCATTGTCCACGCTTGACCTACTCTTTACCTTCTCTCTACATTCCTAACTTATCTTGTTTATAGTAAATGGTTCTTTGGGTGTTCTCCCTCTTATCTTAAGTGGCTCAGTCATTCTGTCTTTTTAGCCTATAATATAAGGTGAGCAGGGAAATTGAGTCATAGTCTTTCTGTAGCTGGGTGGTGACCCGCTCCAGCCCTGACAGGGTTGGAACCAGTCCTGGGAGAGGGTAGGCAGGCTGTGAAAGAAAGGCCTGGGCTGATTGGGGAAGCAACTGCAGCTGGCCCACGCCCCAATCAGGGCCCAGCTGGCCCTATAAAGGCTGGGAGCCAGGAGCAAGGACTCAGTCTCTTTCTGCATTCAGAGAGAGAAGGGCCTGGCTGCAGGGAGCTAGAGACAGAGTACCTGAGTGGAGCAGGGCTGGGGACAGGCTGAGGAGCTGGGAAGCTCCAGCCTGGAAAGCCCCAGGCTGCAGCCTAGCAGAAGGCCAAGGGGTACTGGGGGTTGCAGAGGGCAGCCCAGGGCTAGGCCAAGGCAGCAGGTCCAAACCTAACCTTGCCAGTGATGAGTAGGCTGATACTGCAGTCTGCCCCAGGGTGTGGGGCTAGACGATGACTGGCAGTAGCCTTATACTGAGGTAAGGTGGGAATAGTGGGTGGGGGTTCCCCAGGGAGGGGAGACCCTAAGACTGAGGGGTTACTGCTAGGGGGCAGCACCCCAGGTACAAGGGCTCTGGGGTCCAGGGAGGGACATGGGGGCCAGAGGACAGGCGGATCACCGGCCTGCAGAGGGCGCTCCGGAGCTGGAACGAGCTAATTCCCGGAAGTCACCAGCAGGAGGCGCCGCAGGGGTGAGTCCACTCCTCTACATTTTTATTAAAATAAAGAGTTCCCCAGTTCTCCAGTCTGGACTAGTAAATGTGGAACAAATGCAAAAGAAAATTATTTCTACACAAGTATGTTGGGGTTCCCTCCGAGACCTCTTTCTATCCACTCAGCTTCCCAAGAACTCAGTTCGACTCCAGGCTTCATCGCTTAGGTATCTTTATTTGGCATATCCCAATGCTACTCTGACTGAGTTAGTCAGACTGAAATGCAAGTGGGGGAGAAGCAGGGTACATTAGAGCTCCAAATTTACTCAGAAACTCCCTCCTTTTATTTATTTTTATTATTTTTATACATATATATATAGCTGAAATAAACTCAGACTTGCTAAGGTGATCGGTGAGTTACAGGATGAATTGAAGCCTAAATCCCCAGTCTAGAGGGAGAGGGTATGTGTGTTCCCACCCCGAGAAAGGTGACAGCTTGAGGCATGAGACCTGAGTGGGGGTACCCACAAGGAGGCCATGAAGATGTCAGAGGTGTCATTACTGTGAAACTGACACATGCACACTTCAGGTGTGGGTAGCTATTTTACCTTGTTTAAAGGAATACATTCTCTGAAGTGAAATCTGCTGTTAATGAAACCAAGCCTATAGATGATTGTAGTAAGTTGCTCTTGGTCAAATGCCTTTAAACAGAGTAAATTTCCAGTATGTTAAGAGCTATATAAAGATAACTATTTTATTTTGTGACGGGTTGGATCACAGAAACCCCCTTGGGAGCTGCCACCCAATGTGCAAAGACTACCCCTGCTTCAGTTTTCCCTGCCAGCTCAGGATTCCAGCACCCTGTCTTGCTGAGCCAGACACTCCAGTCTGCTCTAACAAAGACTCAGGGTCTGAATCACTTGTCCCAAAGCTGCAAGTTTACCCGAAAACCAGCTTACAGGAGTGTGCTTGTCTTTAGCACTCAGATGCCCAACTCCCAATGGGGTCTAAACCCAGATAAATCCGTTTTACCCTGCATAAAGTTTATGCAGGGCAAACTCATAAATTGTTCGCCCTCTATAACACTGATAGAGAGATATGCACAGTTGTTTGCTCCCCCAGGTATTAATACATACTCTGAGTAAATTACTAAATAAAAAGTGATTTTATTAAATACAGACAGTAGGATTCAAGTGGTTCAAAGTAGTAACAGACAGAACAAAGTAAGTCACAAGCAAAATAAAATAAAATGCGCAAATCTATGCCTAATCAAACTAAATACAGATAAGTTCCTCACCAGTTCCAGAATGCTCCCTTTTACAGGCTACTCTCCCTTTAGTCTGGGTCCAGCAATCTCTCACAACCCCTGTAGTCTGTCTTTTGTTTCAGTTTCTTTCAAGTATCCTGGGGGGGTGGGGAGGCTCCTTCTTTAGCCAGCTGAAGACAAAATGGAGGGGTCTCCCCCAGGCTTAAATAGGCTCTCTCTTGTGGGAGGAGACCCCCCCTCCTCCCTCCTATGCAAAGTCCAGCTCCAAGATGGAGTTTTGGAGACACCTGGGCAAGTCACATGCCCCTGCATGACTCAGTCTTTACAGGCCGACGCCATTGTCCACATGGTATCTTGCATGTCTCCAGGAAGACTTCTTATGTGGATTGGAGCATTCCAAGATGCATTGTTCCCCAAGTGTTTCTCGATCAGGTACTTAACCTGGCAAATTCCTTCCTAAAGAAGCTGACCAAATGCCTCACCAAGCTTACTTAGAAATCAAGCAAGCATACAGCCCATATTCTTAACCTTAAGTAGAAAATGGTATATAAGTACAAAGGATGAATAGATATAGTAGACCATAACCTTTACGGAGATATGTTACATGGCACAGGCAGCACAAAACATATTTCAGTTATATCATACATACATTTATAAACACCCCCCCATAAAGCCTTATGGGGTACGCTGTCACACCCTCCCCCTGAACTTACTGCCAGAGACTTGGACACTGTCCATGGCGGAGGCAGTATACCTAAAGTTCCTCTTTTCTGGACAGGGCATCTGCTACCCAGTTCTCCTTTCCTTTAATATGAGTAATCTCCATGTCAAACTCCTGTAGGACCAGGCTCCAGCGTAGCAGTTTGGAGTTGGTGCCCTTAGTTCGGTGAAGCCATACTAAAGGCGAATGGTCAGTTAGAATTCTGAACCTTCTATTAAAAAGGTAAGGTCTTAATTGTTTGACGGCCCACACAATGGCATAGCATTCCTTCTCTATAACAGAGTAATTCTGTTCGGCCGGGGACAGTTTTTTGCTCAGGAAGGCAATGGGATGCTTCTTACTGTCTTCCCCTGTCTGCATCAGCACAGCACCCAACCCTGTGTCTGACGCGTCAGTGCACAACTCAAAAGGCTTTTCGAAGTCAGGGCTGGCCAGCACAGGCTTCGCGGACAGGAGTGCTTTTACCTTGTTGAAGCCTTTTTGGCATGCCTCTGACCAAATGACCTTATTAGGTTGATGCTTTTTACATAAGTCTGTGATTGGGGACACAACGTCACTGAACCCCACCACAAACCTCCTGTAATAGTTTGCCAAGCCTATGAAGGATTGGACTTGCCTTTTAGTCTGGGGTACAGGCCATTTCACGATGGCTTCCACCTTAAGAGGGTCGGGGGATATTTTACCCCCCCCCTACCCAGTGCCCCACATAAGGGACTTTGGCTGCCCCTATCTTGCACTTGGAGGGCTTTACAGTTAGCCCAGCCTCTTTGAGCTTTGATAGCACGACTTCCAGGTGCTCTCTGTGGTCACCCCAGGTGTTGCTGAATACAGCAATGTCATCTATATATGCCCTAGCATAATGCTGCAAGCCATTTAACACTCTGTTGACCAGTCTCTGGAAGGTGGCACCCGCATTTACCAGACCAAAAGGTAACACTGTGAATTCATAGAGCCCTATGTCCGTGATAAAAGCTGATTTTTGTTGCGCCTCTCCCTCCAGAGGGATCTGCCAGTAACCTTTGGTCAGATCAAAGGTACTAAGGTACTTGGCTTGGCTCAGCACATCCAGCATGTCATCAATTCTTGGCATGGGGTATGCATCTGTTACAGTGACAGCATTGAGTTTTCTATAGTCTACACAAAATCTAACGGTGCCATCTCTTTTGGGGACCAAGACCACAGGGGAAGCCCATGCACTGTCGGAATCCTTAATCACCCCCAAGTCCAACATGCTTTGTATCTCAGCCTGAATTTGTTCTCTGTACCCCCAAGTGACCAGCAAAGGGACTGTCATGCGCTACCAGCACTAATTCCCCCCGGTGTTGGCTGGGTACAACCAACTGCTTATAGGGTTGCCCGGGACCCTGGTTTTTCCCTACAGGGGCCTGCCTGTACAGTTTCCCGTCCTCTTCAAAAAACTTCTCCCCCCCCCTCCCTTCCTGGAGTTCCCTCCGAGATACACTTTCTTATACTTTCAAGGGAGGGGTCCGCCCTTTGTTTAGCTGCAAATTCCTGACAGACAACCCTTGAGATAGCGTCCCTGGGCACTGACTGCATCTCCCCTGCCCCCACCCCTGGGAGCCTGTTGTCCTCAGCCAGAAAGCGGCCTGGCTCTGCCTCTCCCATATTTGGAAGTACCCCGCCTCCCTGCACTGTTCTGTCAATGAGACCCTCCCCCAACTTCTCTATGGGTTCCAAGGTCCCCGCCCCATCCCTGGGGACTCCCTCTGAGTCACCCACTACCATGTTCCCTGGGGCAGGAGGTGTTGGCTGTTCAGCTGCATCAGACCTACAGTCATCAGCCGGAACAGCCTCCCCCTCACAGCCTTTCTTCATGCTGCGAGTTACCACACTAACAGTCCTAGTTCTGCTGAAAAAATCATTTCCCAGCAACATGTCTGCGGGGATGTCCTCGAGCATCCCCACCAGTAAATCCCTTTCCATACCTTCCCATTCCACATGAACCTTAGCCAGGGGCACAGGGAACCTCTGCGGGCCCCACCCCCTTAATGTGGGTCGTCTGCCCCGTCAGAACACTAGCATCTGGGACCACACTTGGTCGAACCAGAGAGAACTGAGCCGCCGTATCCCTCCATCCCAGACACTCCATGCCATCGATCTTGACAACCTTGATGTGTTCCCTGTCCGCTTCACTGGGCCCCATGTCCACCAAGCTGGTGTGATAAGAGGTGGGGGTGCCCTCAGGGCTGAAGGCAACCGAGCTAACATGGGACAAGGGAGGTTTATTCTCCTTCAATTTGGGACAGCTACTCCTCAGGTGCCCTGGGGAATTGCAGTGAAAGCACCGTCTGGGATCCCCTGCTTGTGTAGGAAATTTGGGACGAGTAACAGGAGAATGGGGGGGGTGACTGCCCAGCCTCCTTTTTCCCAGACCCAGGGGTAAAACGGTGATTCTGCTTTCCCCCAACCTTATACCCCTCCACCAGTGGTTTATGTTTGATTGCAGCTTGTGCTTGTTCATAAGAGTCAGCATACTCAGCTAATTCACCCACTGCATTTACCTTTTTGTCCCACAAATACTGTTTTACCTCATCACTGCACATATTCAGGAAGTGTTCCTGAGTAACCAGATCACACATCCCTTCAAAGCTGGTAATGCCTCTCCCCCGCACCCATTTATCTACCAAATCTCTCATTTCATTGGCATAAGCCACATTGCTTAATCCAGATCCCCTCTTAAGGCTCCTGAATTTAACCCTGTAGGTTTCAGGTGTAACCTGAAACTGTTTCAAAACCAGTTCCTTAAATTTACCATAGTTTGAAGCATCATCAATGGGCATCTTATTGAATATGTCCAGAGCTCTGCCAGACAATTTTGCTATCAATGTGGTCATCTTCTGATCTTCAGGGATGGCATGGAGGGTGCACAGTCTCTCAAAGGTGATGAAATATTCGGCGATATCGCTGGACTCGTCATACTGTGGACATAGTCGCTCCCATTTGTGGATTTTTGGGGAAGTGGAGCCAGCAGGGGGAGGGTTTTGTCTCCTCGACTCCATAACAGTCAGTTCATGTTTCTGGGCCTCCCTCTGGGCCTCCATAGCCCTCTCCTGGGCAGCTGCCGCCGCTCGCTCCCTCGCTGCCTCCAGCTCCATAGCTCTCTTGTGGGCAGCTGTCTCTACCTCCGCTCTCGCTGCCTCTGCCTCCATAGCTCTCTTGTGGGCAGCCTCTTCCCTTGCATGTTCTGCCTCCCTGGCACTAATTTCTAATTGTCTTAGTTCCAACTGTCTCTTATGTTCATTTTCTTTCTCTTTTGCTACCAGCCTGGCCAGCTTTAGTTTATTAGCAGCGTCACTAGTACTCATTGTCCTGCTTGCTTGTGCTGGGCTGCAATCCCTCTGCAGTTCACTGAAACTGAGATCACTAGTACTCATTTTCCTGCTTTCTTGGGCTGGGCCACAACCCCTCTGCAGTTCACTGAGACTGAGATGCACTAAGCTCAGGGGATTCTTAGTTAACCAAGACTTTCACAGTGCCCAGCGTTCAGCTTTTCTGGGCAATTTGTACCCTGTGCAGTTTTAGTTTCTTCTGATCTTCCGTCTTACTTATTTTGCTTCCTTTTCTGTCCCTACTTCCCTTTCCCGAAATAAGCAAACAGAAAATAACAAACCAGTAACTACTTTGTCTGTTCTCCAGCCACCACACTTAAAACTCACTTAAAATCACTACCAGTATCTCAAAGCAATCAGCTGTGCACAGATCCTGCTCGACTACGCCACTGTGACGGGTTGGATCACAGAAACCCCCTTGGGAGCTGCCACCCAATGTGCAAAGACTACCCCTGCTTCAGTTTTCCCTGCCAGCTCAGGATTCCAGCACCCTGTCTTGCTGAGCCAGACACTCCAGTCTGCTCTAACAAAGACTCAGGGTCTGAATCACTTGTCCCAAAGCTGCAAGTTTACCCGAAAACCAGCTTACAGGAGTGTGCTTGTCTTTAGCACTCAGATGCCCAACTCCCAATGGGGTCTAAACCCAGATAAATCCGTTTTACCCTGCATAAAGTTTATGCAGGGCAAACTCATAAATTGTTCGCCCTCTATAACACTGATAGAGAGATATGCACAGTTGTTTGCTCCCCCAGGTATTAATACATACTCTGAGTAAATTACTAAATAAAAAGTGATTTTATTAAATACAGACAGTAGGATTCAAGTGGTTCAAAGTAGTAACAGACAGAACAAAGTAAGTCACAAGCAAAATAAAATAAAATGCGCAAATCTATGCCTAATCAAACTAAATACAGATAAGTTCCTCACCAGTTCCAGAATGCTCCCTTTTACAGGCTACTCTCCCTTTAGTCTGGGTCCAGCAATCTCTCACAACCCCTGTAGTCTGTCTTTTGTTTCAGTTTCTTTCAAGTATCCTGGGGGGGTGGGGAGGCTCCTTCTTTAGCCAGCTGAAGACAAAATGGAGGGGTCTCCCCCAGGCTTAAATAGGCTCTCTCTTGTGGGAGGAGACCCCCCCTCCTCCCTCCTATGCAAAGTCCAGCTCCAAGATGGAGTTTTGGAGACACCTGGGCAAGTCACATGCCCCTGCATGACTCAGTCTTTACAGGCCGACGCCATTGTCCACATGGTATCTTGCATGTCTCCAGGAAGACTTCTTATGTGGATTGGAGCATTCCAAGATGCATTGTTCCCCAAGTGTTTCCCGATCAGGTACTTAACCTGGCAAATTCCTTCCTAAAGAAGCTGACCAAATGCCTCACCAAGCTTACTTAGAAATCAAGCAAGCATACAGCCCATATTCTTAACCTTAAGTAGAAAATGGTATATAAGTACAAAGGATGAATAGATATAGTAGACCATAACCTTTACGGAGATATGTTACATGGCACAGGCAGCACAAAACATATTTCAGTTATATCATACATACATTTATAAACACCCCCCCATAAAGCCTTATGGGGTACGCTGTCACATATTTAACTTAATATCCCAAGGTTTCCTAGAGCTCGTTGCAAATCACACAATATACAATGATAACTCACCCACCAACTAAGGGAAACTATCTCTGGGGAGAAATGTATCAGTTGTTTAATGATGCATGGCAAAACAGTGGTTTATGAAAGATAGTGAAGACGAATATTGTATCTAGTAGAAACTAGAGGGAGAATTTAGGTAGGCAAAATGTAAATATGTGAGCTGAAATTTGGCCAGAATACCAGGGTTAACAATGCCTTCTTCTACGTGAAGGGGATTTTTGATGACCACAATTGGGAGTCAGGACATCGTATGAAGTTTTATTTCAGTGAGTAGTACAGTAGAAATGACAATGACACTAGAGGAATAGAAAGATCAGATAAGGCAAAACTTATTAAATGACAACTGAATTGGACTTGAAATTTTGGTGGAATGTACTGATGTTTCAGCAAGCAATATTAAAGAACAAATGCTACCCTGTTAACTTAATTTCAAACTCAAGAGTGAGCAGTGATTTGACTCAAGTTATATCAGTCACAATATTTTGCCCTTGCCTTCTGTTACCTTCCTTCCTCAAATTTATTGGTGTGGTATGTCTGCTGGTGAGATTAAGCAAAATGTGGGAAAGTGACTTTTCAGAGCTGAAGTGAAATATTCAGTGAAAATCTCAGCATTTTGTTTCCTCCTTGTTTTCCCTTACCTTTTTCCATTTCTTCCTTGTCTTCTTTTCATCCCTTTTCCTTGTTTTTTTTCTTCTCATCTGCTGTTGTCTCCCTCTCTTTGGCCTCTTCCTGACTGAGCTATTCCCTTCCTTTAGCTATTGCTCCTTCACCACTTCTTCTTCTTCTTCTTCTTCTTCTTCTCCTCATTCTATTGCCTCCTCACTTCTTAGTTGTTTTCTCTACTCCCTTGGGTTGCTGCATGCATTCTCTCTCTCTTCACTACCTGTCCTGATATGCTCTGAATGCTCTTTCAGTAGCCTGCAGCTCATACATAAAGGAGCAGGAGAAATGGAGAAATAGATAGTGGGTTGAGTACTGGTGGCTGCAACTGACTAACAGAAAAGTCAACCTGGCAGTGACCCTAGCCTGGTCAGTCACCCTAGCAGCGCACAAGGAGGAGAGGAGTTAGGGCCAAGCTGCTGCTGGACTGCTTTGGAGTCCTGTAGCCACTGCAGCCCACCTCCGGCCTGGAGTTTAAAGAGAGGAACTGGAAGAGACCTGATGTCCCTCTCACACCCTGAGCCCCATCCCATCACATGGGACACCTGTTCCCTTACCTGACACTCTACTCCACAGATGAGCTAACAAACCTCCAGCCGTCAGGGTGACCCACTGCTAGAAGAGATTCACTTCCACTTGATCACCCACTCCACAGCCACATGCTAAAGGTTGGCCTGCCTATCATCGTCATTGCTCATGTGAGGAATAGCTCTGTAACGATGCTGGCTTTGGTGGGACCCAACTGAGAGTACCAATTCAGGACAAATGGCTTAAAGCAGGGCAGTTATAGCCCAAGGCTGGGGTTCCTTTGCACACCAAGGCAAACCAAACCAGCCAAACAGAGAAGACTTCAATTTTACCCCACTGGCTAACCATAAGTCACACAAGCAATTTCCTTAGACACTCAGTTTCCCAGTATCCCCATCAGTGCCACTTGTTATGGGGATGAATGATTATGAAAACCAATACCCCAGTAAAAGAAAAATGGCTCTCCTGATCCCAAAGCACCAAGCCCCAGACCGAGGTCAATATACAAGTTAGATCCTACCCGCAAATCACTCTGTTGCCAATCTTTTAGAATCTAGAATCTACAGGTTTATTCATAAAAGGAAAAAGATCTAGATGAGAGCTAGAATTGGTTAAATGGAATCAATTACATACATTAATGGCAAAGTTCTTGGTTCAGTGATGAAATAAACTGCAGGTTCAAATTAAGTCTCTGGAATACATCCACAGCTGGGATGGGTCATTCAGTCGTTTGTTCAGAGCTTCAGTTTGTAGCAAAGTCCCTCCAAGAGGTCAGAAGCAGGATTGAAGACAAGATGGAGGAGTTTTCAGGGCCTTTTATATCCTCTGCCCTGTGGAAGATCACAGCAGCAAGATGAAGCCTGGAGTCACATGGGCAAGCCACATGTCCATGCATGACTCAGTTCTTTACAGGCCGACGCCATTGTTTACATGTTAGTTTGAACGTTCCCAGGGAAGCTCAGATGTGGATTGGCATCTCGCAAAGCTCATTGTCAGCCAAGTGTTTCTTGATCCGGCACTTACTGAGAATAGTTCTTTCTTAAGAAGCTGACCAAATGCTTCACTGAGGCTACTTAGAATCAAAACACATTGATATTCAAATACATAGCCAATATTAATAACTTCAGCTACAAAAATGATACACCCATACAGACAGCATAATCATAATCAGCAAATCATAACCTTTTCATAGACACCGTACACAACAACCTTTGTACAATATTTGCTGCAACTATATAACAGTGATCTATACGGTTACAGGTTATGTCAGTAACGTCACAAGCTCCAAGGTGGGTAGCCACCTAGTGAAGCCTCCATGAGGTGCTGGAAAGGAAGCAGCAGGGTGGATCAAGAGGTACCAGGCTCAGCACAGACCCACCTAATCCATATAGCATGTAAAATACCAGTGGCTGCTGGCAGCCCATTTACACTCGGTGCTTCAGCTGTTGCTAACACCAGTGAAGCTGAACTTGTATTAGCAATGATGGGAAATGTTTTTAAAATTCCCTTAGTATAGATAAAGGTTATAGAATCTTACAGGCTTGACAAACCTGTTTGTTTCTAATTTAAAAGCAAACAGGCAACTCCCCTGCCTCACCAAAAACAAACAACACTTTTCAGGCTGCTTTTATCCATCACAAAGATGCCAAAAAAGGAAAACACCCAATTGTTTTCCCCTTTGCAGGTCTTCTTTAAATGTTGTGAAGCTGGTGCTTCCTCTGATCCAAAACAGTACTGTGCATCAAGGCCACATGGTTGTGAGGATGAAGAGTCCTGAGCTGATTAGAATGAATTTCAGAGCCAGAATTCAGTGGTCGCCTAGCAGGCAGCCTATGAATCCCAGCCTTAGAAAAAGGCAGCTGCTGAACTGTTTCCCAGCAGGAAGCTCAAGGTGGCTCTGCTTACATATTGTTCACTTGGCACATGCTTCAGGTGACTATGAGGTGAGCGAGAAGTGTTCCCGGTCTTTGATTATTGTAACATTTCACCTGTCTGATTTTATTCCAAACCAGTGAGTGTGTCAAGATTTACAGGCTCAGGAGATGGTCTGGTAATTTTGTGGCAGAAGGGAGGTGCTCTTGCCAACAGGTCTGACATTGCGAATATATGGGTGCAGGTAATACTTCATGCTCTAAACAATGCAATGGCACCTTCATCACAGAACCACCTGCAGGGTCACCACCTTGGACACCTGTTAAACAGAGCCACAGCACATAATGGCTGCAGAGCTGCAGTAGAACGTAGCCAGAGTGGGACTGGGAGCTAAAGAAAGGAGTGTTAGAGCGGCTGGACTCTTGGGTCTCACAAGAATCCCAAAGGGCACGCAAGCAGTGTTAGTTCATAAACCAGTGTTGGAGGAATGTTAGTGATTTTGCCATCTGCTGTAACTGGCTCTTTCATCACTCAGTCAGTGGCCATTGGCACTCCATGTATCTTCATATCATTTTCAGAGTTATGAGTGGCAGACAAGATGTGCAGGGGCTACAGTTGCTGCTAATGCAAGTTATGTGCACTGTTTCTTCAAATCCCATAGTACAGAGGTATGGGATTTGAAGAACAGAAACAGAAACTTAGGCAGAAGGTCTGCAGTGAAGCAGAGTCAGACAGGCAGCATATCTTTAGGGATAATACTGTCTTCCTTATTTTAAAACAGTTTCTTGTTCATTGTCAGCAGAAAGTTTAGCATGACTGGAGGTAGCACTAAAGTGGGGGAGCTATTGAGAAGGTATTTGTAGGTCAAGGATATCTAGAGCAGAAATGGAGGGGATTAGGGGAGGCTGGTGGTGGGGTACGATTTCCACGGCTGGCTTAATGTGGGGTGGGAGGAGAACTGTATAGGGCATGGCATGGAGGCAGAGAGGGGCCTATCAGCTAGCAAACTAAGTGTGGTTTGCTCACGTAGGACGTGTAAAGCTGTGGGGTTTACTGAAGGCTGGGGGAGGAAGACGTTTTCAGGGGGCATTATTTGAGGGTAGGTTTCTAGTGTGTTCATGATAAGGGAGACAAATGGGGACGCTCAGTCAATGAACTATTGGCTGCATTTGTGGTGTGGGGCTGCGAGCTCCGCTCCCAAAACACCCTCCATGGTGGGGATAATGTACAAATAGCTGAATTGGTTTTGGCAAATCAGTGTGGACACCGGCCCAAACTTAGCCAGTTCAGCAAGGCTAGTGGGGACATGCTGAATTGTTTGTGCGTCAACCTGTTCAATTAAGTGTCTACTATGGATGACACTTAACGGTGAATGAGGGATGCGATGCATAGTTCTTGTGCCCTCCTTCCCTCTGCACAGCCCACTTGAGGCACAAATAAGGAAGAGATGGGAAGAACTTGCTGCTGCACTGAGTAGGGATCCTGTAGCCACTGCAGCCTACCTCTCTCCCTGCCAATGCATGTCCCTCTCATCAACTACTTCTAGTTTGAAGAGCTTGGTCCAATACAAGATATTACCTCACCTACCTCATCTCTCTTATAGTTTGAAGAGTTGGTACTGAGAGAGCCTGGAGCATTGTTCTTCCTTCACAACTCCCTTCCCCACCAGCTAAGATAACCTCCTCTCCCACCTAATCCTCTAAAATCTTCTAGAGGAGACGCACCTACCTCAAGAACTAAAGGGATCCTATCCTCACATTATTACTCAGCCTTTCTATCAGAGGGAACCTATTCCCAACCAATCAGCTCACAGAACTTGGGTGAGTGTGGAAGAATTAATTGGTTTGTAGGGGGAGAGAGTGAGGAACTGATGGATGTTTTTGGGGAAGAGCATTTTACCCAGAGAATGTTCCATGTGTTGCTAAGGGCACGTCTTCACTGGCAGTGTTAAAGTGCCGCTGCGGCAGCGCTTTAACATGGCTTGTCTAGTCACGGCATAGCGCTGGGGGAGAGCTCTCCCAGTGCTCTTTTAAAAAAAAAAAAAACCCACCTCCACGAGGGGAATGGCTCCCAGTGCTGGTGCACTGTCTACACAGGCTCTTTACAGCGCTGACACTTGCAGCACTCGGGGGTGTTTTTTCACCCCCCTGAGCGAGAAAGTTGCAGTGCTGTAAAGTGCCGGTGTAGACAAGCCTTCAGTGAGGTCGAATGTTTTTCAGAGATTCCTTGTTAGAATGTTGGCAGCACATCACTCGAACAGGGGAGAGAGAGGGGGGGGGGAAAGGGAATGCAAGTGCTCATGGAGCAGAGGTTGCATTTTTGGCACTCTGGTGGTGTCCCCATGCTTCAGAGTTGGCACCCCAAGGCCACTTCTCTGCATGTGCCTCATCACCAGTAACAAGGATTCTGCAGTCAGAATTTAGTTAGCTCTGAGAGAGTAGCAAGAGAAATAAACTCTGAGTCAGTGTCTCTTAGTTGTGTTTGCTCCGTAGGAGTAAAAAGTTGTAAAACCGTGTGCTCATCACTAAAGTTTGTAGATGCAAGATTCAGTATGCACAAGGAGGAGATCTGCTGAGATGCCATTATTATATAGTTACTTTTATGACTTTGTGCCTTAAATGTGAGGGGAGTACTCTGCTGGATAGTGCAGTGGCTGTTAATGAGTGACTGTGGGAACCTTGAGTAAATTATTTCCCCCTCTGTATTTCTGTTTACCCATCTGCAAAATGGAGATGAACTTCCGGGCACACTGTTAATGAGTGACTGTGGGAACCTTGAGTAAATTATTTCCCCCTCTGTATTCCTGTTTACCCATCTGCAAAATGGGGATGATGACATCCACCGCACAAGGGTGCTGGGGGATTTAATTTGTAAAGTGCTTTGAGTTCCGGTGATGAAAAGCATTGTGTTTTACTGGTATTCTCATTACCCATGCTGACCTTTAGCTGCTGCCTCTTGTTTTCCTTCTGTAGTGTTGGTGGAAGGTGTAACTTACACCTTCCACCAACTTGAGCTGGAACTTCCCGTTTGACATAACCCTGCTAGATCTGACTGAGCTAAAAATAGCAGAGTAGCCAGGGTAGTGTGAGTAGCAGGAGAGGCTACCCATCCCAAGTCACTCTCGTCCGAGACCTTAGGTACATACTTGGGCAGCCAGCTCATCCAGCCACTTTCGTATTCACTCTATTTTTAGTGCATTCGTGTGGGGTTGAAAGTGACCAGCAGTGACTCAGTGAATTATTTGCATGTAATTTGTTCTCCTTGGTGCAGGTTTTATTTCTCTCTAAACCTAAAAAGGAAACAAAGCGGTCCGTCCCGCTGTCAGAGGTCATTGCAGAGACTTGTACTGTTCACACATTTTACCAAATGTTCCAGTGCTTTTCCTCTTGAAATTCTGGGGAAAACGGTGAAAATGAAGGACCCAAGCAAACTCAGCTGTGTCCCTGTAATGGTGAGGTGTAGAGTAATCCACAAAAGAACACAGAGATCAGTGAGTACTGTCTCAAGGGCAGGAGAGATAGACAAGGGGGAAGGATTGAGAAGAGGTGAGGCTTTAATTTTACTTGTGTTTTTGGAAGGGAGATTCTGCCCTGTTGCTTTTGCAGATGGGAACTAAACATTTAGTGGGGAGGTGTCAAATATTATTGCACTATTCTCCTCTCCCCTGAGTTCATGCAGTCTCAGGGCCTTTCCCTCTCTGTTTGAAACTTGAATGGCAGTGTTCCCCCCACTGTCCTTTCAGCTTTCCTATTGCCTCTAAGTTCTCCTTTTTTATCCCCATTTAACCTTTCCCAGTTTCCTCTGGGAGCAGGAATTGGGGACCCTGGGGCTTTGCAGGAAGTAGTGTTCCCTCCTCCCTGCTTGCTGCTTTCTGCCCTGCAACTGCTATACAGAGCATCTCCCTCTCCTTTCATCTGGTGCTTCTGCCTCACTCATACCACAGCCCTGTGAGGGGGACAGGAGAGAGTTGTTCTGAATAGCTGCTGCTAGGTGCCAGCATTTTCCCTGAAAAGCCAAGAGCCCTCTTCTCCTACCAAAGAAGGTGGAGCCAGGGGTGGGTAAAACCAAGTCACCTTGCCAGCCACAGACTTGTCCCTCACACTCAGCAGTGCCCAGCTGAGGAAGCGGGAGGAGGAGACAGATTGTGGCCACATAGACCCCCGTCCTGAGACAGCTCTGCTGGTTTCCCCTTTATTTTGTGAAGCAGTTCAAAATAACTTTCCTTGTTCTTAACACTATCTATGTTTAATCCAACCTGTATCACTGGCCTTGTCTCTCACTGCTCCCCTCTTCTCAGTTGGCACCAGCCTTCACCTTGTCCTTTCCCACTGCTTCATCACTATGGAGTTGGTGCCAGAGCCTTCTCCTCTGCAGCTCCTCCCATCTGGAATAACCTCCTGAATCTCTCCTTTATCAAACCTCTATTTTTTTTTTAACCATAGTTCTTAGTAGCCCTAGTCATAGACCAACCCTCCACTGTGCAAGGGGCTGTAGAAATACAGAACAAAAAAGGAAGTCCTTGCCCCAAGGGGCTTAGTGTTGCATCCCTGACCATCCTGGCTAATAGCCATTGATGGACCTATCCTCCATGAACGTATCTAGTTCTTTTTTGAACCTGTTATAGGCTGCTGCTGCACATTGAGCGCATGTTTTCAGAGAACTATCCACAATGACTCCAAGATCTTTTTCTTGAGTGGTAACAGCTAATTTAGACCCTGTCATTTTGTATGTCTAGTTGGGATTATGATTTCCAATGTGCATGACTTTGCACTTATCAACATTGAATTTCGTCTGCCATTTTGTTGCCCAGTCACAAAGGGATCTCACAGAACTGGGTAACTCTTTGCAGTCTGCTTTGGACTAGGGATGTAAAAGTCTAACCGGTTAACCGATAAGCATCAGTCTTATTCTCCTGGGGAAATTCGGCATGTGCACAGAATTCATGTCCCGCGCAGATTTCTTTTCTTCCCCACAGAAAAATGTTTTTCTGACAGGGAAGCAAAGGGAAGCTGCAAGAGCAGTCACGCACCACTCCCTAGCAGTGCAGGTACAATGTTTCAGGCACTCAGAGCAGCCGGCGAAGAGGTAAATCACCACAGGGCTGGGGACTCCCCAGCCAATGGCTCCTATCCTGAGCTAGGATTAGCTGCTAGTCCCTGCTGGGCTGGAGGCAGGAGAGGATGAGACTTCCTCTTCCCCTGCAAGAAGTGGCTGGGGTTGTTTCAGACCCATCCCCAGAAACCTCCCCCAGCTACAGGAAACTCAGCATCCTTTCCTGCTTCCTGCCCCCATCACTCCTCAGCTGTGTGTGTGTGTGTGTCGGGGGGTAAGTGTATGCAGAGCTACTCCCCCATTCACCCAACCCCTGTGCATCCAGACCTCCCATACCCAGACACCCCTGCCAAGCCTCACTCGGTACATCCAGAAGCCCCCTAGCCCTTCATATCCGAACCCCACCCCACTGAACCTCAACCCCTGCATCTGGAGCCCCCTGCACCCAGACCCCCTGTCTCTGGACCCCCATCCCTGCATCCAGACCACCCCCCACTGAGCTCCTTGCACTCACACCCCACCCTGATACACCACCCTGAGCCCCCATATCCAGATCCCCACGCCACTGACTGCCAACTAGCTGCACCCAGACCCCCACCAAGCCCCACTCCCCTAGCACTCACACACCCCTGCTGAGACCCCCACACCCATACCCCTCTGCTGAGCCCCAACAACCTTTATCTGGAAGCCCCTGCAGAGTCCCATTGCCCCTGCATCTGGAACCCCCCGATGAGCCTCTGTTCCTCCAGATCCCCCCCACACCGAGACACCCCCACAGAGCTGCCTGCACCCAGATTGTCTCACACTGAATCCTCTCACTCCGCACCTGGATCCCCCCACACTGAGCCCCTCCACACTTGGATCCTGCCTGGTTGAGCCTAGCTGCCCCACACCTGGTGCACCTGGCACAGAAGGGCAGGGCCCCCGGGTGTTTCTGGGGCAGGCCCAGGCCTTATGCTGTGTCAGGGTTGGGTGCAGCCTCACCGCTGAGTCCGTGTCCTGGGGGTAGAGGCTGCAGGGTGAGGGCCGTCCTTACCCATACGAAAGCACGCAGCTGTGTACGGCACCAGGAAATTTGGGGCACCAAATTTCCTGGTGCCCTGCGCAGCTGCGTGCTACTCCAGCCCCTGCTCTGGCTCTTCCCAAGGGCCCCCGCCCTGGTCCACCCCACTCCTTCCCTGCCCCAGCCCCATCTCTTCCCACCCCTGCCCAGCCCCACCCCCACTCCCCTGAGTGCGGGAGTGCAGCAACCCGGCCCCAGCCGCGCTGCTGGGGAGTGCTGGGGGGTGGTTCCCCCTGCCCCCCAAGCCAGCCCCCCCCCGTGGAGGCCTGGGGCCTGCCCCCTGCTCCTCCCCTGCAGAGGCCTGGGGCCCAGCTCCCCCTCCCACCCCCGCAGAGGCCTGGGGCCCCACACGCACCCCCCGCATAGGGCCCCAGAACAGCTAGGGACGGCCCTGTGCAGGGTGATCTTCCACCTTCGTGCAGCCAGTGGCCTGTGCTCCCCACTGCCATCCTGGAGCCTCTGCATTTATTTATTGACAAATAAAACTTGCAGAATTTTAAAATATTGTGTGCAGAATTTTTAATTTTTTGGCACAGAATGCCCTCAGGAGTAGTCTTACCAGTTTTGGTTAACAATTAAACTCTGCCTGCTGCCGGGACCCCGTGCCTGGCGGGGCCAGCAGAACAGCTTCACTGTTAACCGTTTAACTGATAGAATTTTAGTAGGTTAAATGGTTACTATTTTTAAACCCTATTTACATCCCTACTTTGGACTTAACTATCTTGAGTAATTTTGTATATTCTCCAAACTTTGCCACCTCACTGTTTACCCCTTTTACCAGATCATTTATGAATATATTTAACAGAGCTGGTCCCAATACGGATCCCTGGGGACACCACTATTTACCTCTCTCCATTGTGAAAACTGACCACTTATTTCTACTCTTTGTTTCCTATTTTTTAACCAGTTACTAATCCATGAGAGGACCTTCCCTCTTTTCCCATGACAGCTTTGTTTAAGAGCCCTTGGTGAGGGACCTTGTCAAAGGCTTTCTGAAATTCTAAGTACACTATATCCAATCGATCACCATTGTCCACATGTTTGTTGACCCCTTCAAAGAATTCGAATAGATTGGAGAGGCATGATTTCCATTTTCAAAAGCCATGCTGACTCTTCCCCAACAAATTGTGTTCATCTAGGTGTCTGGTAATTCTGTTCTTTACTACAGTTTCAAACAATTTGTCTGGTACTGAAGTTAGGTTTACCACCCTGTAATTGGGATTATTTCTGGAGCATTTTAAAAAAATTGTTGTCACATTAGCTATCCTCCAGTCATCTGGTACAGAAGCTGATTTAAGTGATAGGCTACAAACCACAGTTACAGTCTAATTTCTCTCTTCCTTGTATGGTCTGCATCATGAAAAATTAACATCATAGCTATGTGATCATGGGTCAGTGAGAGGGAGTGTCTTCTGGACATGGAACTGTGAGGTGGTTGGGGGAAGAAATAAAAGGTTGGATCTATCATGCTGTCTGGAGTGGCTCATGACCATGAGTGCTTACCTCAGAGCAGATTGTCAAAAACAGGGCAGACACCCCAAACTGGTGGTATGTTGGTGAAATCTAATTATACAACCCAGTAACAAATGTGAACTTCTGGATCACTGTAACAGTCTTACCACGGAGTCACAGACAGTTCCCTTAAGCTCTTCAGTCTATCTTGTCACTTAGACAAGCTGGATTTAGTGATAAATGGTCACTTACACCAAAAATCACAATAGTCAGGTTGCTTGCAATCCCAAGAGACTAGTCACTTAGCCCAGCTCAATTGGTATCTTAGATCTCTCACAAAAGATGCCTGTAGCCAATTCTGTAATAAATTAACTAAAGGTTTATTAACTAGGAAAAAGAAATGAGTTATTTACAGGTTCAAGCAAGCAAGCTGTGACAGACCCAGACCAGTGGGGTACAGGAGTCTGGTAGAGGGCAAATATACTGGTCACTGGATGAGTACTTTTCTGTTCCCTGAGTGACCAGAGCAGGGGCTGCACTAGAGTAATCAGGAACCTGCTAGAACCAGTTAAGGCAGGGAGGCTAATTAGGACACCTGGAGCCAATTAAGAAGAAGCTGCTAGAATCAATTAAGGCAGGCTAATCAGGGCACCTGGGTTTTAAAAGGAGCTCACTTCAGTTTGTGGTGCGAGTGTGAGGAGCTGGGAGCAAGAGGCGCAAGGAGCTGAGAGTGAGAGGGTGTGCTGCTGGAGGACTGAGGAGCACAAGCGTTATCAGACACAAGGAAGAAGGTCCTGTGGTGAGAATAAGGAAGGTGTTTGGAGGAGGCCATGGGGAAATAGCCCAGGGAGTTGTAGCTGTCATGCAGCTGTTACAGGAGGCACTAGAGACAGCTGCAGTCCACAGGGCCCTGGGCTGGAACCCGGAGTAGAGGGCGGGCCCGGGTTCCCCCCAAACCTTCCAATTGACCTGGACTATGGGTTCTTCCAGAGGGGAAGGTCTCTGGGCTGTTCCCCAACCCACACGGTGAATCTCTGAGGCAAGAAAATCCGCCAATAAGCACAGGACCCACCAAGATAGAGGAGGAACTTTGTCACACTGGTGTCAGGAGTGGGATCTTGGGGTGCACAGCGTGGCGGAAGGAGGAGGGTGATATTTAAAAAAAAAAAAAAAAAAAAAAAAAGGGAGAGGGTTTATTTTTTTTCACCACAATGGATGATGTAGTGCGGGCACTGATACAAGCTACGGCGGCCCAGCAGGAGGCTACCTGTGCCCAGGCAGCTGCCCAACAGGAGGCAGTGCGGCTGCAGCAAGAGACTAATCGCCTGCTGATGGACCAGGCTGCTCAAGACCGAGTTATGTTGCGGGAACTGGTAAACCAGGTAAAGTCCCTTACAGAGCTGAATCGCGGCCATGATGGGACGCGGCTCATACGGGCCAGCCATTGGCTGCAGAAAATGACACGGGAGGATGATGTAGAGGCATACCTTCTGGCCTTTGAGAGGACAGCCCTACGGGAGGCCTGGCCTCAAGATCAGTGGTCTGGCATCCTTGCCCCATTCCTGTGTGGGGAGGCCCAGAAGGCCTACCATGATCTGCCTGAAGAGGCTGCGGCAGACTACCCCCAGCTGAAAGCAGAGATCCTGGCCAGATCTGGGGTAACGACAGCAGTGCGGGCCCAGCAGTATCACGGTTGGAGGTATCAGGAAGACAAAACCCCGTGGTCCCAATTGTATGACCTCATCCATCTCGCACGAAAGTGGTTGCAAACAGAGTCCCGGAGTCCGGAAGAGATACTAGCGGTTCTGGTCATCGACCGATACATGAGGGGACTACCATCAGACCTTCGTGCCTGGGTAAGCCAGAACGAACCCTCCACCTATGACGAGGTTGTCGCCCTGGTAGAGAGGCGAAGGACAGCGAGGGAGCTGACCCGACCAGTTAAGGAAGAGGCATCCCGGGTTAAACTAGCAGCACCAAGCCCTAAAGTTCGGGTGACTGGGCCACCAGGAGGGCCCAGGTGGAAAAAGAGAGAGGCTGAAGGCCCATCAGAGGCCACAAAGAGTCGGAGCACTGAGGGAGAAGAGGATCGTGATGTTAGACTGCCCAAACCAAGAGACCGGGGAACGCCTAGGGCTCCATACAGATGTTATGCCTGCGGGGAGTGGGGACACATAGCTGCACAGTGTCCCAATGCTGAGGAGCCTATGCAGTGTAACCTGGGGAACTGGGCAGATCCATGCTCCCTAATCCACCTTGTGGGGGTCTCACTAACCCCACATATGTATACCAGACCAGTGAAACTAAATGGGATAGGGACCACGGCACTGGCTGATTCGGGGAGTGCTATCACGCTTATCTCAGGGAAGCTCGTGAAGCGTAGTCAGCTGCTGCAGGCTAAACGTACGGGGATAACATGTGTCCATGGGAAAGTTAGTTACTACGCCACCATCCCAGTAAAAATCAAGATCCAAGGGAACACTACTGAGGTAGCAGCAGGTGTAGTCCCTAAACTCCCATACCCGGTGCTCATAGGGAGGGACTTTCCAGGGTTTGGAAACTTACTCTCAGTAGGGGGATTGGAGAAAGATGGGGACCCTAAAATTGGTGAGGCATCCACAGCAGACTGTCAACCCCCAATCTTCTCTGAAATATCCCCAGATTTGTTCTCCACTCCCAGACAGGGTAGAAAAACAAAAAGGGAAAGAAGGGCAGCTAAGGCCTTGGGAACCTGAATACTGACCCAAAGCCAGAGGGTCGCTCTTGTAGGTAGGTGGACCCGCGCAGCTGAAAAGGAGGCCACGCAGGAGGGAGAAGCACCTGAGTCTGACCCCCACCCTAATGCTTCTGAACCAGTAGAGGCAACAGAGACTGGGCCCCTAGATCTTGGGCAGATTAGCCCCGGGAGAGGAAATTTTGGACGTGACCAGGCAGAAGACCCAAGGTATGACAACATTAGGAAGAAGGTGACTGAAATAGATGGGGTCCCCGTGGAAGGGAAAACCCAGGGACCAGGACCCTACTTCATAATGAAGAAGGATCTCTTATACCGGGTTGCACCAGTACAGGGGCAAAAGGTACAGCAGTTCCTAGTACCTCAAAAACACCAGAACGCTGTATTAAGTCTTGCTCATAGTCATCTTTTTGGGGGGCATTTTGGGGTAGAGAAGACCCTGGCACGAGTCCTACGACGGTTCTTCTGGCCCGGAGTACATGAAGAAGTGCGGCGGTACTGTGCCTCCTGCCCGGAGTGTCAGCTGCACAGTCCCCGTCCCCACTTGAGGGCACCTTTAGTACCCCTTCCCATCATAGAGGTCCCCTTCGAGCGAATAGCCATGGACCTAGTGGGATCCCTGGAGAAGAAGGCTCGGGGCCACCAATATATACTTGTTGTTTTGGACTATGCTACTCGCTACCCAGAAGCCGTCCCCCTGCGGAACACGGCCTCTAAAACTATAGCCAAAGAGCTGGTGGGGATCTTTGCCCGAATGCGGCTACCGAAGGAGATATTAACCGACCAAGGAACCCCATTTATGTCGAAGCTAATGAAGGACCTCTGTACGCTGCTCCATATACATACCCTGAGAACTTCGGTCTACCATCCGCAGACTGATGGGTTGGTAGAAAGGTTTAACCGAACCCTCAAGGCTACGATAAGGAAGGTGGTAAGTCGGGACGGGAAGGACTGGGACACCCTACTACCCTACCTTATGTTCGCTATCCGGGAGGTACCTCAGGCCTCAACTGGGTTTTCCCCCTTCGAGTTATTATACGGGCGTCACCACCGTGGCATACTAGATATCGCCAAAGAGATCTGGGAAGAGGAACCCAATGAGGGGAGAAATATAATAGAGCATGTAATGCAGATGCGAGACCGGATAGCCCGGGTTACCCCTATTGTACGGGAACGTTTGGAGAAGGCACAGGAGGCCCAGCGAACCCATTACAATCGCCAGGCAAAAGTGTGACCGTTCCATCCAGGGGATCGGGTTATGGTGTTGGTACCCACGGCAGAAAGCAAGCTTCTGGCCCAGTGTCAGGGGCCCTATGAGGTGGTTGAACCCGTGGGGGAAGTAACCTACAAGGTGCGGCAGCCAGGACGCAGAAAACAAGAACAGATTTATCACGTTAACCTTCTGAAACCCTGGCATGCACAACGGTCCAAAAAGACCTAACCCAGGAAAACAAGCCTTCCAAACAGGTGAGAGTGTCTCCCGATTTAACACCAGACCAGAAGAATGAGGTGTCTGAGATGATCTTCCGGAACCAAGATGTGTTCTCGACAAAACCGGGTCGAACAACCGAGACATATCACCACATCGTCACGAACCCTGGGGCCAGAGTAACAATGAGGCCCTATCGGGTGCCAGCGGCAAAAAGGGAGGAAATAAAAGCAGAAGTAAAAAAAAAATGCTGGAGTTGGGGATCATCGAAGAATCCCACAGTCAGTGGTCCAGCCCAATCGTGCTGGTGCCCAAACCTGATGGCACCACAAGATTTTGCAACGACTTCCGGCGACTAAACAAAGTATCCCAGTTCGACGCATATCCCATACCTCGCATAGATGAGCTAGTGGACCGTCTGGGTAATGCCCGGTACTTGACTACCCTAGACTTGACAAAGGGGTACTGGCAGATTCCCCTTGCAGAAGACGCAAAGGAAAAGACTGCGTTCTCTACACCAGAGGGTCTTTTTCAATATACTGTCCTCCCTTTTGGACTACATGGGGCCCCAGCTACCTTCCAGCGCCTCATGGCCAAGCTATTATGCCTGCATAACAGTTATACTGCTGCCTACTTGGACGATGTGGTCATTCATACCCCAGACTGGGAAACCCACCTGGAGAAGGTGGAGGGAGTCCTCGATACCTTCAGGCGAGCTGGCCTTACAGCAAACCCTGCCAAGTGCGCTGTAGGGTTTACAGAGGCCAAATATCTTGGCTACATTGTGGGAAAAGGTCTGGTAAAACCCCAAGTGAACAAGTTAGAGGCCATCCAAAATTGGCCCCGACCAAGTCGCAAGAAACAAGTCCGGGCGTTCCTAGGTGTGGTGGGGTATTACCGACGATTTATCCCCCACTTTGCCACAAGGGCAAGCCCCCTGACAGACCTAGTGAAAGCCCGTGGACCTGATCTGGTGAGATGGTCTGACGCAGCAGAGGAAGCATTCACAGACCTACGGACTGCCCTCTGCAATAACCCCGTACTGATAGCCCCTGATTTCACCAAGGAGTTTATCCTGCAGACGGATGCATCAGAAGTAGGGTTGGGGGCCGTTCTATCACAGATGGTCGGGGAGGAGGAACACCCAATTCTATACCTCAGTCGGAAACTCCTTCCAAGGGAACAAAAATATGCAGTGGTGGAGAGAGAATGCCTCGCTGTAAAATGGGCCATGGAAACATTGCGCTACTACCTGCTTGGGCGCAGATTTGTCCTTGTGACCGACCATGCCCCTCTTCAAAGGATGCAGCGGAACAAGGAGAAGAACACAAGGGTGACCAGATGGTTCTTATCCCTCCAACCTTTCCAGTTCCGTGTGCAACACAGAGCAGGGAGCCGTCATGGCAATGCCGATGGCTTGTCACGTGTGCACTGTCTGGCGTCCCAAGCTGCCCAACCCCTTGGCGTTGAGCAGAGGAGAGGGATATGTGACAGACCCAGACCAGTGGGGTACAGGAGTCTGGTAGAGGGCAAATATACTGGTCACTGGATGAGTACTTTTCTGTTCCCTGAGTGACCAGAGCAGGGGCTGCACTAGAGTAATCAGGAACCTGCTAGAACCAGTTAAGGCAGGGAGGCTAATTAGGACACCTGGAGCCAATTAAGAAGAAGCTGCTAGAATCAATTAAGGCAGGCTAATCAGGGCACCTGGGTTTTAAAAGGAGCTCACTTCAGTTTGTGGTGCGAGTGTGAGGAGCTGGGAGCAAGAGGCGCAAGGAGCTGAGAGGGTGTGCTGCTGGAGGACTGAGGAGCACAAGCGTTATCAGACACAAGGAAGAAGGTCCTGTGGTGAGAATAAGGAAGGTGTTTGGAGGAGGCCATGGGGAAGTAGCCCAGGGAGTTGTAGCTGTCATGCAGCTGTTACAGGAGGCACTAGAGACAGCTGCAGTCCACAGGGCCCTGGGCTGGAACCTGGAGTAGAGGGCAGGCCCGGGTTCCCCCCAAACCTCCCAATTGACCTGGACTGTGGGTTCTTCCAGAGGGGAAGGTCTCTGGGCTGTTCCCCAACCCACATGGTGAACCTCTGAGGCAAGAAAATCCACCAATAAGCGCAGGACCCACCAAGATAGAGGAGGAACTTTGTCACAAAGCATATAACACAAATGAATTGCAGTCTAAATCCTAAGAGTGATAGAGTCCAGAGTGACCTAGACAAATTGGAGGATTGGGCCAAAAGAAACCTGAGGAGGTTCAACAAGGACAAGTGCAGAGTCCTGCATTTAGAAAGGAAGAATCCCATGCTCCGCTACAGACTGGGGACCAACTGGCTAAGCAGCAGTTCTGCAGAAAAGGACCTGGGGATTACAGTGGATGAGAAGCTGGATATGAGTCAGCAGTGTGCCCTTGTTGCCAAGAAGGCCTACAGCATATTGGGCTGTATTAGTAGGAACATTGCCAGCAGATTGAGGGAAGTGATTATTCCCCTCTATTTGGCACTAGTGAGGCCACACCTGGAGTATTGCGTCCAGTTTTGATCCCCCCACTACAGAAGAGACATGGACAAATTGGAGAGAGTCCAGCTGAGGGCAACGAAAATGATTAGGGGTCTGGGGCACATGACTTACAAGGAGAGGCTGAGGGAACTGGGCTTGTTTAGTCTGCAGAAGAGAAGAGTGAGGGGGGATTTGATAGCACCCTTCAACTACCTGAAGGTGGGTTCCAAAGAGGATGGAGCTAGGCTGTTCTCAGTAGTGGCAGATGACAGAATAAGAAGCAGTGGTCTCAAGTTGAAGTGGTGGAGGTCTAGGTTGGATATTAGGAAACACTATTTCACTAGGAGGGTGGTGAAGCACTGGAATGAGTTACCTAGGGAGGTGGTGGAATCTCCATCCTTAATGGTTTTTAAGGCCCAGCTTGACAATAATGGGATAATTTAGTTGGTGTTGGTCCTGCTTTGAGCAGGGTATTGGACTAGATGACCTCCTGAGGTCTCTTCCAACCCTAATATTCTATGTAGTGATCTGTCAATGCAAAATGTCTTTTCTCCCCCCCCCCCCCCCCCCCGCCCGGGCTAAATCATGCCAAGCATCATGTGGATCTCTATGGTTGTGTTTAGAAATCCTTGCTCCTCCAAGTCCACGTAGCATAAGAGAGATTCAGTTTCTCCTTGATAGGGATTTTTATCCCTTCCTCTCTTGTCCAAAACTGATGGAATAAGTTTATGCATAGGTCTCTCCTTCCTGGAGGGAATTAGGAATGCAGTCAACAAAGTCTCTGTCCTTTGATGCTACAAAATAGGTCAATGCTTCCAATGGGCTATTCTTGTATGCAGGACAAGCACTTTACCTTTGTAAGTGCTTCTTTTCCTGTTTGTTGTGTAACACAGTTACAGAGGGTTACAATGCAAACACTCAGTATAATTTTGTACCATGGGCTATAGCAGAGATCGGCAACCTTTGGCATGCAGCTCGCCAGGGTAAGCCCCCTGGCAGGCTGGGCCAGTTTGTTTACCTGCCGCGTCCGCAGGTTCGGCCGATCGCAGTTCCCACTGATTCGCCGCTCCAGGCCTATGGGGGCTGCGGGAAGCAGCAGCCAGCACATCCCTTGGCCCGCGCCACTTCCCGCAGCCCCTATAGGCCTGGAGCGGCAAATCAGTGTGAACCGCGATCGGCCGAACCTGCGGACATGGCAGGTAAACAAACTGGCCCGGCCCGCCAGGGGGCTTACCCTGGCGAGCCGCGTGCCAAAGGTTGCCGATCCCTGGGCTATAGAGAGATTATAAATGAGAGTAATACATGTAGCATCCTCCAAGCATTTTATCAAGTCTAAACACTAAGCATGTTCTTATCAACTTAACACCTGTTATCTGTTTTGATGATGCTAACACAAGTAAACAAGACTGGTTTCCAGTTATGCATTTGTAAATGTTCAGTGAGGCCTGTGGCCTTGGCATGAGCTAGCACCTGGTCTACCAGTATCACAGGATCATTGGGAAAAATCTCACTTGAAACTGAAACTCCCACTCAGAAAAACAGGAATACTTGCCTCCTCCCAGCTAGTTCTTCAACATTCTGAGAGCAGATGAGAAGAAAGTGGAGGGCAGGGGTCACGAGGTAATAATGCGGAGTGGCTGGGGAAGGAAGGATTTCTGACATTAAGCAAGCATTGTGTGGCTCACTCCTGGGGTGCATCCCTGAGAACATCTCTCCTTAAACTTTAAAGCAAAGCAAGTTTCATTCCTCAGAGGTAATTTCAGCTATGCCTCACTTTTCAGGAGTGTGGTTAGAGGCAGGCCAGGCAGAGCTTCCTGGCTTCCGGTTGGTGTTAATTATTTGTACTGAAATAGTCCTATAGACCCAAAATCAGGGCCCCATTGTGCTGGGCACTGTATACACACATAGTAAGAGACAGTGCCTGCTGCTCATAATCTAAATAGGACCAGACAGAGAGAGGGTGGGAGGGGAAACAGAGGCCCAAAGAGTGGAAGAGATTTGCCCAATGTCACCCAGCAGGTCAGTGGGAGAGCTGGGAACAAAACCCAGGTTTCTCGACTTACTGTCTGGTGCCCTAACAACTTTTTGTAGTGCTTTGGCTCTCCGCTTCTCTGTTAGCACCCCTTGTGCCTCATGTTCTTCTAGTGAATTTGAAGGGGTGGGCGGGGAGTGTGTTGTAGTGCAGCTGGGGGAATATAAAATAACCTCTTCTCTCTGTTTTGGTCTAGGGTGAGTCATGTGATGTTTGCCTTCCAACAATCACTGTACCAGAACTCCATGAATTCCAAAGCAACAGGAGTCTCAGCAGCCTTTGATATCTCTCAGCTTCCTGCCTTATTGTGACATTCCTTTTGGGTCCTTTATTTTCACCCTTCTGAAGTGTCTGGTGAAAGGGCTGCATCATGAACATTGCTGAGGGAGTGGCTTGCAAACGAGAGAGGGCCATGGGCTTGAGCTCTGTCATCCTTCACCTCTCCTACAAATTCAGGCTGCTGCTGATCTTCATCTTGTGCATGATGGTGGTAGCATGGGCCACCTCCAGTTACCTTGTGGACACTGTACAGGAGACTCCCAAAGCAAAGAGCTTGGTGGAGAATTTCAGGAAGACTACCATGCTGGAGAAGGAGAATCAGAAAAAGAAGGCCGTGTCAACTGTGGAAGTTCATACAGTGAAGTCCACCATGAGTCACTGCCCTGCTCTCTCTCCCTACCTGCGTAAGTGGCTCAGTCTTCAGTGTCTTTAATGAATGAAATCTGCTTTTGTGCTACCGATTCCTTGGTTCCCCTCTGGCCACCTCTCACCCAGGTGCTTTTTCCTGTGAACCAAACTCACAGCTAGTGATTGTTGCATAACAGATAAACAGCATCCTCTTAACAGTTAGATATCCGTTCACCCTAGAAATACTTAAGAAGTATAAAGAGATGTGGAGGACAGTTTAATACATTATGGGGAGAGGTTGTTGAGTCCATGCCATGCCCAGTGATGGTGCTTTGGCTAGGTGAATTAAACTAACTCTGGTAGCTCATGCGTTACCTATATAGCTGTCCCCCTGCCTTCGTTCTGAAAGGATAGCAAAAACCCACCATGCCAACACTGGAAGGAGATGGAATGGATGACATTCCTGCTTGCCTATGAGACTAGTCTGGCCCATATGTACTTACTGGCTATGACAGCCAGTTAGACAGTGGGGACAGAAGGGGCGGGGGAAGGAAAACCCATCAAAAATAGCTGTAGCAGCCTGATATCTGGATACTGTGCTCCATTGGCAACTGTAGGTACCTGGTTACTGGGCTCATTACAGGTCCCAAACTGTGCTCTTCACTGTTTAATCTGTTGTATCTGCAGTACTTGAGTACAGTCCATTTTCTGAAATGCATATTGCAATGTGCTGAACTCCAGAATAATAATTTAGTAAGAAATGGGCCTCTGCCCCTACCTGACTTGCTTGCTGATTCCACTGCTTCACTCCTTTATTTTATGCTGTACCCTGCTTTTGTGGTAAGAGCTTTCCATCCTCCTCACAACCCATACACTTCCTTCCCCTTTCCATCTCCACAGCAGATGTGAAAACCCTGGTAGGAAATGAAATGCAGTTTCATAAGTGTACCTTCCTTTGACAAAGACTGTGTGACTGTTTTGGGGATTAATGCTGTCCTCCTGGTGGACATCTTCAGAGGCTTCCTTAGACTCCTCGTTGTTTTCTTAGACTGGCCATTTTTATTAGTACTGTAGCTCCATGGAACCTTGAGTGGCCTATGGAACCTTGAGTGGCCTATGGAACCTTGAGGTTCGCCATATTGGCCCATGCTACCTTTTTCAGCTTTACTGCCAGGGGGTGATTTCTATGTTAGCAGCACAAAGCTTCCGGACCATGTCGTCCTCCTTGTATGCCCACACTCATGCAAGCTGGTTGGGCGATGCTGACATTTTTTCCTGCAAAAAAAAAATAGTTTTAAAACATTTATTTTTTCCTGGGAATTTTTTTCAGTCAAAACTTTGCAACCATCTCTAGTCACAGTTGTGTGATTTCTTCTCCCGCAAGTGAGCTTTCTCTGTGTCAGCAGAGGCCATGATGAAAGATCAGCACAGCAGCCATTGAAAAGGTCTCATTTGGGCATGGGAATATTGGATTAATAAGAGCCATTTCCTGACCCTAAAATGTTTACATCCTTCTATGTCCATGGTTAAAGCCATGATGATTCCCTGCACTCCTATTCTCACATCTCTCTCCACTCTTGTTCCTCCCCTCCCTCTCCTTGAAGCCCATGTTGAAACCATGACTATCCTTCTGTTTGAGTGGGACTCTTTTTATGTATCATTGATATTGCTTCTTCAATGAATAAATGCTAAGCAACTCCAAGTACCCACTCCCTCCAGGACTCATGTATTGCCTTTACAGCACTCTCCATTCCGTTTGATCTGGGAAGCAAGATAAATCAGAATTTGGGATTGAACCCAGGCTTCTCATGCTGTTGTATGGACTGTGTTATAAAGGAGGTCAGACTAGATGATCAGAATGGCCCCTTCTGGTCTTGGAATCTATAAATGCTGGAGTGCAGAGCCACTCCCCTGAAGGTACTGAGCTAGCCCGAAACCTGAAATGAATTAAGAATGCTTCCTGTGCTTCTCCTAGAGGGCCCCAGCAAGCTCAAGTTCAAAGCATCTCTCACATTGGAAGAGGTACAGAAGGAGAACCCTCAGGTCGCAAAAGGCCGGCATCGCCCTGCAGAGTGCTCAGCACTGCAACGAGTGGCCATCCTGATCCCACACCGCAATCGAGAGAAGCACCTTTTGTACCTGCTGGAGCACCTCCACCCATTCCTACAGAGACAGCAACTGGACTATGGTATCTATGTCATCCACCAGGTGAGGCAACAATGAAGGCAAGAGAACTACCTGTCTGGGAGGGATGGGAGATTAATTAACAACTGTGCATCCCAAACTCTTCTGTCCTGCAGATATTCCTCCTGGCTTTGTGATGGTGTCTTGGGGCTGGCTGTCTCCTTTATTGGCTAGAGGACAACAGCATTCCTTTTGCTCAGAGATCCTGTCTGAATTAGAGAAGCTCTTTAAAATGTCCTGCCTTCACTAACACCAATTCAGTTCTGTCTGTGTTAACAATGTTGCGAGCTTCAAGACAGACTGGCTGGTAGCTGCCTCTTGTGCTTTATGCACGGTGCCATCCAGCCTGCTCAGAACAAGTCTAATTGTTATAGTGCTAACATGGCTTTGGCAGCCCTTCTGCATTGGGGCTCACACTGGTGCTAATACTGGGGAATCTGGACTATTGTTAAAGATGGGAATCCTTTTAGAAAATGTCCTTGATGTAGCTAGAGCCTTTAAAATCATACATAGGAAGCCCTTGCCAGCCTGAATAAACTATGAAATGTATTGTAGCTTAGTTAGCATTTCTGAGCTAGGGCTTGAGGTGACCTGACCATCCTAATAATGTTTCTTACTGATAAAATTAACTTACCCAGCACATTAAACTTACACAACCAGGATGAAATGTTCTCAGCCCCAAAATTTTGGGGGTGTTCAGATCGAGGATCTTGGTTCATGGGTCTCTTCCACGCCTTCAGATAGTTTTTTGATAGTGACAATCATTATTCACATCATAGTACTTGTGTACGAATTCCTGTTGTCTAGAACAAAACACTAAATAAGAGCTCTTTGGCATACAGGTACTCTTTGAGTAGCAAAGATGAATGGAATGTGAAGTCCTGACAGTATGTTTGATACCTTTGAGATTCTGTGATCTGCCTGTTCACATTCAGTGGCTCTGCTAACTTAATTGCTAATTTTGTAGAGCATTTTAACCCTTGTTTGGGTTTCTTTCATGCCCAGCACTGGTGCTGTGGTCAGGTGAGCTTGAAGCAGCAGCCTGCTCTGGGAGTGGAAACCAGCAAATGCTTTTCTCGTAACCCACTCTCAGGGCTTTCTGTTTTTAAACTTCCATTCACATGTTTGCTCTACTTTGATTCACTATTCAGATAGCAGAAAACAAATAAATTAATGGACAACTCCTCACCCTGTCCTGTTTAAATAACCTCACAATTGTGTCATAAACCAAGAGGAGGCAGGAAATTCAGAATGAAGGCCTATTTCTAGCTCTAAATCATCTAGGAACAGGAGTGATTGGCAGGATCTGCTTTCACTTGGAATATCCTGTTTTGTTTGTTCATTGCTCTGAATCGGAGTTTTACAGGTTGGCTGAAGAGGGGGATGTCCCTCCTAAACTACTTTAGGATGTATTAAAGAAGGCCCCAAAGCTCCGTCTGTCTAATCTATCAAGAGTGCCAGGTCTTGGTTTCCCTGTTTTGCTGGAGGGTCTCTCTTTTGAAGACTCAGATGTGGACTGGGACTCTCCCATAGTCCTTTATTGTTAGGGGGCGGTGATGGATAGGCACACACAAAACCAGCATGTGTAAACACAGAGAAGGGATTTTGAGGATCAGCTGTTGCTTGCTCTTGTTAATTGTGAGGTCATAACCTTACTAGTTGTTCACACTGTGTTCCAGAAAAAGCAGGGTGGACCACACCTGACTTTTTAATACTGAACATGCAGGGACTGCCTCTTGGGTGATTTTGGCGGGGGAGAGAAAGAGAAGGAAAGGGCCTTTTAAGTCTTCTCCACTGATCATGAAAAGGGCACCAACCCAATCCTTTTCCCTCTGCAGGTCACCTTTACATTATTTTTAAAATATGTATTTTTTTTTTTTTTTAAAGCAGTGCTGGTGAAAACCCTGGAGAACAAATGTTTCCTTTGTCCACGAAGTAGGTGCTGAGCTGTTTGCCGCAATTTATTCTTCCACCAGTGTGCCTTAAGCCTGCCTATAGGGGGAGAAAGGGGAGTTTAATCTCCATGGGTTATGCTATGCAGTCCTTGGGTTTAGGCTGAAACTGGCAACAAGAGGGCCAGTTAGAGCCAATGGTAATTGTGATGTGGCTCTCTGCATGTAGGAACTGGATTGGGGTGACCTGATCAGTGACTCCAAACAGCCTTCAGATGTTAGACTCTTTGTAACTACCAGCCTAGGCTGAATTTGACCTAATATGTAAGTGAAAGGCTCCATATCCATACTCAACATATATGCATGCCTGCTCTTCCCCCAGATTTACCATCCCCTGGATGTGAGAAGAGCCAACTTCTTCAGACTCTTTCACAGAGCACTTCTCTGTCTCCCTGGATGGATCCTGAAAGTACCCCCTCTCATTCCTCTGAGAAGGGCTTTTAAACTCTTTAGTGTTTTGATCTCCAGGCTCCCAGCTTTGGCAAAACAACTCTGACACTTCAGCCTGGAGACAGGATCCTAGAAGCTAACAGCTTGTCCCATTGTCTTCCAAGTGCGCGCGTGAGGCTGCTTACCTAGGTTTATTGCGTTGCTTTCCTGTTTGTTGTCCCTTCAGATCTTTATTAAGTTAGATCAGTACAGTCTTACAGGAAATTCTATTAACTCACCATAGTTACACAATAAATGTACCTCCCTGATCAGGTCACTTAACTATTCATATCATTATTGCACATCAGTATTCATAGATTAATACATTGCAGCTCATTCTCTGTCACAACTGAATCCTATGTGGGTGTGGGCTGCTTTGTCTGCAGGAAATATATATTAGCCTAGGGTTACGTCCAATGGCAACTGAAAAAACAATATTGATTCTAATTTTTTAGCAGATGGTTTTATAAAAATAAACATTGATAAAGATGGAAAATGGTTAACTTCCTTTTTAAAGGGAATGTGAACTGTCATTCTGTTTCTGTTTGCACTGCAGGCTGTTATTCACACATAGCCACAGGATGTGTGCTGCAGGCTAGTGTGTGGGTAGGTGCGTGCATGCATGCAAATACATGCGCGCTCATCAGACGGCTGCGTCATTGCTCTAACGTGAATTTTGTCACCAGCATAGGCTTATGAAACGACCAACTACAGCTCGAAATTCTTCAGCTACAATTTAAAATAAACCTATAGAACTGAGCCTTCTGAAGAGGGAAGAGGCACCAAATTGTAGCAAAAAGTAAACATGTACAATTCAGTAAAAAATAGAATAAAATAAAATCCCAAGCCAGGAGTCCTGGTACAGTTCTGTGTATATAAAAGACAGTGTGTGTCGATTGCGAGTAGGTTACCAGACTGGGTATTAGGAGTACCACATTTTCCCCCAGTTCTGCACATAATGTGTGACCTTAAGCAAGTCACTACCTCTCTATGCTTTAGCAGAAAAGTGCTAAATTTTATAATACAATTATTTTTTATGTTTATGTAACTCATGTTAACTACATTTACACTCCATGCTTTCTAAGCTACATGGTCGTTGCTCTTTCATTACTTTGCCAGATGGAAATTCTAAGGCAAGATCAGTGATGGGAGTAGAATAGTATCACACAACTTACGTTACTTCTGGCAGCTAGATAACCTGTGCCTTGTCTGACTCTGTCCATGGCCATTCATGACAGGTAGGGGATGAAGAAACACCTCACAATATTGGGTGCTTTGATGCCCACATATGTCAAGGAATAGCTCTTTGTTTCGTATGAGAACTTGGTACAGTATAAAGGCTGAGTGCCATGAAGGATACTGTAAACTCTGCGGTTAGGATGGAATCCAGGCAGGTTGCAAATAACCTTTAATGGGTTTGATGTATGCCTTGTTTTCCTTTCCTTTTTCACAGGCTGGCAATACCAAGTTTAACCGAGCTAAACTGCTGAATGTAGGATACCTGGAGGCCCTGAAGGAGGAAAACTGGGACTGTTTCATTTTCCATGATGTGGACCTGGTGCCAGAGAATGACTTTAATATGTACACGTGTGACAAACAACCAAAGCACCTTGTAGTTGGCAGGAACAACACTGGGTACAGGTAGGAATAAAAGAGCTTGGAGAATATTTTGACTAGTAATTGCCAGATTATTGGTAACATTCCCCTTTCTAAAGGACCCTTAGATTGGTGCATTCCCTGCCATCTCATACAATGTTGTGCCCTTCTATAGCACCTTCCATCCAAGGATCTTTACAAACATAAATGAATTTAGTCTCTCAAATCACCAGTGAGGTAGGTCACTGTGGTTAGCCCTGTTTCTCACATGGGGAAATGGAGGTTCTGAGGGGGCTAAGTGATATATCGCAGGTTATGCATAGACACTGTGGCAGAACCGGGAATTCATTTCAGGTCTCCTGGTCCTGTGATTTTAGCAGGATCATCCTCCCTAAAGTTGCTCTAATAAAGTTTCCTCTTCTACAGATGTAGGCCTGATATGAAGATCTTACAGAAGAGGTAACTTTATTAGAACAGGAGTACTTGTGTCACCTTAGAGACTAACACATTTATTTGAGCATAAGCTTTCGTGGGCTACAGCCTACTTCATCAGATGCATAGAATGGAACATATAGTACAGTATATATATCTTCTTACTATATGTTCCATTCTATGCATCTGATGAAGTGGGCTGTAGCCCACGAAAGCTTATGCTCAAATAAATGTGTTAGTCTCTAAGGTGACACAAGTACTCCTGTTCTTTTGGCAGATACAGACTAACACGGCTGCTACTCTGAAACCTAACTTTATTAGAGCAACTTTTGGGAGGATGATCCTGCCTCTCATTAGCTGTTTGTACAGCTCATAGCACAGTGGGGTCCTGATGTCAGTTGGGCCCTCTAGGTGTTACTGTAACACAAATAATATATCTAGAGTGTGAAATAGGAAATCAAGTCCCACCCTCCTCAAATAAATGAGGCCCTCAAATTTGGCATGAATACTTAGAGGAGTTTGAGTAGGAATGCCATAGCCTTTTCTTTTAAGACATCCTTCCTTTTTTTATGCCATGCCAATCCAAATATTAGTGATAAAAGTTGTGCTACTCAAAAGCTGATGTGCAGTGTGTGAAAGTAGAACTCCTTTATACCCTTTATAAAGAGATTGGGGTGGGGGGGAGAAGACTAAATGTGCAAATTCTTACACGTGATAAACAGCCTTTTACCATATCTTTCTCAGATCTGAAGAAGAACTCTGTGGAGCTCCAAAGCTTGTCTCTTTCACCAACAGAAGTTGGTCCAATAAAAGATATTACCTCATTCACCTTCTCTCTTACCACTCAGTCAGTCTAACTCCAGGATTCCAATCAGACTCATAACAGATTTCCGGAAGTACTGTGCCTTGCAAAGAGAATACCAAGGGCCATAAGGCAGCCCCCTGAACACAGTAGAAGCAAGCACCACAGTTATTCAAGAGATAGTTGGATTCCAGAAGAGTAACCATGGAATGACCCTTGAGGCACTTGAATGGCCTCAGATGCCCTAGTTACTGCATCTGTTTTGAGTAATGAATCACAGATGAATTTTTGCTCTTACGAGCGATTTTCTTACAGTTAATTTTCTAAGCCTTCTTTTGTCTCCGGGAAGGAGCTGCTAGTTTTCATTCAGATGATTTAGTGGTTCGAGCCTTGGTTTGGAGAGAGGGAGAAAAAAATCTGTCAGAAGGATAGGTATGTTGTTAAGGCACTGGACTGGGATCTTGGTTTAATTCTTGGCCCTGCCACACACTTCCCATGTGAGCTTGGGCAAGTCACTTTTTAAAATCTCTGCCTCCTATACCCATCTTTAAAATTGGGACAGTTCTTCCCTATATCCCAGCAACTTCATTATCATGTGTGAGACATTCAGATCCTATGCTCAGGACAGCCATGTAAGAAGCTAGATAGATAGAGCCCTTGTGAGCCTGGAACCACATGTTGACTCTCCCTTTTGTCCTGCTGAGGTGGATAAATGAGGCAGTTTACTATGTGCAGATCTTTCAAACAGGACCCAGGTGCTGACTTTTTTTGTTTTTCCCGGTGGGTGTGCCACCCCTGATTGGCCTCTGTGGCCCTGCCCTTGCTCCGCCTCTTCCTGCCCTTGTTCTGCCCCCTCCCCAAAGCTCCTCTCTGCTCCACTCCCATAGGTGTAGTTTGACTGCTATTTTGGGGGTGGAGGGGAAAAGGGGTGCGCCCATGCATGCACACACGTGCACACTGAAGCCAGTTTCTTTGGCTTAGTGCCTCTTCCCCTACCTGCAGTGGTACCTGGGCTGCCGGTACTGGGGGGGACGGGACTGGCTTAACAGGGGAGCCCCAGCAGCTGCTGGCAGCCACTCCGGCACCAGCTGTGGCAGCAATGTCACTGCTCTAGTGCTGCTGCAGCCACCTCCCTGCTGGGGCTGCTGTTGCTGCGGAGCAGATGCCAGATGCTGGGCTCCTGCTTCCCCCCACCCATTCCCGTAACCCCTCCTCTTCCTCTCCCCACTCTCCCCTGCCCCATCCCCTTCTCTTCCCTCCACCCCACCCCTTGCCCTGCTCTCCCCCGCCCCCCGGGGCGCTCACTGTTGTATAGTAAACAGGCGGGCACTAAGACCCAGGAGGCAGTGGCCTGGAGCACTGGAGAACAGCTGCTCTGCCCTGCCCCCTCTGCTCTCCCTGAGCCAAAACATGCTGGGCAAGGGGGGTTGGAGGGGGAGGCGCAGTTCGTGAAGGACAGAGTCCTCCTCCTGCCCTGCAGGCCGAGCAGAGCCAGCCTTACAGAGCAGCTTGGCACTCGCAGAAATCGGGGGGGGGGGGGGGGGAGGAGAAGTGGCACATGACCCTGTGTAACCCCCCCCCACCCTACACACACCTCACCTCTGTTTGAGGGGACAGTGCCCCCCTGCACTCCCCCAAACTATGCCCATACCCCATCCCTGAGCGCCTTCCACTGGCTGCTCACTCCTTCCTGCCCCTCCTGCCTTAAGGGCGAGTGATGGGGGTGAGGGGGTGGAGAGGAGCAAGTGGCGGAGGCTTCCGGGGAAGAGGTGAGGCAGGGGCAGGAAGAGGCGCAGCATGGGCGGGGCCACAAGGGAAGAGGCAGAGTGGGAGCAGTGCCTCAGTGCAGAGTGCGGGCGGGGCAACTGTCCGTGGGTGCTGAACACCACCTATTTTTTTCCGTAAGTGCTTAAGCCCCAGAGCACCCACGGAGTTGGTGCCTGTAAAACAGGATCTTAAAATGCAAGGCCCTATCTGTTCTACATAGACACTTACAGGGCATTTTTTGTCAGAGGAGGGATTTGCCCCAGTGGCCCTGTAGAAAATCGCCTCTTATCCCTGTTGCTGTGTGGTGACTGTCTACTTGGCTGCTGCCCTCCCCCACCCAGAGTGGCTACATTTCAGTAGTTCTGTATTTATATAGTTTGCAGTTTCATCTTCGATCCTTTGGGACGGTAAGAAACTTTTCTCATCAGACTTATAATATTGAATCCCAGAAGTTGAGGATGGAAAACCTTTCTAGCTCAGCCAGGCCATCTCCCTGGGGCCAGCACACAGTTGTTGCTATTGTATATTTTCTAGTGGTTTTTTTCCACCCAGTCTAGTTTTAAAAGTCCCAAGTGAAAGGCTTCCACCTCTTCCCCTAAGAAAGAACCCCTCTGAGGTTGCTGAAACACTAATACACACACACACAACCAGGTCATTGATGGAGCCTATCACTCCTTTCCTATCGCTTTGTTAAAAGCCCATTCACAACGCTCAAAAGAGATTGGCTTTTCCTGTTGTAATAAGCTGTTTTCAGCCTTAAAGCACAGGGGTCATGCAACAGGGTGTCTTGAGTAAAGCAGGTTTGTGGAGCTTCACCTGATAAACAGCAGATTAGAAACAGCTCTTTATTATCCCTGCTGTTGTGCACAACAGGTATTCACTGTTCCGCAGATGGGCATCCTGGAATTTCCCCAAGACTGTGATGGTGCCACTTGATTTGCTTCAAAGGGAGAAACAACAAAATCACATTCACATTGAGGCCCATAGGTGTGATGGCTATAAACCCTTGTTTACTGTTCCAGAAAATGTGGATTATGGTGAACAATGGGGGTAATCACTGTGGGCAACACTATTGCAGGGAGTCTAATGACTCATTCAATAGAGAGCAAAACTGGATAGTGAAATGGGCTGTGTGTGTGTGTGTGTGTGTGTGTATGTATGTGTGTATGGGGCCTCATTATAATACTACTTACTTTGCACAGATCTAATGTCATTGGCCTGAAATGAATTCAAAACCTTGAATTGAAGTCAGTGTTTTATTGGTCCCTCCCCATTCCTTGGCAGGCTTAACCCACTGTCCCATTTCAGAGAGCTAGCAGAGCTACTAGTTTTAGGTGCTGGAGTCACACTTTCAAATGGGCTTGCACTCAAACCCCCTTATTTGGCTGTACAGATGGGGTAATTGCTGGTCCATCTAGCTGATTAAATCACTCTGCTTTTCTAAACCACCCATCACTACAGTTTGTAGGTGGTGAGACACAGCTAAAATTCACAGCAAGTTCTATCCAACATAGGACCTCAAACCCTTTCCCCCCATCAATCCTTGCATGCTGCAGCCTGATGACCTCCTTTTGCATGCTGGGGGAGGAGGTGAAGGGAAAGTAGGAAGAGAAGTTGCGAGAAGGAGGGGAAGAAGAGGTGAGACATCAGAGGGAGAGTGTATCCAGCCAGAACAGCATCTTTCATTGCTCACAGACCGACAAGGCACACTGTCTCTAGAGAAGCAGACTGCAGTCCCAAAGAGTGACAGGAGTACAAGGGGCAGCCTAAATCATCTAACTGTAGAAAGAAAATAGGTGGGTGGGAGCTCTTATTTTGGTCATCGGTGGGAGACTGTTCCATGTTGGGCACATTAAAGAAATGAATAATAGCACTTGGATCTTCCAGGCTGTTTACGTTGCTTATCTTCTGTATAAACTATAATGGACACCTTCTTCCAGTCTCTTCAGCTTATGCATTACATCTACTTAGACTTACTCACACGCACTGACCGACATGTAATTTAAAGCCACTTGCATATCACCTGGCAGGCTGTGTTGTAACCCAGGCTTTAAGGCCAGAGGAGAGGAGTGTGTCAGAAAAAGCAACTAGCAAGAGGGTAGAAGGGCGAGTAGTGTGTCACCTCCTAATTGGTGTAATTTCCAGGACAGAGAAGCTAGAAGCTGAAATTAATCTCTCTTAGAGTCAAGCTCCCTTGCACTAATTTATCACTGTGTAACTTACACTACCTTACATATTACAGTATCTTACACATCACCTCTGAATTTGTCCTGCAGTGCCTTTAGCTCTGTACCATTGCAATCAGTTTTTCATATCCAGTCTTCAAGACTTTACTGTCAAATTGTAATACTACCAATCCACTGATTAGAAAATAGCTCTCCTTTTCAGTATGTCATTGTGTAGCCTTGCTGCCTCCCTTTTCATTTGGAGCCCTTGGGATACAGAGCCATCTTTAACTGGCAAGGAGAGATCTAGAGTTGAGGAGCAAAGTAAAGAATGCTCCAGACTGCCAGTTGGAGAGAGTTGTTCTGATTAGCACTCTAAAGTGAATCATTGTTTTTTGGAGAGAAATGGGCCTAAATCCAGGACCTGAACACCTTTGAATTTTGAGAAAGTTCATACCTTGATTCAAACTTTGCAGCTTGGGCCCAAGGTTTCAGGGCTGTATTTCCAGTAGTATTAGTTCTTACATTTTATGTTACTTCTGTCTTTCAGTTTTTTTCACTATACCTTCTTGTCCATTTCTAGGTTGCGTTACCAGGGATATTTTGGGGGAGTAACTGCTCTAACAAGGGATCAGTTTTCCAAGGTGAATGGATTCTCTAACAATTACTGGGGCTGGGGTGCAGAAGACGACGACCTCCGAATCAGGTAACCAAATGGCTAGTGGGATATGGGTGTATATGGTATGGTATAGGATTTGGATGAATGGGATATCTGCCGATAATATCCCAAGTGTGACTTAACATGAGCACTTCAGTTCAGATGGAATAGGGAAGGGAATGTACCACTGGAAGTTCTTGAGATATGAAGAGTAAACGAGTTAGGGAATTTGCAATGTGTGTGGCAGGGTATTACTGGCTGATCAGCAGTGTGTTATTGGGTGCTGGAATCGAGATGTGGTTGTGTCTGGCAGCAGGATTCTTACATAGCTGCACTCTCTGGGTGATGGGTGTTGTTGCAGAGACCCTTCAAAATGTAAAGAGGTTAAATTGATGCGATGATGTGTGTCTCAATCTGCAGACAGCCTGAAACAATAGTTCTGAGAGGTGCCAACTGCCCAGTTACTGCAGTAAGATGTTCACTCTAAACCCTAACGATGAATGTGAACCTATTGACTTAATTGCGGCCAGAATATTAATGTTATTATTTCCTTGTCCATGTGTCTTGGTCCTTCTAACAAACAGCCAGTTTGTGTGTTTATCCCACTATGCTAAACTGCCTCCCCTGTTGCCAAAATCCACAATGGTCCCCTACCTTAGTAGTTGAAATCTTTAGCTTCCCTCTAACTTCTTCAATGCCATTGGGTTTTCAAGGTAAAAGCCTGTAGCTCATTGAAAATGGAATGGGCAGCATAAAATAATGTGAATTTAATATCAAAATAAATAATAATAGAGTTAAATATGCATTCCATCATACAATCAAGACAGACTAGACTGTGTTGTTTTTAATTTTCCTGATGATGCCCTGGAATTTTCAGCTGTCACCTGAGAGCCTCAGAATCCAGGGCCCTGCCACAGAAGTTAAGCCAAGTTCACTGTAGGATGAATGAGGCCTTGCCATAGACTCCCTGGATGAATACAGCCAACATGAAACAGACCACAAGGCTAGAGAGAATGGCTGTTTAAATGCTCTGTAGTATAATGTGTTTAAACCCCCCAAATAAGCCATACTAGCTTAACAGTTAATTGCTTGTGGTCAAAAGGAATGGGTGACTGGAGCCCTAACTGAATATACTGTGGGAAAAGAGAAGTGTGCTGGGCTCCATTTCTATGGTGGTGTGTGGTGTGGGGGAGAGGAGCGTGTGTCTCAGTTCTCTGGGAGTGTGGCTCTCTGTTCTGTCTATATACATGTTTTAGCTCCCCATCATCCTCTAGATGCCCTTGAGAAGTCTGTGACCCTCTTCTTGCCATGCTCACAGGTACTGTTCTGCTCACTGTAATGTTATTGCTTTCAGGGTTGAGATGCAGAAGATGAGGGTGATGCGGCCATCCCCTGATGTAGGAAAGTATACTATGATCTTCCACACAAGAGACAGAGGCAATGAGGCAAATGGAGAAAGGTAAGGACTAGCACTCCATTCCACACCCTCTCCCTGTAGGGGGAGACAGAAAGGACTGATGGCGCAGCCTCTCTCCTACTAACACCATCTGGGAAAGTGCTTTCTGCGGTGTCCTTCTCCTGGGAGCCTTATAGGAGAAAGAGGCTAACTAGCCAGGCTTGTTCCTGGAGACCATTGCATGGTATCTGAGCACCTCTTAAAATTGTGCACATAAATGCCTCCCCCCCGCCCCCAACAACTAAGACGGAGTTACAGTTACAGGCACATATCCATTGTTTGGGTGCACAGTATCTTTCAAGCCTCAAAGGTTAGAAAGCCAGGAGTTTTCATGAAATTATAGGCTCCCTGTACATGTGAGTCTGAGCCTGCTGAGGGAAGGGAAAGCAGGACTTTATGCTTCCCAATACACATGCACACACGAGAACAGATGTAAAACTGGATAAAAGGAACACAGTCTTTAAAGTGCTCTCACTTCTCCTTCAGATCCCCCAGTAGCACAGGTGCAGGGTAGAGCTTGATGCTCCTCTGCTGTGAATTGTAATGGCACCTCCACCTCTGGAGTAGGGGTTTCTCAACTCCACAGTCCTATAAATATTTTTTTCTCTGATTATATCTTTAGGATGAAACTCTTGCAGCAGGTGTCCCGAGTGTGGAAAACAGATGGGCTGAACTCCTGTTCCTATAAACTGCTCTCGGTGGAGCACAACCCTTTGTACATTAACGTCACAGTGGATTTCAGCATGCCACCCAAGATCTCGTAACAGTTTCCTGTAGATTCTAGGAGACGGGAATAGATCTTCCGCTTGCCGTAGCTGCTGCAGTGACTGGAAAGGCAGCGTTCTGCCTGAAGGGGTCCCCCAGCAGCACGGAGACAGTGCAGAGGAAATAGCTTCTTAGATCCTTTCTAATTATTTGGTTACGAATTTTGTTTTGTGGCAGCGCTGTGCGTTAAGCAGGGGACCTGGACTGACCGAGTGGATATGTCACCGTGCCTGTTAGTTTGTTTTCACTGGGATATTTAGAAAGTCTACTTGTTCGGGCTGTTGGCTTTTTATTGTTGGGAGCTTGAACTACACCCACTGAAAGCTTCAGCTCCAGTAGCTGTTTCCAAACCTTCTGCCATTAGAGAGCAGGACACAGGAGCCAACACTGCCGTGTTTTCAAAAGGAGCGAGACTGCGTTATCATACAAAGCACAAGAATATTTCATAGCCTAAAGTCTTGTTTAGAAAGGCTGATTTGATCTCAGCCTGGGTGAGTGAGGAAAGGGAGAGGGAAGTAATCATGTTAACTGCAGCCACATTGAAGAGAGTTTAAAAACTCTCAATACAATACAACCCATTTCACTCCGAAGGATTCCCTTGTCCTTCATCAGTTCAATTCAGTACCTAGTGGGAGTGCTCAAGAGTCCTGTGGATATACTTATTTCTACAGCAAGCCTGCAATACAGACACTAGTATGGTTATCACCTTCCTACTGTGCCAGTCTGGGCTGGGCATTGAGGGAATACACACAAATAAGTCATGTGTAAAATGGATTGAGACTACCCACAGTTTGCTTCCTAGACACTGTTAGCCTGGTGCTCAGTGTGGTATAAATACCCAGCAAGGTAATGACTTGACTTTTTGTAGTTCTTGCTTTAGAAAAAATGGGGTTGATTTGTGGATAAACTGGTTAGCAGTTGCGGTAAATTGCAAGTTTCCCCATTGCAAATGCATGGGAGTGTTGTAAGCCCCTTCTCTACAGCAGCAGACAACACTGTGTTGGCGCTTGATGGGTAGATCTTGGTTGCAATCAATAAATGTAAGATCATAGTCGTCTCAAGAAGAAAAGCTTTGATTCTGATTTTTGTTATATTAATTCCTTTAGGACGCAGTAATTTATTACCTAGAAACTTAAATGTTAAAAACCCTGCTTATGGTAGCATAAAGCCTAAAGAATTATTTCCTCCGGCTAGTTGCTAAGCATATTCATTCTGTCCTGCAGAGGAAAGACTCAAGCTGTTAAGGCTTACTGCTTATAAGAACAGTGTCCATCTTGGCCCCTGAGTTTGCCAACTTCATCCATTTGATCTTCAGATTAGCTCTGACATTACTAATATTTTGGAATGTACCAAAAATTGCTGAGATTTTAAAACCAGTGATAGATTTTTCACTTCCACTATTTTCTGTTGTTGCTGATGATCAGGCAGGTGGTTTTTTGAGGGGAGAGAGAAAAAACACTCCATCTCCCCTATGTAAAGCTGTCCCAAAAGCAGCCCTTGCTCAAGCCCACCAGGGCTGAACAGGTTGACTGTATACAGTGAGGTCACAAAGGGGGCAGGACCTTCCAGACACTCTGCTTCAATCTGAAAAGTGAGTTATTTTTTTTTTTTTTTACACTCTTACCTTTTTCCTCAAATCAAGCAAATGGGCCAAGTTTTACATTTCAGTCATTCTTGCTCTCACTGTATTGTGTGCTTAGAATGGTTTTATAATGGAAAAAGTGTGGAGGGTTTTTCTAACTTATTCCTCAAAACCCAGGATTTTACTTGGAGGTTTGGGGTGGAGGGGTGGGTTTTGTTTTGTTTTTCAATTCTGTCAAAAAGCAAGAGACCACATCTTGAAAACTTGAGACAAAAGGTCAATGTTTGGAAAATTAAAAATGTGTGGCAGTGAAAATTAGAAATGATGTATAATGGAAATAGCAGATGCTTGCTATCATTAATGCTATAAAAGCTGAGACACTGCTCCACCATGAACACTTTGAAAAGTAAATTCCATCATATGCTGCCATCTGCCGTTTCCCCCTGAACACTGCAGCAATAACTGCTCCTTTTAGTAAGGAAGCTGCAGCTGTTAAAAGTGTCTGTTTCATGCAGGGAGATCAGCAGCCCAGAGGAACTCTATCCCACCACACATTCTCTTGTGGCTATGACACAACGACTTCCTCATGTTGGGGCTAGCTGACCTCATATGGTGGAGAATATGATATAGGCTGTAGACTGAATACAAAGCAGTTGCTCTGGAGAAGTGATGTTTTTAGAACAGACTAATCTCTAGGGCCACCTAACAACAAAAGGAAATTAAACTGTATTTGCATTTTGTTTGGTCCTCTTGTCCCCCCTACAGAATGCTACCACCAGTCTACGCTGAACAGGAAGGCAAAAAAGACTTAGCAAGTGCAGAAGACAGTAGTCTTTATTAATGGTATTTCTCAGCTGGTTGTGCATGTCAGAATTTATGCTCTTTCAAGTAGTTTCTGGATGCATTTGAGAAGTTGGTTGGTGATAATTAAGTCCTGTTTTAGTAGGCACAGGACAAACTAGAACAGCTTGGTAAGGTATAGAGAAGGAGCAAACAGCAGAGATAGTTGGGACAGTGAGGCTTTTAATCCTAACGTGTGCAGATTCAGACCCTGCTGGGGAAAGGAAATAAAAAAAATAGGGCCTTCCCCTGAGACTGCCAATCCTTACACAGCCACTCTGTTGATTGTCAGGAAACAATACAAAGCCTGTGTGGATGTACTTCTGCCTTGTTTAAGGGGTGGAAGAAATTCAATTTGTATTTAGAAATAGGACAGGATAACTCCAAGTGGTGCTTTACTGCAAATGTATTGAGAGGGTGCCTTTTATAAATTGATTTAATCTATCTGGGTGGGGTACAAAGTCCAGCTTCAACCACTTCTCCTTTACCCTGGGAGAAAGACGACAGCTCAGTACTACAATCTCTTCTTATTCCCATTAAAGCTAAGTAATTTTTCCTTATTAACATGTCAACAGAAAAGACCCAGAATGGAAGGCAGTGTGAAATGAAAGATGGGGAGCTTACCTTAGCTGGCAGTTAAAAGGATTCAACAACCCAAGAGCCTGACTGGTCTAATTAAACTTTCTTTATTATTGGCTAGTCCTGAGGGTCACCCCACTGTTTAGGGGAAGAGGACTTCCACATTACTAAAGGGATTAACACATTTAGCAATGTGACCTCCAGACAACACACAGAAGGAGTAGGGGACTGTTCAAATAGCTTCAGCTGCTTAAAAGATGTAACCCAGTAAGAAATACAATAGGAGCAAAATGACTTCTTTAGATTTATGACAAGGCTTGCTTGCAGTCAGCTAAGAATAAATGGCTGGTTCTAGGGTCACAGTGACAGTCAGAATCCAGAGGAAAGGTAGTGAAATGCACTAGCTGTCTCCCATGATCTGTGAAAACTGAAGAGATGGCCCACTGGATGGCTGAAAGGACTGGTAAAGGGGGAAGACACAGGCCTTTAACTAGGGTGTTAGCCCAAGATTAGTTACTAAAGCATTAAGAACTGGCACATGTAGAACTAGCTGAGAATTCACACACTCAGTGGAGAAGTGTCTGTATCACAAAAGTGACAGATTCCCCCTTTATTGCAGTCTCAGAGCTAGGCCAAGGACTGAACTGGCTGTGGAGACTGAAACCCCCCAGGTTTCAGATTTCTCCAGGGCAGAGTTGAGGTGGTGGCAGGAATTTAGGGAAGCCTGCATTGTACTTCTGAATGGATGAGAACTTCAGGGTCCAGCTCTCAAGGCAGTGTTGCTGCCAACAGCAGTGCAGAAGTAAGGTTAGCAGTTCTGCAACTCCCCCTTCCATAATCTTGTGACCTCCCCACAACTCCTTTATGGGTCAGGACCCCTACCCTTACACCACCATGAAATTTACAGCTTTAAAAATCCTATGACTGTGAAAATGACCAAAATAGACCATGAATTTGGTAGGGCCCAATTCCTGCAGCTGAGGGGAGACTGGTAACTTATGTTTAAAGTAACCCTTTTCTAGCTCTTATAGATACATGGTGTTTTATTTCTACTAATCCCATGCTGAGTTTTTTTAGTAGTGTTCTAAGTGAATAGATTTATAATTAGATCAGCACTGGCAGACACAAAAAATGCAGGAGGCCAATACTCAGGTTCCTGCTATACCAAGCCTCTAGACTTCCTATGGAGAAGCTCATGTACATAGCAAGTGGTCACATAAAACAGGAACCATAAGATGGCTATTAAACTTTCAAAATCTTATATTTAAACTTCCAGAAGAATATTTACAAAAAATGTAACAGTTGGAAAGGGAAATATTTAACACTGAGAAAAAAAAAATTATTTCAAGACAGACTGCAACTGGAGAATCTCTTTACCAGTGATATGGGACTGAGGTTTCTTTCAAACAAAACATAGAACATGTCCTCAGAGTGGCTTTAATCCCAATTACCGTTTAAAAACAGTAAGCAGTAGGCTATGCAGAGGTTATGTAGCTGGCATTCAACTAACTATCCAGCTAATGGGTGATGCTGATTTAAGAGTACACAGTTTAGAGTGGATTTATCTGTTGATGAATAAGGACGTACTCTGCAAGGCTGCAATGGAGGGGGTGTGTGTGTGTGTGTGTGTGTGTGTGTGTGTGTGTGTGTGTGTGTGTGTGTGTGTGTGTGTGTGTGTGTGTGTGTAAAGGGCTCAGTAAGCATCACATTTTACAGCGCTTAAAAGAGATTCTCTACAATAAACTGAATCCAGTCTAGTAGCTGTCATGCCTCATTCCTGAAGACTTTTCTTCTAACCCTTGCATGTTTGGAGGAAAGGTGAAGCCCACAGCAGGAAATAATTCCTCAATCTTTGTAGACCTCTGATTCCTGATTAACTATAGGCTGGCACCTCCTGTGTTGCACAATTTCCAGGTGCTGCACTAATACTCAAGCTCTCTTCTCTTTGTTTTTATTCTCTGGAGGCAGCGTGGGAGCATTCCCAATGTCCACAGTGATGTTGGTATAAAGAAGGTGCTTCTTTCTTGAAAGGAGTTTGAACTCTACAGAATTCATTCCATCATCCTTCCATGTTTTTCTGGTGTTATGCAGTGGAGCAGGCCTGAAGGGAGGAGAATACCTGTAGTTAGATAAGAGGACAGCAGGGGGAGACTAAGGGACATTCCCATCTTTGTCCAGTCAGTTACAATACAACTCTTGAGAAATACACAACACTGTATATGCGACTATGATTAAGTAGCTTAATCAGAGAGAAGAGGTGCACTTTCAGGTAACACTTGAAGAAAGATGTAGATAGGGAAGCTGTTCTAGGTGGCAGTAGCTTTATAGGTAAAGCCTGTTCCACCAAAAGACCTCAGATTGTTCCTTCGCACAAAGGAAACCTGTTCTAGACCAGCAGAAAGAGCAGAGAGTGGAGCAGAGACATGCTGTGAGGTGCAGGAGACTGGAGTAATCGTATGGTGTTTATAAACTAGGACCATTTGGAACTGGAGCCTGAAATGAATGGGGAAGACTAGTGGCCTGTGTGAATACAAGGATGATGTGGCAATGGCGATCTGTATCTATGGAAAGGCAGTGGCAGCACCACACTGCACATGTTGGAACATGGAGAGATGGGGCCTGAGGAGGCAAAGGTGGCAATGTGGATTTCAGAGGTAGAATAGAGATGCAGATGGCTGTATGTCAACATGTGAAACACATGAGAGAAGCTGTTAAGGAGCTAAGCCTTAAGGATAAGGCAAGTGGGAGGGCTGAGATGCCAATGTAGACAGCCTCCACCCCACCAGATAACACCTTCTTCCAGCTCTTGGTATGTAAGTAGGTCCTCGGGGATTTAAATTAGAGGGTCCACCTTACCCATATAGGCTGAATTCAGTGCTCTGATTTCACATTTTTAATGGGTCTGCATACAGTTTAGTGTTTGTCTACTGCTAGCATAATACTTTGTTATATAAAAATCTTAAGATATTTATTTTGTCTGAGATGTACATAGAAATCTTGAGAGGAGGGAAGACATAAGAGAACAAGCTTCAATGTTTCCAAGATACCTTGGAATTATTAACTTGGAAGTTGTCTTGGTTCTTCATATGACGAATTTGATGACTATTTAGAATTCATATTTTAACGAACTATTACTATAGTGTCTGGAACCCTAATCATGGGCCAGGACCCCACTGTGCTAGGCTCTGTACAAAACTCTTGCTAGCAACTGCCAATCAAAAGAATGAGCTTACTAATAAGGACTTCAAACAATGTGATGAACTAGTATTAAAACATCTACACTTTAAAAATATAACCACCAAAAGAAAGTAAGGTTCAGTTGTAATTGGCTTTTGACCAGACAATATTGCTGATATCACAAATGTTCTTTTGTCCATGAGTCCACAGGCTGCCAGCAGGACTGCAGGAATTTAAGTTGTAATCAAAACAAATCAAGCAAATGCTTCCACCCGGTGAATCTCCTAAACTCTGTGCTGAACAAAGCCAGAGACAGTTTCTTTAAATAGCAGCATTTAAAAGCAGGATGGTGAAAGGCACAGTCCAAGAAGCTGCTTTCTGCCCTGCATGAGGAGGAAGTTGATAGCACTCAGTCAGCAGGCTCTACAGACCAGGGATGGCCACATTGGAATTAGGACAAGTGAGGACAGGGCCCTCCTACAATAGTTACCTTATTGGGTACTCTTCACTCCCTTTGTGTTGCTCAAGATCCACCATTTTGTAACGTCCAAGATGAATAGGGGTCCTGACTATTTTCATTCCTGCTAACTGAATCCTTTAAAATGAAGACAGAGCAAAATCTGGGTTTATACACAAGAATGCCAGCTCTAGGCTACACAAAGTACAGAGATGTTTCCTGGCAGAAACACAATCAAAGCAAAAAACACACAACAGGGCTGAAAAGACAGTACTTCAAATTCAAGAAGAGGAAGTATGATTATGGTACTCAGTAGTACCTCCTGAATTATGGCACAATGCACCACTGACTTGACTGACACCACTCGTAGAGACTGTGATAGGAACACTTACTTTACCTAAAACTAGTGTGGTACATAAGTGTGAGCGGGGCCAGCAGCAGAGGATTATGCTACCATTCAGATAAGCTAGGGCCGTAGAGTTTCAGAGACCGTACCTGCTGTGTCTGAATGCCCAGGCTAGGGAAATTTACAAAAAAGTATTACTAGTACTACTATCACTTGAAGTGAATCACTGGCAGTTCTGGATAGATCTTAAGGGCAGAAAAGGCTCCCATAGCCAGACCCATTGCTACTATCATGTTTGTTTAATTTGCTGAAGATTTAGGCAGTTTAGTTTGGCAAATTAACATCTTTGAAACTTTTTATTCAATCTCTTTCAATAAACGTTTTGTTTGAGATAAGTGCTAGAGGTAGATAGCAGCAAGCTGCACTGCAACATTCCTGCTCCCAAGCCCTTGGGAAAGGCCAGAATGCCAACAATATTTAAATTTAGACTAGAATTATCAAAAGAAACCCAGAAATGGTATTAATTCATTAAGGGAGTATGTTTTAGCATTTGGTAAAGTACCATTATCTCAGCCTGGGCTGTAGCAAAAGTTTGTATGTTTGCATTCAGAAAATAAACATTACACTGCACAGAAAAATGGACACAACTGCAAAAGAGCTGAGCTAACTTTGCTGTTGAACTCTAGTCTGGTATTGCCAGACTAATTGTAGCTTTTTGTATTTAAAGTTGCATTACTATGTTAATGCAACAATGAAAAACCCACAAAATTAGCATAAACACCCCAAAACACGGTCTGTGCTTAATGTTAATACTTAAATGGTTCCAGTTAAGATGCTGAAGCTCATTTCTCATAGGAGGTGAATGAGAAGGATACTAATGCCTGAGATTAAGGTTTAAACACAACTACCTGATGCTGTTGAACCCAACTTGGCTTCATCTGTACTGACTGCAAAACCGTGGTCACTGTTGATTGGCCAACCTAGCTCTTCAGTTGTGTTTAATATAATAAAACTTTATAGAGAAGACAAGGCCAGCAAGGGTTCATGCCATATTTCTCATTTTATTTTTGCTGTTCTACAGCATAGGTGCTCAGTCCTTTCTAAAACTCAGCTCTCTTAGGTGTCTCAAGCTGGTCACTCAAAAACTGAGGCACCCCAAATCACTGCAAACTTTTGTAAACACAGGCCTGTACGGTTGTGAACAAAGAATCTTTATTAGCCTCCACCACCAACAGCAATGTGCCCCTCAAGTGGCTGTGGTTATCAATTATTTGTAGTACATAATTCTCACAGGATAGTGCATGGAATTTAATTTCCTTCAAGGAAGGTATGTTTTGGGGTCTACTCAGGCTAACAGTGCCCCTTGAACAGATTTATTCCTTTAAAAAAAAAAAAATAATAAAATAAAAAAAAAATGAAGTGCACTCTAATGCACAGGACTCTGGTATGGCACTTCTCACCACTGGCACCCCACTTGAGACCCATGTTAAGAGCTGAAGTAGTGCAGAAAGCATTGGGATAGGTCTCCTGTTTGTTTTTAGAAATTCAAGATGCACTATACCCTGATATTCCATTAATCAAATAGTACTTTCATTATTTTTAAAAGTAATCATGTTCCTTTAATAAGATTTCTCTGATCAAAGGAAGTAACTTTGTGTTAAACACCTAACTTTCCATTCTCAGGAGCACAATGCTTGGTAAGACTCCCGGTGTCCTTGAACAGAATGTTCCACTGAAAATTACATAACTTGTCACACTGTGCAAGAGCAGGAAATAAATGTACGATTTTTACTGCCAGCTAAGTAGTATAACCTCCCCAACAGTTTGCCTCAATGTCCACTAGTAGAGCTGTACCACTGGTGAATTACAGCTACAGTGCTTGCTAGGGTAGATGAGGCCAAAGGGTCTTTATTCTGTACGCTACAGAGCTGCATTGGGCACAGCAGCTGTAATTAAAAACTCTCTATGTTCACACCCGTAGTACGTCACCTTCCTAGCAACAAAACATCACTGACACATATGGTACTTTAAGGCTCTATGGTATGTCACTACGTGTCTGACGGTTTAAAGATAGTAACGTAAGGAATCCAGATTCCTAGCTCCCCAAATACTGTGTACTTACTGAAACAGTCTTGCAGGTGGTAAATGCCATGTACTGAATCCCCTCCTATTTTTAAATCTAAAGCTTCCCTTAAAATGCCCTAGGTTTTCGACTTGTCAGCCTAGTATTCTCTCCTATGGAATGATTAATTTCGGTGAGAGTCAACTATCAGTCACTAGTGGTTTATACAGCTCTTGGAAGAACCCCAGAGACAGCATGGGGGTATTCAATGCAACGTTATCTAGCTCCTGAAGCCCAAACTATCTGAAGAAACCTAACCTCCTACTGTACAAAAGTGATACTTTAAATAATATTAGATCTAACATGCCCTGACCATCAATTCTGAATTTAATGTCTCCAGAACTGAACTCTGGAAGGATGCTGATACATTGGAGAGGATTCAGAGAAGAGCCACCAGAATCATTAAAGGATTACAAAACATGCCTTACAGTGATAGGTTAGGCTCAAAGAGCTCAATCTATTTATAGCTTAACTTTAAGGGGTGACTTTATTACAGTCTGTAAGTTTCTATCTACAAGGGGAACAAATATTTAATAGGCTCTTCAATCTAGCAGAGAAAGTACAACTGTCTAGTTTCAACTTCCAGCCACTGGATTAATTCGGACCGGAAATAAGGTGTAAATTGTTAATGGTGAGAGTAATTAACCATTGGAACAATTTACTAAGGGTTGTGGTGGAGTCTACATCACTGTCAATTTTTAAATCGAGATTGGATTTTTTTTCTAAAAGATCTGGTCTAGGACCAGGTGTTCTCAACCTTTTGCTTTCTGAGCCCCCCCCCCCCCCCCCCCTCAGAACATGCTATAAAAACTCCACAGCACACCTGTGCCACAAAAAGTGTTTTTCTGCATATCCAGTAGATTAAAAGCCAGGGCCAGCATTAGGGGATAAAAAGCTGGGCAATTGCCCGAGGCCCCATGCCACAGGGGACCTTGCAAAGCTAAGCTGGCTTCATCCCCAGGCAGTGGGGCTCGGGCTTCGGCTTTTTACCCTGGGCCCCAGTGACTCTAGTGCCAGCCCTGCTCTCTGATTTATTTCTGGTTGAGAACCACTGATCTAGGAATTATTTTGGGGAAGTTCTGTGGCTTGTATTAAGTAGGAGGTCAGACGAGATGATCATAATGGCCTCTTCTGGCCTTGGAATCTATGAATCATAGCACTATATACAATTAAAGTTGTCCAGAACCTATTAGCTCTTTTATAGGGCTAATGGAGACCACGCAATATGTTGTTACTTTAGACCTTTATTTAGTTCTATTTTAAATGGCCCAGTTCTATCCGTTAGTACCTTGCAGCAATGTCATCGTCTTCACCACGACTGCCCCAGTAGGTGTTTGGAAACCCATTTATCTTCATGTAATGCTCTGGAGTCAAAGCAGAGACACCTCCAAAAAAGGACCAATATGGCAAACTGGAGAAGAGAAGAGCAAATTGTCAAAATTGAGAGTTTGCATCAGTCACTTGACAAACTGTCTTACACTAGTGATGAATCACATGCATGTTGGTCTCAGCTTATTGTACTTGTATTGCACAAGAAGCTGGATGATAGTTTTCATATTTACATGGCAAGTGTATTGAACTAAAAAGATAACTTTCTACAGGTTTTCGTCACTGACTAAGTGGGATATTAAGACTTCAGTGCAGAAGATCAGACTGGTAAATTCAACTGAGATTCCTTCTAACCAGCAAAATTCAGAGAATAACTGTTCTGTAACTCGGGCATTTTTTCCTCAGTGTGAGGGAAATACTGTACTCTGCTCACAGAAGGAGGAAAGAAAATAATTAGCCATCAATCACAGGAAGATGCATTTCAGTTTGCTTTCAATAGCTGCTGAAGGCAAAAAGGGGCCTCAAAGGACTGGGTTTGTCCTGGTGTGTCATAAAATGATCCATGATAATTCTATCGCTGCGGAGGAGGGAAGCCATAGCTGTTGAAAGTGATGTAGATTATGATTTCATCAACATCTCAAAGACAGCTCAGTGTTCAGATCCCTACTTAGCAGCAGTATCATGTCACATTTACAATGAGGAGTCCAGTGGCACCTTAAAGACTAACGGATTTATTTGGGCATAAGCTTTCGTGGGTAAAAATCCCCACTTCTTCAGATGCATGGAGTGAAAATTACAGATACAGGCATAAATATATTGGCACATGAAGAGAAGGGAATTACCTTACAAGTGGAGAACCAGTGTTGACCAGGCCAATTCAGTCAGGGTGGATGTGGTCCACTCCCAATAATTGATGAGGAGGTGTCAATACCAAGAGAGGGAAAATTGCTTTTGTAGTGAGCCAGCCACTCCCAGTCCCTATTCAAGCCCAAATTAATGGTAAGTTTGCAAATGAGCAAAAAGCATGTCACATTTGTGCTGCTTAATGCTCTCCATCTTGCATCTTAGGGAAGAAGAGAACAAAAACCTTTCAGTTTCAATATGGGTGCATGGGGGAAGAGCAGCAGGAATCATTTGACTAGCTACTCTGACACATGTCCCTTCCTGCAACAGCCACCCAGGTGGGAATACATTGAGGTAACATCCTTCAGTGTCCAGTCCTAGGCTATACTATATGTTCCATTAAAAGGAACTGCTGATAAGATCATGAAAAGTGTCCATCCCAAATGCAGACCCTTACCTGTACTGGAATTTGTCTATGGCACTGGCAATGTGTTTGGGGTAGTATTCATCACAGACGTAGAGGTTATAATCATTTTCAGGAATGAGGTCCACGTCATGCAGGAGCAGACAGTCCCAGTCCTCATCCTTCATGGCTTCCCGGACACCAACATTAAGGAGCTTGGCTCGGTTAAAAGTAGCATTCCCAGCCTGGAAAAGAAAACATGCAGTTTACTCACCAACTCCTGGAATGGCTTCAAGGATCTAAGGCTGCTCACACTGAAGTCAATGGCAAAACTCCCATGGATTTCAATTTGAGTGAGACTGGAACCAAGTGATGCTGGGAAAAGTTTTCAGAAGTCTCTTAGCTGCTTTTGAAAATTTGACCTACTGCCTTAGCAACTCTATGAACTTTGGGAAGTTGGAAGTCTTTTCCACATGGACATAAAGAAAAGGATTCTAATCTCTGTAACAGACTAACGTAGATCTTCAACTATACTTCCCTGCACACAGAGATTATATCCTCATCCCTCTTTAGAAAGAAGCCAGAAATCAGAACACATATCCTGGTTACATGCAATTGAAAAAGACACTCCCCTTCCTAACTAGCCATCAGTTGTCACCACTAGTTAATTTCCCCCCTCTAGGGATCCTTCACAACGCCAGAACTCATCCGTTACACCAACTGTTTGGCCTATGTAGGAGTGACCCAGAGCAGGATCAAATCAGAGTTTGGATCTCACTCTAAGCAGACAGTAAGGATACCTACTTCCACTCTGGCACCTACTTCTGACTGACTCAGAAGCAGCTCCAATGAACTCGAGAGGAGCCATATTCAGTCCTCTTTCACAGGAAAGATCATCACCCTTTAAGTTTAAATTTGTCCCTCCAAAAAACAAACATGGAACAGTATCTAGTGCTAAGATACAACGACAAGCGCTTTAGACATACAAATTATGTGCCACTGTACATTCACAAACTCCGTATTTCTCATGGGGGGAATTGTGTGTCCACTTTTCCATTCACAGTCAAACCACTCCTTAACTGGAAATCTCAGCAGCAGTGATAGACACACATCGTTTTGATTTACCTGGTGAATCAAGTAGATGCCGTAGTGAAGCTGTTGGCGCTGCAGGAAGGGATGAAGATAATAGAGAAGGTGTCGCAGGTGCTTCTCCTGGTTCTTGTGTGGTACAATGATGGCTGATTTGTAGCGAGCCAGGCAGTGAGGAGGGCTGTAGCGGCCTCCAAACCGAACAAAGGGATTTTTTTTTATTATCAGTCTTTCACTGGGGAATGCATTAAAGGTGATGGTTAATGGACCAACTGTAAGAACGAGGGAAGGGGGGGAAAAAAAGTGAAAATTTGGTGAATGAGGTTGAGCCGAATCACTGTTCGAATCCATCAGAGTAAAGCTTGAAACACTTGAGCTATACCCAACAGGGAGCAGTATAGTGGGGCATCTGTCACACTATGGGTTTGAATCTACAAGGGAGGCCTTTCAGTGGGCTGATCCACAGTCTTGTTCTTCTGACATTTGGTCTTCTCTTCTAGTGTGAGTGAAGAACCAGACTCCTGTGAAGTACATTGTGTAAGCAGACCACAAGGGTGTCTCGATAAAAGGCAAGATATTTATCATTGCAGGATGGTTGTTTCTCCAACTACTCTTCTACAATCATATCTGCCTTCTTTACTACTGTTTCCCATTTATGTATCAATGCCTCACTTCAGGTAAGGGATCAAGGACAAAGTGGTGTGGAGGAATTGTGGTGACTACAAAGAAACTATTTTGGAGAAAACAGAACTTAAAGGGAGCAGGGGCACTTTCTCTCACTGCAGCCCATGCCACCCAAAGATAAGTTCCCCTTCTGTTCTAAGGGCAATCTGATATTATTTAGCAGTAGGTGGAATATTTCCTACTTTGAGAGTTCACAGCCAGGTCTCAGTCCATTCTGCTGTAACATGGGCTCTGCCACCTTCTTAGTGTCAGGAAATCAGACCCTTGCTACCCTACAGTTTATTTTGGCAGCTTCTTTTCCCCTCCCGCACCACTTTTCCCCCCCTCTTGATGAAACCCAAACCTTTCTTAAGTATTAAAAATAATAATAATAATAATAATAATAGAACCAGATGTCTGTCTAATGAAGAACTCTGATCTTTGACTGCTACCAAGAATTTTCCTAACCAACTGCTCCCATGTTTGCTTACTTGCAACAAACAGAATGGCTGTTCTTCAGGGAACTATGCTATGGGGGAACAGCTCTAGATCATACCTACCATGGCTAGGTGATTACTATGATTGTATTATCTGCTTCTATGGAACTCTCAGCTTCTGTCTTTAAAAACAAAACACTTTATTCCATTATTGTTTTTAAGCTGTACATTTCTATTATACTGTTTTTATATTTAAAATAAAAAGTTAAAGTAACTGTTTTCATATGCAAGTACTAACTATTGCTCCAGTGTCAGTTGGCGTTTGTCTAAGAGATACTAACAAAATGTACTTCTATTCAGATTCAGTTGCATTTATGGGAGTCACTACAACAAAGGGTATGAGGTTTTTTTGTTTTTTTAAAGAGATGGTGTTGTTTCTTTCAGTATAAAATCAGGGCCCTGCATACTGCAGGACCAAATTCAGTAGCGCCAATCTGTAAATTCCACAACAGCAACTCCTGCTTTCTAAAAATCAACCTTAATTTATTCTACTGCCATGCAATATTCTTACATTTTTGTTCTCCCACCCCCACCGCTCATCGATGAATTTTGGAAGTGTTTTCCAACCATGATTATTTTAAGAGGATAAAGTTAGTTGTCATGCTCTCCTGGCCACGGGGCTCCTCAGCTCCTATGTTATTGTCCAAGCAACCTAGCTCAGAACCTGCTTCTTTCCCTGCCACACATGGGGAGAAAAAACAAGCTTCCTTTCAAACTGCTTCTATGGCTCGTATCCCTAAGGACTTCTGGCTCCCCCACATAGCGTGACCAGATGTCCTGATTTTAGGGTCTTTTTCTTATATAGGCTCCTATTACCCCCCCCATCTCCTGTCCCGATTTTTCACACTTGCTGTCTGGTCACCCTACCCCCACACTCCCTGGCTGCAAGCTGGGCTTCAGGTCTGGTTCCCTAACCCCGGCCTCCTGGCTCCATGGAACAGCATAGGGAACAAGCACTATAATGCAATGAACTCCCTCTTGTGGGGAAAATAAAAGGCAGCTGCATACAGATCTCTGCAGAGCGAGTAGACAGAAAAATCATCGGTGTCCAACAGGAGTAAAATAGCAAATTTCAGGGCAGAAGTACTGATATTCCAGAGTCCACAGTTAAAATGAATGGATCAGTTCACACCTTTCAGAGCTATTATTTCAGCTCTCTGAATACTTGTGCAGACAGCACTTCATCGATTTACATTTTCAAAGTTCTCTCTACAACCATGAGTGCTATAAACAATATTTTATTTTTCAATTAACACTCAGATTCTGGAGCACAATTCCATGGCAAGCTCTGCTGCCACGGAAGACAGGGCCCTGAGCACAGTGCACTCTTGTACTGTAGCGGGAATTAAGACGCCCTTGCCACTATTGTTCATTCTCTCTCAGAAGACACTATTTACATAAAGACTGTGCTCCCAACCTGTGCTCCCTTGACCACCACTGGCTGACAGAACGTAACAAAGGCAAACAGCGAGGAGTTAAGGTAGGAGAGCTTCTCTTGAATCATATTACTTATGAAATGATTTGCAGAGGAAACAGGTTAGAGTACTACTGAATCAAAAAAATATAAAGTGTTATTTCCCCAAAGCTTCCTGAGTCGTTGCTCTGCATCTATAACATTACATGGAAAAGAATCTTTTAACCATGTTTAGAGACGTATAATTGTCAACCAGAACAGGAAGCTTCTAGCTGTATATATAAAAACCACAGCGCCCCCCCCATCCATCCCTTTAGCTCAACACCACCACTGCAGGACATGTTCTCAGCCTGCTTTACTTATTAGGCAATGCATTCAAACGGAGAGGGTTTTGCTGGTTTTGGCTGAATCTAATTCATGTCAAGAAGGGAAATGTGAGACCTTTCAGACCTCGAGTGTGCACACCTTAGGATCAGATGACCTTACAACGGTCCTCTTGGTACACGCTTAATCTGGTATAAGTGGGTGCAACACCATTGACTTCAACAGAAGTTTTGCATCAGCAAGACCCGCATGATTCATCCTATCAAAGGGGAACTTAAACAATTAGGTGTAAGCACTACCTTGAATGGAAACCGCTTGTCCTCATGGGGAAATTTGTTGGTAGAACTAGATCAGTATGATTATACCACTATAGTTATACCGATATAACTCCCCGTGTGGACTCCCTGAATCCAGAGAAAGAGTGTCCACATGTGCAGTTATATTAGCGTACTGTAGGGTGACTACCTGTCCTGAATTGGATGGGACAGTCCCAAAATACAGAGTTCAAGTCCCAGTGTGAATGACTCCAGGACAGCATGTGTCCTGGATTCCCTGCGGTGTCGCTCCACGGCTGTCTGAGATTCTGGGACTGCGTCAACCTCTTCCTGGTGTGTGGGTGTGGGTGGTAGGGAGGGAAGACAGAGAGACGGATGACTGAGGTGGGCTTTTGTCCTCCCTCGCCATGAGCCCCCCAGCAGCCAGAGCCAGGCAGTAGTAAGAGCTACTCAGGGAGCCCGGGCTGCTGTGGGAAGCTCCTGACCCTCCCCCTCTTCAGGGCAGGGTGCCTGAGACCACAATGGATGGGGCTCCCTGGGTGGCTCTTACTACTGCCTGGCTCTGGCTTGGCCTGGGCCATGGAGGCAGGCAGGGCTCCTGCATGTGTCCCAATTTTGCCTTTTGAAAAGGTGGTTACTCTAGTGCACTGGTACATCACCGGTTATGTCACTATACTGGTACAATTATTCTGGTATAGTTTTGCCAGTACACTTCCCTATGTAGACAAGCCCACATTGTTTAGCTGAAGAAATAAGAAGCAGTAAAGGAGCATTAGCTTAAGCACCAAATCCTAATGATGGAGGATGGGCCCAATCCAGAAGCATGTCCAGGCCAGGCCTCTCAACTGCAGCTAAAGGCTTAAACCCTATTCATAGAAATGCCCTTGCCTATTTCCCCCCCCTTTAAATACAAACAAAAGTATGATCCCTAATAGAAAAAGTATCAGATTGGTCCCTGCAGTCTTGTCACTCACTAGTACCACAGCAGATGGTCATGCTCCCAAGAGGGGTATGCCAGATGGGAGTAAGAAGGAGGGACTATTCTCGAAGACATTGGACCAAGTTTGCTCCTGGTATAAACCCATTTAATTCAGCAGGTACATGACGGAGGAATTTGACCTATCAAGTTTTCCAGAGCTAAATCTAATCATTCACACATAACGACAAAGTGGATATTGCTGAAAAATTCCTTGCTGAAAATCTTTCAGAAACAAGCTTCTGCCACAAGCAAAAGCTGAACTAGAAGAGACAATGCACTGAACCACATTGCTTCCAGTAGATATTACAAGCAAGGTGCAAAACCACAGGATTTTGAAGTTAAATGATAAATAGATTGAATCAGTTTGACTGGGCTCAAGTTGAGCATACAACTGTAGGTTAGTATTTGACAAAAAAGAGAAATAGGCTTTTGCTTACACAATCTTCAAGATGGAAATAGTTACTTGTTCCGTATAGTAATGAAGACACTGAACATTTACCACACACATAAATGGAGAAAGGGCTGCACTTCACAGAAGGCCTAATCCAAAGCCCATGGGTATGGGAGTCTTTCCATTGACCTTAGAGGGATTTGGATCAGGCCCAAAGTGACCCGTTACCAGTCTCCAATTTGGAACTTCAAGAATTACATTTGAAGTCTTATTTAATGGAGATTATGAAATAAGAATTGGAAGGACAGGTATTTAGTCTATATGTTACGTTTTTAATTGCAATGGGACTCGAGAGAGGTTTTTATTAATAAATAATTTGTATATCTATTTTAGTTCTAAGGAGGAGAAGAGTAAATGCCTTTTACAGTAACATACATTTAAAAGAGTTCATTTGGATGAGGTTTGAATACAATGGATCATGAGTATCTGGAGAAAAGAATTTCTTTTTATGCACTAAAAAAAAAAAAGCGTTATTGGTTAGAAAGTTAGTAAACTAAAGCGGAATCTTATTTGTCACACTGCAAGTGTTCCAACTCCTCACAAGGTTGCTTTTTGCAGTGTAATGTTGTTTCAAATGCACAATTCTAGTTTCCTCGAGAGGTTTCCATAAATGCTAATTACTCTAGAGTATTTAATCTACTTAAACTCCATCTTTAATTTGCTCTCATTTTGGCAGCTCCATATAAAACATTCTCTGATGGCTGAAAAGCAAGTTGTACAGTGCTCACCATTTGTTTGTTTGGAGGTTAAAGATAAAGTAAAGCCTCCTATTTAAAGAAAGCCTTTTAAGAGGGGGATTTTTGTTAGTGTTTGCTGAAAGGGAGCGCAAGCATCCCATTCACTAGTCTACAACTTGGGTCATAGTAAGACTTTTTGGTCACCATCTATCCAGGCCCTCTTAAGTGAATCCGTGAACTCTAGTCTGCTCTAGACTGAGTCTACATCTCAAGAAATAATAACTGGCATCTGTGCCAATAGTCTCACAGACAATTATTTCAATGGCCATGAGGAGAGTTGCCCACAGAAGTGGCTGTGGGTCATACAAGCAAGACAACATGAGTGAGAAGCCACGCACATTGCCACCACACTGCCTGTTTATTTCATTTAATCTCAGTGACAGAGGGAGAAACAAAAGGATGATCAAATATTGTTATAAAGCCTGTAGAGCTAGTCTAAATGCCCACCCGGATTAGTAAATACATGTTTTCTAACTAAACCAGGCAACTGTTCCAAACAGCTGTGTTGTGCCCACACATTAGCTTTTTTTAAACAAACACAATTATGTGTGAAGCAAGGTTGTGTATCCCCTCTTACCATGCTGTCTGATCACATTTGTGTCACTACATCTCAGAATATTAGGGTGACCAGATGTCCCAATTTTATAGGGACAGTCCCGATTTTTTGGGTTTTTTTCTTTTATAGGCTATTACCCCCCACCCTTTGTCCCGATTTTTCACACTTGCTGTCTGGTCACCCTACAGAATATCTGGGCAGCTATCATATAGTGCCTCAGCAGTGGCTATTGTACATGAAAGACATACACAGATTATAGCATTTGAAACACAGGGGCAATAGACTGTGAGGTGCCCTACCACAGAGAGCTTGGAGGAGGGAGGACTGGCTGAACTGGTTACACGGCAGTTAGGAAATGTAAAAACGTTTCCAGATTGAAACATGTTGTGATGTAGCTGAATCAATACTACCAACAGTGAAAGTTCTAATGTAAACTAAACAGTTTATTTTTTAAAACCACTGTGTCATCTAGCCCTTCTTAAAGCTCTGTCTGATTGCAAAATTACCTGTGTCCAATCAGGCAGAGTTCTGAGAAAAGCTAGACAACACCAGTAAATATAGCATAGTGCCCAATCTACACTATAGCTTGTACTGCAGCAGCTACAGTGCTACCTACACCATTGTTGGAAAACTGGTACGGAATTTCCTTGTGTACATAAAGGTCCAATCCAAACAGCAAAACAGCATTACAAACTGGCAATAAGAACATGGGCCAGTCAAGGCCTCTAGGAATGTAAAACACTCAGCTGCCATGGTTACTGAGTATTAACTATGTTATGTGTTGACAAAAAACAAAACAAAACAAAAAACATATTTAGTGTTTGCAACATGGCCAGCTCCAACTGGTTATAAGCTCACTGTGAAGTTTAGCATAAACAGGGCCTAAGCATACACTGAACAAAAACCACCTGCACTGTTTGACTGCATCACATGCTATCAGAGTCAGTAAATTTCCAGTATCTAGATTTAGGATGAAAGTGAGAGATTAATCTAGCCCCAAGAGAGGAAATGCTAGTAGAAGCTTCAGACATTATAGTAAATTACTGACAAACACGTTTCACTTTTGTAAAGTGAAAAGTGTTATTACACTGATGCACTAGTTCAGACACTAGCAGTTTATACATACCAAATATCGGTGACTGGGCTGTGCAATATGGCATAGTTTCTTCATTAGGAGCTCGGGTGAACAAGCTGAGGTTTGTATACACATCCTGTGTTTTTGAGTAATCCAAGGGCTGAGGTGCATCTAAAAGTCCTCGAAACACACTCGATGCTCCACCTCGGTACAAAATCAGGATAAATATTGCTTGAAAGACAGCTAGGAAGAGCAGAAAACAAGGATTTTCAACACGAGACAGGGACATGGTTTTAGGCCATCCACTGGAACTAGTCTTGTTGAGAGTTTAATTCTCTAGAACAACTTCACATTTTAATTTCAGGGCTACATTTGTGTATGTAAGCATGCTTGTCCGCTTCAAAGGGCTCAGCAAAACGATTAATGTCTTTTGACTGCAGTGCATATTTCAAGCATTGTTTCGTTCAGTGCAGTCCAAAACGCTGAACTTCAGCGATCTTCTGTGCATCGCTCTTCATTCTTCCTCAACATTCAATCTGCGCAGCTAATTAGAGAAAAGACAGCTTGTTACAGTAATTCCACCACAGGACGCCGGCCCGTTTCCCGACTAATTACCACGGACAGTCAAGCTCTGGTGTACCGGGGCCAGGCTGGCTCTGCCTTCCCCTCATTAGCCCGCCCCCTGCCACTGAAGAAAACTATTTCAAACACGGCGGCAGGCGGGGTGAGATCCCCGTTGCGGGCGAGAGCTGGCTGGCAGCAGCCAGGCCGCACAGACCCGGAGCGAGCCGCCCCTTAAGGCGAGGGGAGTTCGGGCTCGTCCCCACGCTGGGTTGCTCTCTGTGTGGACGCTCGGATCCCCCCCATAACGCTGCCAGGTTTCACTCCGGATCTGGCTCCAGGAGAACGCGGCGCGCTGATGCCGGAATCGGAGCGTCCACACAGGCAGCAGCCGCGTGAGGAGACAGCTCCAGTCAGAGGCGAGCGGGGGGAGGAGAGTCCAGCGCGGATACACCCCCCCCATGCGGAGCGGCCTGCGGGGCCTTGGGGCAGCCCCAGCGGCTGCTGTTCCAGCCCCCCAGCGCTGGGTTATGGGAGGGGCCGCAGTGACCACCCCCCTCGACAGCGGCGGGGACCGGTACGGGAAGGGCCTTCTCCTGTCTCCCCTCGCGCCAGACCGAACCCAGGAGTCCGGCGGGGGCGAGCGGCGTCACAGAAAGCCCCTCACCTGCCTGCGGAGACAGCAGGCGCCTCCGTTAAACCGCCCCTTCCCGGGCCACGCCCACTCCGTTTAAAACCGCCCCTCCCCCGCCTCGCTCCTGTAATTTGCATAAAATGGACCCGATCCACGCCGCCTCAAACTCGATGCGAGACCACAATGCCCAGCATGCAACGCGGCTCTTCAGGGACTACAGCTCCCAGCATGCAACGCGAGCGGGGGGGGGAATTAAAATTCCCCAGCGTATGCACTGAAGACCCCCCAGTCCTGTTCTACTCATATAGAGCAGTGCATGCTGGGATGGGAGCTGTGGCCTTTAAGGGGTGACCCTCCAGATTGAAAGTGGAGAACCACACTTGGTTATAGATGTGGGCCCGTGGACTGATTCTGTATATCAGGCCCCATCTGCCCTGCACTAAGATCTCTGCCGATGGGACCAGCTACTCCCACCTCTGTTCCTGGCAGTTCGGGAGGTTCCCCAGTCCTCTACAAAGTTTTCCCCTTTTGAACTGTTATATGGTCGCCGCCCGCGTGGACTGTTGGACCTAATGAGGGAGACATGGGAGCAAGCCCCGTCACCTACTCAGGGCCTCTTAAAATACGTACTCCAGCTCCAGGAGTGCCTTACTCAGGCTGGGGCCCTGACTCGGGAGAATTTGAAGGCCACCCAAGATGCTCAGGCCCAGACCTACAACCGGGACGCACGGACCCGCGACTTCCAACCTGGTGATTGGGTTTTACTCCTCCTCCCCTCAAATGAGTCCAGGATTCTGGCCCATTGGCAAGGGCCTTATGAGGTGGTCCGAAAGGTCGGGCCTGTCACATATGAGATCAACCAGCCCGACTGGCGCAAGAAAACTCAACGGTACCATATCAACCTCCTCAAACCCTGGCGGGAGCGAGAGGGACTCTTAATTAACCCTTACCCACCGGAACCCGAGCTGGGTCCACATGTAACACGTCCAGAGGACCCTGCAGGACCCCAGCTCGGGGAGACACTGACTGAGGAGCAACTTAAGCAGACCCAGTGTCTTCTACAAGCATTCCCGTGCACTTTCACAGCCCAACCGGGATACACAACCCTCGTCCATCATACTATTCAGACAGAGCCTGGGGTGGTGATCCGGGGCGCGACCAGGCCCTTGCCATATCACGTGCAGTAGGTCGTTGAAGAAGTAGTACAGGCCATGCTGGACCTGGGAGTCATCGAACCATCGCACGTGGCGCTCGGCGGCTGCGGCTCTGTCGCCCGGGCCTGAACCCCCCCAAGCCCGGGCCTGCTGCTGGGACCCAGCAGTGCGCACGCTGTGCCCAGCCCCTGGCCAGTCGCGTCTGGGCTGCTGCCCAGCTGGTGCAATCCCGCGGGCGGCCCCAGAGTGGAGGCATCGGCAGCCCCGTTCGTTCCCCTGCAGGACCCGAGCAGGATGGGGGGGCTGGGGCCTGCTGTCCCCACTCCGGGGCCGCCCGCGGGATTGCACCAGCTGGGCAGCCAGCCCAGACGCAACTGGCCAGGGGCTGGGCGCAGCGTGCGCGCCGCTGGCTCCCCGCAGCAGGCCCGGGCTCGGGGGGTTCGCGGGCGCCAGAGCCGCAGCCGCCGAGCGCCACGTGCTTGGCCAGCAGCCGCTTCCTCCCCCGGCGGCAGTGGGAGCTGCAGCAGCGGCTGCTCCCGAGTCCCGCTGCCCAGGTGGGGAGAACAGCCGCCGCCTGGCCCTGCAGGCCGCCCCCCTACTCTCCCTCCAGGTACCGCGCCCAAATCCTGTCTGCTCGGGGCCAGGCCGGACTCACACTCACCCCGGCCCCGCGGTCCCCTGCGTCTCCCGGGCCTCCCTCCAGCGCTTGCGGAGGGAGCAGAAATGGGGGGTGTGGGTGTGGTTTTTTTTTTTTTTTTTTTTGCTCTGCCGCCGGTTTTTCCCCTCTGACCCGACACCCGCCCCTCCCCCCCCCCGTGTCCCGATATTTGACCTGGGTGATCTGGTCACCCTAGGTATACCATAGGGAACGGACAAGTGAAGCCCCTCGTGGGAAAAGTTCAGGCCATTGCAACCTGCCCACCGCCTGCCACAAAACGCCAGGTACGCCAGTTCCTGGGACTTGCTGGCTACTATCAGCGGTTTATTCCCCAATTCGCGGCGATTGCAGCCCCCTTGACTGGGCTGTTGACCAAGGACAGCCCTCGGCAAGTAGTTTGGACCCAAGAGTGCGACAAGGCCTTCCAGACGCTCAAGGCAAGTCTCTGCCGTGAACCGATCCTATATAGCCCCAATTTTGACCAGCCGTTCATCCTCCAGACAGACGCCTCAGACGTAGGACTTGGGGCCGTCCTATCCCAAGAAGTGGGCGGGGAAGAACATCCGGTCATCTACATTAGCCGGAAATTGTTTCCCCGGGAAAAGAACTACGCGGTGATGGAGAAGGAGGCCCTTGCAGTAAAGTGGGCTTGTGACGCCTTGCGTTACTATGTCCTCGGAGTCCTGTTCACGTTGGTCACCGATCATGCTGCACTCCAGTGGCTGGCCTGGATGAAGGATAATAATATGAGACTACAGCGTTGGTACCTGGCGCTACAGCCCTATGCCTTTACGGTTCGCCATAGGGCTGGGAAGGACCACGCAAATGCAGACTTTCTGTCCCGCTTGGGAGGCATGGAAGGGTCTGGTCCCGATGAACGGGAGCCAGCCTTGAGTGTAGTGAGGCGGCCTGGCTCCCAGCCGCCCCAGAGAGGGACGAGCCCCTCCGGATGCCAAAGTGGGCGGAGCCACTGGAGCCTGCGCCCGCCCCCCAAAGGTCAAAGCGCAGGACAGGAAGTATAAAAGCCCCACCCCACGGCTCAGAAGCTGCCTGGCCGCCGGAGAAGCCAGACGCTGGGGGCCTAGCTCCCGCTGGGGAGACTCCTGCAGCCTGTGACCGACCCGAGGACTGGCCATACCAGTCAAGACTCCGGAGAAGCTGTTAAGCCTACCGGAGAGAAGCGACCCAGAGGAGCTGCCAAGCCTACTGCTCGCTGAGTACCCTGAGGAGCCCATGGTGCTTGATTCCGTGGAGGACACCAACCAGACGCAGGTACTGCTAGAGGGGGAGGTAGGAAGTAGCCTGGGGGCAGCCGACCCTAGTCTGGCTGCGGCACACCCAGAGCCGATGTCAGTGTGTTGCGGCCAGGATCCCCACTGACACAGCAGCAGGCTGCCTGCTGCTGTTAGGGCCCCGGGCTGGGATGCAGTGGAGTGGGCGGGCAGCGTCCCCCTGCCACCCCACTCACAGGTGGCAGTCTCCCCCTCACCCCAGGCTCTCAGAACCAGGAGCCTGGGTTTTGCTATTGAACTATTTGCTCAGCCCCTGCCTGAGGGCCTGAGCCCTTGACTGTTTCCTGCCCCACCAGGCTAATTCCCTGACTCACCGGACCTAAGTAGTGAAGTGGCCTGGCTCCCAGCCACCCCAGAGGGGGGCGACCCCCAACCGAACCCTTCTACACCTGGGTACCACTGCATAGGGCTACCATACGTCCGGGTTTCCCCGGACATGTCTGGCTTTTCGCTCTTTAAATAGCCGTCTGGGGGGGATTTCTAAAAATGTCCGGGATTTCCCCCGGTTGGCTATTTATCAACCGAAAAGCGGCTGACAGGGCGGCCGAGTGCCGCTCGCATTGGGGCCTCGGCAGCCAAAGCCCCTTCCCGGCTCCCCTCATTCCCTGCAGCCTTAGCACGCCGCCCGGCAGCGCTCGGGGGCGGGGCTGTGTGCCTGTGAGGGAACGCGGCGGCGGGGCTGGCAGCGGCGGCCAGAGCCCCTCCCCCGCTTCCTCCCTCTTCCACAGCCTCAGCACGCTCCTTGGCAGCGCTCGGGGGGGGGGGGGCACTCCTTGGGGCGCGGAGCCAGACACCTGCTCTAAGCCGAGCGGCACGGTAAGGGGGCCGGGGAGTTGGAGAAGGGGGGCAGTCAGGGGACAGGGAGCGGGGGGGGCGGTTGGATGGGTCTGGGGTTCTGGGGGGCCTGTCGGGGGGCAGGGGTGTGTAGAGGGGTTGGGACAGTCAGGGACAGGGAGTGGGGGGGTTAGCTGGGTCGGGGGCTCTGGGGGGGCTGGCAGGGGGTGGAAGTGGGAGGGAGTGTCCAGGGGGCGGGGCTACCCCCCCAATGGAGTGTCCTCTTTTTTGAATGTTCAGATATGGTAACCCTACCACTGCACCCCTCACAACTCCCTTCATCTACTCTTTCTGGTATTTCTCTCAATGGCTGGATCCTCACAGGACTGCCTGTCTCCAGGGTCGGTAGGTCCTTGGCTAACCTTTTGTACTCCAGAACCTGCTTTCTCTGATTGTTGGCCAGTTCCTCTCAGCAGTTTTTCCATCCTTCAGGCTGCAACAGGTCTGCCATCACTGATAACATGTTTTGGTCCTTCTCCCCATTAATACCTGTGCTGGATTGTTTTGGAACCCCTGTGATGGGGTATTCCTATGTGCCAAAAATGTTAACAAGGAGACTGAACCAGAAGAAACAGTCTTGTGTAACAGTCTCTTAGCTGTTTTCACAGCTGATTCCACCTTACCCTTACTCTGTGGGTCTGCTGGGGAGGTGGTGTGGTGGTCAAACTCCATTTGCATGCAAATTCTGGGAATTCTTCTGAGGCAAACTGGGGTCTGTCATCCGTGAATACAGTGTCTGGAATGTTGTATCTTGCAAAGTAGTCCACTGTAATCAAATACAGTACTGTTGTTCTTTGAAAATAAATAAGTCTGCTCCACCTTTTCCTGTGGTCAGGTGAACAACTTAGGCCTTGGCTACACTTGCGAGTTACAGCGCTGTAAAGGCTCCCCCAGCGCTGTAACTCACTCCCCGTCCACACTGGCAAGGCATTTGCAGCGCTGTATCTCCGTGGTTGCAGCGCTGCATGTACTCCACCTCTCCGAGAGGAATAGCGAGTATTGCACTGCCGCTGCAGTGCTGCGGCGCCAGTGTGGCCACCCAATGCACTGTGAATGGCCTCCAGAATTATTCGGCAGTATCCCACAATGCCTGTTCTAGCCACTCTGGTCATCAGTTCAAACTCTACTGCCCTGGCCTCAGGTAACCAACCATGTGATCCACCCTTTACATTCCCCGGGAATTTTAAAAATCCCCTTCCTGTTTGCTCAGCCCAGCTTGGCGTGGAGTGCTATCAGCGAATCTTTCCAGGTGACCATGCCTCCATGCGCCAAGCGAGCCCCAGCATGGAGCAATGGCGAGTTGCTGGACCTCATCAGTGTTTGGGGGGAGGAAGCTGTCCAGTCCCAGCTGCGCTCCAGCCATAGGAATTATGATACCTTCGGGAAGGTATCAAAGGACATGATGGAAAGGGGCCATGACCGGGACGCCCTGCAGTGCAGGATTAAAGTGAAGGAGCTGCGGACTGCCTACCGCAAAGCCTGCGATGCAAACGGCCGCTCGGGTGCTCCCCCCGCGACCTGCCGATTCTACAAAGAGCTGGATGCGATACTAGGGGTTAACCCCACCTCCACTCCGAGCACCACCATGGACAGTTCAGAGCCGGTGTGGGGGGGGAAAGAGGAAGAGGAGGAGGAGGAAAACGGGAGTGATGGTGGTGGGCCAGATGGAGACACCCCGGAATCCCTGGAGCCATGCAGCCAGGAGCTCTTCTCGAGCCAGGAGGAAGGTAGCCAGTCGCAGCGGCCGGTACTTGGTGGAGGACAAACAGAAGAGCAGGTTCCCGGTAAGCGTTTTTTTTTTCGGGCTCTTTGGGAGAGGACGGTTAGGCATGCATGCCTAAATGCGGAATAGTGCATTGATGTGGTTTATCACATCGCGGTAATCGGCCTCAGTAATCTCCTCGAATGTCTCATCCAGAACGTGTGCAATGCTTGCGCAGGTTTATCGGGAGAGCCACCGTGGTCCTTGTCCCAGCCAGGCTAACGTATCCGCGCCACTGTGCCGCGAGGGGCGAGGGGACCATTTCTGCACACAGGCAAGCTGCATATGGGCCAGGGCGGAAGCCGCATTGCAGTAGAAGACCCTCCCTTGCTTCCCAGGTCACCCTCAGCAGCGAGATATCGTCCAGGACGAACTCCTGTGGAAAATGTTGGGACAGGGTTCAGTGTAGGTGCCCCCTGAAGCTGTTGGCTCTCCCCAAGGCACAGAAACCCAGAGGACAGTGCAGCCCTGAAACAATCAGTCCCCCTTACTCACCATTTTGAGGCTCCCGTGTGCTCTGTTTTGGACGGGAAAATTATGCTATTGTGTAGACCCTGTGTGTTTTCTACTCCTTAAGTGCGGGGGGAATCATTACTCTGTCTGGTATAAACAATGCTGCCTCTGTTAAATGTTGCATTTTGCCTATACAGCTGCATCAACCTTGAGACCTCAGCCGTCCCTCTTATCGCCTGCTCAGAGACTACAAAGACTCAGGAAGAGACCGCGAAAAAGCAAAGAAGACATGCTGCAAGAAGTGATGTGGCAATCTATTAAAGAGAATGAGAAAGCACAGAACTGGAGGGAGAGAGAAAGCAGGATCCGCCAGGAAAACGCAGCGCACCGGCGGCAAAGCACCGCGCACTGGCAGCAAAGCACTGATAGGCTCATAAGCATCCTGGAGCGCCAAGCAGATGCTATCCAGGAGCTGGTAGCCATGCAGAAAGAGGAGCAGTACCGCAAACGCCACACCCCCCTACAGCCCTTGTCCCAAAACTCTTTCCGTTGTGCCCCACTGTCACCTCCAACCCACTTTCCCCAACTTCCGTGTTCTTCACGCCACCTGCTGCCTCCAACACCAGTATCTTCACCACCCAGCCCTGAAAACCATGACCCTTACCCTCTGCACTCAACCCCCATCACCATGAAGTATAGCTGTCCTGAAGTGCAGCACTCACTGCACAGCACACCAGACTGGACATACGCGAATCTGTGATTGTACTGTTCCCCACTCCACCCCCTTGTTTCTTTTCAATAAATGGAGTCTTTGGCTTTGAAAACATTCTTTATTATTGCATAAAGTAAAAGACTCCATAGCCCAGGAAATAAACAGGCACTGCAAGTCTGCTTGTCTGCTTAGCAGACACTGATTCCTAAAGATTGGAACTACTGCACTTAACTCCTGTGCAGGGCACCAGATATCACTGCTGGTTTGCAGCCTCAAATTGCTCCCTCAAGGCATCCCTAATCCTTACAGCCCCGCGCTGGGCCCCTGTAATAGCCCTGCTCTCTGGCTGTGCAAATTCAGCCTCCAGGTGTTGAACCTCGGAGGTCCATGCCTGAGTGAAGCTTTCACCCTTCCCTTCACAAATATTATGGAGGGCACAGCACGCGGATATAACCGCGGGGATGCTGTTTTCGGCCAAGTCCAGCTTCCCATACAGAGATCGCCAGCGGCCCTTTAAACGGCCAAAGGCACACTCCACAGTCATTCGGCACCGGCTCAGCCTGTAGTTGAACCGTTCCTTGCTGCTGTCAAGGCTCCCTGTGTAGGGTTTCATGAGCCACGGCATTAACGGGTAAGCGGGATCTCCAAGGATCACAATGGGCATTTCAACTTCCCCACCGTGATCTTCCGCTCTGGGAAAAAAGTCCCGGCCTGCATCTTCCTGAACAGCCAAGTGTTCCGAAAGATGCGTGCGTCATGCACCTTTCCGGGCCAGCCTGTGTTAATGTCAATGAAACGCCCACGGTGATCCACAAGCGCCTGGAGAACCATAGAGAAATACCCCTCCCGCTTAACGTACTCGGATCCTAGGTGGGGTGGTGCCAGAATAGGAATGTGCGTCCCATCTATCGCCGCTCCACAGTTAGGGAACCCCATTTGTGCAAAGCCATCCACTATTTCCTGCACGTTACCCAGAGTCACGGTTCTTCTGAGTAGGATGCGATTAATGGCCTTGCGAACTTGCATCAACACGATTCCAATGGTCGACTTTCCTACTCCAAACTGGTTTGCGACTGACCGGTAGCTGTCTGGAGTTGCCAGTTCCAGATTGCAATAGCCACCCGCTTCTCCACTGGCAGGGCAGCTCTCAATCTCGTGTCCTTGCGCCGCAGGGTGGGGGCAAGCTCCTCACACAGTCCCATGAAAGTGGCTTTTCTCATCCGAAAGTTCTGCAGCCACTGCTCGTCATCCCAGACTTCCATGACGATGTGATCCCACCACTCGGTGCTTGTTTCCCGAGCCCAAAAGCGGCGTTCCACGGTGCTGAGCATGTCCGTGAATGCCACAAGCAATTTTGTGTCGTATGCATTACGCGGCTCGATAGCATCGTCGGACTCCTCACCCTCACTCTCACTGTCACTTTGGATCTTAAGGAATAGTTCGACAGCCAAACGTGACGTGCTGGCGAGACTCGTCAGCATACGCCTCAGCAGTTCGGACTCCATTTCCCGCAGACAGATCGCGCTGCACAGAAACCGTTGAAAGATGGCGCCAAAGGTGGACGGAAACAAAGGGATTTCTGGGATGCGAAGCGATGCATCACGGGGCATTGGGACAGGACCCAGAATCCCCCGCACCCACACCCCCTTCCCACAACCCACGGCGCCAGAATGGGAAAAGGTGCTCTGTGGGATAGCTGCCCATAATGCACCGCTCCCAATAGTGCTGCAATTGCCGCAAATGTGGCCACGACAGTGTGCTGGGCAGCTGTCAGTGTGGACAGACTGCAGCGCTTTCCCTACTCAGCTGCACAAAATCAGGTTTAACTCACAGCGCTGTACATCTGCAAGTGTAGCCAAGGCCTTATATGGCAACAGAGCCTCTTTCTGCTGGTGATTATCACATGGCTGGCAGGTGTCACATTCTTCTCTCAAGGAGTAGAGTTGTGTAATCTTTCTCGGCCAGTAAACACACTCTGAAGCCTGTCTAAGACAGTTGTCAATGCCCTGGTGTAAGATATGTATTTTTTGCATGGACCCCCGACATAATGAGGTGGTGACAACAGCTCTGTCCTCGCAATAAGATTCCATCCTGCATGATCAGCTCATCTTGAATTTGAAAATATGGTTCTGCTCCTACTGGTACTGTTTTTTGTCTTCTGGCCACCCTGTTAGTATTGCTTTCTTGACTACCTGTAGTTGGGTGTCCTTTTTAGTAGCCTCATTGATTTCTATCAGCTTTGCTGTTGATACTGGGAGATAGTGCAGCATGTTAATGGATTCAATGTCCTGATCCCCTTCCTCCAGCTCACTGATGCTCAGTATATGTGCCCTGTTCAGGGTGTCAACTAACACAAGTAATCATCCTGGACAATATCCGTTTTCTACCTGGTAACACTGGAGATGCATCAATACGCGCTGCAGTCTCTTTGGAGCACTAAGAAGGGGCTTTGCCATGATTGTCTCTAGGGGTTTGTGGTCTGATTGCACTTTTATGGGGTGGCCATAGGTGTACTGATAGAATCACTCCACTCCAAATACCATAGCTGGAAGCTCTTTCTCTATTTGGGCATACCCCTGTTCAGTCTCTGACAAGGCTCTGCTGGCATAAGGGGCCAGCTGCTCCTGCAGAAGAGCTACACCCAGACCTTTCTCTGATGCATCACACTGGAGTATCAGTGGCTCTTCTGGCTGGTAGTACTTCAGGATAGGGGCATCCATTATCAATTGTTTCAGCATGTCAAAAGCTCCTGGGGATCTCACGAGTCCCACTCAACATCCTGCCTTGTGAGTTGACATATGGGTTCTGCTCCTGTTCTGTGAACAGAACTTGGACAGAAAATGTATCACTCCTCTGAAGTGTTGTACCCCTTTCACATCCACCGAAGCTAGCATGTCTCTGACTGCTTTGATCTTGTTGGGAGCTGCTTTCAGTCCCTCTGCCACGAGCAAATGTCCAAAGTATGACACATCAGGCTTTCTGAATCACATTTTTTCTGGGTTGAGTTTTACATTCTCTACCCTGCATCACTGTACAAAAGTTTGTAGTTTTCTGACATGGTCTCATTCAGCTTCTGTAACATTGCTTCTTTCACCTACAATGAGGATATCATCTGCAATTATTTTCATTCCAGGCAGTCCTTCCTGCGCTTGAGTGAGTGTGACGTTCCCCTCTGGTGTTATCTGGAGGGGTGGTCTGCTAGGCCTCTCCAATCCTTGACTCTGGGAGCCAGCCTTACCCTGCTCTGCTGTGAGAACCCTCACTCCTAGGCTGTTCATGCACAGCCTCTGGCATGTAAGCTGCTCCCAGCTACTTGCAAGCGAATGACACTAGCCAATATCTCTGGTCCCAGACACCACCCTGGGAACCTCCATCTTGCAGTGTTCAGTTATACCCACTGGACGCTGCAAGCTTATATACATTCGTCAATTTAACAAAGAAATTGATATATACCATGCTTGTTATCCCCAGGGGAGTCTCTGACACACTGCAAAACAAACGCACTGCTTCAGGTAGAATAAACAAACAGATTTATTAACTATAAAGATAGATTTAAGTGATTATAAGTCAAAACATAACAAGTCAGATTTGGTAAAATGAAATAAAAGCAAAACGCATTCTAAGCTGATCTTAACACTTTCAATGTCCTTAAAAACTTAGATGCTTCTCACCACAGGCTGACTTTTCAGTCAGGCTCTCCCCTTTGATCAGCGTTTCAGTCGCTTGGTGGTGGTGATGTCTGTAGATGGAGGTGGAAGAGAGAGAGCATGGCAAACGTCTCTCCCTTTTATCATGTCCTTTCTTTCCTCCTGGCTTCCCCCCCGCCCCCCGAGTCAGGTGAGCATTACCTCATCGCAGTCCCAAACTGCCCAAAGGAAGGGTCTAACAGATTCTTTTGTTGCTGCCTAAGCCAGTGTCCATTGTTTCTGTGAGGCTGGCTGGGTTTGTCCCATCCAGGCCCTGATGAGGTGTGAACTGCCTCTCTGTTCTTGGAGAGTTTTTGCCTGGGTTTGCTTTAAGCCACGAGGGTACATTTTCAGCCTTATAACTATATACATGAAATTATAACCAATTACTATAACAACCATGCTCAGTGCATTATGAGCCTTCCAAAGACACCCAGCATGACAAGCTTTGCATTGGATACCACACAATCATTTTATAAAGATGAACATAGGGGTGCTGAGTGTTCCCCCGAGGTACGGAGCATCACAGTGAAGCTTCTATAGAACACCTCTGGTGCTGAGTTTATGCCCATTGGCATGCGCAGATATCTGTAGTGACCAGCATGCTGGACTCTGTATCTAGGCTTATGTGCCAAAACCCATTCCTCACATCACAGGCCAGAAAGATTCTGGCTTTGGAAAGTTCTGGCAAGATGTCCTCAACTGAGGGCAGTGGATAGTGGCATCTTTTCAATGCCTGGTTCATTGGGTTTGGTTCTATATAGATTCATAGTTTGCCCCTGATTACTTGTTTACCACTGCCAGGCTACCCAGGCTATAGGGGCCTCTACAGGTGTTGTGATACCCCTGATCTGCAGATTTTTGAGCTCCTTACATACTAGATTTTGTAATGCCACTGGAATATTCCTTTGTGGTAAGCACACAGGTTCCACTCTGGGGTCTACTTCCAATCACAGCTTTCCTTCACAGTTTCCTTTAAAAACATCCCCATATGCTTTTAAAATTGTTTCCTTTGTCTGTGGGACTCCCCCTTGTGTTTCTGGCTGTGCAGCTCTAAAATTCTCATGCTGCACCCTGACTAGATCCATGGTTTGTGTGGCTGTATTCCTCAAAAAGGATCAGAGGTGCTTACTATCCACTGCCACAAACTCCAATTGGTAATCTCTGTTATTTTTTGGACTAAGAGTTCACATTTTCTGATGGGCTGCATTATGCTTTTATTATACCTTAGCTTGTGCCTGCTCTTTGTAATGAGTGTCTTTGAGTCCAATTCACCCTGAGGAATCACACTGCAGGAGGCCCCACAATCCAGCTGAAATTGCACAAGGAATTTCCCTATTAACATTGTTGCATGCATGGAGATTGGTATTGTCCTTTGTTGCTTTCCTGTCCCGACAACCTGATATGCTTTAGACTCAAGGAGAGAGTTATGTTATCCCCACTGTCTGATGTGCCACCCCCTCTGGTACAAGTCTGACTGAATCATTCTGAGAACTTTCTCTGCTCTTGCACATAGTGCTAAAATGGTTCAGCTTGACACATTCCTTGCAATGCTGTCCTAGTGCAGGGGACTTCTCATAGGGCTTTCATCCTTTTTTTTTTTTTTTTTTTTTTTTTTTTTTTTGAGGCTTCCGTTGCATACCTTACATCTAAGCAGTGGAGCAGTTGCTTCTGTAGGTGGTAATCTCAAATGTCTCAGACTAGCCTGTCCCAAATTAGGGAGTCTGTAAAGTCCCCAAAATTGCATGTAGCATCCAATGTGTGTAAGGCAGTAACGCAGGAGTCTATCCCCTTTGGACTTGTCTCTAGTGAAAAACATGTGTTGCTCACAGTTTTGTTCTGCTTTGGGGAGCACTAGGTCCCCAAGGCTCCTAGGGTTGCTGTGAGGCTTGAGGCAGTGTGGTGAGTTTCCGAGGGCTTCAGGGCTTCTCTACTTTGTTTCCCAATAAGGTAAAATAATAGTTTTACTTTCCTGCTGCTGTCATCCTCCTGCATGGCCAGGTCTGTGTACAGCTCAACCTCCTCTCTCCACCAGGTCATTTGCGGGGCTAGGTTTGTGTCTTCAAAATCCAGGGGGCTTCAGACTGAGTTCCATGGCTCATGATGTTTCTGTCACAAAGACAGATGCTGATTGCAGGTTAAGTTGAAAGGTTATTTAACTTTTTGGACTGCTCTGTCCAGGTGGCTGAGTTGCTTTCAGCCTAACTCCCCAGCATTCCCTATTTTCCTTGTGTCCCTGCAATAACACTCCCTCCAGGGAACACAAGTCTTCTGACTCCAGTTCCACTGATCATGATACAACTCCCACAGGTGTGATTGGAGAGTTGTGCCTCACTAGCACTTTGCACAGGTATAAACGAGGACACAAGATGGGAAGCAGTGGGGAATCTCCTTCTACCCTTCCATTTCTCTACAGCGCCACTCTTAAAATGTTGTTTTATTCCCTCATCCTCTGGCCTAATTTGTCTGTTCATAAATCATTATTTCTCTTCTAAATCCTAGAGAAAGCCTTGTGCATATCATGGCAAACTGGACCTAAATTCTGTGACACTCTGGGACAGCAGCCTGGAAATTCGGGGATGGTTTCATTTACGTTTAAAAATGGAGATTTTTAATGAATTGAATATGAGTAAGATGATCAGTACAGTAACCTCTGAGTTATTTATTCTGACTTAAATTCCTTATCCAGAAATGTACTGGAGGCAGTCTGGGACTCTGGAATAAGCACATTTGCTATTATTATTACTGTGAAATATGTACATTATTATGGTAACACCTTTAAGGCCCCAGTTGAGACTGAGGCCTCCTGCTGCTGTACAAATGCAAAAGAGGCATGCCCTCATGGCTTACAATCTAAAGGCACAAACAGATGAAGGGTAAAGAATATAACCTGCAAGCAAATGAATGCAGGAAATAACACTGGTCTACAATTTTTGAGAAGTCGTCTGCTTCAGAGATAAAATGTGCTATTTATTATGTATTTTGATGTGCTAAATTCAAATATGACAATTAAAACAACTGGCTACTGTTTCTAAGATATTTAAGTTTTTACATTTTATGTCTATGTATATTGTGTAGATAGTAGAGTTTTAATCATAAATTGTAAACCTAGGTCTTTTCATGTGTTTATGGTTGCTTTACATGATAATATTTCACCTGTCCTGTTTATGTAACACTTTAAAAATCAGCAAAAGGGTTATACAAATAAAATTTATTATGAAACAAAAGGCAAAAAATTATTATGTACATAGTTTAGTCCTATTCACTGTCTACTCGGCGCTTCTTGGCTTGTCTCTTGTATTCATTAAATGGAGCATCTCTTGTCACTGTCCAGCAATAGTCTGCAAGCATTGATGGGCTCCATTTGCCCTGATAGCGTTTCTCCATTGTTGCAATGTCCTGGTGAAATCGCTCGCCGTGCTCGTCGCTCACTGCTCCGCAGTTCTGTGGGAAAAAATCTAGATGAGAGTGCAAAAAATGTATCTTTAGCGACATGTTGCAACCAAGGCTTTTGTATGCCTTGAGGAGGTTTTCCACCAACAACCTGTAGTTGTCTGCCTTGTTGTTTCCGAGAAAATTTATTGCCACTAACTGGAAGGCTTTCCATGGTCAAATGCATCATCTCGAAGAAGTTCACAAATCTGAGGACCAACAAAGACACCTTCCTTTATCTTAGCTTCGCTTAACCTTGGAAATTTTCCACGGAGGTACTTGAAAGCTGCTTGTGTTTTGTCAATGGCCTTGACAAAGTTCTTCGTCAGACCCAGCTTGATGTGTAAGGGTGGTAACAAAATCTTCCTTGATTCAACAAGTGGTGGATGCTGAACACTTTTCCTCCCAGGCTCCAATGACTGTCGGAGTGGCCAATCTTTCTTGATGTAGTGGGAATCTCTTGCACGACTATCCCATTCACAGAGAAAACAGCAGTACTTTGTGTATCCAGTCTGCAGACCAAGCAAGAGAGCAACAACCTTCAAATCGCCACAAAGCTGCCACTGATGTTGGTCATAGTTTATGCACCTCAAAAGTTGTTTCATGTTGTCATAGGTTTCCTTCATATGGACTGCATGACCAACTGGAATTGATGGCAAAACATTGCCATTATGCAGTAAAACAGCTTTAAGACTCATCTTCGATGAATCAATGAACAGTCTCCACTCATCTGGATCGTGAACGATGTTGAGGGCTGCCATCACACCATCGATGTTGTTGCAGGCTACAAGATCACCTTCCATGAAGAAGAATGGGACAAGATCCTTTTGACGGTCACGGAACATGGAAACCCTAACATCACCTGCCAGGAGATTCCACTGCTGTAGTCTGGAGCCCAACAGCTCTGCCTTACTCTTGGGTAGTTCCAAATCCCTGACAAGGTCATTCAGTTCACCTTGTGTTATGAGGTGTGGTTCAGAGGAGGAGGATGGGAGAAAATGTGGGTCCTGTGACATTGATGGTTCAGGACCATAAGTTTCATGCTCTTCCTCTTCCTCGTCTGACTCAAGTGAGAATGATTCTGGTGCATCAGGAACCGGCAGTCCTTCTCCGTGGGGTACTGGGCGTCTAGCTGATGGAATGTTTGGATAATGCACAGTCCACTTTTTCTTCTTTGACACACCTTTCCCAACTGGAGGCACCATGCAGAAGTAACAATTGCTGGTATGATCTGTTGGCTCTCTCCAAATCATTGGCACTGCAAAAGGCATAGATTTCCTTTTCCTGTTCAACCACTGGCGAAGATTTGTTGCACAAGTGTTGCAGCATATGTGTGGGGCCCACCTCTTGTCCTGATCTCCAATTTTGCAGCCAAAATAAAGGTGATAGGCGGCTTTCTTAACCATAGTGGTTATACTGCGCTTTTGTGATGCAAAAGTCACTTCACCACAAACATAGCAGAAGTTATCTGCACTGTTCACACAAGTATGAGGCATCTCTGCTCACTTTGGCTAAACAGAAATGTGTCCCTTTGCAAAATCAAACACTGACAAATAAGAGAGCACGACGCTGTATGATTTCTAGAGCTGATATAGGGCAATTTGTTCAGCAGAGTGATGTAAGCTTCGTTATGATTGCATCATCCATGACTTCTAGGAATAACATGATGCAATTCATATCATGTATGACGCAATTCCAGCTTCTGATTGCATCATTCATTGTTCTGCCTAAAAAGCAAGTACTGTCCAAACCCAGTCATAGATTTATTCATAGATCCAGTCAAAGATGTATTTTAGTCATTTCTGGTTTAAATTGAGATCCCTTCCCTTTATAACTCACTTATCCTCCGCCATTCCCAAGTCAAGGGTCGTATATACTGACCCAATAGCATATCTTGAAAACTAGAGCCAATCAACAATTGTAAGCATCATTTTCGTTCTCAGTGACCCAGAATTAATAAAGTTTGACTACATTTATTTCAGAAGCATTTTGGCTGTAGAGCAGTGTAATTGGCACAGCTTTGTTAGTTACTTGTATTGCAGTTATTTGGGTTCTTTTTAATTCAGTGTAAAGATGGGGAAGATGGAAGTAGGAAACATGGTTTAAAAGCAAGCGTTTTTTAATGATTGTCACCTGCCTAGCCATCAGCAGCAGGCTGCCTTTTGTAGGCATCATCGTTTTATAGACTTTAAGACCAGAAAGGACCATTGCATCATCTACTTTGACCTCCTGTGTATCACAGGCCACTAAATTTCATCCAGATACCCCTATACTGAACCCAAAGACTTTAGTTAGACCAAAGCATTTCAGCCCTGAGGAGACAAAACTGTGTGCCACAGGCAGAGGACAGGAGAAATCAAGATGCCACTAATGCCCGAGGCCCTGCAAGGGCAAGAAATTGATTAGGTGAGATATGCTCAGATGACCCAGCAGGTGAACTATGCCCATGTGCCAGCAGAAAGCGAAAAACCCAAAAGGTGTCCGTCATTCTGGCAGGGGGTGTTGGTGGGGACATTACTTCACATCTCCAGTTCTGGTGATCAGTTTGACCCTGAGCATTTAAGCAAAACAGATCAGCAAGGCATCTAAGAAAAAGGATTCTCTGTACCATCTCAGAGCACCAGCCCACCCCATCCAGGTGTCCTGCCACCAACTGTGGCCAACCTCTGATGCCTCAGAGGACAGCAAAACCCCTTTCTCCCAAACCCCAGAATACATATAGCCAGTTATGCACTGTGGGCAAAAAAATCCTTCCAAGCCCCTGAAGGTACCCAACTGAACCATAAGATATGATTATATCCAGAATCTTAATTCAGAGCTGCAAGTGTTATGAGCATGGTGAAGACAGTGCAGGTAGTCCCATAGGTGCTGACTCCAGGGGTGCTCCAGGGCTGAAACACCCACAGGGAAAAAATAGTGGGTGCTCAGCACCCACCGGCAGCCCTGTGGATCAGCGCATCTCCCTCCCCCCCAGCCCTCCTGCCTGCTGGCGACCCCACCGATCAGCTCCTCCCCATCCCTCCCTGTACTTCCCACCCACCGCATTCAGCTGTTCAGTGGCGTTCAGGAGGCGGTGGGGGCGGAACAGGGAGGGAAGAGGCGGGGCGGCAACGGGGCCTGGGGCAGTGTGTGTGTGTGGGGGGCTAGAGCATCTCCCGAGAAAAGAGCAAGTCGGTGCCTGTGGATAGTCCTGTATTCCCCAAGGCCAATGAAGAAAGAGGGTGAACAGGGGAATTCATAGTCCAAAGATTCCAAGGCCAGAAGGGACCACCACGACCATCCAGCCCAAACCCAGCACCCCAACAGGCTGCAGAATTTCTCCCAGAAGCTGGAATAAAGCCTTTTAAAAAGCGATCTAATCTTGTCTCAAAGACTCCCCAGGCAACGGTGAGTTCACCACCTCCCTTGCTAAAATGTTCCACTGTTTAATTACCTTCACAACTAGGATATTGCATCTTATTTCAAGGTTGAATTTACCTAACTTTAACTTCCAGCCATTGGATCTTGTTATGCTTTTGTCAGAAGGGTTGAAAAGCCCGCACTCTCAGATATCTTCTTCACGTGTAAGGGTCTATACGCAGTAATCAAGACACCTCCCAACCTTCTCTTTGATAAGCTAAATAAGTTGAGCACCTTAAGCCTCACTTCATAAGGCATGTTTTTCAGCCCTGGATCATTCTTGTGTCTCTTGAACGCTCTGCAGTATTTCCACCTTCTTCTTGAAGTGCAGACACCAGAACTGGACAAAGTATTCTAGTAGCAGTCTTACCCATGCCATGTACAGAGGCAAGATCACTACTTCTACTTGATATTCCCCTTTTCACATACCCAAGGATTGATCGCATTAGCCCTTTTTGCCTCAGTATTGCACTGATGGCTCTGCGATGACCCCTAAATCCTAATCTGAGTCACTGCTTTCCACCACAGAGGCTCCCATCCTGTAGGTATAACCTGTGTTCTTGGCTCCCAGAGGTATTACCTTGCATTTTCAAGTATTAAAATGCATTTTGTTGGATTGCGACCATTTAACCAGGCAATTCAGATCCCTCTAACAGTCTCCTGTCCCCTCATTATTTACTGTCACCCCAAACTTGGTGTCATCTGCAAACTTTATCAGCAAAGATTTATGTCATCATCTAGATCACGGCAGAGGTGAGTCTTAAGGAGGGGATTTGAAGGAGGATAAGGTTTTGCCAGAAAATTGTTCTACAATGATGAGCAGTGAAACAGTTAACAATAGCGACATTAAAAACTATCATCTTTAGGCTGAGGTGAACAGGAAAGTTCACTTCTATCAGAACTCTTGTTTCAGAATGATTGCAAGTTCATGCAGACATCACTGTTTTTGTTAATTCAGGTCATGCTTCCAAGGTTTTTCTCCACAATCATAATGGCTACAAGCATAATTGTTTTTAAATGAAAGCTTAGGGCCTGGAGCACAATTCTACATCAAGGGTAAGTGCCTTAATTAGAGATATAATGTGGTCTAGGATAATGTACATTCGCATTGGACTCAGGACTACTGAGTTCTCTTTCTGATTCTGCTGCTGACTCACCGTGTGTGACCCTGAGCCAAATCACCTTCATTGTCTGTGGCATCAGTGTTCCCATCTGTAAATGGGGAATAATAATACTGATCCACCCATATCAAGAGGAATTCCAGTGTATCAGATTATCACCACAACCTGGTGACATTTTCATTGAGGAGTGCAGGCATGTATTTACCTAGTTTTATACGTCCGAGGCCTCATTTCCATCTCTTGCCAGTTTTATACCAGCACAGCAAGTGGAGTTACTCTTGCTTGACACCAAAGGGCGAGTTGAATGTAGACACCTCTTTCAAACACAGTATCACACATGCCATGTTACTTGATCCCTCTGATCTGGGCAATAATATCTTATGATATGATATATAACAGTAACACTGCTGTGATTACAGGGTGAAGAGTTTCTTTACAACAAGGGCTACAATTTACTTTCAATGAAAGCTGAGGATCTGTAGGAAATGACACCTTCTGCAGGGAATCCTCAAGGAGGCCGAAACAAGCAGAATTGGATTTTTCCTGCCTGTGAATTCCACTCCCCCTGCTAATAACTCTCACTTTCCTGTATTACATCTTGTTTTGTGGTCAGTAAAACAAAAAGACATTCACTGTTCTCTTGAAACCCCAGATAATTATAATTCCAACTGCCCGATTCTCCCTGTTGTGGACTCTGAAAGGAATTCCTCTCTGCACCAGTCCTGAACCCAGCACATAAACTATGCCTGGTGGCCTATGCCTCCTCTGTCCCGGGACTGCAGGCGCCAACTGGATCAGGACCTGGGGGGCAGATTAGAGCAGACTTGAGGACTGTTCAAACTTATGTTTTAGCTGCAAAGGTCCTTATGCTGTTGGGTCACTGTGGAATAGCTAGGGCAAAGGAACATCCTGGCCATGCCCTCTCTTTCCTCCACACAACCCCTTGGAAGGAACCCTGGTGGACCAGTCTGTAATCCACGCTGGTCCCACGGCCTGCTGGGGATATTAGCTGGTGGCTCCTTCATGGACCTGTGAGCATAGACATGTACCTGCTGTGGTTCATGAATTCCTCTTACACCAGTCCCTTTTGAGATGCATGGGAGATCCTGGTGCACATATAAGTAGGGTGCATCAGGTTGCAGCCCCTCTTTTGGCTCCTCCAGAATCTCTTATTGAGGGTCTGGCTGGACCTCTCCCTGCACCTCCTGATCCACTCACACTCCATCCGTGGCCCCACCAACTTGCAAGACTTCCTCGTCAACCTCCTCCTGGCACTGGCCAAGATGGCCATTCATCACAATGGGAGGAGGAAGCTGGATTGGGGGTTGGTGCTCTACGACTGTGGGGCCTATTTCTGCTCCCTTGTCCAGTTATATGTTCAGGCAGAATTCCTCTGGGCAGTGTCGACTGACTCCCTGGATGCCTTTGAGGAGCAGTGGGCGATGTTGGGGGTTCTCTGCTCGATATCCCGGATTGGATCCCTGATTCCTTACCTCTGACCTCACTCCTGCTCCTGTTTCTTTCATTTGTTGTCCCCCATATTCAAGTGAAGCCTGGGTCAGTGGTTCCTCCCCCTCAATTGATGGGGAGGGCCTTTAGTTTTGGGCAGGCCTACAAGGCTCAGGCTCAGCCAGCCTAAAATGGCCTTCACACACTCAGCAGTTGCAGTGATAATCACCCTTGATCTGTTCTCAAGCGCTACCAGCTCTCCGTGATGTGAGAGAGTAGTGGGGAACCTAACGGTTAGTGCAGATGGTGCCGTCTCTTACACTGCAGCACTGCCCCACAGCAGATCTAAGGCTCAGCAGCTGGCTATCAGTGATTTCAGCTCTAGTGATCACTGAACGAAAGGATGATGCTCAATTGAGCCTAATCAGTCTAAACGGTGGAAAGAGAAGGGTCAAGTTCTGCCTAGGACTCCTTAGGCACAACCCACACCACCAAGTAGGAACACCTCTCTCTCCCCTCCCCCTTTCACTGGGATTTGGCATCCCTACACCCTGCGTAGCAAGGTTAGGCTAAGGACCGTTCTGCTGTCCTTCGCTCATACAATCAGGATGACAACACTAAAGTGAATTGTAATCCAACACCATCCAAAATTGATCACTTTGGCAGAGCAGCTCCCTCTGCTGAATACTGAGGCAGAGTAGGTGTGTTTATGCAAATATGGTCTGTTCCTGAAGTCCTTTCCCCCAGCTCATCACTAGATGTCAGGGGAGAGCTCATTCAGACCCTGCTTACACTCCTATGCATATTATTATGGGTTGTGTTAGAGCTTGTTGAAGCTCTAACACAGAGGTGGGCAAACTACGGCCCGTGGGACCATCCTGCCTGGCCCCTGAGCTCCCGGCCAGGGAGGCTAGCCTTCGGCCCCTCCCCCACTGTTCCCCCTCCCCTGTAGCCACGCTGCCGCACGAGCAGCGCTCTGGGCGGCGGGGTTGTGCGCTCCTGCAGGGCAGCGCGTCAGCCAGACGTGCTGCTCTGAGTGGCATGGTAAGGGGGCTGGGGCCGGGGGGTTGGAAAAGGGTGGAAGTTCGGGGGGAGGGTTGGATAAGCATGGGAGTCCTGGGGGGCCTGTCAGAGGGTGGGGTGTGTGGATAGGGGACAGGGAACTGTGGGGGTTGGATAGGCGTGGGGTCCCGGGGGGCTTGTCAGGGGGTGGGGATGTGGATAAGGGTCAGGGGGGCAGTCAGAGGACTGGGAGCGGGGGGTTGGATAGGGGGTGGAGTCCCGGGGGGCAGTTAGAAGTGGGGGGTCCTGGGAGGGGACGGTTAGGGGACAAGGAGCAGGGGGGGTTGGATGGGTCAGGTGTTCTGAGGGGGGCGGGAAGTGGGAGGGGCGGATAGGAGGCAGGGGCCAGGTTATTGGGGACTGCTGCCCTCCATACAGTTTTGCAACCCCAATGTGGCCCTCAGGCCAAAAAGTTTGCCCACCCCCTGCTCTAACAGCTTCCTCCCATTCAGGTGTAACAGCTGCCTCTCATTTAGGATAAGCAACTGACCCCTTTATGGCAGCACGTAGCTGAAACAATGGGAACACCACTCAAACCTGACCTTATGAGTAGAAGCTGAACACGTGGACCAAGTGGTTTCCCTGGGGACTGACAGAGCAAATGCAGGGTCTGGGGCATTGACTGATGGAGCTTGTGAGTCTATGGGTATGTCTACACTACAGGATTACTCCGAATTTACAGAATTCGATTTTTGGCAACCGATTGTATAAAGTCGAGTGTATGCGGCCACACTAAGCACATTAATTTGGCGGTGTGCATCCGTGTACCGAGGCTAGCGTCGACTTCCGGAGCGTTGCACTGTGGGTAGCTATCCCATAGCTATCCCATAGTTCCCGCAGTCTCCTCCGCCCATTGGAATTCTGGGTTGAGATCCCAATGCCTGATGGGACCAAAAACATTGTCGCGGGTGGTTCTGGGTACATCCTCCCCCTCCCTCCGGGAAAGCAATGGCAGACAACCATTTCGCGCCTTTTTTCCTGGGTGAACAGTGCAGACGCCATACCACGGCAAGCATGGGGCCCGCTCAGCTCAAGACAGCAGTCATGAACATTGTAAACACCTTGCGTGTTATCGTGCAGTTTATGCTGAACCAGAACCTGCAAAACTAGGCGAGGAGGAGTCGGCTACGGCAGTGAAGCGACAAGAGTGATGAGGACATGGATACAGAATTCTATCAAACCACGGGCCCCGGCACTTTGGAGATCATGCTGTTAATGGGGCAGGTTATAGCTGTGGAATGCCGATTCTGGGCCCGGGAAACAAGCACAGACTGGTGGGACCGCATAGTGTTGCAGGTGTGGGACGATTCCCAGTGGCTGCGAAACTTTCGCATACATAAGGGCACTTTCATGGAACTTTGTGACTTGCTTTCCCCTGCCCTGAATACCAAGATGAGAGCAGCCCTCATAGTTGAGAAGCGAGTGGCGATAGCCCTGTGGAAGCTTGCAACGCCAGACAGCTACCGGTCAGTCGGGAATCAATTTGGAGTGGGCAAATCTACTGTGGGGGCTGCTGTGATCCAAGTAGCCAATGCAATCAAAGAGCTGCTGCTATCAAGGGTAGTGACTCTGGGAAATGTGCAGGTCATAGTGGATGGCTTTGCTGCAATGGGATTCCCTAACTGTGGTGGGGCGATAGATGGAACCCATATCCCTATCTTGGCACCGGAGCACCAGGGCACCCAGTACATAAACCGCAAAGGGTACTTTTCAATGGTGCTGCAAGCACTGGTGGATCACAAGGGACGTTTCACCAACATCAGTGTGGGATGGCCGGGAAGGGTTCATGATGCTCGCGTCTTCAGGAACACTAATCTGTTTAAACGGCTGCAGCAAGGGATTTACTTCCCAGACCAGAAAATAACCGTTGGGGATGTTGAAATGCCTATAGTTATCCAGCCTACCCCTTAATGCCATGGCTCATGAAGCCATACGCAGGCAGCCTGGACTGTAGTCAGGAGCTGTTCAACTACAGGCTGAGCAAGTGCAGAATGATGGTAGAATGTGCATTTGGACGTTTAAAGGGTCGCTGACTCGCTCAGACCTCAGCCAAACCAATATTCCCATTGTTATTGCTGCTTGCTGTGTGCTCCACAATCTCTGTGGGAGTAAGGGGGAGACCTTTATGGTGAGGTGGGAGGCTGAGGCAAATCGCCTGGCCGCTGATTACGCGCAGCCAGACACCAGGGCGATTAGAAGAGCACACCAGGAAGTGCTGCACATCAGAGAAGCTTTGAAAACCCCAGTTTCGTGACTGGCCAGGCTACAGTGTGAAAGTTCTGTTTGTTTCTCCTTGATGAAAACCCGCCCCCTTGATGGACTCATTCCCTGTAAGCAAACCACCCTCCCCCCTTCGATCACAGCTTGCTTTCAAAGGAAATAAAGTCACTATCATTTAAAAATCATGCATTCTTTATTAATTGATTATAAACATAGGGAGAGAACTGACAAGGTAGCCCGGGTGGGGTTTGGGAGGAGGATAGGAGGGAAGGAAAAGGCCACTTCAAAAGTTCAAAATAATGACAGCCTTTTGCTTGGGCTGTCCACTGGGGTGGAGTGGGTGGGTGCACGGAGCCACCCCCCCCCCGCGTTCTTACACGTCTGGGTGAGGGGGATATGGAACATGGTGAGGGGGGAGGGCGGTTATACAGGGGCTGCAGCGGCACTCTGTGATCCTGCTGCCGTTCCTGAAGCTCCACCAGACGCCGGAGCATGTCCGTTTGATCACACAGCAGCCCCAGCGTTGCAGCCTGCCACCTCTCATCTCAAGTGTCCCTCATGGCCTCACGTTCACTGGCATCTTTCCTGTACTTTGATACTGTGTCCTTCCACTCATTCAGATGAGCTCTTTCGTCGCGGGTCGATTGCATGATTTCAGAAAACATGTCTTCTTGCGTGCGTTTTTTTTGCCGCCTTATCTGAGAGAGCCTTCGGGACGGAGGAGGGAGGCTTGAAAAATTTGCAGCTGCGGGAGGGAGGGAAAAAAGGGAGAGAAGTATTTAAAAAGATACATTTTACAGAACAATGCTTATACTCTTTCACGGTGAACAACACTATTCACATTACATAGCACATGTGATTTCGGTACAAGGTCACATTTTGCATCTTATATTGAGTGCCTGCAGCTTTGGTGTTAGAGATCACAGACGCAGGGCCGGGCAACAGAATTCGGCTTGCATGCGGCCATGGTAAGCCATTGTCTTTCGGCTTCTGCAACCTTCATAAAAGCAGCGCCCTCCTTTCCCATACCAAGCAAACCCCATTGAGTGCTGCGGTTTTCCTGTTAACGTGCAGCAGCAGAAACCAAACTAACCCCCCCCCCATCCAATTCTCTGGGATGATCTTGACCCCTCCCCCCACCACTTTGCTGATATCAGGGAAGATCCCTGCAGAAAGCAAACTAACCCCCCCCCATCCAATTCTTTGGGATGATCTCTTTACCCCTCCCCCCCCACCGTGTGGCTGGTATCAGGGAAGATCCCTGCCAGCCAAACACGAAAAGCTCAGCGCCAATGATTCCACCCCCACCCCCCGCTTGGCTAACTGCAGGGAAGGATTTCTTTTCAGCCACAGGCAAACAGCCCAGTAGGAACGGCCACCTCTGTCCACTTAATTAAATTCCTGTATTTCAACTAGGTTACCGTGAACGATATCACTCTCCTGAGGATAACACAGCGAGATAAAGAACGGATGTTGCTTGAATGCCAGCAAACACCGGGACCATACGCTGCCAGGCTTTGTCATGCAATGATACCAGATTTCTTGCTACTAGCATGGCGTGGTCAAGTGTCCTACCAAGGAGGACGGAATAAGGCTGCACTGCCCAGAAACCTTCTGCAAAGGCTTTTGGAGTACCTCCAGGAGAGCTTCATGGAAATGTCCCTGGAGGATTTCCGCTCCATCCCCAGACACGTTAACAGACTTTTCCAGTAGCTGTACTGGCTGCGAATGCATCCCAAGTCCTCAGGGCAAATTAATCATTAAAAAACGCTTGCTTTTAAACCATGTTTTATATTTACAAAGGTACACTCACCAGAGGTCCCTACCATGGCCTCATTGTCTGGGATAATGCCTTGGGAGGGTTGGGAGGGTACTTCAGTCAGGCTGAGAAAAAGATCCTGACTGTTGGGGAGAACGGAGTGCTGTGTGCTCTCCACAAGCTCAACGTCCTCCTCCTCCTCCTCATCTTCCCCGTCCGCAGACTCCTCAGGCATGGCTGAGAATATCCCCTCCTTGGAATCCACGGTCAGAGGTGGGGTAGTGGTGGCGGCCCCCCCTAGAATTGCATGCAGCTCAGTGTAGAAGCGGCATGTCTGCGGCTCTGACCCGGAGCGACCGTTTGCCTCCTTTGTTTTTTGATAAGCTTGTCTGAGCTCCTTAACTTTCACGCGGCATTGATGTGAGTCCCTATTGTGGCCTCTCTCCATCATGCCCTTGGAGATTTTTTCAAATGTTTTGGCATTTCGTCTTTTGGAACGAAGTTCTGCTAGCACGGAATCCTCTCCCCATATAGCGATCAAATCCAGTACCTCCCGTACGGTTCATGCTGGTGCTCTTTTTCAATTCTCGGACTGCATGGTTACCTGTGCTGATGAGTTCTGCGTGGTCACCTGTGCTCTCCACGCTGGGCAAACAGGAAATGAAATTCAAAAGTTCGCGGGGCTTTTCCTGTCTACCTGGCCAGGGCATCCGAGTTCAGATTGCTGTCCAGAGCAGTCACAATGGTGCACAGTGGGATAGCTCCCGGAGGCCAATACCGTTGAATTGCGTCCACACTAACCCTAATTTGAAATGGCAATGTCAATTTCGGCACTACTCCCCTCGTCGGGGAGGAGTACAGAAATAGATTTTAAGAGCCCTTTATGTCGAAGTAAATGGCTTCGTTGTGTGGATGGGTGCAGGGTTAATTCGATTTAACACTGCTAAATTCGACCTAAACTCATAGTGTAGACCAGGCCTATGTGTGAGAACAGCAGTGAGAAACACCAGCGAGAAGCTGAGAAAGAAGCAACATAAAGCTAAGGATACAGTCACAGGAGCACTGGTAACATGACCCTGAAAAATAGTTGAGAGCGCTCTTTTGGGCTAAGCGCTAGCTGGAAAGGGGCTTGGAACTGTGAGCTAAGAAACTGTCTCCTGTTATTTGAGTCCCTGTGTTTAAAAACAAACAAACAAAAAAACCCAACCAAAACAGGCTTTTGTACATTCTTTGTAAATAAACATCAAAGAAATATCTGACTCATCATCCATTTCTGCTCCTAACTGTACCCCACAGGACCACAAAAGCTGGCTAACTGCTTGGGTCAAAAAGGGGTAACACTGTACTGTCAGGATGTTTGAGTCACCTGGACCCTTTGCCCCAAGCTCCCATTAAACCAGAAGCAAGATCCATTGTTTCCCAGCCATTTTCGCTTGAATGACTGAACCAGAATCCCTCTCCACACATCCCCCAAATAGCGAGGAAGTTTGGATTTGGGATCTGCAGCTGGGTCAGAACTTCATGGCTCCACCCCAGACCAAACCGCTGAGCCGGTCACCATTTCCCACTGTGAATGCTGGTTTAGAAACCTGCGATGACTGGAAAGAAAAGTTAACTTGACTGCTTAAAAAAAAATTAACTGGCTCCACTGCAGTGTGCTAGGGAGATGGCAGGCATTTTAAAAGCGCCTGAGCTCAGCTGCAGTGGCATGGGGGGAAGGAGGAGAGAAACAATGCTAGCGTGGCTATTTAAGCACCAGGCGCAGGGCTATCTTCACAGCCAACGGTCTGTCTTTCTCATTTTCATGCAGCTGCCTGAGAAATTAAACGCCTGTGTGTGTGTGTCTATCCATCTATAAAATGCAGAACTTCAGCAGAGCCTGAAATTAAGTTTGTGCAAGGGACTGTGGACGTCCCAGGGGGGCTTCACTGTCCCCCTCCCTCCAAGTGTAATTTCACCTCGAACTTGACACCAGAATGAGAAAAGCACCTCACACCATGTAATGAGATTCATTCTTTTTCACTTTCTCTCTCTTTCTCCCCTATGGGACCTATACCAGGCCTTGTTCCCCCGTGAAAAGCAGCACCGTGGTTGTCTGCCTTAATCCCAGGGGCGCCTAATTAATGCAGAGGCCAGGTCTGGCTCCTTAGTTAAAGGCGAGGTGGTAACTACCTCCCTTAGAGGTGTGTTCTCAGGGGATGGCCCTTGTTGCCATGCTGTCATGAGAAGGGGGTTCTGTCCGTTGGCTTTTATGAGTGAGTTATGTACTTGAGGACTTCAAAAAAACTACCCCTAGGAGGATTGCTGGTATCTAGTTTGGTTTGCTGCTCCACACAGGTGGTGTCCTTTGCAGTGAATTCTGAGTTCTGTTGGGACAGGATAGGAGGGCCATTGGTGCAGCGAGATGCAAATGGCACTGCCAGTGGGCTCGGGGTGGGGGGGGTGGGGTGGGCAGCTGATGCTCCCCTATAGGGATAGTGTCAGGGAGAGTGGAGGGCAGCTTTAATCCCTTCACTGTAAAAGCCCTCAGCTGCCTGAGCCACGCGGTGCAATCCTCCTTTGGGGATCTTGTTTGTGGGCTGCATGCTCCACAGTGCGAAGGAGGTTTTGGCTGCCTTACACTGCTGCAATCTCCTTTTGGGGAGGATTTTCCACTTCACCAGGGTATTTGCTGGCTTCTGGCAATACAGACCCTAGAGCAGGGGTGGCCAAACTGCGAGCTGCATGTGGCTCTTTTATAGTTAAAGTGCGGCTCACAGAGCCCCCTACGTCCCCACTCTATTCTCCACCTACCAGACTGGGGTCGGGGGGAGCTCAGGGCTTCTGCCCTGTGGCAGTGTGGTGGCGCTAAGAGCTTCAGCCCTGCAGGGAGGGGGGTCTCAGGGCTTCAGCCCCGCGGGAGGCACTTGCTGGGGCTTGGGGCTTCAGCAGGAGCGGGCTGAAGTCCTGAGCCCTGGCAAGTGAGCCCGGCTCTCGAACTTCTGAAGCTTATCATATATGGCTCAGAGGGTCAGTAAGTTTGGCCATTCTGGCGCTATAGTCATAGCTGGCAAGTCCCATGTTGCTTCTTATGTGACCTGTCTGCAGATGTGAACATGTGACATAACTAAGTGGGCCTTTGCCTGGGGGGGCAGCTCCAGCTCCCAGGCCTCCAACTCCACGGATTCTTCACTACCCCTCTCTCCCTTCCAGGCTTGGCATTGCAGGGATGGAGAAGGGAAGGGGAAAGTGGAGCCCCCCTGAGTTGCTGGGCTCTTTCTGCTCCCTCTTCCCCAATCCTGTGAGAATGGTGCCTCTGCTCCCTCTGCTCCTCAAAACTCCTCTCGCTCCTGAGGGGAGAGGTGAGAACATTGCCTGCCTCCTGCAGCAGCCCTGATTGGCTGCTCTTCTCCAGGAGGCAGGGCAGTGGGGAAGGCAGCCAATCAGAGGGGACTTCTGACCCCGCCCTCCCAGGCAGGGCTGAAGTTCTCCCATGATGGCAGGCACTTCTGGATTCATCTTGAGACTGGCTGCAGCAGTGGCCAAAATCGTGTTACTCCTGATGAACTCCTAGGAGTGGGCAACACTGTTATCAGTGATTATACCATTGGTTCAGGAAGCCCTCACCTTTCTGTTAAAGTAGAGCCCACATGCCATGTATTAATACAGAGCTTGTCTATGTGACTGTGCCCCCACCCACCTTTGATTGTGTGGAGCATCTCCTATTCATCATCAGGTGGACTCATCTGCTCTCCCATTCACCATCACTCAGCCCTCATCTTCCCACCCATTCCTGATCACACAGCCCCCACTTCCCACAGGTGAAGGTGTTTGGGGCTCAGCGAGGGGGGGGGGTCTAGGTACAGGGGAGGTGGGGTTCATTTGGGTGAGGATACAGGTGGAGGTGGTTGGGGCTCAGTGGGGAGGGTGTCTGGGGGGGCTCATTGGGGTGGTACAGATGCAGGAGAGGTGGGGCTTGTCAGGGTGAGGGTTCGACAGGCCTGCTTAACAGGAAGGCCCAGCTTCTGCCAATGTGATGCCGCATGCTGGGCTCCAGCTTCCCCCCTGCCTCCGCTTCCCCCATCCCCTTCTCTTCCCCAGCCCATGCCCCTTCCCCTTCCCCTTCCCCACTGCTCCATCTCCTCCCCAGGCTTGGGGGGCAGGGGGAAAACTGCCAGCACGAGCTGGCGGAGCGGAGCAGGTTGGGGCTGGGTTGCTCTACTTCCTGCCACCCAGTGATTGCAGGGCGGGCCCGACCCCACACTCACGGGGCAGCGGGAAGTGGAGTGACCCAGACCCAGCCCGCTCCTCTCTGCTCCCCTGGCTCCTGGACTTGGGGGGAGGGGGGAACTTAGGGTTACCATACGTCCGGCTTTTCCTGGACATGTCCGGCTTTTTGGGCCTCAAATCCCCGTCTGGGAGGAATTCCCAAAAAGCCGGACATGTCCGGGAAAATAGGGAGGAGGAGGGAGGGCCCGGCGGTGCTCGGCCGGGGGCCGGGGCTGCTGGGGCCGGGGCCGGCGGTGCGGGGCCGGGGGTGCTCGGCCGGGGGCCGGCGGTGCTCGGCCGGGGGCTGGGGCCGGGGGTGCTCGGCCAGGGGCCGGGCCGGGGCCAGCAGTGCTCGGCCGGGGGCTGGGGCCGGCGGTGCTCGGCCGGGAGGCGGGGGTGCTCGGCCGGGGCCGGTGATGCGGGACCGGGGGCCGGGCCGGGGGCCGGGGCCGGCGGTGCTCGGCCGGGGGCCAGCGCCCCAGGGCCCGAGCCGAGCCGGGCGGGAGACGCCGGGGCCAGAGCCTCTTGGCCTGGGCCGGCCGGCTGCCAGAGGGAGCCGCTCGGCTGGACTGGGCCGCCCCGCCCCAGCTTACCTGCTGCCTCCCTGTTTCAGGCTTCCCACGAACATTTGATTCGCGGGAAGCAGGGGAGGGGGAGGAGCAGGGGGCGGAGCGTTCAGGGGAGGGGCAGAGTTAGGGCGGGGACTTTGGGGAAGGTGCGGGGGTGGGGTGGGGAAGGGGCGGAGTTGGGGCGCGGCCGGGTCCCCGTGGAGTGTCCTCCTTTTTTAAAATTAAAATATGGTAACCCTAGGGGAACTGCCCCCCAGCACTCACCGGCAGCGTGGCTGGGAGCCAGCGGAGTGGGCTGGTGCCAGGTTGCTCCACTTCCCACCACCTAGTGAATGCAGGGCGGGCCCGACCCCTGCTGCAGTCCCCCAGGATGCGTAGCTCAGGGGAGGATGTTTGGGGGTAAGGGGCAGAGTGGGGGTGGAACAGGGGTGGGAAGAGGTGGGGCGGGGGCAGCTTTCCTGGCCAGTTCAGCCGGCCGGGGGATCGGGCTGGCCGGGGCCCCTTCTGACTCTGGGCCCAGCACCATGGCGCCGTAAACCCGGTACTGGTCACAACTGTACAAGCCAGACTTCCTCTCCCATTTGCAGTTGCCTTGATCCAATCCTCTGATTCACAGCTGTGGAACACTCCTGTGGAAATCACAGCAATTGCTTGCATGGAAATGTAATATTAGGAAAGTAGTTCATGTATTTTTAACTTATTTTAATCTGATTTAGCAGGTGGAAACATTGAGGAGTATTAGAACCATGGAAAAAGCTAGCTCACCACAGACCAAGTGCTCTGTGGTCCATAGTTTGGGATTTACTGCCTTAGCATTTCTGTGCCAGTCCCGTAGGGCCTGAGATTGGCCTCCCTCCTAGAATAGTAAACCAAAACATATACAAAATGCAGTGTGCAGAAGAACTGAAGGGAGAAAGATTTCAGATGGAGAAGAACCAGGTTTTCAGCTTTTGTAAACCTTTCCTGGTCCCTCCTGTTCCACCTTGCGATTCAGAACTGACTGTCCTTACATATCCATATCCCACTCATCCACTTCCTTAATTGTATTGCCCCCTCCCTGAGTGAAGACAAACAGGCAACTCATCAGTGATGGCTTCTTAGGGGTAAGCAGCGCCAACCCTGGTTTGCATCTCTGAGCGTCTTTTTTATGGGTCACTTTAGTTTTCAATGTCACCAGCCTTAAGGACCATGCCACCTTAAGATCAGGTTGGGGTGGAGAAGCCATGATCTGAGGAATTTAGACAATGAAATCATCTTCCCCTCCATCTTATCCCTCACCCCCATCACATCTGCAGCCTCCACAGCCCTGGAGGAAGGAAACTGTATACTATCTTTCCTCCCTCATGCCTCTAGCATCAGATGAAGACTATACTCAAGAGAAGGCCCTTGGAAACCTTCTGACTTAGAACAGAGGCTCCCTCCACAGTATATTCTCTATTATAAAGTCACTGCCTTTTTCCTGGAAGGAGGCAGCTGCTTGCACTGTAAGCAAGACCACAGTTCTATACTGACCATTTCACAGCATGTTTAATAATGCCCCAGTACCATTCATTGTAAACAAACGACTTCCTGGCCATTCTCTCTTTCTTGTTAACATTATTTTTTGCTATTACAATAGGAAAGGTTAATAATACTTATTGTTTGGTGACTCCAATGCATTGCAGAGAATATGAATATCAGACATTATTATTCTGCTTAAATCCAGGGGCTGTGATGCTTTCCGCACACTGTAAGTACAGCAAGCCAGACCCACAGTTTCCCGTTATTCCAGTCCTGTATCCACCCTTCCCAACTCCAACTATGCATCTCAAACCTGACCTGCAGCACGCACTGCTGTCCCACTCTTGGGACCTTTCTGAAAAGCTGCCATCCTAACATGTGGCACCTCTTGCTCTTCCAGTTCTTGACCTCCTCATAGCTCTGCAAATGCCCCTGAGTTCCTACGAGCACTCTCTGCTACCCTCAGTCTCTTCTATGAAGAAACAACCAGTTGTGCAGACTGATAGAATGGTCTTGTGATTACGGACCCCCAGACTGGACTGTAGCCTGATGCAATTACTGGCTCTACTACTGAGACCTATCCATGTTGGTTAGGGATGTGATTTTTGCCAATACAGCTGTTCTGGCAAAAGTTCTTTTGCTGGTGTAGCTTATTGTGCTTGGGAGACTGGTATAGGCTATCCCAGCAAAAGGATTATTTTTTTGCCATAGAAGGCCAGTCTACACTTAAAATTTAGACCAACATAGCTATGGAACTCGGGGTTCTGAAAAATCCACAACCCTGAATGCCGTAGATATGCCAGCCTAACCCTCAGTGTAGATGCAGCTAGGTCAATGGAAGAATTTACTTGGAAGTTTACTTGGTGCTGCCTCAGTGCAGGGGGCTGGACTTGATGACCTCCTGAGGTCCCTTCTAGCCCTATATTTCTATGAGTCTATGATTCTATGTAGAATGCGTCCATCAACCTAGCTCCATCACTCAGGGAGGTGGTGTTCCCACAGCAACAAAAAAAACCCTTTCTTTGCGGTAGGCTGCATCTACCCTACAGAGTTACGCTGGCACTGTAGCTATGCCATTATAGTCTTTGTAGTGTAGACATGGCCAAAGCTGTGTCTACACTACAAGGATATGCCGGCATAGTTACACTGGTATAGGTATAACGGCAAATCTTTCAAGTGTAGACAAATCCTCAGGCCAAGTCTACACGGGGAACGCCTTGCTGGTATAGCTACACTTGTATACTATACCGGCAAAGTGCTTCTAGTGTGGACACAGCTTATACTGACAAAACTGTACTTTTGCTGGTATAGCTTACTCCAGCCTCCCGAGTGAACTAAGCACAGTTTTGCTGGTATAACTGCATCTCCCTATAGGCTTTGGTCAGCACAGCTCTGTCAGTTAGAGATCACACCTTGTCACACCTCTGACTAACACAGCTATGCCAGCAAGAAGTCTATAGTGTAGAGTTGGCCTCCGTCTCTCAGTGTCTCAGTTCCCCATATGTAAAATGGGGAAAATAATACTTTGCTTTCTTGCAGGGTTTCTGTGAGAATAAAAAAATCCACCAGTGCCTGGGAGATGCTCAGTTACTATGGTGATGAGGGCCATGTAAGAACCTAGATAGAAACATTCACTAGGTACTACACTCAGAGCAACTCCATTGTTTTACTTAGGGCCCTAAGCAAGGCTTGAACCAGATTCTACAATTCTCCTTAGTTAACGGGTTTTACCGAACAATGTCACTTCCTCTTCCCCTAGTGGAGGGGCACCCTGGCCCCATGGGAAAGTGAAAGATCTTAAATCAGCCCCTTTATTTCCTTTCTCTTGCTCGTTCATTTATACCAGAAACAAAGGAGGCAAAAAGGTCACTTTCTCTTTTTAATGCTGGTGTCAGTCTAGTGCTGGTGAAAGGAGCTAGCCTATGTGATGACTGGGATTGGTGGGTTGGGCCCACCAGAATGAAAGGCCCACCCACTCAGGTGAGGGAGGGACCGCAGAGCTCAGACAATGGACAATCCTAGAGACTGACCACCTCTGGATCCAGGATAGGTACAGCATGGGCAATGGCAGAGAAAGGCTTCCCTCACGACCCCCCTGCCAATGTGCCACACCCCTGCCCTGGAAGGACTCTTTCTAGGAGCAAGTGCGGAGTTCAGTCTCTAGGGCCTATTCACTTCTTCTCCTCCAAACTGAGATGGCCAAAATGGTGGCCAGTTAGTGGACATCGACCCATTTGGGCACTGGCCCAAGACCCTCCAAACTCAAACTGAAGCCTCTCTCTGTTTCTCTATTTGCCACCCATTGCATTATCTCTCGTGCCTTCTGTTCAGATATGTTTCATCTCTCTTCCGCTTTCCCTTTTACACTTGCTCCCTTCGAAGTGAGCAGTGGAAGTTTTGCTACTGACTTCCATGAGAGTGGGACAAGGCCCATCTCTACTCCTCAGATATTTTTAGTGGTCCTTTTCTCAGGAGCTTCCCAGAATTCTATGGTGGGCAAGTTCTGACTGGGGCAATCACTTGCACACATTCGGTCCAGGCTGCGACTGCTGGAAGAGTGGGAAAACTTGACACACTCTTAAGGCCCCCTGTCCCTCTCACATAAAGCATCTTTCTTTCCCTTATAATTTACTCCCCTTATTACTGTGCTTCTGATTATTTTGCTGATTAAAGTCCTCAGTTAAAAAAAATAAGAAATATGATATTTCAGCAGTGAATGCAAGATCTGCCATTCCTCAGTGAGATCTAGAAGAGTGTGGGATAACAGGAGAGGAAAAAATCTCCTTCATAAACATGTTAGATGATCCAGGTTAAAAACCAGGAAATAGGCAGAAAAGGACCATAATTTAAATAAGCCAACAAATAGATAAATCGCCTGCCTGCCCAAATTTTTGGGGCGTGGCTCAGTTACTCATAACATGTCCTGCTCCAATTCCCCCAGCCATGAAAAGGTTCAACGCATTTTGAAAGCCTGGGGCTTTGTTTTTTCATGGCGTGAGGGAAAATTGTTTCCAAGGTGTGATGAAAGGGCATTTTTAGGATTGTTCAAGGACTCTTCCTGTAGAAATCTGAGTAACAACCCCCCTCCCACACACACGCACTGTACAAACACTTGTGCTTTAAATCCTGTTCAGCCTCAATTCCTATTGCCTTCTCTTTCTTTGAATTCTATCCAGGCTGCCTGTGTCCTGCCCCACCAGGGGAATGAGGCTTGCTCCAGACTGGACACAGTCCCTTCTCTGCTCACGCCGGCAAACATTCTTCTCAAAGTTCAGTCCTTGTCACTTTCACTGCTGTTTAGTTGCCATTTACTGTCTCCTCACTTCCAGTTCCTCAAGGTTTGTTTCTTAATGGTGATGTTCTCTGTCCCACTGACCTTCCTCACAGAGGGTGATCAGAGACTTATGGTTCTTCACTATCCATTCCCCTCCACTCCTTAGAGATCTGGTTCTAGACTGGAGTTTAGAGAAGAATTCCATATATATGATCCAAGACTTTTTATCAACTCAAATGCTTAATGCTAGTGCAACAAGGATTCCAGGGCTGGGGACAGGGCTTTAAAGTCCATCCAGGCACTGTCCCCTGCTTTCCAGTGTCGGAGAGAACACACAGCAAGACAGCCTATGAGGCACAGGAGCTGTGAGGTCCTACCTCTCCCTGGCATGGGAGAAGGTGTTTATCCAAAGAACTCAGCACATGAAGATTTGACACTGTGTGGCCCCCGTTTCCAAACATGGAGCCCAGTTCTCTGTTGAGGTTCTCAAATCAGCACCTAGGCACCCAATTCCTTAGAGGAGATGCCTAAGTGCCTCCTTGAGCTCTGAAATGTAGAATTAAGTGCTCTCACTTAGACCCCTGCCCCAGTGTGTGTAATGGACAAGAGTGTCTCAGACAGACAGCCCTGCCAAGCATTGCGTCTTCAGAGGGACACCCCTCAGGTTGGATTTGCTTTCACACAGTTTTGAAAACAACCCTGTCTTATGCTGGTGGATTTCCCCTTGTGCTTTCGCGAGATCTCCCTCCTCCGAACCCTCACAGCCTTACGGAAGCTCAAATTTCATGTCCTCGCTGGGGGACCCAGGATGCACACTGAGTGTTCTGTCCACTGGACAGCCCGGATGCTATTGCTTCAGCCCAGAGATGGCACAGCGGGGATTTTAGATTGTTTCTGATGAAGTTGCCTTCCAACAAGTGATTGAAAACACAGGACCCAGGAGACCTCTTGCAGCCAGGGATTGGTGGCCAGTGCATAAAGTCAAAGGTGAAATTCTGTATGGTCATGGGGTACCGCATGAGCCCTGACCTGGTTTTTACTGACTTTGGGGCAGTGGGGGTGTTGGTAGACATGGCCACAACCCGGGCACTCCTCCAAGGTTTCAACAAAGTGCTGAGCAAAGCTGGTGAGGTGGGAGGCTGCTGTTGACACATCTCGGGAGTAAACTCTCCCCTGTACCCCTGCAGAACCAAACAAAAAAATGGAGTAAGAAAGGTGTGGATGCAGACAAAATGCCTCGAGACTGCATCCCACACACTGTATCAGGAGACCCAGGGTGTTCCCTCGGCTCAGTTCAACACTGTTCCATTTCATGGGATAGAAAGAGGGACAGTGGCTGTATTCTTTAAACATGCTATAGCCTGGGACAAGTCCCAGGGTTGGAGGGCATGGCTGAAGCATGGTTGGGTACCCTTTATGCTACAAAGTGCCATAACTGAGTCAAGGGGCAATTGTATTGTCACTGGGTTCTTTGACATGGCTGTAACTCAAGCGTGGATGGGTGTTAGCCAGGGTTAAATCACAGTTCTCTAACACAGCACTATCAGTTTTTTTTTCCTGTCCACACAGGCAAGAAGAAGCCGTATAACAAGGATACCGTGTAACACTGTACTTAAGGATGGTTATTTTATATAGCATGTGAAGTGTTGACTCTAATCAATACACAGGCCGAGAAGAGAGACGGATGATATCAAAATGTAACGGTAGATTAGACAGAACACCTGAGCAGTTCTCACACACATGCCTGCTGCAAAGAAAAAAAAGAGGTTGAATGATAACCACTTCTCCTCTTAACTAATCACATAGGGTGAGATTCGATGTTTTGCCTCTTAGAGGTCCAATCCAGACCTTGTAGCCTAGGAGGAGGAGGTGCCATGGTGGCATTAAGCCATCTTTGAGTGTTCCTTATCTAGAGCTGCTCTGGGGCCCCTAATTTAGATAACCCTAGGAATTTCCCCCATCCCTGACCCACCCCTCCTACCCCCAGCCCTCCCCGGCATACCCCCAGTGCCAAGGTTTGCAGGTGGTCTTCGAAGAACAGCCTTATAGCTGTCTTCTGCAGTGCCTGCACTGAGAGAATCCTTCATGGGCCAGATATGGGTTTTTAGGGCCCCTTTATGTCATTCCTGCCCTTTTGCCTAGCATAAAGGGGTTGGAGTGGGGGCTGAGGACCTCACTAATGGTCCTTAATCCTACCAGTTCTTCAATCCTCCATAGAGTACACCAAGGTGAGCAAAATCAGAATTTCTAGTGCAGAAACTAGCAGAAACTTTTTAAACTTCCAGGCCTTTTTTTATCCCTCATAAACAAGGAAGACAAAGACATGGGTATAATTGTTTTGCCCTTTTTATGTCCCTTTTAACATGGATAATGTGTTCTCTCACAGATTCACACCACACTGCACTCATTTGGCGAGGCACCATCAATGGTACGGGGGCATATGATAAGGAGGAAGTAGATGGTATTCATGGCTGTACCTGCTGGAGTGAGGTCTACATGACTCGTATGTCACCTTGCACTGTGCCTGTGGTATCCAAGAGACGTGCACCCCGCTGCAGCCTGTGCCAGGAAGCCTTGCAAATAGTCTGACAGGGAGCTAATCAAGTGTTGAATCCAGCAGCAAGCAGTGTCTGCCTGGGTCCTTATTCCCAGGATCTAAGCTATCACAGTGAAGGGAAGGGAGACTTCCGAGAGGCACTGGACTCTGCAGGACAGATCTAACCCATATCAGGGACAAATCCCCAGGCGAGAGACACCACATGTTTACTAAAAGACAGAAATATGCCTAGTACTATAGCTGCAGAAGCCTGAATCAAATCAGGGAGAAATATTTTACCTTTGTCTTCTCCACACCCGACTCTACAAACTTGAGTCTAGGTACGCTCTGAAACACAACAGGTCTGATATCAGGGACTGTGACAAAGAACGCAAATGGGGATCTCAGATGTTTAGCACAGTCACCACTGATGGTGCTGGGTTAAAATTTTAAGTGGAGGCACTGCAGCGTGGTCTGGCTCTCGATGTACTCCCCAATACAGTCTCCCTTGCCTGAGGCTGCTGGGCTTTTCAATGAAGTGTCTTCATGCCAAATATCTGCTGCTTTGGAGATCCCTACTGGAATGGGGGTTACACACAGCCTGGAATATTGGAGCAGTTGCCCTTGAATGGACCCTGAAGATGTTGAGTCCATTTCACTGTTGGTGTAAGTGGGCACTGAAGTCAACTGCCCCTGTTGGCACCAGCTGAGAATCTGGCCTACACGAACTAGATAGGACAGTCACAGAAAGGGACAAAACTCTTTCCAGTAGCGAAGCCACTGGCGGTGCATGAATATCTCAGCCCTATCTGGGTTGCAGATTGTTTCTTATAACAAATTATCTGCAGGAAACCATCCCTCAGATAGTATGTGGCACGGGCATGGCATTTGTTATAGAGGATGACTCAGTGCCTGATCAGGGATAAAATGAGAGAGGGAGAGAGCAGCATACAGAAGAGAAAGAGTGTCCCTTTTGGTGCACAATAGTGGGGAAAGGTATAACCTACACGACTGCCATCCATAATGGAGTATGCTGCACAACAGAATATGTAGCCAGAACAGTACCTATCAGTCTGTTTATGTAGGGGAGAGGGAGTTCTATGGCTGCCCATGACCATGAGATCTGAGTGTCTTCCATGACAAGTGAGTGACAAGCACCATTTCAGCTGATACACCAGGGACTGAACTAGAGACCCCCACAACTAAACACAACAGTCTCTACAGCTGTAGGGTGTGTTACAGGCCCAGAGAGGGACCTGTAACACACTGACCGCCGAGGGGTTACAGATGCACAGCCCTGGTGTACGCTGCTGCTGCGCGCAAAAGCTGAGTTTTTACTCTTCATTTTCCACCGGTTCAGCAATGGTGGGAGTGATGGTGTGGACAGGGCTCGAGGCAGCCTTGGCATTATCAGCACCAGTTCAAAGCAGGTCTAGATGACACAGTGATTAAGACACTGGCAGCTACCAACTTCTTGCCTACGCTAGAGCTGCCATTATTGTTACCACTGGTAGAGCTGAACTGGGGGGTGAGGGGGGTGTTTTTGACAAAGAAGCCTAGTGTAGACAAAAACTAGGGGACAACGCTGCTGACAAAGGGTCTCATGCACATGCATGCTGCATGCACATGGTCTCAAGGCACTCAGCATACTGCTCCTTGCAACAGATGTGTGCCATGGCAGAGGGGGGAGAAAATCCTCTCTTGTAGGCTGCAGTGAGGTTATGTAGCCCTCCTGTGACTGTAGTCCTTGGGTTCTAGCAACCCCTCACAGTTGCCGTGTCACTCCCTGCATTGGCAGGACATTGGCCACTGGACCCTGCAATTGATGGAAATCTCACAAGCTCAGCTGGATTTGAAGGTTTTTTTCTGCTGTAACCGTGGAAATCTTGCCGGATCAGTCATGTCATAAGATTTGGGTCACATCAGAACCAGAACCAGAAAAACCCTTCTGGATTTGGTTTTGACATGGAACCAAAACCTCAGGGACAGATATCGATCCATGAATTCAAACCCCAGGCCACCCAAAATCCAAAGCGTGTTGGGAAATTTGGTGTTTGTCACATTAGTCCCTTCCAGTAACCACCAGCAGTCACTGGAACTACGTTCAGCAGCAAGAGCAAGCCACTGAGGTCATTCAGTCATTGTCGATAGAACCATTCTCAACAGATCAAATAAGAGACCGGTCTGGGGCCGGTGTGTCTGTGGACTAGGCTGCACTTAGATGTTTACAGAGAGATGTTAACAGGAACAGTACAAAGGTCAAAGGCACAGGGATACTCACAGCCTGGGGCTGTCTCTCCATTTACACCTCCATCCTTAGGTCCGAAAATCCATGTTTGCCTTCATTAGCTAGCATTGGCCTCTCGGTCCTGGTGTGCCAGACCAAAACCTACAGAGAAATACACAGAGAGTTCACAGGTGCTTTGGATTCCATGGATAAATCAAGACCAGCAATCCCAGTGTGTTAGTTCCTGAACCGTTAGGGCTCCAAAATATGTTAGGTGTCTGAGTGAAAGCGACGTCAGAGTTTATTAGAGCTCTTATACCCAACAAATTAATATGCACATGAATGAAACAAACAATAACAATGAAGAGAGATGAACCTGACACCAGATCAACCTTCCGCCACAAACCCTGGAATTGGGGAGGGAATCAGGATCTGAATTCTGCAGCTGGGACCCACCTCTAATACTATAATTATAATGCATAATAACCATAATGCCTCTTTGGACTCATACGGTTTTTCATCTGCAAAGCACTTCACAGACATTAACCTCTTTGGACTCATACGGTTTTTCATCTGCAAAGCACTTCACAGACATTAACTGATCTGCCTAACTATTGTTCTGTGCTAATGTGCTTTGGTGTAAGGTCAGGTGCAATGGAGGATGGGAAGGACCGTGACGGGGAGCAGGGGGCTGAAATGCTGGGGTGGAGGGAGGGAGTATATCGGAGGTTTAATGTAGACCCCAGAAGGGGGAGCTGTGCTTTGAAATCCCTTATCATGCTGACCTTTGTGCAGTTGGCTGCTTTGGGCTCCAGTCCATCCATAGTCACCAAATCCTTCAGCAAGCTGCTTTCTTGGTAGCCTCCTTTAATTCCCTCCAGCTTGAAAGTGGCTTGAGGCCTCTCCAAGATCAGTCTGATGCTGACTGCAAATCCAGCCATGTCAATAGCAAAGGGCCGGTTAGGGTCAAAAACCACCTTCCAGCCCACCACTTTCCCCGCTGGGCTCACTATGGGAGACTCGTACCTCAGACCCCCAGCGAAGGCCACTGGCCATACGGATACCCTCCTCGTATAGCGCATCTGTGTGCCAGAGAGAAGCAGTGCAGTGAAAGGTTCAATGCTGTCATTTCACCCCCACCTCCCTATGTGTACCATGCCCCTACTGCTCTATCCCCCTTTGACTCCTTTCCCCCAGTATCACCTGCGCGAACCACCCTGCTTTAACTCCTTGCATCCTTCTCCTTTTCATTCTTTGCCTCCTCTCTTCTCACTTCCACCCTCCAGAATGCCCCAGGCTTTCCCCCATCCTTTCCTCTCCACCTCACCCTTATGATCACCCCCACTCCTCCTGCCCACTAAAGTGCTTTGTTGACTTTGTACTTGTACCTTCTCAACACCCTGCTCTGATGCTCACATGCCCACCTTCCCATCCCCCAGCCCCTTCTTCACAACGCTGAAATCAAAGCAACCCCATTCTCATCACCCTACCTTCCCATCGCCCCCACTCACCCTCACTCCCACTCATCCCCTCATCATCCCATCACTAAGAGGTAAATCTCTCCTTATTCACGACCACAGCAGCAATCTCACTTTCTTCCGTTTTATGGACACTTGGTACCCACCATCTGTGTCTTCCTATGCAACCAAATGGCTCTTGGAAGGATACTCTGTCCACCAACACTATGGGCCAGGGAGGTGATATTGCAATGCCCTGGAGGTCTGAGGTCACTTTTACCTCCCTCTCCTCCTCTTCCTTCCAATCATTCTCCTCCGCTCAACACCTGACTGTTCCACCGCCCTTTAACCTCCAATCATCTGCCATCTACTGTCCCCCAGAGACAGAGGGGGAAAGACAGAGTCCTACCCTCCTCCCAGAATGTTCAGATCCTCTCTAACCTCTTATTGGCCTTGTGTTGATTGTTCCACAGAAACATGAATATTCCCAGTGCTGTTAAACCACCTAACCCTGACCAGGCCTCCAGAGTCCTACTTATCACTCCAACTGACTCTACCCTATGACTGACTTAAGCAGTCTCCACAGCCAGCCACCCTCTTCTGACACTCCCTTGTCCTCATCCCCCGCAACCTTCTCTGTGCTCTCACCCGTGCCGTCCATGGCCACCTCCTAGACGTGTGTGGGGCTCCCTAAGAGTGCCCACAGGGGTTGCAGGAAAGGATGAACTAATGAAGGATGATGAGGCTTCTTGTCCTCCTCAAGGAGACCAAAATAACTTTTGAGGATTGGAAACGGGGTCTATAGGATAACTTGGGCACGTGTGTTTCAGGTGGTGCCCTACGCTTTGGTGAACCTTACTGGATGATCATCCCCTTGAGTTTGCAATATGCTGGAAAACTCAGAGCAATTGGCTTATCCATTAAATTTCTGGTTTGGCTTCCTGCTTCTAGCTGGGCTGGAAATACCATGAGGATAGCCCTTTCTCATTGCATGCTTGTTCTTCTTCTCCTAGCTGGGGCCCAGAATATAGTGGAATGAGGAAAGGGAAACAATCGTGGATTGGAAAGTTGAACAAACTTTTTCCAACCTCCATAAAGTGCTCGAGGGCAGGTTTGAGTTTTGAGTGAAGTTTTTGTTTGGGGCTTGTTTAAACCAACTCAGTTCACCCTGACCCTCCACTAGTCTACAGCATTCACTCTACAACCCCTCCCAGAACAGACTTTGTAAGAGGAGCCTTTCACCATGGGCACAAAGGCTTAGCACCATGTCCTGGCACCAGCATGGTCATGTGACTTAGCAGGGGCTAAAGAGGGATGGAATTGTCCATGCAGATCACAGAGCAGCTGTGGAGTTGCCCTGTATCTGCATCCCATGGCTGGAGCACTCCTTCCTCACTGGGAAAAAATGGCTGGTACATTTGCAAAGCTATCAGCTCTCTGGCCTCACTTGCCCTGTACCCAACCACCTTGCATGTGAAGGCAGAGGGAGCCCCTGTGGAGCACAGCTCCATGGCACACACTGATGTGGAGCCCTTGACTGGGGCTAACAAATCCTCCTCCCTCTCGGTGCAGGAGAACTACGCTAGTACCACTGGGTTGGGGTCCTTTGTAACTGCAGAACACAGGGCAGGATCTAGTCTTTATGGGCGACAGCTACATTTTGTTCTTCTCTTTCATGAAGCGCAATGGCTCCTACCTCCTCGAAGAGCTCCAGGCTGTAGGTGTTATCATCATCAGCAAAGTACACAACCCCTTCTGGTGGCTGTGTGTTGTTGAAGCTGTCTCTTAGCCAGTGCAGCCCCAGGTTCCTCTGCAGTGTCCCCCTTGGCTTGTGGGATGGGATCCAGGGTCCGCTCATCTTCAGACTCTGCGGGCTCTCCACATTCAGGTGGGTGAAATTGAGCCCCGCCTTCTCCAGCAGGTTGGACACCAGGTTGGTCCTCCGGGGTGAGTCCTCCACCACCACCCAGTGCAGGTTCTGCACATGTAGGAAGGTATTGGCTAGCCGGGTCAGCTCAGCCTTCTGCACTGGCCTGGTGTAGGTGGGCGTGATTACAAAGATGGTCGGGAGAGTGTCCGACCAGGGAGGAGGCCGGGAATACACATAGTTCTGGATGACTTTTGGAGCCACCCCCAAGGCTTGCTGCCAGCTGCATGATGGGAGCCCTTCTTCCCGCAACGGGGATGTACCGTTGAAGCGAGCTTTAGCTGTTGCATTTTCATCTGTCTCTTCTGAGGCAAAAAGAAGATGGAAGTTAGGGACTAAAGCACAGCCTGATCACCGCTACATTAGGTGACATTTGATAACTATCTATGATCCATCTGGGGCAAGGGCCCTGGGTCTACAACATTTTCATTCTGCATTTTCACTTCATAAGAGAATGATCCTTTCATAGGCCCATTTCTCCCCTCCCCCTACTGCTTGGTTCTCAAGAGGTTTCACCCTGCAGATTACTTGTGGTCCATGGAGAATAGATTGAGAACTACACAGGTGGGACCTTTTTGAATGTGTGAATGGTAGGACGTGAGCTCCTCCTGACCTAGCCTGTTCAGGGCTGGAAGATGTGCCAAATGTCAGCAGAAAGGAAATTTTGCCTAGACTTCACTTGTGGCACTGATGGTACAAGGTAAGAGTAATCTCTTTACAGGCAATCTACAGCCAACAAACACGAAGCGTGTAAGATATGTCAGAACTGTGCTAAACTTACATTCCTAAAGCTGAAATAATTTGTATAGGGGCTGGGTCGTGAACCAAACTCTTGGGTCTGAACATCCCTGAGGTTCAGGGAAATGTGCCATAAAGCAGAGTTTCTGCAGCTTTATCATATTGCGCATCACTTCTTCAGATGGAGAGATTCTCAGCCGTGCCTCCCCTCCCAACCTCTGAAACTACAGCAACCATATTGCTTGGTTACTTGAAAACCCTGCATCCGCTCTAGTGAAGAGACTACATGGAAATAAACAGCTTTAATGTGATGAATGTGTCACCCTGTTTTGTAACTGTGCTCTTTGTTTCTCCACCCTGATTTAAAATTAATTAGGTCTTTGGAAAGTGGAAACTCTAAATGAGTCTTAGGCAGGGTACACCAGTGGAGGAGGTCACTGCAGCAGGTTGAAAAATGGAAAATCATTTTTGTAAACGATTTAAAAAAATTCCGAAGTCATTTCCTTCTGCAGTTTTCGAAAGGGAAAGATGATAAATGTTTGTGCCATACGCCCGGGGCACAATCTGGAATTGCGGTGCTATTTTGAGGTACAGAGGGTCACAATGTGTATTGGAAATTTTTCATTAAAATGCATTTTTTTTTTCATTTTTCTCCCATTCTCCCCTCCCGACTCCTGACATTTTACTTTTGAAAAAAGAGAGGGGGAAAGGACAAAAGGGGGAGAGGAAAAAACAACAACGTTAAACAGAAAAACAACCAAAAAGTTCATTTTCCAAAAAATTAATTCAAATTTCCAAATTAGAAAAAAGGCCATGTTTTGTTAAAAAATGTGGTGGTTGAAAAATTCAGATAGGATCTACAAGCCAGTGTAATCTACGCCCTCTCAGTGTGGTGCTCTGTCCCCCTCTAGTGATGGCTAAGCCACCTGTTAATGAGTCTGCCAGAGCATTGACTAACAAAGCAGGCTCTCTTAGCCCAAGCAGTAGAGGTTCATGCACTAAGATCCAGAGGTCCCAAATTCAGTCCCTGGTGCCGATGACCCGTCCAGGGATGCTGACGTTACAAGTGGGGGTTACATAATGTTATTGGTTGATGGCTGACACGTCACTCTATGACTGAATCAGCCCTGTGGCCTAGATGGAAAAGCTCTGTGGCCCACCCATGCATTGCAGAGCGGTGTGAGAACTGGAGCTCCACTGTGGTTGTTACCTCTGTGCTGAGTGGTAGCACACTTTGGAGCTTTGCAGTGGGCCATCTTTTGTTTGGAAGAGGAAATCTGGGACACAGACTCCAGGTATTTCCTGTTAGTCTATCTTTATTCACAAAATGGATCCCAGTCCTGTTTACTTTGAACAGAGATGGCAAAAACAACAGCAAACTGCACACAAGCAACTCCATTTGCAGAAACCAGCCAAGTCAACACTATGTTCCATTCCGTAATCAGAAAGCAGCTGTCTCTCTTACCCATAGCCCCTTACCCATAGCCCTACCTTCAGCCTGCGGGCTGATCCTGAGTCCTGCCTGCTCCCTGTATTTTACCTGGCATGCCCCTTAGCCCAAAGTTACATAGCAAGACTGTATGAAGTCCATTATTCTCAATACTAAGCATGGGCTAGTTCAGTTGGGCCTGGGTGTTAACTCTCTCAGATTTGTTTCCTAAATTATCCCACCAGTTCAACACCATTGGTGGTAACAAAGAAGGGGATTAATAGCATAGTCAGGACTCCAGGTACGTGTTTAAAGCCCCATGCCATCTAACTCTGCTTAGAGCAGGGCTACATGATACAACGCCAAAACATCAGCAGCTTCTCCTATGGTGGGAGGGTTTACAGAAAAATCCTACTGTAGACTAGTTGCTCTGCTGCACAAAAGAATTCCTCAAGCAGACTGGCCCAGATCCCCAAAGGTATTTAGGCACCTAGAGCCCACTGAAATCAATGGGACTTACGTGCCTAAAAACCTTTGAGGATCTGGGCCATTCAGCCATAGTGTCTAGCATGGGCTTCTCTCTGAGGCTTCCTGCAAACAACGGAGAGTGTTCTTAAGGACTGCCTGCCTGATTGCAGAAGTCAGTCCCTGAGGGGTCCTTTGGGCAAGTTTCTCTTTGTTTCACCCTTTCTGTGAATCGTTTCCTATCAAGCGCTCACATCAATAATTCCTTGCATGCATTTCAGGAACACCCTGGCTGTGACACTGTTATGATCAAACCGTAACCGTGTGAAGAGCAGAGTCGCTTGCACTTACTTCTCAGCAGGATGAGGTAGCGGGTGGTTGGGTACTGATGCCACAAGGTTAGAAGAAGAGCCCATGGCAAAACGATCAGGAGTGTGGTCAGAAGGTTACGTCTCCTTAGCATGCTGCAAAGAGCTTCCAACGCCCAGGCATCTCCCTACCTTTCAGAACAGAGTATGGAGTAAGCTACCTGGTACTTGTACAGAGAGTGACAGATACCAGCAAAGGCTAGCTCAGTGCTATCAGATACGCAGCTAACAGACTAGGTCCAGCTCACCTAGGGCTGGATCCTGAACGGTGCTGAGCACTCTGGCCTTGATCCAGCAATGCATTTAAGCCCATGTTTAAACTTAAGCATGTGACTAGTCTCATCACTCTCCAGAACTGAGCCATTAAGGTATTTTATCTGCCTGCCACAACTGGTTCAAATACTACAGAGTGCAAGCTTCCATGTAATTTTTTTAAAGAACAAGTTTCTAGCCTTGATGGTTGTGAAGAATACCTCCCAAATGTGAATTTAGGGTACCCAATGCACAGTTGTTTGCCTTCCTGAATCTGCAGGCAATCTGAAACAACAGCCCGAAGAGAGCTGTTAGTGAACCCATTCATCCCAAGGGGGTAACTTCTAAGCCCTGTAGTGACACTTCAGCTAGTTGAAAATTTGACTCTTGAGGTACCGAATTTGTAGCATTACTGCAGTTGTGCGTAAGACCTGAATAACTGCAGAGCAAATGGACAAAGGATGGATACAGCAATGGGCTGAAAGATGCCTACTATTCTTTTTTCTAATTTAATTTTAATTCAGCTCCCTTATACATATTAATTCTAATACAGTCTTTACAGTCACATTCTGTTTTTTGCACAGGTCCCCTGCCTCATTCAATGCACAGCAAAGATGGTGTTCACCGCTTGGGTAGTTAATCAATGTATCTTTTTATCCCCCTCAAACATTGTCTGGCCCCTGCATTATATATGACACATCATCCAAACCATGCACTACATATGGAATTATTAATCTCCTCGTGGGCTTTTCTATGGCTCTCATCACCATGGAATCTGAGTGCTTCACAGGTATTAATTAATTTACCTTTAAAACATCCCTATGAAAGGAGGGGAACTGAGGCACAGAGTCATTAAAGCCCACATTTTCAGGAGGGGCCACTAATTTGGGGTGCTTCATTCATTGGGTGTCCAACTTGAGACATCTTGGGCCTGAATTTTCACAATTGCTGAGCACCTACCAAAGGTGCTGGAACCAGCGGTGCGGGGGATGCTGCCGCACCCCCTGACTGGAAGCGGTTTCCATTATATACAGGGTTTATAGTTTGGTTCGATGGCTCTCAGCACCCTCACTTTATAAATTGTTCCAGCGCCCCTGACAGCTACAGCTACTGTTGACTTCAATATGGATTGCGAGTGATCCACACTTCTGAAAATCAGGTCCTACGGTTCTCAGGTTGGGCAGCCACTTAACAAAGTATCCAAAATTAGTGGCCACTTCTGAAAACATTGATGGAAGTGACTTGCTCGCCATCACACAGAAAGTCCATGGCGGAAACAAGGACACAATTCAGATGCCAATTTTGGGTCATAACCAAAGACCATCCTTTTTCTTCCAGAAGTCCCCAGCCTCATTTACCATACAACTTCCAGCATCTCCTTTCAGCTCTATGGATGCAGAAGCTCCCAGTCCCATTATTAAATGAGCTGCCTGTGCCATGCCACAGGCAGCAAAAGCCAAGCATAGTAATGGAGATTTAATCCTTCTGCAGCACCGCAATCCATGTGCGCACACTGAGTTGCACAGCAGCAACACTGCCTGTTGTCAGCTGAGGACTCACCACTGTCGTTGTCAGCAGAGTGCCTCACTGTTGACCGGTTTTGAGACCAGCGTGTGCCAGACTTTGCTCCCCTTGTTCTCCTGAGGCTGGTTCCTCGGGGATTCTTCTCAGGTGCTGAGCGCATGTATTGAGCCCTTCCCAGTGGGCCTCTTCCCTCATGCCTATCTACCAGACAGTGGCTGCACCAGTGCTCCCCCTGGAGGCCTAAGGGAATAAAATTTTCATTAGCCACAAAGACTGAGGTTTCCCCTGTGCAATAAAAGGAGCGACTGTGACCATGCTTCCTGAGAACCATAGAGCTGCTGCTATCAGCTTGGCCCCTGAACTCCCAACACTCCCAGCCCCCCTTCCTGCTCTTCCAGGTAAAGAGCCTGTGGAGGGGCAGTGCCCTGATACCAGTATGGTGGAAGAGAGGGAGCTTAGCACATTAGCTGAGTGACCCGAGTGCGAGTCCCTTCTCTACCACAGATTTCTTGTGTGACCCTGGGCAAGTCACTCAGTCTCTCTGTGCCTCAGTTCCCCATGTTTGAAATGGGGATAATGGCTCTTCCCTAGCTCACACGGGTGGTGTGAGGATAAATATATTACAGGCTGCAAGGCACTGTGATACTACAGTAACGGGGTCCATGTAAGCACCAGAGATAGATAGCAGGGGGCATGACAGTAAGTGTAGGTTTGAGTCCTCCTGGGACCAAGACTTTAACCTTTTCATTACTTTTATATTATTATTAATTATTATTAATAAATAATAACAATAAATAACTCCCACACAGAGGTGAGATGGGAGTTGTTTCCCTTCCTCACATTATGAAGCAGGTGGTCTCAGATGTGTGGGGTAGGAGGCAGGAGCTCAGGGGCCAACCTAACAGGGACACCGCTACATCCACGGCTGGCCCCTTTGTGTTTTGTGGAGCGCTGATAGCAAGTGCAGCATTGTGTGGCTATAAAGGAAGACAGTGTAACTTACTGGCTCAGTATATGTGACCAGGCTGCCTTCTAGCGGCTGGGTCCTAAGCAAGGATAAGGGACCTAACGGAAGTGCCAGCCAAGAGACTTCTCTCTTCACTCAAATGGCAGAGTCCTATGTGTCTGGGGAGAAAGGTCAAACTTGGACACAGCCTGGGGTAAGTCTGGCTGATGTTCAACGTACCTGTATATATGTAGATTTCTCACAATGATCCCTGCCCCTAGGTTTTTGGAATCTGTCACAGGCTTATCATATTAGCAGCATGGAGCAGCTTCCCTGACCAGGAGCGCCGCCAGCTTTTCTGCTGCCCTAGGCGGCGGAAGGTCCCGCCCTGAAATGCTGCCCCCCACAGAGGCGGCGGAAGGTCCCGCCGCTGAAATACCGCCGCGGTCGCCGCCCCCCAAATTATAGTGCACTAGGCGACCGCCTAGGTCGCCTAATGGGTTGCACCGGCCCTGTCCCTGACACTAGGAACCATGAAAATAGAGGCAGTCACAAAAGAAATTCAAGACCTAAAACGGAACAAGGGCTCTGAGTTCTCTCGTTACACCTGTAGGCATCTAGCTCTCCCTTGGCCTGTTCTCGGGTGCAGGGCCGGCTTTAGCAAGTGCGGGGCCCGATTCGCGGGGCTTGTACTCACTGGGTGGCGCTCCGAGTCTTCGGCGGCACTTCGGATTGCTGCGCTCTGGCCGGGGGAGGGGGGCCGCGGGGCTTGCAGCACTCCGCCCAGCGCTCTGGCCCAGGGAGCGGGGCCGCAGGCTTCCGCCCTCTGGCTGGGCGCGGGGCCCTCTTAGGCGCGGGGCCCGATTCGGGGGAATTGGCCTAAAGCCGGCCCTGCTCGGGTGGTCACATCTCATCTCCCTGCTTGAGCTACCTGTCATTACAAGGGTCTCTGCACTGAGGTCTTCTCAGGCAGCCTGTGTTTTCCCCTTACATAAAAGAAAGACCTGGCCTTTATTATGCAGTAACTGTTTGTTTCCACAAGGCAGCCCCATGACTACCACAAACTCAGATTGATTCTGGAGGGAAGGAGAAGACAGGAGGAGGATGCAGCTTTGTTACCAAGAGCAAAGGAGGGAGCAGATCAAAGTTAGGAGAGCACACAAATTCTGCTTCTAGTTCCACATCTTCACAGCCTGCTCCCCAAACGCTGCAAATATACTGAGCCAGGGTCTGTGTGCACAGCTCTCCAGGTGTTCTTTGTTCTTTTACTTCTACATGCTCATTCTCTCTTTACTGGTTTTCTCGAGTGCCCGGTACTGCAGAACCTAAGCACTGCATGAGACCAGCACAGTCAGGTCCCCAGTGAGCTTCACAAAGGATTCTGCTCTTCACCCGTGCTGGGTTCTAACAAGCCCGGCTTGCATTACACGTCATTTCCTCTCTCACAGCTTTCCCTCGCCTTCATTTTTCTCCATCTCTCTCTGTTTCATTCACTCCCTGTGGTGGGGCGGCTGCCCCACACAGGCAGGAGAAGGACTAAGACAGCCTTGGAGAGACTGCGCAGAACCCAGCCAATCAGAAAGGGCTCATTGGGAGAGCCAATCAAGAGAAGGCTTGCTGGAGCAGCTCATATATAAAGGGCTGCTCAGCAGAGGAAGGGTAATCTCTCCCTGAAGGGCAAAGGGGAAGGAATATTGGAGATACTGCAGTGCTGGGCAGGGTAGCAGAGCAATAGGGGAGCTCTTGGCTGACCATGGCCAGACTGAGGCCCTGAAGCAAGGGCAGGGAAGGTGCTAGGGCTACGGGGGAAGTGGCCTAGGGAAAGTAGGCAGTGGGATTAGGAGGTGGGGCAATAAGTGGCTGCCAGTTATAGGGTCCCTAGTAGCAGGCAGGCCTCGGTCCCTCCCTCCCCCTTTACCCCTACTTGCCAATGAGGAGAGTGGCCTAAATCCAAACTGCAGTTTGCCCCTGAAGCCAGGGGCTAGACTAGAGATCGTAGTTGGCCGCTGAGGCAAGCAGAAGGACTGAGGGCTGCCTGTCCTCTGAAAGGGGGGAGACAGTGGGCTGGGGCACAGCTGGAGGGCCGTATCCTGAAGAGGACACCCTGGTCTGGGAGCAACGTGGGTCCAGATGGTGGAAACAGTGGAGGAAGTGAAGTAATGGTGAGTGAGACACCGCTAGTAAAAGGTGCGTTGGTGGTCCAAGAGAGCTATTTCCCAGCACAACCAGCAGGAGGTGCTGCAGCGGTGAGTTGGCACCATTACTCCCCTTTCTCCAGTCTGCATGTTTCTCAGGACTAGAGTTGTTCTCTGCCAGCTCCACACTGCCAATCATTGTAGCTTGAACACCTGATTGTCCACTTCTCCCACAAGTGCTTGTGCAGTTTCTTCCGCACTGCCCCTTTTGCATGGAATTCCCTCCAATGAAACCACCAACCTGTTCCCCTCCAGATACCTCATTGCAACCCACTTATACCATGTTGCCCATGGGAGATTGCTAATGGCCAAACCGAGGGCCATTGGGACCTACTGAGATCTAGTTGATGTATTTATATACATCTTTAATTAAAAATGAACTCTAATTGGCTTGGAGTCATCAGTTTGTGCACACAGCTAGTCTGTGTGACTGTGTTCCCAGCATTGTTACCTTCCTCCTCCCGTCTCCATTCCCTACTTTTTTGTTGCTACACCCATTTGTAGTGTATTTTCTTATATGAAATATATGGATCACAAGGCCAGATGGGATCATTATGATCGTCTAGTCTGATCTTCTGCATAACACACTTCACCCAGCCGTTCCTGGCTGTAAGCTCTACAGGGAGAGGACTACCTCCTGCTATATGTTTGCACAGCTCTTGTTTTGATTCGGAGAGGGACTTATGGATACTGCTGTAATATAAATTGTATTATTATTATTAATGGTCTCTCTAAGTTTCTCTTCCTTATTTTTTCCTTTCTGACTATCCCTCTCTCCCCCTCTTTTTCTAGTGCCTGCTGCAGTCCCTGTTTGTATTATGCACCCCTAACAACATTAGCTAGATGGCTGATGGATGCTTTCAATATGCTGCTTGTAACCTTCATGAGCTGTTTTCCAATTACACATCTCTCTGCTTAATTTCATCCATCAATCTTCTGTTTTGTGCGTGTGCGTGTACACACCCACGCCCTCTGGAGATAGGTTTGACTGTTTCTTGTAGTATGTGTGACTGGAGCAGTAAGAAGCATCTGGCTGTAGCTCAAAGAATCTGGTGTGATCGGCTCCACAGCTGTTGACCATCACCAGCCTGTTTAACTCCCAGAAAACGTTTTGTTACTGAAATGCAATATTAACAGTGGGCAACTCAGATTTTGGGAGCGGCCTAAGGCATCCCAGGCTGGAAAGTAACATCGGTTATGTCTACACTGCACACCACTTGCAGCAGTGTATACAGTATGCATAGCTACATGCTGCAGTGAAAAGCACACCATGTCCACACTGGTTTGTATCTACACACGTTGGTGAAAGGCTCTGGCAGGGGGGAGGCAGCAGGGAAAGGCCCTGGGCAGCAGAAAAGACTCTACCAACGGCAAGCTGTTGGGACCTTTCCCTGATGCCTCCTTACTGCCAGAGTCTCCCCACTACTGAACTCTTTCCTTGAGGCAGGGAAAGACTCCAGCAGCGGGAAAGGGACACTACACTGCTAAAAATAGCAGTATAAATGGGGGAGGCACTGCTTGGGCGTGTAGAGAGCCTGCAGTGTACATGGCCAGGTACATACCCACAGGCATGTCTTAATTCTACTTGCCTGAGCTGGGCCTTGCTGTCTACACTGCTGTTTAGGCCTGTGCTGGGGGGGCTTGCAGTGTATGTACTCTCCATGCTGCCAAAACAAGTGTGCAGCATAGATAGCCTCATTGCTTCCTGAGATGATGTACAACGGTAGCAAGTATCAGGGGGTAGCCATGTTAGTCTGTATCTACAAAAACAACAAGGAGTCTGATGGCACCTTAAAGACTAACAGATTTATTTGGGCATAAGCTTTCGTGGGTAAAAACCTCAGGCATCTCAGTGGAGGTTGGGATAGTCCTCAGGAGAACTTGGAGGGACCCCCACTAAGGGGTGGCCATAGAGATGGCTTGAAAGCATACTCAGATGGCTAAGGCTAGGGAGAGCTGGGCTGGGGAGTGATATTTGGGAGGGCTGTGTTAGGAGAGGCCTCAGCGGCCAGGAGTTTGTGAGGCAGCTGCATGCGTTCAGGAGCAGTGTTTAGGAGATCCAGGTCTGGGAGAGCCGCCTTGTTAATCTTCCTAATCCTCCTCCTTTCTAATGACTCTAAACTCACAATAATCAGTGCAGGGCAGAGGCTGGGTTGGCAGGCAAGGTCGCAGGCTGGAAAAGAGGATGTGGAGACAGCACAACAAAGGAAAAGTGGGATCATACTAATGAATAATAATAATAATACAGAGCACATTCCTAGCACTTTCCTGGCATTAATTAACCCTCCAACTTCCAGGAGTTCCATGTCATTCCCTCCATTCTACAGAGTGGGGCTGCAGTGCAGGGTTCTGTGGTCACCTGCATTTGGAGGGTGACACACTCCAGTTCACACAAATCACCTGCTCAGTCTCTGAAACACTCTTATCACTTGTGTTGGAGCAGGATCCATCCTCCGGCCCTCTCCCAGGAGGAGCAAGGGGCTGGGGAAGACATGGAGAAAAGAGAAGTTCATGGGGGATAAGAATGAAGGGAAGACAGAGATAATAGTGGAGACAAACTGGGACAGAGAAGGGAATGGAGCAAAGGAGAGAACCACGTCAGAAAGGGAATGGAGCAAAGGAGAGAACCACATCAGAAAGGAAATAGTGACTTGAAAAGAGCCTGAGGAAATACGGGGGGTTTGCAGTCTGCCTTGGAGCTCAGTAAATTTAGGCCCGGGCTCTCAGCCCCCAACACTGGCCCACTTAAGTCAATGGAAACGCTTCTGGGGAGGACACATACCATTGGCAGAAGGAGGGTAGTGTGGACATGAAAAATTGCAGCAATTAATGGGGTGGCTGTACTTGACCTAACATAGGTTGATTTAATTGTGTAGTGTAGACAAGGGCATAGACTGTCACCATGAAGGGGGAGTGGGTTTCAAGGACCAGGGCTGTTTACCAATAATATCCAGCCACCTGATGTATAAATCTAGAGTCTGTTAATGCAAGTGCCCCCAATCAATCTCAGCTGATCAAGCCAAAATTTTCAAACATTCCTGGTAATTTTGGGTGCCTTCATTTTTGGCTGCATGTTTGTATCGTGTGTGTCTGTATGTAAGTACTTGAGCAGAGCTGTTGGCAGGGCAGCACGGGCTGGGCAGGTTCACGTTTTGTATGCACAGGAACTTTCTGCAGTATTGTGTGTTAGCCTGCATTCCGCAGCCTGTCTCTCTCCACTGGCTCTGGAGCACCTTGAGGACATCCATGCAGATTTCATGAATTCCCCAACTGCTGGCACTGGGGAGGCAATGCTGAAGGCAGAGCAGCGAGCCTTCATTATTGATGAGGCCAACCTCCCTTCAAACAAGGAATGCATAATTCATGGCAACTCTTGTATTTGTGGTGCTCAGCAACAGCTCTGTCTCTGCTTACTGAAATCGACAGGAAGTTTGTCCCCTCTAACCCATTCTTTTGCATCTCATCCCACAGAGTCAGCAGCCGAAGCGTCAACGTGTGCTGTTTAATACTGGTTACAGCTGAGGAGCTGCGGTATTTCCCTTGCCTAGACCATCTCCTGCCTGTTTCAGATGCACAAATAAAACAGGAACGGGGAAGCACGTAAGTGGATGACACAGGCTTGCGATGCAAGAAAGCTGCAGAACTTCATGTATATGACCATGGTAATGAGGCCCACTTTTACAGGCTTCCTTCTCCCCAGTGGGACAATCCTCTTCCCTGACACAGTGCTGAATGAATGGGGACCATTGTAGGACTGAAATGTTGGGTTAGCTCTAAACAAGCACTAAGGGTTCATTTCCAGGACGGGATGCCACAGCCTGTGGTGGGACAGGAAATGTGAGGAGAGATTTGGTTCTTCGGCTGAGTAGCAGCATTTTCTTCCTTGCACTCTGCTGGATCTGGCTATCTGAGAAGCCAACAGCAGGGAAGGATGCTGCATGCCAGGAGATAGGATTTCATTAGAAAAATGGGGCAGGGACTGAGTGTACCCTAACCCTTCCCAGCACGGGCAGTGTTCCTGCATTGTACAGCACCCCTAAGGAAAAGGGATGCTCTTGTGATGGAGAGAGGTGCTTTGGGTTTTAGTCCTTACTCTGCAAGTCACTCCTCATCTGTAGGAGGGGATAAATGATCTTGACCCAAGGGAAAGGGATACGAGGCTGACTTCACTGAAGAGCTTGGAGATCCTTGGATGGATGCAGTGCTAGAAAATGACAAAGCAGTAAATAATATGGGGGAGGAGGAGACCATAGTGGCTGGATCTAGAGCTAACAACACTTATGGGGACTGGATGCTCACATACATCTAAGCTGCAGCTTTCAGTGTGAGCACCCTTGGGGTAGGAGTGGGGAATCCCTCCCTGGGAGGAAACCCTACACCTTCTGCTTCCCTCTTCCTTCCCCCTTCCTCCTCTCTCTCCCCCCCCCCCCCCCCGGCTTCATGAAAAGCCCCATCCTTTCCCTGCCTGCTTGGTTAGTCTCTCTTTAACCCTATGGATCTGCAGTGTCGTCAGCCCAGAAAACTGGCTTTTCTTTTGGGAACTCACTTAGTGTCATGTCCCTCACCTCACTGCTGGCCTCCAGATCCTGCCCATCAGATTTGTAAACCGCTCTGCATGGCTCCTTTCCTGACAGGAGACATGTCCCACACGTGCTGATCATCTCTAGGCGTTCCTTTACACTGGGTTCTACTCACAAAAAATTTGGAGGCAGTGCTAATGAAATCTGCAGGCTAGTTCCTCTGGGGTCCAATGCTTTTGTGCTAACACATGCCATTACCTGCCATCTTAGGTAGAAAGGGAACAGCCAGGGGTTATGTTGGCTATGAGCAGGGATGAACACAACTGGTTCAGGTAAGTGCTGAATTGAACCCTTGTCCCAGACTCCCCCAGAACCTTCCTGGGGATAGAAAGTTCTGTTAAGTTTTCATTTTTAGAGAGGCTCAATCCAAAACCCTGATCTGAACATTAGAGTCAGACCCAAACCTCCCTAAATCCAAATCGCACAACTGGCCCCTATCTCTGCAATGGGCCTAATCAGAACCCCCGGAACTTTGGGAACATTTGGGTCTGGTTCAGAATATTGCGGCTTTGGGCCTAGTTTTAATTTTCATGCATCTGTGCTTGTTAATCATAAACAGAAATGCTGGAGGAAAAAGTGACAGATAAAACCAAACAGACGTGGGAGGGACTAGATGTCTCATGGGAGCCAGCTCTCCTGAGAGTCCTAACTCAGTGCTGCAAACTCTTCAGAACTGTCTAACCTCAGAGGAAACACATTTTTGGGTGCTTATCTAAACCAAGATTTGCCCCTTCCGCTACCAAACACTTGCAGAGTGGAGATCCATTTTAGGCAACGGTGGCTATTATGGAGTATTCATTCCGGATGTATCGGCATTAAGCAGCCCCAATAGATGCATTATTAAAAGATAGGAAATGGGTTTTGTTTGAGAGGCAGACCCGGTCTTTTAAGGAAGCAAAACTGAGTAGTTCCAGTGTACTGGTGCATTTCACCCAGAGCTTTCCCGACTGTGTTAACACATGATGCCTGTTCAGCAGGAGTGGTAGCTGTCATTGCACATGTGGGTTGTAAAGAGGGAAAGGCAAACCCCACAACACTTGCTTCCAGAACATTATCAAAGGCTGAGAGGAATTACTCTCAGAAAGAGACATTAGGCATTATTTGGGGGATAATTAAATATCACGAGTGCCCTTGATCACAAGCTCCTTGTTAAGATACTGGGTCCAGAGGCTGACACTGCACCTCTAGCAACAGCCAGGATGCAGAGATGGGCTTTGATCTTAGCTGCATCAAATGCAAGCCTCCAGAGGACATTGCTATCACTAATGCACTACCCTGATTGATGATTCTGCTCATTTTCTCTACTTTAGAGGCAGTGTACAAACTCTCTTACCTAGTGAGCCTTCCCATCACCCCCACCAAGTGCCAAGGAAATGGAGAGAGATCCTGCTTTGGTTAAAGTAATGCAATACACTCCTTCTGGATGGCAAAATCATATAACAAACAAGAGCCATTGGTGTTGATTCAGCAAGGTACTGAAGAACATGCATACCTTTAGCATGTCAGCCATCTCACTGAAGTCAATAGGGGTGCTCACATGCCCATAGATACACAAGTGTTTTAGTAACCTGCTGAATCCAGGTCTGAGTCCACTAGAAAAAATTGAATTGTTCATAGAGTGATTTTTGCCATGTGGCATGGGGTAATACCCTGCTGCTTTCACTGGAGAATGATGGTTGTACTATGATCAATAAAGCATAATGAAAATGAAAAGTTTGGCTTGAAGTTTTTTTGTGGCCAGACCTGGAATATGACATAGAGAAGGGAAAATAGCTAATGCTAATTCTGTAGTAGCCAGCAAAACATGTCAGAAATGGTCTCTGTTAACTATAGGAGTGACTACTAGGCCTTGGCAAAGACTACACATTTATTCCAGAAGGCAAGGAATAATACACCTGAGGAATATTTCTTCTGTGGAGAATACCAAGGCCTTGTGAAGTGGACTTGTGGCATACACGTTACCCGAAGAGCTGGTTCTCAAATCTTCCTTGGGATAAATTCATTAAAGCACATTAGATCTGCTACTTATTGTCTAGCATCAACATGCTGACCCCTAAAAATGTATCTGATGGGAAAGAATGTGGTGTATATGGCAAATTTTCTGTTACAGCTATATGCCAGTCCACTACTCAGAAAACTCCAGCAGAATTAAATCTTTAACATCAGTTACAGAGTTGATCTACTTAGATCAGGTTTAACCAAGAGACTGGGATGAAAAAACAGCATAAACCATGTACAGTATTTGCCCCCTGAGGATGTGACATGAAAGGGGAAGGAGGAAGTAGGGGAAAGGAGTTGTCAGGAAAGTAGTGGAACCAGTGGTATACCTAGCAGAGGCAAAAAGAAAGGGACCCCTGAAAAGGAAACTGCTGACCATGTCACTTCTACAAAGCAGAACCAAACAAAAACATTATGAGAGAGGGTAAATCTGTGCCTGTCTGTTGGGAGGACAGGGCCATAAGCAGATTCAAGATGGAAGATTTCAGAGTGAGACACAAACTCTGCTCTTTCTCATGGAGAATTTATAATTCTTTCTTTCTCTGTTTTCCTTTAATTGCAAATACATGTAATCCAGACTGAAAGTGCTTTGCTCTTTATACATAGAGAACATAATTTCCTTGGGAAGTCAACAGTGCTGTACTATGCCTAGAGGCACATTTGCACACCTTCATGCTTTTGTGAGCTCATGAGTTGGGGTCAGAAAGGAATTTCCATCAGGCTCCATCCATACACAGCATGGAAAAATGGACTAGGTACATTATTACTATTTTTTCCAAAACCTTCCGCTGTAGCCTGAGGGATTAGCCAGTGCTAGACCAGATAAGAATGGCCATACTGGGTCCGACCAAAGGCCCATCTAGCCCAGTATCCTGTCTTTCAACAGTGGCCAATGCCAGGTGCCCCAGAGGGATACTCCAAGATGGCAATTTCTATGTTCCTTCCACCCATTAAGCCTACAGAATTATCTTTGCACAGACCAGCCATCACAGTATACTGTATACCAGAGGTTCTCAAACTGGGGGTCGTGAGGTTATTACAGGGGGGGGGGGGTTGCAAGCTGTCAGCCTCCACCCCAACACCACTTTGCATCCAGCATTTATAATGGTGTTAAATATATAAAAAAGTGTTTTTAATTTATAAGGGGGGGTTGCAGTCATAGGCTTGCTCTTTGAAAGGGGTCACCAGTACAAAAGTTTGAGAACCACTGCTGTATACAATAGGTTGATGGTAGGAAACTACCAAAAGATTCTTCTCCCCTCACTTTTGCAGCTCTCCTCTCTCTGTTTTCTATTCATAGTACCACTGGTAACCTCACCCAGCAAGATAGAACACACATTCCTTGGTACTCCTTGTCACACATAGCCCTGGCCCCTATCCTCAGATGCTACCAAACTGCAGGTGGAGAGCTGATCTTGGGCAGAATTACTAGGCAACAGGGACTCTCCAGCCAGAGGTGAGAGATGAACCAGGCTTTCCTGGAATCTCTGGCTATACTTGGAGTCCTTTTTCAGAGGACTTAAAAAAAGATCAGTTCTGTCTTATATCTGAGGCAAGATAAACAGCAGCCTTCTACAGAAATGAGAGATGGGTCAGAGCTCAGATCTGGATTTGAACTTCCCCCATGTTCTGTCTAGTTTGTGCATCTGTCTGTGTCAAGAGAGTGGAATTACTTAAGTGCCAATCAGCTTTTGATTTCATAGAATCATAGAACAGGAAGGGACCTTGAGAGGTCCTCTAGTCCAGTCCCCTGCACTCAAGGCAGGACTAAGTATTATCTAGACCATCCCTGACAGGTGTTTGTCCAACCTCCTCTTAAAAATTTGCTGGTTAAAAACACTAAATTAGAATCTGGATCTCAAATCTCCCAAAGCTAAGAGGTGCCTGGATCTGGGGTTTTGGTTTGGCCCAAATCCATTCTGGACCAGAACCTCACCAAGGATTGAGGGTGTTCAGAGGCAGGGTTTTGGCTTTGGCAACCCATCTCTAAATGAAAACCGAAACTCAGGAACCCTTGTCTCCTCCTGAGATCCCCTCTCCTGCAAGCACACTGCAGCACATTCTCTCTAGCTCTGTCTTATTCCCACTGTTGGCCTACCTCCTTCTTCTCCTCACTCACGGCCCCTTCTTTTCACATTGCCCTCTGGGGCAGGCTGGCTGATTTCCCTGGAGCTTTCTCCTGATGTGCCAGTCCAACCTCGGCATAACACTAATTTCTGAGTCTCATTTTTCCTGGAGTGGATTTCTGGTTTCAGAAGGTCACGTCCACTTTCCCCTTGAGTAAGCATGCAGTTCTGGGTGGGGAATGTAGGACAGACTGGCATCTCTGGAGGTTAGACCATCTGGATAAGTAAGCAGACAGTGCTGCAGACACAGAGAAGCAATGAAGGGCCCCTCGTATTCCTCTCTTTTAGGATAGGCTCTCAGAGTCTGCAGTTCTGTTGACTAGTGAACGGTTTTGTCTGCAGTAAAGCATCCCTCCTGGGTACTCTTCATCTTATTATGTCTCTCCCTGCAGTGGGACAGTTGGTGATCTAATGTGCAACATCAGAATGACTTAGAGGTTGTTTTCCCCTTACACACACACAGACTCTCACTCTGCAGCTGTGATTGTGGTGCTTCGCATGCTGCGCTTCACTATGTGTGACAGATGTCTCCCTATCGCCAAGCAAAGGCAGGACTAGGGCAGAAGCAGCTGCTCATGTGGAAATGTACGAGTCAGTAAGTCAAATGAGACCCCTTTCTGTGCAATCTCCCCAGAAATACCTCTGAATGCCAGTAGGAGGTGGATTGCACAGCTCTCGGGGGGAAATCTGGCCTCGGGATCCTGGTGCTCATCTGACTCCCATTCAGGGCCATACTGTAGTGGGCCCAGAACTGGTGTGGAAGGGCTGGGGTGGGGAAAAGGATGCTCCTTAAAGGGCCTGGGAAGCAGCATGTTGTGAGGAGAACCCTGGATCCAAGGCCCCGTGCACGCTGCTCATGCTGAATGGTGCAAAGCTCTCCCTGTAGCACATATGATACAGGAGTCCCAGGAGGGACTACTGCACCTCTGCACCCAACTACAACAGGGCTGTGCCTTACAGACACCCTCTAGCCCCTACCTCTGTCAGAGTCTTGGCTATAACTAGGGGCCTACCAAACTCACAGCCATGAAAAACGCATCACAGACCATGAGATCTGGTCTCCCCCATGAGAGCTGGCTAGTGTAGTAGGGGTCACGATATTGCCACCTTTACTTCTGCACTGCTGGTGGCAGCGCTGCCTTCAGAGCTGGGTACCTGGCCAGCAGCTGCTGCTTTCTGGCCACCCAGAACTGAAGGCAGCACCACCGCCAGCAGCAGCGTAGAAGTAAGGGTGGCAATACTGTGATACCCCCCCGCCCATAATAGCCTTGTGACTCCCCACAGACTCCTTTTTGGGTCAGGTCCCCCCATCACACCACCATGAAATTTAAGATTTTTAAAACCCTACGAGTGTGAAATTGGCCAAAATGGACTGTGCAACATTCCCCACATTCTGGCATGTAATCTGTGTTTGACTCTATGGAGGTCTGAGATGAATCTGGCCCATTAGAATCATGGGGAAAATCTATGGACCAAATTCAACTGAGTTGTGTTGACTTATGCCAGTGGTGAACATGGTCGCGTGTGTGTGTGTGTGTGTGTGTGTGTGCATATGCAGCACCTACAGAGAGTGTGCATTAGGATGTTGCATGTATGTGTAGGAAATGTGTACCGTACATGGAGTACTGCTAGCATGGTGATGCTGAAAGGGAGCAGTGACATCATGGGCCCTATTGCAGGGACTCTGGATATCAGAGGGAAGGGCACCTCTCTGTAGTGTGGTTCTGGTGCATAGGATTTGTGTTTAGCAGAATGAGGGTATGAGAGGGACTGGATGCTCACACCAAGATCCATCAGTCATCTCCAGTGATGGGTCTTGGGCTGTGGGGGAAGTCTAAGGGGGGAAAGCAGTATTTGGTGTTTATCATAGACTCAGAATCCATGGCCAGAAGGGACCATTACGACTGTAGTCTGATCTCCTGTATAACATGGGCCATAAAACTTCCCCAAAATAGTTCTCAGAGCAGATCTTTTAGAAAAACATCCAATCTTGAATTAAAAATTGTCAGTGATGGAGAATCCACCATGACCCTCAGTAAATGATTCCAATGGTTAATTACCCTCATTGTTTAAAAAAAAGTATGCCTTATTTCCAGTCTGAATTCATGTAGCTTCAGCTTCCAGCTATTGGATCATGTTATACCTTTCTCTGCTAGATTGAAGAGCCCATTATTAAATATTTGTTCCCAGGTAAGTGTTTATAGAGTGTAATCAAGTCACCCTGTAACCTACTCTTTATTAAACTAAATAGATTGATTCAAGGAGCTCAATCACTATAAGGCAGGTTTTCTAATCCTTTAATCTTTCTCGTGTCTCTTCTTTGAGCCCTCTCCAATTTATTAACATCCTTCTTGAAGTGTTGACACCAGACCTGGACACAGTATTCCAGCAGTGGTTGTACAAGTGCCAAATACAGAGGTAAAATAACGTCTTTACTCTAACTTTGGATTCCTCTGTTTATGCATCCAAGGATAGCTAGCATTAGCTCTTTTGGCCTCAGTATCATAAAGGGAGCTCATGTTCAGCTGATTAGCCATCACTATCCCCGAATCTTTTTCAGAGTCCCTGCTTCCCAGGATACAGTCCCCCATCCTGTAAGCATGGCTACATTGAAGGATACGTTGATATTTAGCCATATTAAAATGCATTTTGTTTGCACCCAGCTTACCAAGCCATCCAGATCGCTCTGAATCAGTGACATGTCCTCTTTATTATTTACCACTCCCGCAATTTGGGTCATCTGCAAACTTTATCAGTGATGATTTTATGTTTTCTTCCAGGTCACTGATAAAAATGTTAAATAGCACAGGGCCAAGAACCAATCTATGCAGGACCACACTAGAAAGAGTGGATGAGGATTCCTTGTTTACAACTGCAGTTTGAAACCTACCATGTTAATTTGATCTTTCTAGTTTTTGGTTTTTTTTTTAAATCAAAATGTCATGTGGTACCAAGTCGCATGCTTTTCAGTAGTCTAAGTATATAACATCAACACTATTACCTTTATCAACCAAACTTGTAATCCAAAAAGATATCAAGTTAGTTTGACAGGATCTGTTTTCCATAAACCCATGTTGATTGGCATTAATTATATTACCCTCCTTTAATTCTTTATTAATTGAGTCCAGTATCAGCTGCTCCATTATCTTGCCCGGGATCGATGTCAGACTGACTAGTCCTATAATTACCCAGGTCAGCCCATTTACCCTTTTTAAATATTGACACAACATTAGCGGTCTTCCAGTCTTTTGTAACTACCCTAATGTTTCAGCTCCTGAAGTCATGTCATTACATGAGAATCCCAACTTTAATTAAAAAAAAAAATAAAGTAAAATTTAAGCTCTCATGGTTGCAGAGCAAAGCCTGGAAATGTGAAACCTAAAGGCTCAACAACAACAAAATCAGACGACAAATAAAAAGAACTAGAACAGATTAGTTTACAAACTCTCATGATTTGAAGCCAATCGCATGATTTTTAATACTATTTGCTTGAGGCTCTGGTACTGGTCACTTGAGCCCCAGCTGGGAGATCTGGGTGTATGAGGATTTTATATGTAGGCCTGTCTTGACATGAGTAAGTGGACATGGGTGAGGTCTCATTTCTTGGGAGACAGGATTAGGGAGGTAAATGGATGAAGAGTCTAGAAAAAGAATGTCTGTGTTAGCTAAGTTTATGGGGAACACCCAGGGAATCACTGACAATGGACAAGAGAAGCCTGAAATGTAAGATGAGGTAAAGAGTAAGTCATGTATGGACAGGGCATGCTGTACAGGGATTTGTTCCTACAAAGTGACCAAGCTAATCCCAAAGCATGTGATGCAGTGTGTTAATGTACATCAAGGAAGAGATTTTCTGTGTAACTTTGGGTATGTGGTACACCCTATAACTGCCCCCTGTGCTTAAGACTGATCAACTCAGCGTATATTTGGCATACAGCAAGGCAAGGAACCTGAGCGACAAAACTGGAGTCAAACTGAGTTCTTGGAGAACCGAGTAGAAGAGATCTCAGGAGAACCCCAGTTCTACAATAGGTTGATTTAAAAACAACAAAAAACTCACTTAAACATTTAGCAGAGAGATGATGTACAATCAATAACTGATCAGGAGAAGAAGCCCAGAAATAAGAAACTGCTAGGACATGTATCAAAGGAGTGCAGAAGGATACCCTTGTCCCAAAGTCCCCCAATGGGGAGGGCTTGTCAACAGATGCACTGCTGTAATGCTTCAGTGTAGACACTACCTCCCATTCACATAGGTAATCAACCTCCTTGAGAGGCAGTACCTAGGTCAATGAAAGAATTCTTCTGTCGACCTAGCACTGTCTACACCTAGGGTTAGGTCAAATTAATGCCGTCTCTCGGGGTGAGGATTTTTCACACCTCATAGCAATGTAGCTGTGTTGACCTAACTTTTTAGTGTAGGTCAGGCCTGAGTATATCCACTAATCTAAAAAACAAAGAGGTAATTATTGTTTATTCCTTCCTCTCTGGGGCCGCTAGGTAGGGCACCACTGGGCGTCAGGATTCCTGGGTTCTCTTTTCAGCTGCGATTTCTTCTGCAACTTTGGGCAAATCACTTCTCTTCTCTCCATGCCTCCGTTTCCCCATCTCTACAATGAAAACAATAGTGCGTATGCACCTTTGTGAAATGATTTTTAAGAACTAATGCTGTAAAACACTAGTGTTATTACTAAAAAAAAATAAACAAGGAGCAAAGAGCATCAACTTCACACCTTGACAATAACCTTCAGCTATGTGAAGGGTACAGGTTTCACCCATGAAGATCAATGTGCAGTCAGATTGGGGAAGAATAGGCTCTTGTAATAGCCCCTTACCTCCAAACAGCAGGGATGCGGAGATGTTAAGGACTCTTCAGTTTAATCAGAATCATTCACTTAATTTTAAGCACAGCCTGTCAAGGTTTTTTGGTCAGACTTCAAGGAGGAGAAGGCCTTGCCAGTTCTGGGGCTGTGGGCGGCAGGATCTTATTCCACTCACAGGCACACAGATAAATGTCATATCTGTGGCATGAGAACAACACCACTCGGTGCTTTTCATCTTCAAAAGGCATTCATTAACACCCCCCTCCCCTTGAGGTGCTCTCTGCCCCATCTGGGATGGGAGCATCATTATCCCCATTTTAGGGAAGGGGAAACTGAGGCAGAGAAGGGGACTGATTTGCCTAAAGTTATATAGAGGGAGTCACTGACAGAATCAAGAATAGCCCCTAGGAATTCCTGGCTCCCAGCCCTATATTCAGACCACTGGACAACACCTCTCCCTGGGGTTTGTGTGCTCCTTTTATGCACAGGGATGAGATGGGGGAAAGGACAGAAATATGGAGGGATGGGCGAGATAGGAGAATATAACAGAGGAGTCTGAGTGAGAGGGATGCATTGAAGTGAATGGGGGTGAACGAGTGGGGAAAAAACGAGGAGGAATAAATGAAGGGAGAAAGAGCAAGAGATTAAATGGGAAGGAAAGCAGAGGAGTGAGAGAGAGAGGAAGACACAGGAGTTGGCATCTGAGCTCTCTCTAAAGAAGAGAGGAGTTAACTTGCCCTCTTTCTTTCCTGATCTTGCCTTAAAATTGCAGGAATGTGGCAGCACAACATCAGCTCTCTGATTTATTAATTCCATCCCATCCCACCAGCCCACAGAACAAAAGCATCTGTGTTTGCTCAAGAGGAGCGCATGAAGGGCCTTATTCATGTCGGAGCTGGAGAGAGAAGCCAGCAGATACAGGAAAGTCATCAGTGCCTCGCTCCTTTTCACCTTTGTGTGGATTGGAAAAAAACCCACTGAGATGAAAGGCAACAAACCGTGATGTATCAGGAGAGAGAAAAAAAACAAGATCACCAGCAGGGTCAGTCAGTATGGGCTTCTCAATGAGAGAGCAGCCACCTTGGGCCTGGCTGCACCGGTGTGGGAGCCATCTCAGTGAGGTTGGTTGCATGAGATGGCTGGTTCCCTTGCTTCTCCTTGTGACGGCTCAGCTTGGCCCCCAGAGCACAATATTTTGGCTGGAACTGCTCTGCCACACCCATGCACAGCACTCCTTGCAACCACGGTTGCATTCTGGTAGCCCTGAAGCACCCATCCCATACAGCCCACTATTGTGGCCTACCATTAGACAGATACAAGGAAAGTCAGATAATTCACTAAATCTATGGGACAATAAAGGAACCATCATCTTAAGCTTTGGCTGGTTACTAATCTATAGCCCCTTCCACCTGAGGATCTTAGAGCACTTTGTGAATAGCAATTACATCTCGCAAAGCCCCAGAGGTAGGTTAGTATTATTATCCATGTTTATTTTACAGATGGGGACATTGAGCATTAGTGAAGTGACTTGTCCAAAGCTACCCCATAGGCAGGTGCTGGCATAGAACCCAGCACGGCCCCAACAAGGAGGTGTCATGGGATTGTTAATAAACACGAGGGTTAAGAGGACACCAACTGTACAGCTGCTCTGAAGGATGGCACCTGCAGCAGCGCACTGCCCCCAATGCCAAACCGAGGGTGGGTTCTGCATCGATGCAGAAGAAAGCGAGCCTGCAAAACCACTGCCACTGGCACTCGGGTTTTCTTTGGCAGTCTCCTATACATATATTGGCCAGGATCAACCCTACTTAGCTTGCAAAAGGGACACTCACAGCACTGCCTGACATGCTAAACTCATACATAAGTACCCCCACAAACCCAATTGCTCTCCATACCCAACATAAGCTTTCAGACAGACATTAATTTTTTAATTATATTTTAACAAGAGTTTAAATTGTTTGAATGTTAACTCCCCTCCTCCCTCACCCAATCTCATTACTTGGCTTAGTTACAGGGGCAGGGAGTAGCTGAAACAGCTGCCATGACCTCAGTGCCGGGGGGGTAACAGGAAAAATACCAGGACAATACAGTTTGGCTTTGTATCATTCATAAACCAGCACCACAAAATGCTTCAAGGCTGATGATAGCCATTTCAAGTAAACACAAGCAACAAGTAAACCAGTTCGGATCAAATCAGAACCAGCTTGATCCTTCTCCAGAAGCATGAACTGAAGCCAAAGTGAACCTGTTCTGAGATTTGAGAATAAGGTTGAACTGAATTATTTTCCCATTCAAGTGAACCGAGGAATTGCCAGACTGGATCAGTCCTTTTGAGGTCCATCTAGGCCAGTATCCTTCCTTCTGACCAGATGCTCCAGAGGAAGGAGCAAGAAGTCTTACAAGGGACAATTATGGAAGCTTCTTCTTAACCTTAGGCAGGTAGTGAAGAATGAGGATTTATAGCCATTCTACATTGGGGAGTCTATTTAACAGAACAGTGGATGTTTCATTAGGCATCTAAATGGCTCATGCTTTTCAGAATCCTGCTAAGCTCTTAGCTTCACGGGTATGCCTGCAGCACAGCAAAGAAAACCTGCGGCTGGCTCGTGCCACGGGACTTGGGCTGCTTCACTGCTATGTAGGTTTCCAGGCTCGGGCAGGACTCTGAGCTCTGGGACCTTCCCAGCTCGCTGAGTCCTAGAGCCCCAGCTTCAGCCTGAGCCTGGAAGTCTACACAGCAGTGAAGCAGCCCGAGCCCCGTGAGCCCGAGTTGGCCGGCACAGGCCAGCTGCAGGTGTCTAGTTGCTGCACAGACATATCCACTGATATCTTATGGCAGTGAGTTCTACTGGTTCAATTGTGTAAGAGAGTATTTCCTTTTATCCCTACAGTTGTTACCTTTCAATTTAATCAAATTTCCCCTTGCTCTTTTACTATGAGAAAGGGTGAATAGAAGTGCTAGTCTACCTACTCTGTGCCATTGGTTTCCATATATGATCATATCCTCTCTTATATTCTTCTCTCTGAACTAAATACCCCCAATCTTTTCAATCTCCCCAAATGTATGAGGCAATGTCCCAATCTTGCAAGCCAGCCTGTTCTTATAAGAGCTGGACCTCAATCAAAAAAAATCAGGGATCTGAATCCAAACTCTGCATCTCTACTCAAGACATTTTTAACACTAACTTGCACACTCAAGAAGTTTGTATCGTGCTATTTTTATTTCCTCCCGAAGGCTCCCCAAGCACTTCACAAACTAGACACAGACAGCACCACTAAGATGCAGTTGCTCGGGGTGTGGTGGGGGGGGAGGAAGGCAACTAAACAGTACAGCATGTTCAGTAACAGTGGGGTGGGGAAATCTTTGCCAAGAAGAGTGGGACAAATTCCAGCTCTTAAGAAAAGGACGATGGAGCCTTAATGTCCCTGCAGAGAAGATGGGATTTTGGTCTAAAAGACTCACATACATTACATTGCATGGATCTCATTTGATTTAACTTAGAGCTTGTTTACAATTACAGCGCGGCAGCTGAATCAGTGCAGCTGCGCCATTCTAGCGCTTCGAGAAAACCAGGGGTTCTCAAACTTTTGCATTGGTGACCCCTTTCACACAGCCAGCCTCTGAGTGCGACCCCCCGGTATAAATTAAACACACTTTTTTTTATATTTAACACTATTATAAATGCTGGATGTGAAGCGAAGTTTGGGGGTGGAGGCTGACAGCTTGCGACCCCCAGGTAATAACCTGGTGACCCCCTGAGGGGTCACGACCCCCGGTTTGAGAGCCCCTGGCGAAGACGACACTTATGCTGACGGGAGAGCTTCTCCATGGGTATAAGTACTCCACCTCCCTAAGAGGCGGTAGCTCTGTCAACGGGAGAAACCTTCCAGTGGACAGAGCACTGTCTACACCTGCAGTTAGGTCGGTATAACTACATCGCACAGGGGTGTGGATTTTCCATGCCCCTGAGAGACAGTTATACCGATAGAAGTTGGTAGTGTAGACCACGCCTTAGAAAGATAAAGGATTGAGTTCATTAAAAGCAATTCAGCCACAACTAGAGGTATTTATCAGAGGTGGACTGAATCCCCTACATGGGGGATAGTGGGGTCTGCCCAGCTTACCTCCCAGACAAGAATGAGGTTTACACAGTAAACACACCTACGGCTGAGAGCAGGGTTAATACGAATAACAACAGAGTATGTATTTGTAGTACCGTAGTGATTAGGGACCCTAGTCACAGACCAGGAGTTCTGGGGCTCACCTGTGCATTGTACTGACTATTCTTCCATTGAATCAGATGCTCCCAGCAATTTTTAAACTGATCATTTTGTTAAAGTCATGATGAGCTCAGTGGCCTTTTGCTACTTTCCAGCCTTGCACCCGGGCTGGGAGTCTGAAGATCTGGTATTCCCAGCTCTGCCACTGTAGGACTTGGGACAAATCTGCACTGCAGTGTCTCCATGTATAAAGCGGGGATAGTCATACTGACTTGCAGAACTTCATGGTGGGAGAGAGGTTGCAAGGGTTAACTCTAATGTGTGTAAAGCACTCTGATCCTGATGGGAGGCAATACAGACAGGCAAAGTATTAGTATTATTAGACTTAGACGCCAGTCCCAAAGGGCAGACTTGGGTTTTAATACTCTCATGTTTGAGTGGAGGGGTGTGTATGTGTGTCGGGAGCCTGATATTGGGTCAGGTCTGTCTCGACATACATTGGGATTCCCCTAACATCATAACATGACCAATGATCACAATGGGGACAGGGACATGTGTGATTTTCCCTGGGTACACTTGCAAGACTGACTCCAGAGCTTTCTCTGCCCAATTCTGTATGCCCCATGTAAGGGAAGGTGAGAGCGTAGCAGGTTTCTCACAAGCATTAGTGGCTTTCATGAGGCAGGTAAGGATTTCTCCTACCTCCCCATAGACACAGGCCCTTGGGGCAGAAAGCCCGAGCTGGGAAACAAAAGAGAACCTGCTGTGGAGAGGTAGGGTCATGAGCCAGAGGGTCTGGAAGTAGCCATGCTGCAGGTGCTGATGATAGGGGTGAAGTGGGGCTGGAAGCAGTGGCCCTGTGGACACTGGCTATGGGTTGTAGGGAAGTTAGAAGCAGGGGTGCTCTGGACACTGGCCCCAGGAGGCATAGCAGGATTAGAAGTAGCTCTGAGTGCTGGCTATAGGCATGCAGGGGGGCCTCAAAGCAGGCTCAAACTCGATCCTGGCAAGAGTGTTTTGGGTGTTGCTGGAAGCAGGGTTGAAGCGGATAGTGGAATCAGCCTGCAGCAGCTGATATGAAATACGAAGTAGGGGTACACCAAGTGCTCATGAACACAGGAGAGGCTGGGGGTGCTGTGGTAAGTAGGGAATGGAAGCCTTGCAGGGAGCGCTGCTGGAATTAAGCCACGTTTCACTCCCACCACGGATACATCTACACTGCAATCGGGTGTGTGACTGCAGCTGGGGTAGGCATACCCACCCTAGCTTTAATCTAGGTAACAGCTAAAAAAAAATAGCAACGAAGAGGGATGCAGCAGCATGAGTGTCACATGGGCTGTACGAGCCACCTGGAACCCTGGGTACATAGCTTGTGTTGTCAGCCTGCCCCAGGGCCTGTGCTGCTGCATCTTCACTGTTATTTGCAGTGTGTTAGCTAGATTGAAGCTAGCACAGATGTGCCTACCCCAGCTATAATGGTTGGACTAGATGACCTCCTAAGGTCCCTTCCAACCCTGAGATTCTATGATTCTATGACTGTGCTGTGGACATACCCCAAAATGCAACATACTGGGTATGCCTTTGATGCCAGGAGTTCCTGGCCCGTGCTGACACACTGTTGAAATGAAGGGAGTGTCCTTTCAAAATCGCCCCAGGTATGAGTGCAACAGGGGCCAGCGGCAAGAAGTTTTAATGTGTGTGCGCAGAGTAGATAGATTTTGTATATTAAAACAAATACCATTTTAATCATCATTTGCGATCTACTTCGACACAGTCCTTAAAACTCCCCCAGCCCTACTGGGCAATTGTTGCTAAATAACCCTGAGTCCAGAAGGAGGATGGAATGTAAGGGCCCCAGGGCCGTGTACAGTGGAGGTGTGTTTCTCTAGCTCTTTTAGGGAGAACTACTACTTCTTGAGTCCCATATACCTCACTGGATCTTTCAAACAATACCTTAAAAACCAAAGGTCTGTGTGTACTATTTGCACCTTAAAAATCCCCTGTCGCTTTTCATAAGAGAGGGCATTTGCCCCAGTGTCCTTTGCCCAAATTCTTTACTTCCTGTCCCATTGCCATGCAGTGTGTTGAAATGCAGCCACCTCTGGAGTGAAGGACAGCAGCCAGTCTTGCAATGGTGCTCTGCATAAGTGGCTTGTGTATTGCTCTGGGGCCACAGTCCTCATATACAAGTGTAAATAATTTAATTGTTATTACTTGGCTCCTTTGCCATTTTGAATGTAGCTACTGTGCTTTAATGCAATATCAATTGATTTCTGAAAAAAACAACAACCCACAATATTGAGTGCTCTTGCTACTATACATACCCACCACGCAGACTAACTGTTCTGTGGAGCCTTTATTCAGTGCAGAGTTAAGTGCATTGAAAGTGGCTGCTGCGGTTCCCAAGAGACCGGTTGTGCGCCTTTACCCCTCACAGGGCACGTACAGCAGCTACTCTGTGAATAGCACTTAGGTACTGTGTGTTTCACATATGTGACATTAACAACTGCTTCGCTGTAATTCACAGATAACAAAACAAAAAGCTGTCCTAATACAGTATCTTGCTACTAGGCTTGGAGTAGAGAAGAGACACAGCATGTGGCTAGAAACAGGTTCAGCTTTTCTAATGCCTCTCACTCCTGACCTGCAGCACCACCTGCTGTTCCAGTCCTGGGCTCCCCACACAGCCCTGCCAATGCCCCTCACTCCTGCCCTGCAGTCGTTTCCCCCAGCCCAGCTATTCCACCCCTGGACTCCACAGATAGCGCTGACAGACCAGTGCGCTACACTCCTGCTTTGTAATCTTCTCTACGGACTGCAGGCCTCTCTTCCCCTAACCCCTTGTCAGTGTACCTATCTCCTGAATTACAATGGCCTCTCCTCTGCTGGAATGCCATGCCGCTCTCTCAATACACCCATCTCCTGACTTGTAACGCTCACCTGTCCTAGGGCTTCTCACAGACAGACTGCTGCTTGGCGACCAGCAGAAACGAGGCAGAGGTCTCCAAAGCCGTTCTGCACATTAGAACCAAACAGGATTTGAACCCAAGTGGATGTGGAACCAGGCTAGAGCAGAAAGTGGCTGTACTCCTTCACAGGCCATTTTCCTACCACTGTCCTGCCACAGGGCAGGAAGAGCCTGCAGAAGCTGCTTGTTGCCAGCTGTATATTAATCCCCAGTCACTACTGCTGGGCGACAGACATGCTTGGTTCTGCCCTGCTGACCCCACTGCTCAGAGGATCTGCCCCTGCCTCCCCCTGCACTCAGAGACTAGCCTCTTCCAGGGAGTTACTCAGGAAACAGCTGCAGCTTTCCACACTTGCAACATCCTGGGGCTTCCCTCCCCCGACCCTTATACCTTTGCTGCTAACATAGCTTTCCCACCTTCCCCTGCTCCTGGTTAGAGTGATTGGCAAGGCTAGGCAGGAGAGCCAAGCGCTTTCCATCCTCACTTGGGAGGCTCCATGCCAAACGAAATTGCTCCTAAGAAACCAGCTAATTTGCGAGAAAACACCTGTTTAAGAGCAGAGGTGAAAAGGGCTAGATGTTTTTCTTCCCCTTAACACCTCCCTACCCCCTTTCTCCCACCTTGAAGGCCTGCTTGCTGTCTTTTCATGGCCTGTTCAAATAAGGATTTGGACCCACTACACAGGAATTTGACATCAGGCATTTGTGGTGTCTCGGGTTTCTCTGGGTATATCTACACTGCAAAAAAACAAAAACAAAAAACAAAACAAAACAAAACAAAAAAACAACCCCCCCCCCCCAAACAAACAAAACAAAAAAAAAGACCCACAGCACCGAGTCTCAGACCCTGAGTTAATTGATTTGGGCTCATGGGGCTTGGGTGACATGGGTAAGAACAATAGTGTAGACGGAAACCTGGCCATAGGGAGGGTCTCAGAGGCCAGGCTCCAGCCAGAGCCCAAATATCTACACTGATTTTTTTGGCACTGTAACTCAAGCCCAATGAGTCAATTGACTTGGGGTCTGAGACTCAGTATTGCAGAGTTTTCTTTGCAGTGTAGACATACGCTCTGTGTCATCAGACCATCTTTGTCAGGGGGCTGTAGCCTCTCTCAAACTGAGCAGGAGAGGGAGTGTTGTCTAGCAGTTTAAACAGAAGAGTGGAAGCTAGGACACCTGGGTCCTGTCTCCAGCTCTGCCAACAATTCACTGTGCATCATTGGGCAAGCCATTTCACCTTGGTTTCCCCATCTGTAAAACAGGAATAATAGCTTCACAGCCCCACTGTGAAGGTGAGTTAGTGAATTTTGGTAAAATGATTTGAGATCCTATCTCAGTTACTTAGATGCTACAGAGATAGCTAGATGGAAGATATGGACCCCAAACTGGAAAATTCCAATCTGGATTTTGAACAGCCCATATGTTGGGGGTGTTCTGATGATCTGCAGTTTTAGTTTGGCCCATTACAAAGATGAGGTTGCTCACAAAATTCAGACCCAGATTTGGATTCTGAGCACTGCTAAAGTTTGGGATGCCTCATGCCTGGATCCAGGGTTCTGGGTCGGCCCACTTCTACTCCAAAGATTATGTTATTAAAAGAAGTGCTTGTGCAGCGATGGCAAGGTCATCTCTGCTCCCCTAACCCCCCTCATCCCAAGCCTCGCGCAGGAAAGGAACCGAGGTCTCGCTCTTACCTGGGGAGATGCGCTGGCTGGAGGGGTCACCATGAGGCTCTCCGAGAATCCAGCACGATTCTGCACCTGAACGTGTCAGCCGGGCTGGTTCGCGAGCAGCTCCCACCGCAGGGAGGAAATGGGTCCGGCCCGGCTACAGGCTCGCTAGCTCCCTCTCCGGAGCGCGTCAGCAGGTGCCCTGACCGGCAGGAGCTCGCCAGAGGTTCGCCCGGCTCCGGGGTGGATCCTGCTCAGCCTCCCACTGGCTGGATCGAGCCCTTTTATAGGCAGCGCCGGGAATGCAGCTCCGCTCGTGGCTGTGCGAATGAGCCTCCTTAAGGCAACCCTGCCGGAGGGCGGTCTGCAGAGTGGGGATGCACCGACGTGCATCCCGCTGGGCCACCTTAAGAGGGGAGCCGGGGAAGGGGTGCGAGGGGGGAAGATGAGAGGCGCGGAGGGGACCGGAGCGAAATGCGGCGCGCGCCCCTGCCCCGGAGTGCGGAGCCGCCGCGCGCCCCTGCGCAGCGAGTGAGGCTGGGCGCTCAGCGCGGGAGCCGCGAGGGGGGTTGGCTAATGCTGCTGCTGCCCCGCTGCTTCCCTCGCCTGGCGGGGACGGGGCTGTGACCGAGCTGGGCGCTCCCCTGTGACTGCTCCGGCCGCAGGTCACTGCTGAGAGCGAGCTGCGTGTTCGGCTCCCTGCTGAGCCAGAGGCCGGGATCCCTGGGCAGAAGCAGCCGTCCCAGCCCCAGCCGAGCCAACCCCATCTCTCGACTGATCACTGTCCCATATGTACCCCCCTACTCGGGGTGCAAAGCTGCACGGGGTCTGTCAACACCACGCACTAAGCCAGGCCTCTGACTCAGGTTTGAGCCCAAGCCTCTCTTCCGTCCCCACACAAATCAGTCTGGCTCTGGTGATTAAGCTCAGTCAGAGCCTGGGTCCTAGACCCTGCTAGTGTAGTGGGTCAGATCCAACTGTGGCTTGGGTCCAAGCCCTGCCATTTTGCAGTGTGGACATGGCTCAAGCCACAAACCTGAGTCAGAAGGTCTGCGTAACGCAGTATGGACACATTAGCACGGCTATGAGACCCAGGTCCACTAATTGTAAGCCCAGGTTTACAATGCAATGTGGATGCTTAAACGCAGGCTTGGAAACACCAAGTCCGCAAGCCCAGGTCCCACAGATTCAGGTTTACAATGGAATGTAGACATAGCCATAGATACAGCAAAGTGTCAGTTTCTGGGACCAGAGCTGCAATAGTTTTTACTATACCCCATCCAAATCTGCTCCTCCATTCATTCTGCTCCTCACACCAAGGGCAGGAGTAGCCTCCTGTATATCACCCTCTAGCCACTTCACCTGCTGGGGGCAGCAAAGCCCCCTATGTTGGTACATGTGTCATTGGAGAGGCAGAGTTGCCAGTCCCGCCTGTTCAAAAATCAGGAGTGCCCCCACCCCAAATTATGAGATAATATATTTCTATCTATGTTACGTATGTGGCCCTGTTTCCATAGTATCTGAGCACCTCACAGCCTTTATGCAGGTTGGCTGACTTGGGGCAAGTAACATCCCCTCTCTGTGCCTCAGTTTCTCCATCTGTAAAATGAGGCTAATGATTCCAATCTCCTTTGTAAAGTGCTTTAAAATCAACTGATGAAAAGCACTTGATAAGAGCTATATATTATTATGCTCACAGCAGTCCTGCGATGTAGGGTAGTGCTATTATCCCCATTGTACAGACAGGGAACAGTAAGGGACTTGCACAAAAAGTCTGCAGTAGAGAAGGGAACTGAACCACTGGCTCCCAAATCCTAGGTTAGGGCCACTGGGCCATCCGTTCCTATCAAACAGTGGGTGTGGGGAGGTTGCATTTGCTTTCCGAGCCTCTAGGCTCCACTTGGGTCATGGTTTCCAGCTTTTCTCTGCAATGACCAGGGCAAGAATCTTTTAAAAAAATGAAAGCTGAGACTCCCATGCAGACTCTGAATTGCAGCAGTGGCAGGATTTAAGAAAAACACCAAATATCATGAGAGATGCAATAGAATTGTGAGAGTTGTCAACACTGAGCATAGTCTAGCCAACTGAGCGCAAGTGTGGGAGCCACAAAACTCCTGGACTCAGACTCCATGACCTTGCTCTCTCTGTGCCTCCGTTTCCCGGCTTGTATAGTGGGGTGTGAAAATACTGCCTTTTCAGGGGACTTGAGAGGATTAGTTAGACCCAGCACTCTTTCCCTTCCTTAGAGACTCACAGAGGTTCCACTACAGGGCTCTCTGAACTTGCAACAGTAGCAGTGGTGGCAAGCACTGGCCTCTAGCTGGGAGCAGGGTCGGTTGGGTGGGGACAGATCCCCTCCATTGGAGGGGTGGTGGGTCAGAAGAGGAATTGATGGGTCTCCTTTTATTTTTGTGATTGGTGGCTCTCCTCTCCACAGGCTGGATGCCTCTCTTAGCTGGTTTGTTTCAGGGCAGAAGGGTCAAGTGGGGCTTCAAGTCTCCCAAGGGAGGTGGTAGAAGAAGGACTTATGGCTTGTCTACACTTACAGCGCCGTGCCGCTGTAGTGCTTAGTGAAGACGCTACCTATGCCAACGGGTGAGCTTCTCCCATGGAAGTAGGTACTCCATCTCCCCTAGAGGCAGTACCTATGTTGACAGGAGAAGCCCTCCCATCAATGTAGCACTGTCTACACCGGGAGTTATGTCGGGATAACACCATCGTTCTGGGCTGTGGACGTAGTTGTACCAACATAACTTTGCAGAATACACCAGGGCTTAGTTCTCTTCCTTTAGCAGCTGTTCAAGCTCCAGGCTGGGGCTGGGCAGGCATAGAATCATAGAACAGGAAGGGACCTCGAGAGGTCATCTAGTCCAGTCCCCTGCACTCAAGGCAGGACTAAGTATTCTCTAGACCATCCCTGAGAGGTGTTTGTCCAACCTGCTCTTAAAAATCTCCAATTATGGAGATTCCACAACCTCCCTAGGCAATTTATTCCAGTGCTTAACCACTCTGACAGTTAGGAAGTTTTTCCTAATGTCCAACCTAAACCACCCTTGCTGCAATTTAAGCCCATTGCTTCTTGTCCTATACTCAGAGGTTAAGAAGAACAATTTTTCTCCCTCTGCCTTGAAAACTTTAAAACTCCCTCCTACTTGAAAACTGTTATCATGTTCCCTCTCAGTCTTCTCTTCTCCAGACTAAACAAACCCAAGTTTTTCAATCTTCCCTCATAGGTCATGTTTTCTAGACCTTTAATCATTTTTGTTGCTCTTCTCTGGACTTTCTCCAATTTGTCCACATCTTTCCTGAAATGTGGCATCCAGAACTGGATACAATACTCCAGTTGAGGCCTAATCAGTGCGGAGTAGAGTGGAAGAATTACTTCTTGTGTCTTGATTACAATACTCCTGCTAATACATCCCAGAATGATGTTAGCTTTTTTTCCAACATTGTTACACTGTTGACTCATATTAAGCTTGTGGTCCACTATGACCCCCAGATCCCTTTCCGCAGTACTCCTTCCTAGGCAGTCATTTCTCATTTTGTCTGTGTGCAACTGATTGTTCCTTCCTGCATGTAGCAGCAGGGTTAGAGATGCGCTATAATAGCTATAGGACCTCAATCCAGTCCAGCAGCAACTCAGCCCTAACTTCTCTCCTCCTCATAGGCTGCTGTGGGACAGGGACAGGGACTGCACAGTGTATCCTTCCTCCACATGCTCCTAGAGGCTCTGATGAAGGATGCAAGATGGGAGTTCCTCTTGCAGAAATTTCCACAGCCTCGGCATCCTCAGTGACCACAACCTGTGGTGCAGCAGCTGCCTGAGCAAGCAGCAGCTGACTCACCCTCAGCCAGGGCTGAACAGTTGAATGAGCTGAGGTGGCCCTGACTTCAGTAGCAGCAGGATCACCCTCAGATAGCCTAGCTTGTGCAGTGTGATGAGATCAGCTGTGCAAAAAGCTTTGAGATCCTTGGCTGGAAGGTGCCATAGAAGGGCAATGAGTTATTCTAGCTTCCTGCGGGAGCCTACAAATCCCTGCTGTTCTGGGAACATGGATTACTGAAAGTACCTTCATAGAAAGACATCAAATGGAATTTTACAACCAAAATGACATTTACAGAACTAGAACACGCAGGGGAACTAAAAGCTGGCAGATCAGTATGTGCAGCCAGACGTTTGCTCAGTGCACACACCCAAAGGGTGCTTGGCACTGCGCTTATTCATTAATCTGCAGGCCTTTCTGTGGTGCACACCAGATGCACCGAGCATCTGTAGGTGCCCTGGCCTCTCTACACTTGCTCCCCTCTCAGCTTAGCTCATAAATCTCAGCCCAGTTGAACCAACTGCGCTCAAGTCTAATCAATCCAGCCCCAACCTCACAAGTTCCATTCCCCAGACTAGGGGCTATTCAGACCTGGGGATGCTTCAACTACGAGTCTAGATACAATCATCAGGAGTGATGTTGCTGGGCAGAAGAGCCAGGTGTGCCTTCCCCTATGTGGGGGTATCAGGAAACGGCCAGATGTTTCCCCAACAGGTGGCTCAGAAGAAGCCTATCTTTCTGAATCAATTCCCTGTGGTCTGGGAATTAATTAGCAGGAGAGAGGCAGCTGCACAAGGAATCTCAATCTCAAGTACTTATAATGACCCCCATTAGCCTAGTATCTGAATCTTCACAACACCTTGTGAGATAGGGCGGTGCTATTGTTCCTATTTTAAAGATGGGGAACGGAGGCACTGAGAGACTAAAATGATTTGCTCAAGATCACAGAGGAAGTCTGTGGCAGAAAAGGGACTTGTACCAAAGTCTCCCAAATTTTCTGCTAGTGCCCTAACCATGGACAATCCTTCTTCTCTATGAAGAAGCCTCTTAAGAAGCACTTCGTGTTCTGGGAGCGTCTGTCTACTGGAGTGAGGACAGGAGGAAGAGTTTAGGTCCAAATCTACTGGAATGTCTGGTCAGAAGCAAACTTCTCCGGGTTTTCTGCTCTGAACTCTCCCTTTTTATGAGGGACGTCCTTTACCTCTGACCTGAATATCCCTTTATAACACACAAAACACATTTAAGCTGTATGTTTAGAGGTTAGAGCAGGAGGCTGTGGAGTTAATATTCAGAAGTTGTATTTCTTACTTGGGGAAGGGAGTGTTGTCTATGGCTTAGAGCAGGAGGTGTGCGAGTCAGGACTCTTGACTCTAGTTTGTCATTGGGGGGGGGGGGTGAGTAGCATTTCTAGTTGTTAGAGCACAGGACTGGCAGTCAGTGCTCCTGGGTTGTGTTCATGGCTCTCCCACTGATTTGCTGTGTTACTGTGCAGTGCCTCAGTTTCCTCATCTGTGAAATGGGGATGAAAATTCTGACCTGGCTCACAGGGGTGTTGTGAGGGTAAACCCATTGATGGGCGTAAAGAGTTTTGAGGTCCTCAGATGACAGGTGCTGAAGATGGGTGAATTAGTATCCTTTAAGAACATGAGACTGGCCATACTGGGCCAGACCAATGGTCCTTCTAGCTGAATATCCTGTCTTCCAACAGTGGCCAATGCCAGGTGCTTCAGAGGAAATGAACAGAACAGGGCAATTATCAAGTGAGCCATCCTCTGTCATCCAGTCCCAGCATATGGCAGTCAGAGGCCTAGAGACACCCAGAGCATGGAGTTGCATCCCTGACCATCTTGGCTAATAGCCATGGATGAACCTATCCTCCACGTGTTTGTATGTGTTTTATTCCTGTGAGTTATTGTTATTCAGTTTATTTTTCATCAGCATGCCTTGCTGTACTTGGCATGGTGCCAGCGTCGGGGCAGATTCATGGACACATAATTGACGCCTGAAATGGTAAATCACGAAGCTGAAGTGATGGGAAATGTTTACTGACTGTGCTTTAAGGGAATGAGCTGCGCATCATTTCTGAGCCTCCGGAGTCTTGATGCATCTGGGCTACGCTGCTGCAGCTGCTGCCGGCTGTCCTGGCTTCTGCTGCACACTTCACATGGCGCATTTGAGGTATTCTTTAGGGCTAGGGGTAGCTGACCCATTCCCTGTCATGCCCCTCCCTTGGCTGTGCCATTGCGGGAGACACCTAGACAGCAGGGTGTTGGAGGGACAGTGGAAGCTGAGCATCACTTGTGCCAGCCTATTGAAATCTTGGGATGGTGGGTGGAGCCCACCAATGTGATGGAAAGCCAGTGGAGAACCCAGGCAAACTTCCAGAAGGAGCTCCTCAGAGACTGGATCCTCTGCTTGTCCACAGAACAGGTCCAGCATAGGCAGCTGCAGGGCAAGCTTGCCCCTACCTGCCCACCAATGTGATTCAATCTCAGTTCAATCTCCCGGGCCCATTTAGTCCTTGACTTCCCCTAAGATTGTCAACGAAGGACCCAGGTGAGGGGGTGATTCTATGCTGTGGCCACCTCGTCACTAACAGCTAGACTAAGAACTCACCAGCTCATTCCATTTAGGCCACTGAAGAGCTGTCAGATGTTACTAACTTACAGACACTACTTACATGGTCTAGGGTCATTAAGCATTACTAATTAATAGTATTACTGAGAACATTATATGGCCCCTCTGTAGCCTCTTTTATGCAGGGATTTATAAAACTGCCTTACAAATAGTAAGTTAAACTTCACTTTGGAGGCAGGGAAATACTATGATCCCTAAAAACAACGAGAAGTCCGGTGGCACCTTAAAGACTAACAGATTTATTTGGGCATAAGCTTTCGTGGGTAAAAAACCTCACTTCTTCAGATGCTGAAGAAGAAGAAGTGGGGTTTTTACCCATGAAAGCTTATGCCCAAATAAATCTGTTAGTCTTTAAGGTGCCATTGGACTCCTTGTTGTTTTTGTGGATACAGACTAACACGGATACCCCTCTGATAGCTGGCATTATGATCCCTAATGTACAGATGGGGAAACTGAGGCACAGAGCAGGGACTATAACGCAAGCCTTCCAACTACCTGTGCCCTGCTTTAACCACTAGACAATTCTCCTCCTTCCAGGAACCAAATAGTCTGTTGAGTCATCCGGTTCCCATTTCCTTCTGTATAGAGAGACATTTCCTAACTGCTTCAATTCTTCCCAGGCTTCCTGCCTTTAGGGCTTGGTGAACAAATGACTGGGGGGGTCAGGTGTTTATCTCCCAAGGTTCCAGTTGTGTCAGTGTCACTCTCCTTATTGTGAATCAGGCTCAGAAGATGCATGTTCGAACAACTGGTCCTTGATCTAAACCTGCCATCCTTCGAACAGCATGGTCTTCGGGGAGGCATCAGTGAAGCAGCCAGCGGTTGCAGCCTGAAGAAAGCTGGAAAGCTGCACTGCCAGCTCTGCAGTTTCATTTCTCTCCTCCTAGCTGCAATAGAACTACGTACTCATCAAACTATTTCTGCTACAGGCTGGGGAGGAAGAAAGCCAGATGAGTGTTAGTTCTATTTTTAAATGCTTGGGAGGCCCTCAGATACTGTAATAATAGGGGCCATGTAAGTACCTAGCTAGACAGACAGATTGTTGTGTGGTAAATGCGTCTGTTTTTCTTGAGCTTGAAGGTGGCTTTTCTTGATCACACAAGGCGAAGGACTGGTTTGCTTGGGAGATTCAGTTACAGACTTATGCTCTGTATTCCCAGTGTTCTCCTGCAGTTCCTAGCCCCCCATGGGACACAGCTACTGCAGAGGGAATCCGGGAGTGCCACCAAAGCATCAATTCACTTATGGTTCCTGTCTATATATGAGTGCAAGTAGGTGTCTGTGTGTGTGTGGGTGCACATAGCAACCTGCATGTGTAGGTGTGTGCATGCTGGCACCTGTGTGTGCACGTGTACATAGGTCTCCAGGATGTGTGTGCACAGAAGTCCCCACACTTTCACGTGTGCAAACACATAGGACCCCATATGTGTATCCAGCTTTCGCCTGGGGTCCATTCATGATGAGAGGGGGCGTTTGGCGCTGAATGAACACAGAGGCTCAATAAACCCTTCTGTTCTCAGATGGGGAGGGAAAAACTGTCACTCTAGGACTTGGGGTTCTTTGGGGGCATGTATGGAGGAACCCAGCACTAGAGGGAGCTAGAGATTGGCTTCTGCTCATCCCACAAGAGGGAGGGAGTGAACCCAGTTATACTGATGGTGAGGTTCAAGGAAATCCCAGGCTGAATGATTGCAGCCTGAATTTTCCTAGTCCAGGTAGCATGTGAAAAATGAGCACCGTTCACTACCAGAATCCCATGATGCTGTGCTGGACACCCTCAGGTTCCCCTGACCTAGTACGTGGCACAGCGGTGAACTTTGTGCCCAGCCAGGGGGTGGCAGTATGTGGATTAGCACTGTCATATTCTACCCTTAAGGAAAAAACCTACAGTAAGAAAATATGTATTGACCTTTGTATAGACTTCTGAGCCATCCTGTGAAATTGACTAGAGAGTTATATCCCTGCTATAGAATTCAATAGGACAGCTATAAGAAAAACCCTACAGAAAGGAAATCATTCTCTGTTAAATTCTGTACTTTTAAATAATAGTTTCTACATCAGCATCATCCCTATTAAATCCTCTCCAGGCAGATAGCTATTAGTACTGTGCCTTTATAAAGTGACTACCTAAATGAGCTGTCAATCAAGAATACAGGTCAGCTCCTCGACTCCATGACACCAGTTTTACGTCGGTGTAACTCCACTGACCTCAATGGTGTAAAAAGGTGTGTGAGAGAGTAGACAATCAGGCCCTTTATCTACCACTTTACTAGAAAGCCTCCAGACACTTACTAGTGACTGACTGGCCAGAGCAGGCCTATACACTGTGTCGTAACAGCCAGTATTAAGGAAATATTAATCTGATATAAAAAATGATGTGAACTGTGCTGCTTCTCATGCACAACTTTACAAACACAGATGGCAAATTCTGCTTTCACCCCAGTTCAGGCAATGGTGCATCCTCTGCCTGTTTCTTCAGGCGGAGGGAGGGGAAAGAGAACAGAAGGCAGCTGTCACCCAGCTACCCTGTGATATGAGAAAGTAGCTTCTGTTTCCCAGCTTCTCTGTGCTCCGCATCTTTCATCAAAATGGAATTAACTAAGACTTGCTTTTGTACAGAAGGAATGAATGGGCTGAGTAAGGGTCAAATAGTGCTGCATGCAAAGGCTGAAACTTGCCTCACACAGCACTGGCTTGTTCTGGAAGCACAATGATTGTCAGTCATACACGTGCTCAAAGATCTCACTCCTCTCCTCACACATGGGGGCAGAGTCCATATGCCCAGGAGGGCGAACAGGCAGATGTAAAGGTGGCAAAGCAAATAGTACCCTCCAGCACCAGCCAGGAGTCTTCTAATGGCTGAGTTGAGTTTTTCTTTGCTTGAGTTAGAGATGGGCCCGAGTCACCAAGTTTGGATTTTGATTTGGACTTGAACTTTCCTGAAGTTAGCGTGGTGTTTGGATCCATGGTTTTGGTTCTTCCCATTACAGCGGTACAACCAAACCACCAAATCTGGATCTGGATCTGGACCGTCTCCAAGTCTGGCTGTATTCAGAACCAGGGTTAGGGTTTGGGTAATAGCTCTAGTTCTGATCTGCAGACCTAATCTGGAATGATCACTCAGAGCCAACCGTTAATCCATGTGGATTTTACTGATCCCATGACTGACACAGCATAAGCATGTGAAAAAATCTTACATGCATGTGCTGGATGCTTTTAAACATGCATTGTTACAAAAATCTTCTCTCCAACATGGAGTTACAGAAACATCTAAAGAGCTGGGCAATTGTACTGGATGTATGCATGCAGCCATTTGCTACAGCTCCAGGGATTCATCCAATCCAGAGATACCTCTCAGTATCAGATGCTCATGCTGATAGAGCATTTCCAGGGCAGGTGGCTGGGCCTGGGCGGGCCAGCCCCAGAGAAGCCTGGGTGATGCCCAGAGGTGCATGGGGCCAGTCCTAGAGGCAGCTGGGCCAAAACTGGCAGGTTGGACAGGCCCAACTCTAGAGGCAGCTGGGCCAGAGTCAGCAGGCAGTGGTGCTGTTTGTGTGATGATGTTGTTTGCCAAACTAACCCTATGATGTCTGGGTCAGGCTTGGCAGCTTTCACCTGTCTGGTCCAGGTAGGCTCAGATTCCTACCTAGCAAAGCAGCCTGGGAAGTGTTGTTTCAGTTTATTTACTCGATGCACTGACTTGCTGGAGAGCTCCTGGCCTCTGCTCAGGCCAAGATGGTCATTGCTATGGGGCGGGGGCACTAGAGAAAGAGCCTGATGCTGAGGTCTGTTATTAATAGGTTGGTTTGCAGTGCAGAAGTTAACGTGTCCTTATGTAGTGCAGGCGAGGAGACTGCTAGCACATGGGGATCAGTGAGGTGTAAAGTGCTTTATAAGTGCTAAGGAACCACATTGATGGGTACACTACAGACAGAGCAATCGATGGAAGGATACGCAGATTAAGTGACCATTATTAAAAGTATCTCAAGCTTAAAGCTGCCATCATGAAGCATTAAGTGGGGGCAAGCAACCTAACTGGGTTTAAGATGGAGCTTGATACATTTATGAATGGGATCATATGATGGGGTTGCCTGTGACAGCAGGGGACTAGAGTGGATGACCCACGAGGTCCCTTTCGGTCCTGCATTCCTGTGTAAGCACTTGTCCTGCACGGCCAACATGTGTCCGGTCCCTGCACTGCGACATTGTGTCTGCATGTTGAGATGCAGCATCAGAAGGCAACACTGGGATGTCGTGTGGTGGGATGACAGCGGGTGAGTTCTGAAAGTTCGGAGGACCCTGGAATAGCCTCCAAGCTGATTGTGCTGGGGGTGATGCTGATGTTGTGCACTGAAAATGGAGACAGTAGTTCAGTGCACGCTGAACTGGGTGACAGATCTGAAAAAGCTTTCTCTGCAAAGGACCAGCATGAATTTATTACAGTTAGTAGGTGAGCTCCCTTCCCCCACTCCTGCTGCCCCACCAGTGACTTCTTCCTAGGCCTCAAGAGGCCACTCTGTAGAGACGACTGAAACAGCAGTTCAGTCTTTGGCTTTGTTCGGCATCAGGACCGTCCCTCACACAGACCCAGCCAATGGTTGTCATTGTGCTGGCTTAGCAGCTACTTTCAGGGAGCAGTGCGGGGAGGGTGGATGTGATGTGCTCGCACCACACATACATCCAAGCCCCCACATTTTCCAGTCTGCTCCATGGAGTCCACTGTGAAAGGCCACCCTGCTGCTACTGCACCTGCTCTGCCCTGCGCCACCACGAATCAGAGGAGACCCAGAACTGTGACGTTACAGCATTGTGAAGCTGCAAGGGCCGTGTGTGTATTTGCAGCACGACAAGTAGCCGTTAGCTACCAACACACCTCGAGATCTGTCCTTCCCCTCCCTCTGCAACAATGCTTTTGTCAGAGGGCCTAGTCTTGGCGGGAGGACATTTATCACACATGTAATGGTGACATGAGGGGAGCTAAAACCCACAGCAAAAAAACCCAGGCTATTTGCTTTTATCCTTTAGGACTTGTCTGCACAAGGAACTTGACTGGCATCATTATAGCACTATAGATATACTATCACTCCCCACATGGACACTCTATTCCAAAATAAAGGTGACTTTATTCCAGAAGCGGTGGAGTAATTATTCCACAATAAAGTCACTTTTATTCTGGAAGGCAATGTCCACACTTGGAGTGTGATGAGGTGAACAAACCACGCACTTGGTGGGAGGGGGTTAATGAGAGCCCGTGGGCTCAGTTAGCCCTGCCCTGCTTCACCTAGGAGAGGTGCCAAGCCTGGTGGTAAAAAGGGGGAAAGCACAGCTCAGTGGGGGCTGACCAGGAGGATGAGAAAGCCCCTAGAAAGAAGACCTGGGTGAGTCCAGGGGCTGCCTGAAGGAAGGACTGGCTGGGGCCAAGAGATGACCAGCCACTGTTAGACACCAGAACCTCCCTAGATAGGCCTGGCATGGGACTCTTACATGGATTTTGTTCCCCAGGACTATTGGGGGTTTTGCTTTCAGGATCTGTGAAGGAGTGCACCAGGAAGGGGCTGGTGGAAAGGCCTAGAGGCTGGCTGTGGAAGCAAGCAGCCCAAGAAGGAAGCAGCAGGTCTGACTAGGCAGACTGTAGCTATTTATTACAAGGTCCCTAGGCTGGAACCCAGAGTAGAGGGAGGGCCTGGATTCCCCTACCAGTCTATTGGCAAAGGTGATGTGGAGGCCCTGGAGATAAGGGCAGGAAGAGACGTAAATCTGTAGTTGGGCTGAAGATGTAGATTAAAGCTGTTGTAGACATACAGAACTCTGTTTATACCCAAAGTGGTGGGACCATATATGACCTGCCCAGAAGGTTGTATCATGAGAATGAAGTAGACCACTGCAGGCCTGGAATGACTGTCGGCAGGAGAAGCTAGGGAGGGAAAAGCTGCTATGCCACACGCTGCCACGAGGGATACGCCCAGTGGTGAGTCCACTCTTTGACAGGGAGTTATACTGGCGTAGCTGTAGGGGTGTCGTTATTCTGCTATAGCTAGGGCTCTACCAATTTCACAGCCATGAAAAACATGTAATGGGCTGTGAAATAAGCCCTTCCCCGTGAAATCTGATCTCCCCCATGCTGCTGGGAGCACCCCAGCCGGGGGTCCTAGCTGCGAATCCCAGCCAGGCTGGGGAGGGACAGGACTTGTCCTTCCCCTGCATGGCTGCTCTCAGACCCATCTCTGAGTGTCTCCCCCTGCTGCAGGAAGCTCAGGTGCTGAAATTGACCAGAATGGACCCTGAATTTGGTAGGGCCCTAACTATAGCAATGCCAGTCAATTTCCCCAGTTAGACTTGCCCTGAGTTTACCAACATTTTTGGAGCAGAAGTTCACTGTCCAAGTATAAGTGCAGGTCAGGTAGTGGGTAAGCCTCTTCTCCACACAGCAATGCCGTATTTCTGACAATGAAGTTCTTCCTATTATTTCAGTCCTGCAGCACCCCCTGTGTAATTCTGCTATAGCACAGCACTTCTGAGCTGCAGCACCACCTGCTGTTCCAGTCCTGGGCTCCCCACACAGCCCTGCCAATGCCCCTCACTCCTGCCCTGCAGTCATTTCCCCCAGCCAACCTATTCCACTCCTGGACTCCACAGATAGCTCTGCCAATGCCCCTCACTCCTGCCCTGCAGCCCCCCTGCTATTCCAGTCCTGGATCTCTGCATGGTGAGTTTAACTGCCCAGCTGCCCGTGCTGGCTACACGCTGCAGACGCGCTCCTGCCTAGAGTAGAAAGGCGGTATTGGTTCTCCGGGGCCTGTGGGGAGAAGAGGCTGTGTAGGCACAGCTATGGACCAGCCATAGACATGTGGACATCTATGAGCAGATCGCTCAGGCGGATGCA